>NC_065448.1:221859673-222487366 GCF_917563875.1 Diabrotica virgifera virgifera | reverse complement strand
AGAAATGTCACTAAAGACCTTTTCTGTTTGGAATGATCCAAAAAACCTAAAAAATACCTTTTTCCATGCAAAAAAAAATAATTTTAGGAAAAAAACAAAAAAAAAACGTTTAAAAAATTTTTGACCACCTTTTGGTCCTGGCAACATGCAAATTTGTTAAAAGGGGTCCTTTTTGAGTAAGATTGTGCAAAAAATCCGAATCGGAATATTTTTCCTAGCGGATGCGCAGTGGCTTTCTGGACTATAGATGTAGTTTTTTTTTGGGCAGTCAAAAACAGTTTTGGACAGAAATTTATTTTAATTTCTGTTCTATTTAGAATAAATAATTAAACAATAGAGTCTGCACTAACACCAACTTCAGCTACCAGTATAGATCTAGACTGGATTTCGTTAAATTTTTGAGTTTGTTTTATATCGTGAACTACACCCTATATAATAGGTGTATTAGCGGAGCAAATCCTGAACTTAACCAGAAGGAGAACGCCTGCGTATTACAAAATTGGGCGTGCGCTGAGGTCGAATTTTTCCCTAACATCTGTCGAACCTGTGTTTTCTGTCAAACACCTAATGCGCAGGCGCTCTCCCTCTGGTTAAGTTCAGGATTTTCTCCGCGAATACACCTAATATAATACGGGATGGAGGTAGCCCTTGAAGAGAGGTAGTGAATCCAGGAACACACTTTTACCCATCACTATTTATTTGGTATTTGTTACAGATATAAGTATGCTGGTTAGTACTTCGTTGATAACGTACCACGTTATAATTATATCTTTAACAGAGCTCATCGCTCAAATTTCGAGTATCAAATTCTAATTAATATTGGCAGATTATTTCGGGTGTATTTATTCATAACAAGCAGTTATTATATTCCTCAGTGAGTCAAGTTTGATTACTTATATAATATGTGCGTTATTGCTTAGGTAGCAAAAACGACTATGTCATCAAGTGCACCTGTTGTGCTCTAATTTCGAAAGTAAATAAAGCCTATATATGTTTCGTTTTTTATAATATCTATAAATAAAATATAGTAGTCAGTAATTTCGTAATTTAAAGGATCTAAAGCTCGGTACACATATGCAAGCCGACCTGTATGCGAACGCTACATTCGTATAATTTGTACGGCGCGGCGGGACAAACCTCTTCGGAGCTGTTCGTTTGTCGCTTATCTCGAACCACAGCCTGTCGGTTTTTGGGACGAACACAAAGGATATTCACCGTTAAATTTGGGCCGCGTTCTTCTTCTTGTAGTGCCTATCCGTTTCGGATGTTGGCGACCATCATGGCAATCTGTACCTTGCACACTGCTGCCTTAAAAGATTTGTGGTTGTTGTGTTGAACCACATTCGTAGATTTTTCAGCCAGGAAATCCTTCGCCTTCCTAGTCCTCGTTTCCCTTCCAACTTTTCACAGTATAAAGAGGGACAGTAAAACCACTTCTCTGTCGCCACTTGATCTCAAGAAGTAATACCAGCAGTACTCAATTATTGATAATTCACCACTCACCAGTGGTGGATGCGGGTTTTCCCTGTTAAAACCCGTACGTTTCTATGCGACTAGCAATGCGAGAGTGGGGCAAAAGCGACTAAGAACATTGCGCGGTCGCCATGCGCGACTACAGATTTTACTTCCAATTTTTCGGAGAGTGGTTCTACTGTCCCTCTTTATACTGTGAACTTTCCTTGCAAGATTAGTTGCAGCAGTTACCTTTCACTGTTCCTCATGATATGACCGAGGTATTCGATATTCGGACCGCGTACGCAGCTATATTGTCTGGTTCGTTTTGTCGAATCGAGATTGTGTCAATGACGTGTTCCTAGAGATAAGAAACGTGAGAAACACAATGTAATCATTTTTATTTTATAGTTGATAAACAAATAATTGCTGTCTTTATTTACATTAGGTGGGTGGAACACTATAAAGAACTACTTACCATCGAAGTAGAAGATCCAAATCAACCGAACCCAAGAGCAACCAACAATACACCATTAGAGCCTCCATCAATTCAAGAAGTACGGGATGTAATAAAACACCTAAGAAATAATAAATCTCCAGGAAGTGATGGTATATCCGCGGAACTTATTAAATATGGAGGTGCTACCCTGACTAATCAAATATACAAAATAATACTAAGAGCCTGGAATGAGGAACAAATCCCGGAAGAGTGGTGTCTTGGAATCGTTTGCCCGCTACACAAAAAGGGTGATCAATTGGAATGTAGAAACTATAGCGGAATAACCCTCCTTAATACAGCTTACAAAATATTTTCGAGCATCTTATATGGTCGCCTAAGTGCATATTCAGAGGAGCTTCTTGGAGAATATCAAAGTGGTTTTAGGCCTGGTCGATCAACAACAGACCAGATCTTTGTGCTAAGACAAATACTGGAAAAAACCAATGAATTCAATATCGACACATACCATCTTTTCGTAGATTTTAAATCGGCCTATGATAGTGTCCTAAGAAATAAATTGTATGAAGCCGTGGATGAATTCCACATCCCTGACAAACTGATAAGGTTGGTTAAGGCTACAATGCGTAAAGTCGTTTGCAAAGTCGAAATACAGGGGGAACAATCACAGGCGTTTGAAACGAATATTGGGCTGCGACAGGGAGATGCGCTGGCGTGTCTCCTCTTCAACATAGCTCTGGAAAAGACGGTCAGAGATGCCCGAATAGACAACAGAGGAAATATTTTTAATAAATCATCCCAAATTTTGGCATATGCCGATGACGTGGACCTAGTTGCCCGCACAACACGCAAACTAGAAGAAATGTATACTACCTTCTCAAATGCCTCAAAAAATATGGGCCTGACAGTAAACGAGGAGAAAACTAAGATGGTGGCATCAACACCCAACAATAGAGCCATAAACATCGGTCACCAATTCTCTGTTGATAACTCTACCTTTGAAGTGGTGGACAAATTCACATACTTAGGCTCCCTGATCACCAAGGAAAACGTCATGACAGAAGAAATCAAGCGAAGGATAATCCTAGCGAACAAATGCTATTTTGGACTGAGTAGACATATGAGAAGCAGAAACTTAAGCCAAAAAACAAAAATAACCATATACAAAACCCTTATACAACCAGTGTTGACATATGGATCGGAGACATGGACCATCTCCAAGGCAGATGAAAACCTTCTGCTTATATTTGAACGAAGGATCCTGAGAGGCATATTCGGTGGCATCTGTGAAAACGGTATTTGGAGGAGGAGGTACAAGTACGGGTATACCACAGATATAAACATATATTTGGTGGAAAAGACGTAGTATCTCTTATAAGAATAGGACGACTAAGATATGCAGGACATCTAGCAAGATCACAGCATAACAACCCTCCTAGAAGAATCCTTATGTCACAACCTGTGGGAAGTAGAAATAGGGGTAGGCCAAAACTTAGATGGAAAGATGGTGTAGATGAGGATGGGAGAAAAATAGGCGCAGCAAACTGGCAACGGTTGGCAATGGATAGGACTGACTGGCGTAATAGACTTGGGAAGGTCGAGGCTCTTTCATAGGGCTGTAGCACCATTGATGATGATGATTTACATTTAGAACGTGTCTTTAGTTAAAATTACAAATTGAATGAATAATTTACATAAACATCGCACAAATGTTGGTTCGTCGCTTTCCATGGATTGTGATGAGTTTGCGATGATTTCGCTGTAAATATATTTTCAGAGAACTGTACGCGAGTAGTTCGCAAACAGTTCGGCTCGCATATGTATTAAGATTTTGTAAGATTTTGCAGCTTAAGATTTTGTAAAACTATTCGTGAGATAATTATCTCTCTACACCTTCCATAGACACAATTTTACAAAATCGACGTTAATGAAATCTAACACGACTGAAAAATTTGCTTTTAAAATTTCCACTACGACACTGGCATACTCAATCAATGTAATAATAGCCATCGAGGTAGTTACCGATTGAAGAGCAAATAAGAATGATAACGCACACTCATTGATAACCGATATATAATTTTGCGCGAGAGGCGATCATCAGAATTAATTGGCACTTCAGTGGCTCCGGGAAAATACCTTTAATCATTTTAGAGGCTCTTCCACATTAATGCGCCCCGATTCGTGCTATCGTAATTTACTCAGGAGTCTGTGGGCTGCCACTCGTATATCTGAACTTTTGTACTAATTATTTACTAAGTGGGTAGTATGATTAATGTCACAAGTGTCATGTAGGCTCAACAATCTATATGATGCTAATACATCGTCGGTATTCCAAATTTATTAGATCTGTGGAAAATACTTTACATACAGTTTTTACGTTTGGAATGTATTATTAATATTGTTATTTAAAAATATGGACTGTAAAATTTATACAAAGTTCTGCTTTATTGTGGCAGGTTGAATTTAAATATTATGTTTATATGGGAAAGCCACAATTACATTTTTAAATAATGTTATTGACTGCGGAAATCGTTCTTAAAAAGAATTATTTTAAAACATTCTGGTGGTGTTTTTTTTTTTATTTTAATGGCATGGACTGTATGTCATTCAGCCAGTCACAACATGAGTATTAGTGTCATGTGTAGTGTTAAGTGTCTTGTTACTTTGCAAAGTCGATGTCATTGTCTTTGCAAAGAGACGCTAATTGTATCCGAACGTCTGCGGTCCCTCCGGTGAGTACCGATGAGGGTGGTGTTATTGCACTAGGAATATCAAATTCTGACTCTTTTGTGTGTTATTCTATGTTATTTGTGTACAGTTGAGTCCCTGAATCTTTACCCGTGCGTCATCCTTTAAAGCATACGAAATAAGTCGATGATAAGTCGGAAATTGAAATTTACTAAACGCAACAGCAAGTCACTTACTGTCACTTGCTGTTGCGTTTAGTAAATTTTAATTTCCGACTTATCATCGACTTATTTCGTATGCTTTAAATGATGTCGCACGGGTAAAGATTCAGGGACTCAACTGTATTGTGTGTTGCATATGTATTTTGTGTGCATAAGATTGTAGGTGATTTTTCTCCGAATTCCTTTACTTCTTTTACAGCCTATTATTGCTATATTCTTGTCGTTGACTTCCTCTTTTGGTATTGCCAACCAAAGCCTGCTACGTTTTGCTGATTCCAC
Source organism: Diabrotica virgifera virgifera (assembly GCF_917563875.1). Lineage (NCBI taxonomy): Eukaryota > Metazoa > Arthropoda > Insecta > Coleoptera > Chrysomelidae > Diabrotica > Diabrotica virgifera. Next base: position 222,482,269 of record NC_065448.1, on the reverse strand, counting down.
ATTTTTCTTCGTGTTCCACATTGTTCCACATTTTTCTTCGTTAAGTAGAATGATGGCTGCTTCTTTGACATTTCTCTTTTTCATGTCTGTTTCTTTCATGGCTATTGAATCTTTACATTAATAGGCGTTTTCAACGCGTCTCATTTGTTTCGAGCTTCTGTCATATGTCGTATATTAATATTATACACGGATTATACGATATATGACAGGAGCTCGAAACAAATGAGAAGCTTTAAAAAGCCCTATACTCTGTACTTGTCTCAGACATGTTTGCATATCTGAGATTTCTTGAAGTCTCTTTCCTTGATGTATGTTTTATACTTGTTTATCTTGACACTTAGTGGTCATGCAGTTTCTCCAGCGTAGAATTTGTTGCATTCACAGGGTATTTTACAGATGCAGTTTTTGGATCTTTCTTTTGTGTTTGGTTGTGGACACGACAGTTCTCAGCGTGTTGGTTATTTTGAATATTGTGATCTTGTACTCGTTTACTACACTTTTCAATTTTTTTGGTACGCCCTTTACATATGTTATTGTTGTCATCTTTGAATCAATTTTCATGAGTCTTTCTGGAACGTTTGTGGTGTTTTGTTATTTCAGTTCTTATATCTTGTAGAATTACTTATTAATAAATGAAATCGGTATTAATTTTTAGTCAAAACCTTTGTTAGCAGGTTTCTTCTTCCTGAAATACATTCTCATTAGAACAGGAGATTAGGGCTCTATTGTAAAAAGGTTTGATATTTACTTTTTTGATGTGTACGTTATGGTTGGAGTGGTAATTTAAATATCTGTGGGTGTGGCTTGGTTTTCTATAGACTATAATTGCAAATCCTGTGTCTTCTTTTGTAATTAGCAGATCCAGAAAAGGAAGTAAATTATTGTTTTCTTGTTCCATGGTGAATCTGATGGTGAACAAAACATTGTACACAAACAAGACAAACAACCAACAGTATGGTGGAGAATAATTGATGGATTCGACCGTTACTTGATGGAAGTTCATTTTATTTAATAATAAAACCCTGAAAACGTTTGTTTTCTATACTTCCACAGAATTTATTATAACTAAGTGACTACAGCTGTTTCGGCAGAGTGACTTTCTCAAGTGATATAGTTTACAATGCGTGACCCGTCAAAATAGCCCGGTCAAAACAGCCCCGTCAAAAAAGCCCCGTCAAAACAGCCCGGACACAAAATAGCCTCGACAAAATAGCCCGCAAACAAAATAGCCCCGACAAAATAGATCGCACACAAAATAGCCCCGGTCAAAACAGCCCCGGCTAAAATAGCCCCGGCTAAAACAGCCTATTAGAAAACACCTCCAATAAAAAGTTTTACCTTTTAACGGAGTATCATTTATTTTAAATGAGATACTATTCTAATTGGGAAATAAGCCACAATTTACTTAAAAAATTATTTTATTAACGTTTCGACTTCCACTTCGGACGTCGTTGTCAAAATACAAAATATTAATAAAATAAACAAAAATGTTGTTGCTAGGTAAAAAAATTCTTCTAATAATTTAATTTAATCTGACTCATTCATATCGGCAATTCAGACGTACAGTATGGTGCAAATCGATTTTTATTTTTAAATTACGATATTCTGTTATATATGTGATACTAGTGACGTCATCCATCTGGGCGTGATGACGTAATCGATGATTTTTTTAAATGAGAATATAGATCGTGCGCTAGCTCATTTGAAAGGTTATTTAATTCTCTATTTAGTAATATAAACAATTACATAATTATTTATACAAGGTGTCCAAAAAACTTTTTTAATTTAAATTATTTGACAAAAAAAGAAGAATGTATGTAATTTATTTAATTTAAAATGCATTTTACTGTTGCCCGAAAACAGAAAAAAATATCTATATCACAAATAAACATTGATTTTCGCTTAAATTAAATGTTCAAATTTCCAAAAGGCAGAGAAGACAGGACTAGAGTTCTCTGAAAAGATCATTTTTATTTAATGTGGTTAAGATAAACATCTGAATAGAGGATAATTACCATTTCCGAAAAAATGTATTTTTAAGGGATTATTTCATAATTAATTCTGAAGGGAGCTTTTTTGTCGGGGCTATTTTGTCGGGGCTATTTTGTCGGCGGGCTATTATTCCGCGGCTATTTTGTCTGCAGGCTATTTTGTCGGAGCTATTTTGTGTGCGGGATATTATGTCGGGGCTATTTTGTCGGAGCTTTTTCGACGGGGCTATTTTGACGGGGTACCTTTACAATGTGTTTGCCTTTTTAAGTCTTCAACTGAAGAGGTTGAAGAGTGGGGAGCTGTTTGTCTCGAGTTGGTCATTCAGAATTATATCTGTATTTTTCAGTTTATTAATTTCCATAGATTCTAAAAAAGATAGCTTAAGGCCTTTATTTTGAATATGCAGAATTTGAAACTCTTCATTGAAAGAATGATTATGATCTAGAAGGTGAAGTGCATATGTAGAAGTGTCTGTTTTTCTAGTGTTGAATGCCCTTTTGTGTTCTGCTATCCGTTTGTCAAAAGTTCTGCCAGTTTGACCGATGTACGTTTTCGGACAGTCACCACACGTTAGTTTGTACACACCACTCTGTAGTTGCTTTCTCTTTCGGCTTTTATTGTTCTTAATATATTTGCTTAAGTTGTTGTTAGTTCTGAAAGCTGGTGTTATTCCTTTCTTTTTTATGTATCTGGCTATTTTTTTTGTTATCTTGCCAGTATATGTGAGAGAGCAGAAGGTGGAGAAGTATGGTGGAGATAATAATGAAGCTGGTGTGTTCTCCATTTGACCTTATGAACCAGAAGCATTTAATAAATTTCTGATGAACATCAACAATAAAGAAGAATCGATCAGAATGGTTGTAATCAGTGACTTTCAACATTTGAAAATATTTGGAGCAAAAATGGAGAACCGCCTTGGATCAGAAGTACAAATGAAGATCTGAGAGAGCCCAGGAATTCAAGCATTCCTCATTCAAAATAGTCGCAAATTCATAAAACAAAATCCGTTATTAGACTAGGTAACTGGTGACGCAACTGGTGGCGCAACTAGTGGCTCTACCAAATTAAAGCGCACAAAATATTATGGGCAACTGGTGACCGATATGGGCAACTGGTGGTGCAACCAGTTACCGTAGTCTAATAAGTCTGATTTACTTAAATGCCCCGTGACGTAATAAGTCACTGGTGGAGCAACTTGGTGGCGTCACCAGTTGCCTAGTATAATAAAATTAAAGCGCACAAAATATTATGGTCAACTGGTGACCGATATGGGCAACTGGTGGCGCAACCAGTTACCGTAGTCTAATTAATAGGTCTCATTTACTTAACTGCCCCGTGACGTAATAAGTCACTGGTGGAGCAACTTGGTGGCGTCACCAGTTGCCTAGTATAATACTGGCCAAAGTATTAAACTGTCTAGAAAGAAAGTACATAGCAATACAGTCATGTATCTGTAGTTTTATATACAGAATGGGCCAAATAAAAGGATCCACCTCGATTTTTGTCAGTATTTATTAGATTTTAAGGAAATGCCGAAACAGGTCGATTTTTGATCAACCCCCTCCATTCCACATCCCCATCCCTTATTTTTAAATAGGGAATAGGGGTTGTGTGCTAGCTCATTTAAAAGGTTATTCAATTCTCTATTCAGTAATATAAACATTAACATAATTTTTTATACAGGGTGTCCAAGAAATTTTTTTTTAAATTAAATTAATTGACACAAAAAGAAGAATTTATGTAATTTATTTAATTCAAAATACGTTCTACTGCTGTCACAAAACAGAAAAAAATGTTTTTTGATAAATAAACATCGCTTTTTGCTTATTTTCAATGGTCAAGCTTTCACCCATCTGCCTCTTGGTAGGTTGAATATTGAATTTAAGCAACAAACAATGTTTATTTATCAAATAAACATTTTTTTTCTGTTTTCTGTCAGCAGTAGAATGTATTTTGAGTTAAATAAATTAAATACATTCTTCTTTTTGCGTCAATTAATTTAATTTAAAATAATTTTTCTTGGGCACCCTTTGCACCCGTTATTTTATAACCGTAATTATTTCGTAATTATTTGTACAAATAATTATGAAAATGTTAATATTACTGAATAGAGAATTGAATAACCTTTCAAAGGAGCTAGCACACGACCCCTATTCCCTATTTAAAAATACGGGTGGGTGATGTGGAAGGAAGGGGGTTGACAAATGACAGATGTATGTACCGTAAAAATGTGTCCCCCTTTCGGAATTTCCTTAAAATCTAATAAATACTGCCAAAAATCGAGGTGGATCCTTTTATTTGGCCCACTCTGTATATTTGTTACTATATAGTTAATAATATGTAAAGTATAAATTCAGATGCATCCCCATGAAAATAATCCTGGCGACGCCCATGGTTACTGTATTATTTTTACGTAATAAAACTTGGCGTTTTTCGAAAACTTGGTCAATTAAGTAAATTGGAGACACTTCGGGACCCCAACGTAAGAAATTGTTGTGCGTGGGGGTACATTTTAATTTAATGTATTTGGGGTTAAAAGGGAAACAACTGGTGTGCTCAGAAAAGCGTAAGCCGACTGATAAATATATAACAACACGGAATTCTCAGACCAGACATTTGTTACCGTCGATCGAGGATGTGTCTTTCTGTCTCGTTTCACCCCCAAGGCCCTTCGGCTACGCTCGTGATTCATGTAGTTGGCGGTGGTGGAGTGGATGTCAAGTTAACGAGAATTTTAATTGGTGGTAGCTGTTGATTAATTAATGTTGCTGCTAGTGATGTTGGTTATATTACCCCCAAAAATTGCCATAATGTAATTTATCACGGGTTTAATAACTGATATATACCTAGCGAAAATATAGCTAAATATTCGACTTAAATTGTTTACGCTACAACGAGCTAAACGGTGTTAGTGTACTTGCATGGGCGCTATCGCGGAGAGATTTATAATGATTCCCTGGACAAATTAATGCTAACTATGATGCGAAAGATATAAGAGTTATCCAGAATCTCTATTCGAATCAAAAAGCACGAGTAAGGCTGAACAAATCAACGAACACAGACAAATTTGAAATTTTAAGAGGGGTGCGACAAGGGTGTATTCGGTCTCCTGTGCTGTTCAACCTCTATGTTGAGAATGTTTTTACAGAGGCACTTGAAGGCACTGACTGTGGTATAAAGGTCAACGGGTACCCGATAAATACCATTCGTTACGCCGACGACACCGCGATAATCACAGATAACGAATATGATAAGCAGGTCATGTTAAATAAAATAAATACCGCAGGAAAAACATATGGCTTGAAGATAGATGCTGGAAAAACTAAATACATGGCACATTTAAAAGTACAACTGCAAGTAGATAATGCTCCAATCGAGCAAGTGAAAATATTCAAATACTTGGGAATGATGGTGAATGACCAATGGGATCCTCAACAAGAAATAAAATGCCGTACCGCACAAGCAAGACAAGCTTTTATCAAATTTAAACCGCTACTTTGTAACCGCAATCTTTCCTTCAATCTGCGTTACAGAATTTTTAAGTGCCAATTTGGTCCATATTGTTATACGGCATGGAGACATGCACGTTGAAAATATCTTCCATTAATAAGTTGGAGGCCTTCGAAATATGGACCTTGCGAAGAATGTTCCGCATACCATGAACAGATAGGGTGAGAAACGAGGAAGTCTTAAAAAGAGCAAATACTGAGAGGGAATTGCTCAATTTGATCAAGGCACGAACAATTGGATACCTGGGCCATATCCTGAGAGGGGAAAACACGCAATCCCTCAACTAATCATTCTAGGAAAGATTGAGGGCAAGAGGGGCGTAGGTCGCAAACAAATGTCGTGGCTACGTAATACCGGGTGTCCACTTATATTTTCCCCCATTTTAACTGCCTATAACTTCTAAACGGCTTAAGATAAAAATATGCGGTTTTCGATGAAATGTTTTATTTTGGTAAAAGTTTTGTCTGAATGGATTGAATTTTTTATATCGCTTTCAAATACAAAAACAAAAATGGCGGATTTTTGAAAAAAAAACGTTGTTGACTTTTTTTAATGGAACACCCAGTATATTTTTTGTAAATTGAAAGAAAGGTCATTCACCTATCCAGCGATATAAAGTTTTTCAAAATCGGTTGTCAAATCACCGAGTAATTAATTTTTAAAATGAGCGGTGCAACGTGGATATCACATACCTAAATAACACAACTAAGCAAAATGATATTATGTTATGTGATTTCCACATTGCATCTTTCATTTTAAAAATTATTTGCTCAGTCATTTGACAACCGATTTTAAAAAATGTAATATCACTGGATAGGTAAATGACCATTTTTTCAAGCTACAAAAAAATATACTGGGTGTTTCAATAAAAAAAATTTAGTTTTTTTTCCAAAAATCCGCGATTTTTAATTTAAAAACGACATAAAAAATGGTCATTTACCTAAAACTTGAAAAAACGGTCATTTCCCTATCCAACGATACAAATTTTTTTAAATCGGTCAAATGACTGAGCAATTAATTTTTAAAATGAGAGATGCTATGTGGAAATCACATAACATAATATCAATTTGCTTAGTTATGTTATTTAGGTATGTGATATCCACGTTGCACCTCTCATTTTAAAAATTAATTACTCACTGATTCGACAACCGATTTTGAAAAACTTTATATCGATGGATAGGTGAATGACCTTTCTTTCAATTTACAAAAAAATATACTGGGTGTTCTATTAAAAAAAAGTCAACAACGTTTTTTTCAAAAATCCGCCATTTTTCTTTTCGTATTTGAAAGCGATATAAAAAATTCAGTCCATTCAGACAAAACTTTTATTAAAATAAGCGAAACATTTCAGCGAAAACCGCATATTTCTATGTTGAGCCGTTTAGAAGTTATAGGCAGTTAAAATGGGGGAAAATATAAGTGGACACCCGGTATAAAGAACTGGACAGGCATACATAACACTGGTGAACTTTTCCATGCAGCAAAAGGCAGACGTCTGATATAAAATATTTATTTATAAATACATTAAGGTAATTCGCCAACGCACTGTAGGTCCACGGCACCAAAGGAAGCACTATAAGAAGAAGAGAACAAACTAAAAAACTGATGAGGGCCAGGTACATCGCAATAATTGAGAAGTGTCCATGAAAGAAATTGCGTAATCTTTATCCTCTTCGTTCAGATGTAATTGATTGGAGAAATTATCTAAAGATGGACGAGCCAGCATGCTTTAAATTACTGGAGCTTGTTACTCCACTAATAAAGAAACAAGACACCAATATGATAGACGCTGTAAGTCCTCATGAGAGGCTTTGTGTATCGCTTCCTTTCTTAGCGTCGGGTATGACTTACGAGGAACTCAAGTTTCCGACCGTAATATCTTCGCAACTTTTGGGAGTCATAATACCAGAGACATGTAAAGTAATTATTAGCATATTGTAGGATTATATGAATGTTTTGTTTATTTCTAGTTCTTATAAGCCACCTTTCACAAGCATTCCAGTTCCTTGTACTTATCGATAAATTCAATTAAGAGGAAACAGTAGCGATCAACAGGTAGCAAAAACGTAAAACAGGTAGCGTTCCAAGATTGCGGCTGTAATTTTGAATATTTTTTCGAGATATTTGGCACACGTATTCGTAATATAATAAAGAATGGCGGTACAGAGCCCAATTTTAAAAATTTATTAATATGTGGAAATTACTCTGTAATTAAATACAATATTAAAAAAAAACCAGCCTGTACCGCCATTAGGAAGAACAAAAAAATACATTTTCTTCAAATAAACTTTTTTATCCGATGCCTAGATTTTGTGTCATTTTGGAACTACTAAAATTTTTTATTTCATTAGTAGTTCCAAAATGACACAAAATCTAGGCATCGGATAAAAAAGTTTATTTGAAGAAAGTTTATTTTTTTGTTCTTCTTAATGTCGGTACAGGCTCGTTATTTTAATATTGTATTTAATTACAGAGTAATTTCCACATATTAATATATTTTTCAAATTGGGCTCTGTACTCTGTACCGCCATTCTTTATTATATTACCAATACGTGTGCCAAATATCTCGAAAAAATATTCAAAATTACAGCCGCAATCTTGGAACGCGTTTTCGCTACTGTTTCACCTTAATGATTCAGGTCCGGATGCCATTTTGGTCAGTAATTTTACTCTGTGTCTGTCTTGATTCACTATTGACTAAAAAGCAGTGCGGCGCGCTCGACGCCTCAGCGTGGAATGAACGAAAAATGTCAAAAATAGACGTGGGTTTGGGCATCGACGGGAGCGTGGCGCGTTGGCATGACGCAATGTATCGCCACTTGCGAGCATATGGCATGATGGCATGGCATGAAATCAAGTTTTTGGCATCACGCCAAAAAAGTAATTGTGATTCAACACTGACGATCAAAATTTGGCTGTATATCACGCCATTTGACGTGAAGGCATGACCGTGAATGTCCAGCTTTAGTGACCAAATAAAGTACTAAAATATCATAAAATTTGCGCTCTGGAATATGCTCGTTAAAATTTAAGCCGTGAATGGTAATGGCTATTGTGACATACATAAACAGATTATATCCTTGGGCAATATTTCCCAATTAAACGATGAATTATAGTTTCCCGAACGTTAGAAAAATCCCCCTCTCGCACTCCACCTTTCAGCAAGGTAATTAATCAAAAATGTTACCATGTATAACGACCTAGTCAGCTTATATATTATATTCCAGTAAAGCCACAAGGAATCCCGGAGACCCTGCTTTCTGGAATAATATTTAGCATTGTTTCCCCCGGGAGCCAGACATTATGGTAGCACATGAGTTAATAATGTACAGGTATAATATATGGATGTGTGTATTTATGTACTTTCTCGAGAATTATAATACTAGTATACGCCACGTATACATTCATTACATTATTAGAATTGCCACAAAACATGTCGTATAATATAATGTATCATCACTAAATTATGTACAAGAAAATATATACTGTGTTAAATATTAAAGTTTCGTAATTGATGGATTCGACCGTTACTTGATGGAAGTTCATTTTATCTAACAATAAAAAACTGAAAACGTTTGTTTTCTATACTTCCACAAAATTTATTATATCTAAGTGACTACAGCTGTTTCGGCGGAGTGCCTTTCTCAAGTAATATAGTTTACAATGTGTTTGCCTTTTTAATCTTCAACTGAAGAGGTTGAGGAGTGGGGAGCTGTTTGTCTCGAGTTGGTCATTCAGAATTATATCTGTATTTTTCAGTTTATTAATTTCCATAGATTCTAAAAAAGATAGCTTAAGGCCTTTATTTTGAATATGTAGAATTTTAAACTCTTCATTGAAAGAATGATTATGATCTAGAAGGTGAAGTGCGTATGTAGAAGTGTCTGTTTTTCTATTGTTGAATGCCCTTTTGTGTTCTGCTATCCGTTTGTCAAAAGTTCTGCCAGTTTGACCGATGTACGTTTTCGGACAGTCACCACAAGTTAGTTTGTACACACCACTCTGTAGTTGCTTTCTCTTTCGGCTTTTATTGTTCTTAATATATTTGCTTAAGTTGTTGTTAGTTCTGAAAGCTGGTGTTATTCCTTTCTTTTTTATGTATCTGGCTATTGTTGTTGTTATCTTGCCAGTATATGTGAGAGAGCAGAAGGTACTGGGTTCTTTCTGTGGTGGTGGATACACTAATTTCAGGGCTTTCTTATGGAGTTTTTGGTTTAAAATTTTGTTAACTGTTTGTTCGTTATAGCCGTTGTTTACTGCTATTTGTTTAATGATGTTTAGTTCTATTTCGAAGTTATTTTTTGTCATGGGAATTTCTGTCAGTCTATGTATCATGCTATGGTAGGCTGCTAATTTGTGTTGTGTAGGATGGGATGATGAATTGTGTATAGTTGTGTCAGTATGGGTAGGTTTATGATATATGGAGAACTCATGTTTGTTGTGTAGTCTGGAAATCGTTACATCTAGAAAGTTTATAGAGTTATTCTGTTCTGTTTCTACTGTAAACTCAATATTATTATGAAGTGAATTAATATATGATAGAAATTGGTCAAGTTGTCTGTTAGTTCCTGTAAAGCATACTAGTATATCATCCACGTATCTCCACCAATATAAGAACTGTTTAAATACGGGATGTTTAGAAATTGTTGTTTCAAGTTGGTTCATAAATATATCTGATAGCAATGGGCTTAGAGGATTACCCATAATAAGTCCTGCACTGTTGTTTGTGTATATTTGATTATTGAATTCAAAATAGTCTTGATTTATGCAAATTTCAAGAAGGTGTAAAATTTCAGATGCAATGATCGGATTTGTACTATTATGGTCTAAAAGATTCTTAACTAAAACAAAAGTTTCTGTAGGAGGAACACTAGGAAAAAGATTTTTTACGTCAAATGAAATTAGTCTGGAGTTTTTGGGCAATTGAAAATGTTGTATTTTATTAACTAGTTCTAGTGTATTTTTTACGGTGAATTTAGGTGAAAATTTAGTGTATTCTGTAATAATATCTGACAGTTTTTTTGAAATTTTATATGACGGAGCTGTATAAACAACAATGACAACTTGACAACTTGACCAATTTCTATCATATATTAATTCACTTCATAATAATATTGAGTTTACAGTAGAAACAGAACAGAATAACTCTATAAACTTTCTAGATGTAACGATTTCCAGACTACACAACAAACATGAGTTCTCCATATATCATAAACCTACCCATACTGACACAACTATACACAATTCATCATCCCATCCTACACAACACAAATTAGCAGCCTACCATAGCAATTTCTATCATATATTAATTCACTTCATAATAATATTGAGTTTACAGTAGAAACAGAACAGAATAACTCTATAAACTTTCTAGATGTAACGATTTCCAGACTACACAACAAACATGAGTTCTCCATATATCATAAACCTACCCATACTGACACAACTATACACAATTCATCATCCCATCCTACACAACACAAATTAGCAGCCTACCATAGCATGATACATAGACTGACAGAAATTCCCATGACAAAAAATAACTTCGAAATAGAACTAAACATCATTAAACAAATAGCAGTAAACAACGGCTATAACGAACAAACAGTTAACAAAATTTTAAACCAAAAACTCCATAAGAAAGCCCTGAAATTAGTGTATCCACCACCACAGAAAGAACCCAGTACCTTCTGCTCTCTCACATATACTGGCAAGATAACAACAACAATAGCCAGATACATAAAAAAGAAAGGAATAACACCAGCTTTCAGAACTAACAACAACTTAAGCAAATATATTAAGAACAATAAAAGCCGAAAGAGAAAGCAACTACAGAGTGGTGTGTACAAACTAACTTGTGGTGACTGTCCGAAAACGTACATCGGTCAAACTGGCAGAACTTTTGACAAACGGATAGCAGAACACAAAAGGGCATTCAACAATAGAAAAACAGACACTTCTACATACGCACTTCACCTTCTAGATCATAATCATTCTTTCAATGAAGAGTTTAAAATTCTACATATTCAAAATAAAGGCCTTAAGCTATCTTTTTTAGAATCTATGGAAATTAATAAACTGAAAAATACAGATATAATTCTGAATGACCAACTCGAGACAAACAGCTCCCCACTCCTCAACCTCTTCAGTTGAAGATTAAAAAGGCAAACACATTGTAAACTATATTACTTGAGAAAGGCACTCCGCCGAAACAGCTGTAGTCACTTAGATATAATAAATTTTGTGGAAGTATAGAAAACAAACGTTTTCAGTTTTTTATTGTTAGATTAAAGTTTCGGTTTCCACTCCGGAAATCGTCTCTTGTATTTCCCTTCTTGTGTGCTGGTACAATATAATTATTCCATTTGACCATTTTCTAGGTATAACTTTTTTTCTTCCAAATTAGATTTAGGCCTTGCTACTTACTTACTTTCCGTGTCCGGAACACCAACAACTTTAAATTCTATATTTCCAATGGTTGGCCACATAGATGGCCCTGTCATTTGCTAAAATTAAGTCTTCTTTTGTGCAGGTCTCTCTCATCTCTGTGCATGACAGTAGATGCCGGCTTGTCTGAACCGCGCCACAGTCGCAGATATCGTCTTCCTGGTATCCCCATTTTTTTCAGGTTACTAGCACAACGTGAAACGCCGGTTCTTAGTCTGTTTAGCGCTTTCCAAGTCAGATACGGTAAATTGTGTCCAGCAGCCATTTCCTCTGAGGTAGGAAAATGTGTTGCGGTAGCTGACGCTTGCCACAGGTGTATTCGGCGCGTCTCTGGCGCTTCGGGGATGGATCTTGATGTTTTCAGAAAGCTTTTCCGATATCTTAATCTACTTGGCTGAGTTTGGTGGTCATATAAGGGGTGTCTTCGGTCCGTCTCCTGCTTTTTTCGTTCTACCTCTGACGTGACTTTCCTCCTGATAAATGGTGGAGCAATCGCAGCTATGGGGTATACCTCTTCGATAGGTATCGGTTTCAGGCAACCCGATATTATACGAACCGTTTCATTTAGAGGCACGTCAACGTTCTTTGCGTGAGCAGAGTTTGCCCATACTGGTGCTCCAAACTCAGCGGCCGAAAAACATAATGCTAAGGCAGAAGTGCGGAGAGTGTGTGGTTGTGCTCCCCATTTGGTATTAGTTAGCTTGCGGATGTTATTATTTCTGGCACTTACTTTCTTCTTGACATCTTGACAGTGGTATCGGTAAGACAGAGTTCTATCCAGCCAGACGTACGCCGAGGTATTTTGGCGTCTCGTTTTGTTCCAGCATCTGACCACGCCATTCCACCTCCAGCGGCCTTCGGGCATGCTTGTTTCTAAGGTGGAAAGCACATGCCTGGGTTTTTGTGGGATTGGGTTTCAGATGGTTTTCATCGTAGTATAGAGGTAAGTCTCCCAGGGCATCTGTCAGTTTCACTTCGACTTCATTGAAGGTTCTTCCCTGAGCTGCCACAACTGTATCATCAGCGTAAATAAAATGCCTTGTTTGTTGGTGTATGGGTTGGTCGTTGGTGTATATGTTGTATAGAATCGACGCGAGGACACTTCCCTGTGGGAGCCCATTTTTTTGGTCCCTCCACCGACTGTTCTTGGACTGGAACGTTACGTAGAAGCGTCTATTCTGGAGGAGACATTTCACTAACCTTGTTAGTCGAAAATCCTTTGTAGTTTCGTAGAGTTTTGCGAGTAGCCGTTGATGGTTAATTGTGTCATAGGCGGCAGTTAGGTCTATGAACGCTACTCCTGTAATTTCTTTCCGTTCAAAGCCATCTTCTATATGTTGGGTGAGATTAAGAATTTGACTGCAGCAGCACTTACCGGGTCTGAATCCTGGTTGTGCTGGAATCCCGGTTCAGTATCATTCTTTCAAAGGCCTTGAAAAGGTGGCACAAAAGAGAGACAGGTCTAAACCTCTTTGTATCCGCCGGATCCTTCCCTGGTTTTAAGAGGGCTACCACTCTAGCTTTCCTCCAGATTTTGGGGATTTGTAATGTATGGATGCAGCAATTCATCATTTTTACGAGCCACTCTACGGTTTTTAGTCCAAAGTCCTTTGTTATCTTTCATTTGGTGGATCGCGCCTCTCATCTACTCTAGACAAAAGGAGGTACCTAACCTAGTACATCTCTTTCTTCGTCGATGTTCCGTTGAGCTCTCACCTTGCTCTAGGCCTTGCTAAAACTTAAGGATAACCAATAAATATGGATAAACAACAAACATTCGTCATCTTCTCCTTCTTTTTGTGTAGATATGACACTCTCTCTTTTTTCAATGTTCTTCTAGTTTTCAGTTGTCGTTTCATCGTTTTCATGGTATTACCACTGATTGTTTTCCTTTTGGGAAACCGTCTCTCGCCTTCCTTACTACTGTTGTCATTCAGCTTATATGGTCATTTCATTTTACTCTTCTGTTTCTTACCCAGTTATTAATGTTCTCCACCTTGCATCTCCATCGTATATCTGTCCTTCTAGCTATGTGCCATAGTGTTGGACATAGATAGGTCTCCCAATCCTTTTCCAGTCTTCTCTGACTGTCGCTACAGTTATCCACCTAGAGCCCACGTGGTTCTTGATATCATCTGCCCATCTCATTTGGTGCTTTCCTTTGCTTCGTTTATATTCCCACGGTATCCATTTTCTCCATTTCAATCTGCATTTTAATTTTGCAACTTCTTGTCTAACATCCCTAACTTTGGTTTCCTCTCTTATCCACTCGTTTCTCTTTTTATCCATGAGTCTTAAGTGCAACATTTGTCTTTCAATTTTTTTTTCAACATCAATTTTTCGAAGGGTTTTCATACCTGCTCTTTCGAGCAATCTTTTTGTCCGCTGTTTTGTAAATTCAGCCTTTCATTTCTTTTTCGATATTTTTATTTCTTCATATTGTTTCATTCAGGAAATCTGCGGCTCGGTTTGCTTTATTCACTTCATCTTCCACTTCTGTTTCGAGCTTTCCGTATCTAGAGTGTGATGCCTAGATATTTAAACCCATCTGTCTTTTTTGGGGAATTTAAAATGTTGAATTTTCTGGCGGTTATATTAAATTGGTGCAGCATACATTGCCAATCATCTTCACTTTGAGAGATTAGTATTGCATCGTCTGTAAAGCAGATTATGTACATATTTTAAATTGTTTTTCTCTCATTGGGTCAGTTAGTTCATCTTCTACTTTTACATGTATTGTGTTGCTCTGGTAGATATTTTCGGTCGTTTTAATTTTTCCTAAAGATACATCTCTTGAGTACAACAAATGGATAATTTACTTTAATTTGACCCTGTCAAATGCCTTCTTAAGGTCCACGAAACATAAATATACCTGTTTGAACAACAAACATTGAACTAACAATCCAATACTGAAAGAAAGTGAAGGAGAAGAAAGTTATAAAATTGGCGGAGCAGGTGAATAAAATATTCAGTTATTTTATTTGAAAATGACAAAAAATCACATCGTAAACATTTGTACAACTAAATTTTTTATTTACTCTTACCACAAAACTTGATTTGTTGGCGAACAAAACGAAAAATATACTAATAATTGACTGCATAGCTTCAGCAGTGGAGAAAACATAAATAACAGGCCGTGTACTGCGATATATCTCAGCTGTTTCCATTAATTTTTGAGTTGAGTGGAGAATTGGAAGATCGTTCAGCGATTCCCGAATAAAGAGGGTTTTATATCTCTCGTTGCTGCATTATATATGATTTTAATGAATATTTCGTTCGTAAGTACTGTATTTGAGAGCTAAGCGGGATTTACATGAGATGAGATTGAATTGATGCGTATTTAAATAAGGGACTTAGTGCAACGTCAATATCCTGGAACTGAAGGAAATTGGAAAATATTCAAACTCCACAGGGAAAAATAATTTCCTGTAGTCAGCTGTATATCTACCATTAATCACAAAAAATTAATTGAAATCGTTTATAAAAGGTATGGTCCAAGAGCTGTGAGACATTTTTGAGTAGGTATTTTAGGCAACCTGAAAATTTTTCAGGTGACTCTTCCATGATAGCCTAATACAAAAATGCCGGTCTGGCTGGAGGGTAGCGGTTATTTTCCCCAAACATCCCCCCCAAAGTTAAAAAAAAGGGTAAAAATTGTTATTACAAAAAATATCATTGACGTGACTTTAAAGTAAATTTAAATATTCGAATATAAAGAAAATAAACAGGCCAGGCGATTTGAGGGCGATTTTAACTCTGCAAGATACTTGCATGGGCGCCCCAGGATTATTTTCAGGGGATGCATCTGAACTTCAGAAGATTTCATCTGAATCTGTACATACTATTAACGAGTATAAAATATACAACTATACATGCAAAGCTATGCACATTCCTTCCGGACAGGGAAGTACAATTATTATTTTGACAGGGTATTTTTTTAATATCAAAAATATTCTAAAAAAGACAGAATTTTTTTTGGTGAAATTTTCCAACTGCCATGTGATCAAACAAATTACGCGTACATATAAATGAAAAGCGCTATAGGTAAGCAGCAGTGTGAGAAAGAGCGTATACCGATAGCTGTTTGCGTTCTCTGTTGTACCTGAGCGAGTCCGTTCGCTCTAGAAAAATCACGTGACCTGGCGATCCCATGTTGTTGTGTCTCGAAACGTTAGAGTAATTATTATATATTATAGTTTTTTAAGTAACTTTTTCTTAATTAAAGGAAAATAATACGTACTATACAATAGATTTTGCAAATATGATAGAAAAAGACAGATTTATTATTATAAATATATAGGTAGAAAAGTATAAAAGTATAAACTAAATTAATTCTGTGTCCGAATCTTGTACTTCTTCTTCAAATTCCTCATCTGTGCTTAAATATTCACTGGCTTCTTCTTCGTCAGACTCCCTTCGAGACTCAGATTCCTCTTCTACATGATCTGTAAATAGTTGTAATATGTATTTAGAATTAATTAAAAATTTAAAATTCTCTGTCCTTTTATACGGAGTCGAAGCCTGGACAATCACGGGCGCATCTGAAGAAAGACTTGCCATTGTTGAGATGTGCTGTTATTGAATAATGTAAAAAATATCATGAACACAACACGTAACAAACACGGAAACATTAAGAAAGATGAAAAAGGCAAAAGAAATACTCAACACTATAAAGGAAAGAAAGATGAGCCAAAATAAATATTCATTCTCTTCTTCTTCGTCAGACTCCCCTCGAGACTCAGATTCCTCTTCTACCTGATCTGTAAATAGTTGTAAATATGTATTTAGAATTAATTAAAACTTAATGTATACTAATACTTAATACTTTTCCTTATATTATAAATTACATCATGTTTTTTATTTCTTAGTATATGACCAAAGTAGCTCATTTTTCCTTCCTTCATATTGTTGAGTATTTTTTTGACTTTTTATCCTTATTAATGTTTCCGTGTTTGTTACGTGTTGCGTCCATGATATTTTTTACATTATTCGATAACACCACATCTCAACAATGGCAAGTCTTTTTTCAGATGCGCCCGTGATTGTCCAGGCTTCGACTCCGTGTAAAAGGACAGAGGATAGGTACGTAGCAACTCAATTAATTAATCACTAATTAATTTTTAATTAATTCTAAATATATATTACAACTATTTGCAGATCATGTAGAAGAGGAATCTGAGTCTCAAGGGGAGTCTGACGAAGAAGAAGACAGTGAATATTTAAGCTCAGATGAGGAGTTTGAAGAAGAAGTACAAGATTCGGACACAGAATCAATTTAGTTTATACTTTTATACTTTTTTACCTATATCTTTATAATAATAAATCTGTCTTTTTCTATTATATTTGCAAAATCTATTGTATAGTACGTATTATTTTCCTTTAATTAAGAAAAAGTTAAAGTAAACACCATCTATCTATCGCCCGTCGGCTAATTCAAACAAAAATATAACTCCAGACCATCTTTGACCACCTTTAGTCCAGACAAATTAATATATGTATTTAATATATTTTTACCACCAAAAATGAGATGTTTTAATCAAATATTGCTTCAAATATAATCTGCAGAATAATTTTGAATCAAGTTCCGCTAATAAACTTGCTTTTTTGTCCTTAAAAGTAGAAAAAAGTTTCAATTCTATTGCTTAATATTTCATCTAAATATAATCGTCTAACAATTTTAACTGTACTAATGCCCAAGTATACATTTTCAAGTGTTAAACTTGATTGATTTACAATGAGTAACCCGGTTGTAAAAATACCGGCATGTGCTTAATCAAAGGGACATTGATTTACTCGAATTTCATAACAATACAAATGTTATCTGTTTGAATTTGCCGACGGGCGAAATATCTATGGACCCGACTCTACTTAAAAAACTATAATATATAATAATTACTCTGACGTTTCGAAGCACAACAACATGGGATCGCCAGGTCACGTGATTTTTCTCGAGCGAACGGACTCGCTCAGGTACAACAGAGGACGCAAACAGCTATCGGTATACGCTCTTTCTCACACTCCTGTTTACCTATAGCGCTTTTCATTTATATGCACGCGTAATTTGTTCGATCACATGGCAGTTGGAAAATTTCACCAAAAAAAAGCTGTCTTTGTAGAATATTTATTTTTAATATTAAAAAATACCCTGTCAAAATAATAATTGTACTTCCCTGTCCTGAAGGAATGTACATAGCTTTGCATGTATAGTTGTATATTTTATACTCGTTAATAGTATGTACAGATTCAGATGAAATCTTCTGAAGTTCAGATGCATCCCCTGAAAATAATCCTGGGGCGCCCATGCAAGTATCTTGCAGAGTTAAAATCGTCCTCAAATCGCCTGGCCTGTTTATTTTCTTTATATTTGAATATTTAAATTTACTTTAAAGTCACGTCAATGATATTTTTTGTAATAACAATTTTTACCCTTTTTTTAACTTTGGGGGGGATTTTTGGGGAAAATAACCGCTACCCTCCAGCCAGACCGGCATTTTTGTATTAGGCTATCATGGAAGAGTCACCTGAAAAATTTTCAGGTTGCCTAAAATACCTACTCAAAAATGTCTCACAGCTCTTATACTAGTATATTTAATTTAAAAAATCCCTTTCCAGATACATTTCAGAATATTTTCGAAATTTCCAACCTGAAAGATACATAAGATTACAAGAGAAGTCATTTCCAGAAATAAGGGGGAGCTGGATAAAAGGCGTAAAAGTCAGAAGAAGCTATGAAATAGGCAGTAACCACTATCTACTTAAAACTAAATTTAATATTCCAAAATGAAAAAGAAAAGCACAGGAGACAAGAGTAAGAAATACAAGGAAATAATTAAAATACATAAACTAAGGGAAGAAACGATTAAAATTAGATACAAGGAGGAGTTAGCAAAGGATTTTAACAAAGAACAAAAAATCACAGAAATATTAGAAGAACATTTGGGACTGTTCCGTCCCTCCACAAATAATTTTCTTTATATTTAATTAGTAATTACTATAAGTTTTTATTATTATTCATTTTTTATTTTGTTTAACCATGTGTGTGTATATTTTAATTACGTACCAATACGGCCCTGCACTAGCCCCAAGCTCAAACCCACTTAAGACAGCTTGGGTAAGCCATGCAGATACACGCATTCTTCAGATATGTATAAGCTTTCAGTGAACACAGTCAACACAGTTTTATATAGTTTTTAAACCAAACAAAGTGCCAGAAAACAGCAACCCAGCCTAGTACTAGGGAGAAAACGAAATGGGACGTTTCGATGTCGCCGGTTCATCGCCGGCCGTTTCGATGCCGCCGGTTCATCGCCAGTCCATTTCATCGCCGTCATATCTCGCATTTCCTAGAATTCCTAATTAATACTAAAAATAACTAATAATTGTAACTGTCGAAAATTCGGAAATATATCAGATAGCGATTAATTGACTGGCGATGAATCGGCCGGCATCGGCATCGAACTGGCGGCATCGAAACGGCGGCGATGAAACGTCCTAGACCCGGAGAAAAAGACGGCAGCATAAAAAAGGTACCGTACAAATATCTAACTTGCATACACACACTTCAATTAATTGATAAATTTGCTTAAACTCTTTCGATATATCATATAACACCAGCACTTGCAATAAAATATCTTGTCTATGTCTTATTTCTAATTATCTGATTACATAATAAGAACAGGGACAACAAAAATAGGGAAAATTTGAAATGCTATGATAAATACAACAAGAAATATCGAAAGAAAAACGGTCACCATGGTGGTATATAAAGGTAGACATCGAAATAAAATAAAAAAAGAAATTGTGGAAAGAATCATCATCATCAGTAGCTCGACAACCCTTTTTGGGTCCTGGCTTGTTCTAGGATTTTCCTCCATTCTGTTCTGTTCCTTGCTTTGTTCTTCCAGTGGGTAATCTCAAGTGTTTTCAGATCTTGTTCCACTTGTTCCATGTATATAAGTTTGGGTCTTCCCTTTGACCTTCTCCCTACTGGTGCTTGCCTCATTATATGTTTTGGTGTTTCGGTCTCCAACATCCGTTCAACATGGCCCATCCAGCGCAGACGTCCGATTTTTATGGATGTTATGACGTCGGGTTCGTTGTATGCTGCGTATAGTTCAAAATTGTATCTTCTGTGCCATACGTCATTTTCTTTCACCCCCTTATATATGTGTCTGAGGATTTTTCGTTGAAACGTACCTAATAAGTTCTCATCGCTTTTCGACAGTGTCCATGTCTCTTATCCATATATAAGGACCGGTTTTATCAGGGATTTGTATATTTTGCATTTGGTTTTTCTCGTGATGTTGTTAGATCTTAGATGTTTAATTAGTCCATTATGATTTATTAGCAATATGTATTCGTCTCTTGACTTCTTCGCTGACATTGTTATCTGCGGTGACTAGTGAACCTAGATATGTAAAAAAATTTACGCTTTCGATGTTAGTCTCCTATTGTCAGATTCTGTAGGTTTCTTTGGCCTGTCGATTTTCTGGCCTTCATGTATTTGGTTTTTATTTCATTAATATTTAGGCCACTGTTTTGTGCCGCTCTTTCTATCGCATTAAATGATTCTATCATTTCTCTTTTGATTCTAGCTATGAGATCAACATCATCTGCAAATGCCAATATTTGTACACTTTTTGTTATTATTGTTCCTCTGGTGTTGACTTTTGACTCTCTAATTGTTTTCTCTAATGTGATGTTGAATAGAATACAGGATAGGGCGTCTCCCTGTCGTAGGCCCGTTCTAACATGTATTGTATCTGTTAGTGCGTTTTGAATTCGAATTTGGCTCTGTACTTTAAGTGTTTCTTTTACTATATCAATGAGTTGTGTTGGAATATTAAACTCTTTCAGGGCGTGGATCAGAATTCTCGATGTATATTATTATAAGCACTCTCAAAATAAATGAAGAGATGATGTGTGTCTATATTAAATTCACTAGTCTTTTCCAAGATTTGCCTCAAGACGAAGATCTGATCTATTGTGGACTTCTGCCTGCAGAAACCACATTGATATCCCCCAACTATTTGTTCCGCATATGGTCTCAATCGCTCATAGACAATATTTGACAGTATTTTATATGCCACAGTCAGTAGCGTTATTTATTGCCCGGTAGTTGTTACATTGAAGCTGATCTCCCTTTTTATGTAGTGGAATAATTACTCCGGTACTCCAGTCTTGTGTCAGTTGTTAATTATTCCATATATTCACTATTATTTCATGTATCGCATTCAATAGGGAGTCTTCGCCTTCTTTTATTAATTCTGCGCTAATATTGTCTAATCCAGGTGACTTGTTGTTTTTCAGTCTGGTAACTGCTTCTTGCATTTCAGCTCAGCTTCAGTCAGTCTTTGGCCGCGGAGTCAGTCAGTTGTGTTTTGATTTGCATCGGCCAGCTGCTCATTGTTTAAATGTTTTGTATTGTTTATTGTTTTATTGTTTTGTTTTGGAGTGTTGTGAAACTAGTGTAAGTGTTCAATTTTTTTTGTTTATTTTCATTCGACCCAGTTTATTGCATATCTAACCTTGAAACCATGTTTTACAACTGTGACAACTGCCTTGAAAAGTTTGCGGATTCAGATAAATACGATTGCGGTGCGATGGAGATTGCCGCAGAAATTTCTGTATACGATGCACAAAATTAAACAAGTCCACCACTAAAGCCCTATTGGAACAAAAATTTCCCCATCTAAGATTCTTTTGTACAGTATGTGACTCGCCTAGCTTAAGATATTTAAACGAAAAAATAACCAACTTATCAAAAAATCAAATACCACTAGAGAACTTTGAAGCTTTAACTCAAGTTACTAAGAAACTTAGTGATAATTTGCCTATTTTCATTGAGACTTACGATTTGTTGACAAAAAATGAAGACAAACTGGACTGACTATCTTACGAAAAAAATTGATGAGATCCATAAACTAAATAACCTGCTGAATCCTGAAAAGGTTTTAAAATCTGTTAGGCAGATGGAACATGATATTTTTAATATATCGTCAGTTTTTCTCGGGGGTTCAGATGAGACTATTAAGGTTCAAATCCAAGAATCAAATTCAACTGATATTAAGTTGGGATTAGATAGGCTCTCTTCAAACATCAATGAAATATCGAATCAAATGAGCAATCTTACCAAAAGTCTATCTACCATACCAACGAAAAAAGAGGTATTGAAGAAAAATACATGTTATGCCACCTCAAGTACCCAGACTGAAGAGCCTCAACATTTCGAAGCAAATGCAGAGCAAAAGTCAAAAATTACAGAAGATAAGTGTCACTTTGTAGTTATTAGTAACTTGAGCCCAATATACACCCCTATACAAGTGGTTCACTATATTAAAGAGAAGCTAGGTATCAAGGAATATATAAGATGTTATGCCCTCCTTAAAGATGCCGACACAACAACTGGTTCTTCATTCAAAATAGGTATAAAATCTAGAACATCTATTAACCTATTATTTAATAAGGGCATTTGGCCACCTGCTGTAAACATTAAATGGTCTATCGAATCTGCATATTCCGAACCAACGCTTTCATCTGAGTCACATAAGAATCCGAAGAATATCAGAAGTCCCATTAGCCTGGAAAATTCAAATAGCAGTTTATGCAACAACAAAGATGAAGTTCAGAGCACAAACATAAAAACAGACAAACAGGCCATCGAAATTTGCAAAACTAAGAATCCGCTCCATACCCATATTAATTTCATTAAGAAAGATACTTTAGAACCATCGACTAATCTGGATCCATTGACCCCACCAAGAGTTAGATTAACCAATAACTCTAATAGTCGATATCTTTTAGCCAGATTAAGGGAACCGGATATCTTAAAGGCCATTAAACTTCATCTTGCTTATTTGCACGACCAACCTGCATCAGTATTTTATGATGGGTATACCAACACAAGTGCTAAATTGTTTCTGGCTTCCGAAGGACTTCCTACAAAGAGTGAAGATCTACGAAAAATTCTTCTAGATTTTAATGATGCTTATGGAATTGGTGCAGATGAGGTTGACGCTGATCTTGCTGCTTTTAGGTCTTTTCTAACTTCGGAAAGAATTATTCACCTGCAAAAATCAAGGGAATGCCACCGAAACTACTATTCCGCTGCTTCTCCAAGACGAAATTTTTAAACATCAAGACGTGTTCTGAGGGACTAGAATCCTCAAATTATTTTAGTGATAACAACTTTAGCATGGTTCTGATTAATATTCGTTCTATAAGATATAAAACTGATGGATTATTTCTGTTTCTAGAGGAATTAGGGTTTCCACCGATAGTTGCGGTTACTGAGCACTGGCTTGAAGTCAACGAGCCTTTTTTTGTAGAAAAATATTCCACTATTGTTAGGTATGACCGTCCAAGTTCAGCTCATGGAGGCACCCTAATTCTTTCTACAAATAATGATTTTTCTCTGGTAACAAAATATGACTTTCTATTAAGTGAAGCATTCTTTGAGTTTTCCTTAGTTTACAGTAAGAACCTTAATCTTTATATTATTTGCATTTATAGATCACCTGACTCTTCCGTGGAACTATTTTTTCAGAACCTGCTTAATTTGTTTGATGACCTGCCACATAAAAGCAGAAAAATTTTATGCGGGGACTTCAACATTAATTATGCTGCTGCTTGTGCTACACAAATATCCCTGGTCAACGTATTTGAATCATATGGTCTATCAATGCACATTGATTCTCCTACAAGGATTACAAAAACTTCATCTACCATAATTGATTATATTGTCTCAGATTTCTCACCCCTTGATGTCTGCGCTACAACTGTTAATGCGGGACTATCTGATCATGAAGCGGTTTATACGAAGTTTAACATCTTTAGCAAGTCCTCCTCGAAAACTCGACGTTTAGGCAGGATTTTTTCCGGTCGGAACTTTCGTAAATTCCAAAATTTATGCTTAACCTCTGAGTGGCACTTTCCTTCCTTGGATGTCGATCATAATTTCAGTGATTTTTTTAATAAGCTGGTCTGTATCTTCAATACAGCATTTCCTTTAATCACAATTAAGCAAAAATATTATTGAATATATCACCAAGTACAGGGCAATCTATTTAAAACTTATAAAATCGGCTAAAAAATTGTATTATCAAAATCGTCTCAGAAGCTCCAAAAGTGTTGCAAAAGAAACTTGGTCCATAATAAACAATCTTCAAAATAAAACTCACACAGCTCAAATATTTTCCCTTCCAGACCCAGAAAATCTAAATGAATACTTTGTTAATGTGAGTAAAAATATAACATCAACTATTGTGCCACAACAAGATCCCATTTCCTATCTCCCTAATTCAAGAAAGGTTTCGAATTCATTCTTTATAAGACCGATTGGTAAATCTGAACTGATCCAAACAATCAAGAGTATCAAAAGCAAATCTTCCTGTAGTACCGATGGACTATCCATAAAAATTTTCTCAAATCTCCCAGACAATGTGTTGAGAGTCCTCATCTCTCTAATAAATGATTCTTTTGAGAAAGGTAGATTTCCAGAGTGCCTAAAGACGGCCATCATTATTCCTCTTCATAAGGGTGGTGAAAAATCTATTGCCTGCAATTATAGACCTATTGCATTACTACCGGTACTCTCCAAAATTATTGAAAGACTCATAAAAGCCCGACTTATGTCCTTTCTCGTTGATAACAAGATTTTATCACAAAATCAGTTCGGCTTTTTAAATAATAAATGTACCACCGATGCCATGTTTTCTGTACTACATGAGGTTTATCAAGCATTAAACAATAATCTCCACACTGTCACTGTTTTTTGTAATTATGCCAAAGCTTTTGATTGTGTAAATCACGACATTTTGATAAAAAAACTAGATTTCTATGGAATTCGAGGTACATATTTCTTTGAACTGGTTTCAATCTTACTTGGAAAATAGGAAACAACTGGTTAGAGCAAATGATACAGACTCTAGTCTCAGAAATGTTGTATGTGGGGTACCACAAGGTTCAGTATTGGGTCCTCTACTTTTCCTTATCTTTATTAATGACATCACTAGTTTAAAAATCGATGGAAAAGTTTTTCTTTTTGCTCACGATACCAGTATCACTTGGAGCAACTCAAATATCGCAACTCTTCATGCTACTATAACTTCTGATCTACTCACAATAAAATCCTGGTCAGATTCTAATTTACTCTCTTTTAACGTAGATAAAACAGTCGCATTACCCTATAAAGGAACTCTTCAACCCTTACCTCTTCATAACAGCCAGATCAGTATCGTTGATTCTGTAAAGTTTCTTGGTATTTTTTTAGATAGCAACCTTAAATGGTCCCTTCATATCGATGTGTTAAGTAAGAAACTATCCTCAGCTTGCTTTGCAATAAGATCTGTCTCGAAGGAAATGGATTTAGCCTCTTCCAAAATAACATACTTTTCATTGTTCGAGTCCCATCTTCGATATGGTCTGCCTTTTTGGGGTTTTGGTACAGCTGCCCAATCCGATGTTATTTTTAAATTGCAAAAAAGAGCAATCAGATATCTGTTTGGCCTCAGAAGAACAACACATTGCAGAAGCTATTTTAAAGATCACAGAATTCTAACATTACCTTCTTTATATATTTTAGAAACTGTTTGCTTAATTCGTAAACATCTACATGTCTTTCCAGAAAGACCTAGACGTGACTATTCCACCAGAAATTCTACTTTTGACATCTATTTACCGATCCCGTCCAGTAAGTTAGTAAAGAAATCTATATTATATTCTGCAAAAAAACTATACAACCATCTCCCTCTACAACTTAAATCTGCAACATCTTTCCCCAAGTTCCGTAAAATGACAAAAGCCTATTTATCTGAAAGACCATATTATTCAATAGCAGAGTTTCTTAACCAATAACTAAGAAATTACAGTATTATTATGTATAAGTAGAATCTTAATCTATATTTGAGTGTCATATGCAGCAGCATAACTTATTAAATCACTTATTAAATTTATTTAGGTAGATTACGCAATTTGCAATTTTTTTTAAATTTTGCAATAGATTGTTACTGATTTTTATTTGACTTTATTATGTTTTATTTATATTTGACGATTTGTATAATTTTAGTAAATTGTATTTGTTATTGTTTTTATTTATGATTCTTGTAATAGGTCTGGATCCCGCGTATGAAAAAAAGTTGATTAATAGCAAGCTGAAAATTTGTTAATAGCTTAAGGGTGTCTAGTCGGATAAACTTTGATATATGGGAACACTGGAACAGGGGCAGTTTTAATTGTGGAACAGGTTAAAAATTTGGAACGGTTACACCACGAAAACGGCACATTTATTTTGTCCGACAGAACAGACTTAAACTCTTCGAACAGAGATTAAATTCTCATGCAAAAATCAGACTGCTATTTATCACCAAATGGGCGTTTTAATGAGTGGAACATGTAGAATATGTCAAATGACAGGAATTATGACAGGTGATAAATAGCAGTCTGATTTTTGCATGAGAGTTTAATCTCTGTTCGGAGAGTTTAAGTCTGTTCTGTCGGACAAAATAAATGTGCCGTTTTCATGGTGTGACCGATCCAAATTTTTAACCTGTTCCACAGTTAAAACTGCCCCTGTTCCAGTGTTCCCATATATCAAAGTTTATCCGACTAGACACCCTTAAGCTATTAACAAATTTTCAGCTTGCTATTAATCAACTTTTTTTTCATACGCGGGATCCAGACCTATAAGCTTTGTCTATAAAATTGTTAAATTTTTCATGACAATAAAGCATATTTCTATTCTATTCTATTCTATAGCTACTGAAGGGGGTTTCTCTGGTATCCGTTTGATCCAGTATAATTCCATCGTATAGTCGATCTCCGTTTTGTTCAAACTTTTCTTTGAAGAATTCAGTTTGTGGAAAGAATACCTACGCAATAAAAACATGAAACAAAATACACAGAATAAAAAAAGTTAAAGAAATAGCCAAAATTAGAAAAATAAAAGCTGGGACAAGTTCGGAGAAAATATCGAAGAAAATCATAGAGAAAATGTAAAATTATTTTGTAGAACAATGAAAAACTGGAGCAACAAAGAAATAAACCTAAGACAAATAATGACCAAAAAAGAACAATATTAACCGACGATAAGGATATAATGGAAAGATGAAGGACAGATTTCGAACAAATGTTGAACGGGAGCAAATAAAATGAAAATAACGGAATTAGCGGACAGAGGAAAACACTGAGGAAACATAAGCTATACAGGAAGAAAAACTAGAGGAAGCCACAGGAAATATGAAGACTGGGAAAGCACCTGGTAGCAATGAAGCTAGTCCAAAAACGTTGTAACGATAGACCTACGACAGATAGTTTAGTTAATTAATGTAGAACCATAAAACTCGAACTAATTATGAGAGCCTACGGTTATCGCTTCGCCTAGCTCAGTCACTCAGCTATAATAATGTTATTTTACTCAAAATGCAGCCGAGTTGCAAGTGAAAAATTGCCTAATTGCCGTAATTTTGCAAGGTTTAGCACTAATGTTTGCAAACTCTCCGGTTCTAATTATTGGATCAAAGTTTAACAAACATCATTTTGCAGGTTTTTTTAAAGGAACCAATTGCATTTTGCAAAAACGGTTTATATTTTTTAGTTTGATCGGCCATGAAACCGCCCTGGCCCCTGGACTAAATGGCTATATTTCAAAAATTAACATTTGATAAATGGAGTAAGTTTAACGAATTTCTGAATAAATATTGTTCCGAAACTATTTCATGCTGTCAATTTTCATGGAATTCTTGTTGGTTATAAAATAGATTTGACGTTTTCTCTCATAATTTAATCTAGTCTATCTCTATACTATCAAACTTAATTAATGTTATTGTATAGGTATACTAGCTAACCAGGCAAACGTTTTTTATTTACAAAAACCCGGTGTGGTACTCGCTAATTACACTTTGCTTGGTAAATTAAAGTCTTTTAAAAACAAAAATTTATTATCGATAGTGTTCTTTGATTTTAAAATGTCTTTATTATTTTTATATTTTCATAATATATAGTGTGCCCATGCTTTTCGGCAATACTTTCTACGGCGTATAATGTGTTCAATTGCTTCGTGTGTAGACCTTCAATTTGTTTTTGTGTAAAAATCTTTAATAGTATATTAAGTACGGAGAACGGTAAGGGTTTTATACCGATCGAAGACAATTGTTTGGAGGAGGAGCGGAGCGACGATTCCAATTATTGTCTGAGATCGGTTATCCTTAACGTTCGACATGCTTATAACGTTTTTTGCACGATTGATACCATTATAAATTATAAAATTAAACATTTTCGTCATATTGACTAGTTTCATTCATTTTATCAAGATAGATACTTTGGTTGTTAGGTAGTAACTAGGGTGCATAACAACAATGGAGAATTGAGTTTTTATTTAGTTGTCAATAATTTTAAGTATATAAAACTTCGTCCATTACAAGTAAAATCAAATCATTTGTTCTTAAGATACGCCAAAGGAAAATGTTGTGCTCAAGTAATAGGGAAAGGGACAATCGGGGGCTGGCCTTCTCAAATTGCCAAATTCTTAAATTTGCCTAATCCCGAGAACTATACTGGCCATTCGTTCAGGAGGACATCAGCAACGCTTTTGGCTAATAAAGGTGTTGATGTCCTCGGATTAAAGCGTCATGGAGGTTGGCGTTCATCGACAGTGGCAGAAAGCTATGTAGAAGATTCTCTTCAAAATAAAATAGATTTTGCCGAAAAAATATTGTGCAATACTAGTAATACTACTAATGTATGCGATTCTGCAGGAGTTTCTGTTAGAAGTGAAACCACAGCCCAAACAAGTGGGATTTCATTAAATAATTTAACAAATTGTACCATAAGTTTCAATATTAATAAATAATTCGTTAGTTTTCTTTATTCTTTCAGAAAATAAATTAAAATTAGGAGATTTTTTAACTCGACGGTAAGTGAATTACTTACCGTCGAGTTGGAGTACTTACCGTCGAGTTGGATTACTTACCGTCGAGTTGCTAGTAAATGTCACCTACTGACGTAAAATCTGTCACGGTAAACAGTCAAAAATGATCAATCGTGCAAAAAATTATTAAATTAGCTACAATTTTATATATAAATATTTTTTGGTATCTCTGATGCTAATTTCTCTATTCTGAAGAAAAAGGCATTTTTTACCAAACTACAAAAACTCGTTATTCGTTTTTAATTCCATTTTTTTTAAACTAATCATTCTAAGCTGATCAAACTTCTAGAACCTATTAATAATACATAAATAAAGAAGACCAGATCAGGTCAATGACTAATTTTAATTAGGGGGTTGTTTCCGATCACTTTTTGCTGAAAAAAAGGGATTCTTTTTAAAACATTCTCAAGAACATTGTTTAAAAAAAATTTTCTACCGCAAAAATTAGGTGAGCTATTGACAATTAAAACTTGTAATAACATACAAAAACCACCTTTTCCAACCCTTTCAATGTCACCTATTTTTGTGACTGAAGATTTCAAAAGGATTTAATATTAATAGCCTCATAGATCTTGTAAAAACCTACAAAATTCTTTTGTTGCCAAACTTTCTAAGATAAAAAATAAAAAAGTTAAATAAAACGGTTAAAAGATCAATATATTTTTTTGAAAAAAAAAGGAGAAATCCAATTGGAAGCATAATAATGTAAGTTAGCGGTGTTTTTAGTCATTGGCCTTATTCATTCTTCTTTATTTATGTATTATTAATAGATTCTTGAAGTTTGATTGGCTTAGAATGATTAGTTTTTAAAAAACTGGAGTTTAAAGCAAATAACGAATTTTTGTAATTTGGTAAAAAATGCCATTCTCTTCAGAATAGAAAGATTAGAGCATCAGAGATACGAAAAAATGTTTAAATATGAAATTGTAGGTTATTTAATTCCCAAGAACTTGGTTTGTAAATTTCGAAAATTTAGAAAAAATTGAGTGAATCGTAAATGAGTATACCGTAGAAAAACATTGATTTTTAGAAATAAAACTACCACTTTCGATAGCGAATAAATCGAAAACTATGAATTTTATCAAAAAAATGTATAGAACGTTTTTTGCTCAGAAGGAATGTTTTTATTAACTTTTGCGGTCAAAATATAATAAAATATTTCCACCCCCGAGATGGGGTGGCAACCACCCCCATGGGAAAAGCACCTTTTGGCATTATATAGATTTTGATCCTTGGACTATCCACTACTTATTCTCAAATTTTCAAGCAAATCGATCCATTCTGTAAAAATTGCGAGGTGAAAAGCTTCGGTTCCTGGACTAGTTCGTCAAGGGGCATTTTCTATATGGGATAAATCTTACCTAACGTTTGTAACAATACCAAATTTCGTCTAAACAGTAATTAATTCGCCTACTTTCTTGCCAATATATAACGTCTTCTACGCACACATTACGTCTGATGACTAATCTTTGGCTTTCCATAACTGCTTAGCGTTTATTTATTGTTTTAAATTTACAAATTTAAATTTATTATTTTATAAAATAGATTGCAATAAAATGGATGCCAAAAAAAATTACAGCCTAATTTCTATATACAATTTTGAAGAGTTTTTTCAGAGCAGTTCATGTTCGAATCGATTGTTGCCAATGTTTTTATAATATTTCTATTGTAGGCATTTTATTGCTCTTACAGCAATCATACATTGTGGTTCTCAATACTTTTATAAGTGAAGTATCTATAGGTCTGGCCTCTGCACTAATTGTTTTTTATACATATAAATGCACCAATATCGCAAAAACAAACAATCTATGAGTGCACATTCACATGGATCAATACACTAGAAAACGGTCATTAAAAACGGAAACTTCGTAATTATTCGAACTGGCCTAACACCGAAAATTAATTTCAGAGGGCAACCGTCAGAGACTTACATGTCCGCACAGCGCCAAGGATTATAACCGAACCGAAACGACTACAAGCACAAGCCGATTGCAGATTCTAGCTTTCTACGCATACGCGGTAAGAATTGATTATTAAGTTTATGGATATGTACTTAAAACATATAATTTCACCTAAAGTACATAAAAATTTTAATAATTTTATATAAGATAGGTAGGTACATTAACTCCTTCAGTCATAATCGTCGCAGATCTTTACATAATTATATGAAACTTCGTAAACACTAGCAAAGAATCATGTTAATATATTGAAATATTTACCATTTATAAAAACAACTTATTATTTTGCATGGAATATTGATTATAGTCTGTTCGCTAAACTCAGACGCAACTGGCTAGATATTTTAGTCCATAATTTTGTCAATTTTAGTAAAATTGGTAAAAAATAATTACTAAATAGTTAATAATCACTAAATAGTTAGTAATTTTGCCAATTTTTGCAAAATTGGCAAAAAACAAAAAAATTAACGACTAAAATATCTGGCCAGTTGCGTCTGAGTTTAGCGAACCGACTATAGTACTGACAACTAACATTTATAAAATATTCATTAATCGGTTTTAGAGAAAAACTGGCAAGTTTAATTTAAACCCCGCGAAATTTTAAAAATTTAAAAAAGAAAGTTTAAATTTTTAAAGTTAAATACTAACAGCCTGCGAAAGGTATAAAATGGCCGTTTTTTGAAATTGCATTATTTATTAAAAAAACATTTTTTATTCTTTAAAGCCTTAAAATGAAGATCTTACAATTTAAATCATAAAAAAATTGTAAACCTCGATCGGTGAACTTATTGCTTATACAGGGTGAGTCATGAGGAACTGTACATACTCCTACCTCGTATAGAGGCCCCTATGGGGAATAACAAATGACCATTAAAAAGTGTCTGCTCCCATTGTTTAATAATATACAGGGCAAGTTTCGCATTTTGACAGAAATTTGTATTCGTCATAATTTTTGAACGGTCAGATCGATGTGTCTCTTATTTTGGTCAATCGTTACACTATTACCATCTAATCAACTGATTTATTCAAACTAGAAAAAATCAGGTCCGGCTACAAAAAAATTAGTTCGTTTGGGTCTTAGAAAAAATTTCACCCTGTATATGCTTTTTGAAAACTATAATATGAATTTGACAAATTAGACAAATAGGCAATTAAAATGACATATTTATTTTTTCCCCACACGATTACTTATTTTTTTATAAAAAAATCAAATTTGAGTATGAATTAAAAGTCTGGTAAAGTGAACCATAAATTAAAAAAAAAATTTATTACAAAAATTACTTTTTTTTGAACAAATATGTAACTTATGTTACCATCCAATCAACTGATTTATACAAACTAGAAAAAATCAGGCCCGGATTTAAAAAATTAGTTCGTTTTGGTCTTAGAAAAAATTTCACCCTGTATACGCTTTTTGAAAACTCTAATATGAATTTTACAAATAAGACAAATAGGCAATTAAAATGGCATATTTATTTTTTTCCCCACACGATTACTTAATTTTTTATAAAAAAATCAAATTTGACTATGAATAATTAAAAGTTTGGTAAAGTGAACAATATTTACTAGAAACCAGATTTAAAAAAATTAACTTTTATTACAAAAATTAATTTTTTTTTTGAACAAATATTTAATTTATGTTACCACCCAATCAACTGATTTATTCAAACTAGAAAAAAATCAGGCCCGGATTTAAAAAATTAGATCGTTTTGGTCTTAGAAAAAATTTCACCATGTATAAGCTTTTTGAAAACTCTAGTATGAATTTTACAAATTAGACAAATAGGCAATTAAAATAGCGTATTTACTTTTTCCCCACAGGATTACTTAATTTTTTATTAAAAAATCAAATTTGTCAAAATCGGAATTTTACCATAAAAATAAAAAAAATTAAACAACGTTCTTCTCAAAATTAAAAGTTTCACCATTTTTTTTCTATACCACGTCTAGATCTAAAACCCATAACACTTCTCTTTGGACTCTATAGTTTAACATAGACGTGATCAAATAGATAAATCTTAAATTTTTTCACTTAATTTTTGCGATTTAACTTTTGCAATTCACGAATCTGCACCTTTTATTTTTAAAAATTTATAACTTTTATGAGAAGAAGACGGAAAGTCTACAACAATTTTCATATTCACAATGGTAAGAGATATGTGCTGTAAAATTTCAGAAAAAAAATATTAAAATGGAACGGAGTTGTAGCGAGTTAAACCGTGATTTCATTTTTTTTTTTCGTAGTTTTCAAGTAATCGTGTGGGGAAAAAAATAAATATGCAATTTTAATTGTCTGTTTGTCTAATTTGTAAAATTCATATTAGAGTTTTCAAAAAGCGTATACAGGGTGAAATTTTTTCTAAGATCAAAACGAACTCATTTTTTAAATCCGGGCTTGATTTTTTTGTAGTTTGAATAAATCAGTTTATTGGGTGGTAACATAAGTTAAATATTTGTTCAAAAAAATTAATTTTTGTAATAAAAGTTAATTTTTTAAAATCTATGGTTCACTTTACCAAACTTTTAATTATTCAGTGTCAAATTTGATTTTTTTTTATAAAAAATTAAGTAATCGTGTGGGGAAAAAATAAATATGTCATTTTAATTGCCTGTTTGTCTAATTTGTAAAATTCATATTAGAGTTTTCAAAAAGCGTATACAGGGTGAAATTTTTTCTAAGACCAAAACGAATTAATTTTTTAAATCCGGGCCTGATTTTTTTCTAGTTTGTATAAATAAGTTGATTGGGTGGTAACATAAGTTAAATATTTATTAAAAAAAATTGATTTTTGTAATAAAAGTTATTTTTTTTTAATCTATGGTTCACTTTACCAAACTTTTAATTCATACTCAAATTTGTTTTTTTTATAAAAAAATAAGTAATCGTGTGGGGAAAAAATAAATATGTCATTTTAATATACTATTTGCCTAATTTGTAAAATTCATATTATAGTTTTCAAAAAGCGTATACAGGGTGAAATTTTTTCTAAGAATCAAACGAACTAATTTTTTTGAAGCCGGACCTGATTTTTTTTTAGTTTGAATAAATCAGTTGATTAGGTGGTAATAGTGTAACGATTGACCAAAATAAGAGACACATCGATCTGACCGTCCAAAAATTATAACGAATACAAATTTCTGTCAAAATGCAAAACTCGCCCTGTATATTATTAAACAATGGGAGCAGACACTTTTTAATGGTCATTTGTTATTCCCCATAGGTTCCTCTATACGAAGTAGGAGTATGTACAGTTCCTCATGACTCACCCTGTATATTATAAATTGTTTATCTCGAGAGGTCAAATGTCGAAGGCTATAACTTTTTGCAAAAATATCGTAGAGAGTTAATCCTAGATCCAGTCTCCGTCTCAAGACTTATACATATTTTCGCAGGCTGTTTTGCAAACAACAAATTAACGAAATTAAATTTGCCATAGCTCAAATTGTTCCTTTTTTAATTTACAACTTTCTATTTAAATGTTTTTCTCTAAAATGGATTAATAAATACTTTTATCGCCAACCGTCATTAAAGTCATTCATTATTGTACTCATTTGCCCTCATTTGCGACAGTAAAGTAACACTTTATTGTACTGAAAAAAGAATTTTACTTTACCTGCCGCGATTTTCAATCAAATTAACCGTAATTGAATGTAAAGTGGTCGATTGCAGGAATCGATTATTTATTTGAATTAACTTAACATTTATTTACTTTATTTATTAAAAATGTGGTACAATTTTGCGATATTATCAATTACATTTATGTCAAAAAGTGAAATTCTGCAGTATTTTGTAATTATACTCATATATAAAATATATCCTTAGAAAAAATATTTTCACATATTCGAAAAACTATCGATTTAAAATCGAAAGCGGCAATCTTGAAAAACTTATCTGTCATCACTGTCATGAAATTATTATTACGTCTAAAATTTAAAAAGTTCTTGAATTGTAAATTGCAAGTAAGTATTAAAACCAATATCAAATTATGTTGGCGATAAAATTTTGTATGCACCACGTCAGTAAAGACTCTATCGAACTCGTCTGTTACGCTCGCTACGCTCGCTCTTCTCGTACTATCAGACTCGTTCGATAAAGAGTCACTTTACTGACTTGGTACATAAATAACTATTATAAATATTAGCTGTCAGTATTAATCAATATTTCATGTAAATAATAAGTTGTTTTTATAAATGGTAAAGATTTCAATCTATTAAAATGACTTTTTACGAAGTTTCAATTCAGTAGCGGCGCGTGACTTTTTCTAAAGTGTTACCAACACCAAATGTAAAAAAATCTTATTTAAAAAAATTATTTTGAACCTCTCAAATATAAGTTTTTGTTTTCAATCCTGT
Organism: Diabrotica virgifera virgifera; assembly: GCF_917563875.1. NCBI lineage: Eukaryota > Metazoa > Arthropoda > Insecta > Coleoptera > Chrysomelidae > Diabrotica > Diabrotica virgifera. The sequence continues at coordinate 222,447,085 of NC_065448.1, read as the reverse complement.
GGGATAAAATTAAACAAATCATTATTCCCAAATTATAGGTAATTATGTAATAGGTATAACAATAAACAATAGAGAAACTAGAGAGATTATTCTACCATAAAAATTACATCAAAAATGAACAAGTAGGAAAAGAACATATTTTGAAAACTATTGTTTATACTTTAAGTCTTCCATTTTCAATAATATCATTTTTTTTCTTCAAAATTATATACAGTACGTAAATCGTTCAGCTGGACATAGGGAACATACATTGTATATATTTAGATACATAAATACATACATTGTATTATATTGAGATAATTGTGGCAACTGAGCTCCCTCGATGACAATATGGTTGTTAGCATTAAGGGGCATTAACCTCAAAATTGACAACTCATTTCGACTGACATACATAAACGTCAAAATATAACAATGTAGTAGCTAAATATTTTTGGCCTAAGGGAATGGGAAAACTGTTTAGTTTTGAAATTATTTTTTAAATAAAAAATATTTTAAAAATTAAAGTAAAATTATTAACTCATTAATCATAAACTTTTTGATTTTTTTAGGGACAGCCTTGCTTCATCAAAACTCACGCATTCTATTCGTTCTAACAGCTCTATTGCACCAAAAACTCGTTCTCGAACTGAAGCTTCAACTAATACTGGTAAGCGTAGTTGCCACAATTCTCTCAATGTATATTCCCTATGCCCAGCTGAACAATTTACGTACTGTATAATAAAATATACGAGAATGAATTTTAAAGTAGTTGATCGGTTACGCAGAGACACTCTTCCATATTTAAATGCACGCACACTGTAATCTGTAATAGGTACTAAACTAACGTTACCAAAACAAAAAATGGTAACAATACTGATATACACAGTATACACAAATTTTCAGAAATGAGCCAGTCTCGAGCTATAGCGAGGATCATCCTTCGTTACCACAAGCAAAAGTGGTAACAACGTGCAACGGATTCACATAAACTCGCCAATATTTTCGTGCGTCTAGTTGGCTATTTACTGAATACATACTATTAACAAATATTTCTGTTGGTATGAAATATAAATGGAATTATTTAATAATAGTTGATTATTTAATAGTAGTCATAAAATATTTATTTGCAAGATTTTTAACTGTGTTACCAATGGTAACAGTGGTTACATGGACGCTTCGCCAGTGAGTTTCATATAATTATGAAGAGATCTGCGACGATTATGACTGAAAGAGTTAATGTACCTACCTATATAATATAAAATTATTAAAATGTCGATGTATTTTAGGTGAAATTATAATATGTTTTAATAGGAAAGCGTAGAAAGCTAGGATCTGCAATCGGCTTGTGCTTGTAATCGGTTCGGATATAATCCTTGGCGCTGTGCGGACATGTAAGTCCTTCAGAGTGTGAGTGGCCACAGTATAAATTATCGGTTTGTCGCCCGGCTTAAGACTTGCAGATAATAGATAAGAAACTTACCATGAGCTCCCTTCGGAGTTTATCCAATTCTAAGGCAGAAGGTGGTGGCGAGTTTTTGTTCGACCGTCCTCTCCTTAATTCCTCCAACTGTCTAGTTAACTCCTCCACTTTGGCCACAGCCAGAGATAGCTCCTTCTCCTTTTCATTGAAAAGGGCTCGTATTGAATCAAGGTCACTTGCTGAAAACAAGATAAAGAGATTAATTAATGGATGGTAATTGATTAATTAATTTTATGGCAGACGTGACGTTTGGTAAAATGTTAACTACTTCTTAAGATAAAGCTTAATACCTAAACAGTTGTTTCTGTGACCATTTAAAATTAAGTGTAAGATGAATCTTAAGATTAATATATTGTTATGATCAGCAAATGTAGAACAATTAAAAGGACAGAAAAAAGAAAGAGTAACCAAAAATTAGGTAACACATTTTGTTATTTCTACAGGTAGATTAAAATCTTCTTCATGTGCCTTGTCCGTTGCGGACCTTGACTATCATCATAGCAATTTCAATTTTGTTTGCGGCGTTTCTGAATAACCCGATCGATGTTAGTCCAAACCATTGACGTAAGTTTTGAAGCCATGAGTGTCTTCTTCTTCCGGGTCCCCGTTTGCTTTCTATTTTACCCTGTATTATCAGTTGGAGTATATATTTATCATGTCTCATAATAAGACCGAGGTATTCAAGTTTCCGTTTCTTAATTGTGAAAGAGTTCTTTTTGTTTTCTCATTCGGCGCAATACCTCTACGTTGGTTGTGTGAGTCGTCCAGGATATTTTGAGGATACACCGATACACCCACATTTCGAATGCCTCCAGCTTCCTCATTAATGTTTCCGTTAGTGTCCATGCCTCTGCGCCATACAGCAAGACTGGAAATACATAGAATTTTAACAGCCGTATTTATTAGTGGGAGAGATATGTTTAGATTAAAATAGAGGAATTAATTCCATTCACATGTTTTTTTTTGTATATGTTAGAAGTGATATTTGCCCATTACATAAAAAAGGCAATAAACAGAATTCTGTAAACTTGAAAAAGAAGTTGAAGATATAATAGGCGAATATCAGTGCGGATTTAGACGAAGGAGAAGCACAATAGCCAAGTATTCGTAATCAGAGAATTGCAAGCAGAAAGCTATGAACACAATTTACCAACGATATCGCTTATTTATCGATTTCCAGCAAGCATAGGATAGAATAAAAAGACAAAATATTAAAAAAGGTGCTTGAGGAATTGGGAGTTAGCGTAAAGTTACGCAACATGATAGATCTTACTTTAGAGAATATAGAAAACAGAGTCAAAATAAACAACCAATCATCGAACAAATTTATAGTAAACGAAGAAATAACGCAGGGCTTTGTCATCATTACTTTTTAACTTGTGCCTAGAAAAAATAATGCGAGAAGTGGAAATCAATGGAGAAGGACTCCTATATGAGACATCAAGTTTTGGTATTTGCGAATGATGTGTTGCTGGCAAGAGGAAAAAAAGATCAATAGGAGAGAGTAGAGTAAAACAGATGGTCAGTTCAGACATGAAGATTAAAGTAGAAGTAGAAGAAGAAAAATCATACGAATTTGAAATGGTAGAACGATTTAAGTACTTAGGAGCAATATTATCACTTAAACCGAAAATGAAAGAAGAAATACGAGTTAGAATAATGGCAGACAATAGAAGTGTTCATGCGCCTAATTGAATGTTGAGAAACAGAAGCAAGTTTTTATCAATAAAGGCAAAAATACAGTTATACAACACTACTATACAACTAATACTAACCTACTGCAGTGAGACATGGACAATGACAAAAAATTAAGAAAATTTACTGTCAATCTGGGAAAGGAAAATCCTGAGAAAGATATATGGAGGAATGATAAAGGACAGTTTATGGATAAGAAGATCAAATGACGAGTTAAAGGCATTATACAACCAACCTAACATAATAGGATTAATAAGGGCACAGAGGCTTAGACGGCGAGGTCACCTAGAAAGGATGCCGAACACGAGGACTCCAATAAGTGTACTAGATTACACTATTGCCGCAGAAAAGTGAAAAGGAAGACCTACAAAAAAAAGTGTGTGTACTTTGTACGCACGTAAGAAGTTATACTTCTATTATATGATTTCTTAAAAATAAATATACTTTAAACAAATTGTTTTATAGCGATACGCTTTAATTACTATTTTTGCTAATTGTAATTTTAATATTTTTTCTCAAAAACAAAACAACGTTAGTCATTCAAACTGCATATTCAAATACGAAGGTTATGGCCTTACCCTGTGACATCTGTTGTTCGTCTATGCGGCAACAAACTGCACCCTCATTAATTAATTATTTTATCAGACAGTTAATGTGTCAACAGCTAGCTATGCATTCGAAATTATTTTTCTTAAAACCGTAAAAGTAGACGCCAGACTTGATAGTGATTTATGTGATCATCTGGTCAGGGGAAAAGGAATACAAACATTATCTTCGTTTGTGGTTGCTTTCTTTAGTCACTACGCAGCATGCGAACCATTCACACATACCGACGCGACCCTCTCCGAGAGACCTAAACGAACACATTTTCGTTGCAAAAATAAAATTACCGTTTGTTTTATTATATCCATTTTTAATTAAATTCCGCAACTCACCCATCGGAATATTGGTGACCCTCGCGAGTATTTTAAACCGCCGCGAAAATTTAAAAAAAGTTAGTTTTTTTAATATACTTTTGCCGGTTAATAAATACAGTGAACAGCAACAATGACGACCAGTGCCAACAATAGTGTCTCAGATCGGATTGCAGTGGCCATCGGGAAATTGACAGCCGAATTAGCTGACATGAAAATCCAGCTATGTAGCTTGTCAATTGCCCAAGCACACACAAAACACTAACAGCAACCACGCACCACGCACCAGCACCATGCACCACGCACCAGCACCACGCACCACGCAACAAGCGCCAAGCACCACGCACCAAGCATCACGCACCAAGCACCACGCAACAAGCGTCAAGCACCAAGCACCACGCAACAAGCGACAAGCACCACGCACCAAGCATCACGCACCAAGCACCACGCAACAAGCGTCAAGCACCAAGCACCACGCAACAAGCGCCAAGCACCACGCACCAAGCATCACGCACCAAGCACCACGCAACAAGCGTCAAGCACCACGCAACAAGCACCACGCACCAAGCATCACGCACTAAGCAACACGCACCATGCACCATGCACCACGCACCACGCACCAAACACCGACGACAATGCTCACATTCATTTACTTTTGTCGTCCGGGTAAATAGAAAAGAAATGACCAGCAAAACAAACAACAACAGACCGGGGAGAAAAGCAAGATTTACTGGAACTTACCAAGAAAATGTTAGTTCAAAGTGAATCAAGTGATTTTTTTTTCTTTCTCCTTGTATAAACTTTGCATTATTTGTTTTTCCTATTTTCAATTTTCATTATATGTAATTTGTATATATTATATATTATCTATCGTTTTAGTCTCTCAGAAGGGGGTGTATAGCGATACGCTTTAATTACTATTTTTGCTAATTGTAATTTTAATATTTTTTCTCAAAAACAAAACAACGTTAGTCATTCAAACTGCATATTCAAATACGAAGGTTATGGCCTTACCCTGTGACATCTGTTGTTCGTCTATGCGGCAACAAACTGCACCCTCATTAATTAATTATTTTATCAGACAGTTAATGTGTCAACAGCTAGCTATGCATTCGAAATTATTTTTCTTAAAACCGTAAAAGTAGACGCCAGACTTGATAGTGATTTATGTGATCATCTGGTCAGGGGAAAAGGAATACAAACATTATCTTCGTTTGTGGTTGCTTTCTTTAGTCACTACGCAGCATGCGAACCATTCACACATACCGACGCGACCCTCTCCGAGAGACCTAAACGAACACATTTTCGTTGCAAAAATAAAATTACCGTTTGTTTTATTATATCCATTTTTAATTAAATTCCGCAACTCACCCATCGGAATAGTTTTATTTTTTTTAAACACCAAACTAATTTTGTGCTTACCGCTTTCAATAAAATAAAAAAAAATATAGGATTGCCCCGGACTCGAACTCAAGACCTCTCGATCTCTGGCCGAATGCTATACCAAATACGCTACGAGGACTGTGTCTGTATCGGTTCGGACGTACCTAATGACAATTCACGGTAACAAACAGACTGGAAGGTGAAGTATAATAAATCTACAATAAAATGTTTTAATTATACTCATCTTACTCCTGAGGAAGACAAATCCAAAGACACAAAAATTATAATAAATATATTTACTAAAAACACTAATATATTCTTTTCACACCTTTTCTTGCACTGATATATTTATACATAACTTGAAAGATTCAGCAACTAAACGCGATACTGTTTGTGTGCGCATGCGCGCAGTATTATGAAATTTTACTCTCAATCGCGCCTAAAGAAGTATAACTTCAATAATATATGGAAGCAAGAGATCGAAAAAGATACGGAAAGAATGGGGCTAGAAGGCTAGAAAAAAATGAATAACAGGAAGGAGTGGAAAAAAATCACATATCAAGCCAGAGAAGATCTCAGTACATACAGAAAAGTGAAAACGAAGAAAGAACAAACTTTTTAAGCCATGGGCCTCTAAGGCCTTGTAGTAGTTGTCAGAAATGTATAATAAAACAATTTGTTTCGTAGCGAATATGCGAATATAATGGGAAAAACTTTTTACCTGTTCTTCTCGGTTTTAACAGTTTAACTGCCAAATTAATTTTTTTTGACTTCAGACTCCATGTTCAGAATCTCAATGTTAATGGAATCATATTTAACTCACATAACGCTTAGTCCAAATAGGGTGTGAGTTAAATACAACTCATGTGGCATTCAATGTGTTAATTGTGCAAAGTTAATTTATGCAGGGCCATTGTTAGCTTTGTTTATCGAAAATAAAAATGAGAAAGTTGAAAGTCATGTCTTGAGAACTCGGGATTTTGGTTGATTTTGAGTGACTAAAAGATGAATGGTTAAAAAAGATGGGGAAGGAGAATTTGGATCTTGATCTGTTCCTGTTCCTTGAGAAAAGAACATCGAATCCTCAGAAAGTGAACTAATGCCGGCAGTTTTTTTTTTTGAGTACAAGTAGTTTGTTATCAACGCAAAATGGGAGTACAGCAATCAGAAATAGCTGCTCAGGACCGACAGCAATGGAGGGAAATAGTAAACGCGGCCAAGACTCACATAGAGTTGTAGAGCCAAATGATGATGACAAGTAGTTTGTGAGTAAGGGGTAAAAAAGTGGTAGCAGCTCTTGACGAGTAATGCTGATCGAGAGAAGTTTGCACTATTTGAGTTTTGCAGTATTTCTAAGTACTAATAAGTTTATCATTCATCGGGAAAACCGTAGCCAAGGAATTTTATATTTTTTATAATTAAAATATCTATTTTTGATAACCATTTCCGAAGTGGAAATGGAAACATCAAATAAACTTAATTTTAAAGTCAAATTGTGGCTTATTCCCAATTAAAATAGTAAAAGACTAAGTTTTCAATCTAACAGCACATAAAACAACACCAAAAAATGCTGTTCCACATCCTACCAGACTGAAAACAATGGGAACCTTCTCTGGTAACACCTCCGAGGCTTCTACAATTTGCAAATCAAAAATAAATAACCATTTTCAATTTCGTTGCAACACGAAACTACAGCCGCATCATTATTCCAGTTCAATCAGAGTGTGCAGCAAGCACCTCTACGGGTTTTGAATCTTATTAGTCTCTCATCAGGAGGCAGTCTCTCATCATTAGTCTTTTGCTAGCAGTTGCCGCTAGGGCATCCCTGTCATTTCGTTCGTTGCAATCCGTGACTGCACGCCGGGGTTTGTCCTAGTTGGGTCATAGAGAGCAGCATATGTGCCTCCTGATGAGAGACTAATAAGTTTCGAAACCGGTAGAGGTGCTTGCTGCACTCTCTGATTGAACTGGAATAATGATGCGGCTGTAGTTTCGTGTTGCAACGAAATTGAAAATGGTTATTCATTTTTGATAAAATAGTAAAATTCATTATTACTTAAACTGTTTGTACACATTAATTATATAAGAATTTCAAAGTTAATTATTTCACTGCATCAAAAGTCAGTCCGATATTTTTATCGAACATTGTATAATACATAAATCTGTGTTCGTCTTATCCAAGAATATTTTGAAGCTCGGGTTGTCATTCACTTCTAATAGTTCACCCTTATGTCGTCTTATTCGCTGTTGTGGTCGTCTGTGTTTATCATCAACTTCCTGGCTATAAAAGTAAAGTCGTCGAGCTGTAATGACTTGGTCATCCGCACAGCTTAAAGTAAATACATTAGGCTCAAAGACCGAAACGTTCACTGGAATTAAAGCCGGCCCTCAATGCTTCTGGCTTTTCAGATTTACCTATAAAGAGGTCCGAGGAGGGTCGTGACCTTTTTCAAAACAAAACGTCGACAACTTATGTATGGTCAATCAGACCAGTCAGGAAAAATTCAGGAATAATAAATACGAGAATTCCCAAATGTTTTTCTTTGTGGATAAGATTTACCTTATTAAATAGCATTACAAGACATACTGTTCAATCTTGATTTTACTTACTAAACAAACTGTTGTATACAGGGTGAGTCATGAGGAACTGTACATACACCTACCTCGTATAGAGGCTCCTATGGGGAATAACAAATGACCATTAAAAAGTGTCTGCTCCCATTGTTTAATAATATACAGGGCGAGTTTCGCATTTTGACAGAAATTTGTATTCGTCATAATTTTTGAACGGTCAGATCGATGTGTCTCTTATTTTGGCCAATCGTTACACTATTACCGCCTAATCAACTAATTTATTCAAACTAGAAAAAAATCAGGTCCGGCTTTAAAAAAATTAGTTCGTTTGGGTCTTAGAAAAAATTTCACCCTGTATACGCTTTTTGAAAACTCTAATATGAATTTTACAAATTAGACAAATAGGCAATTAAAATGGCATATTTATTTTTTTCCGCACACGATTACTTAATTTTTTATAAAAAATCAAATTTCACTATGAATTAAAAGTTTGGTAAAGTGAACCATAGATTAAAAAAAAATAACTTTTATTACAAAAATTAATTTTTTTTGCACAAATAAGTAATTTATGTTACCATCCAATCAACTGATTTATTCAAACTAGAGAAAAATCAGGTCCGGATTTAAAAAATTAGTTCGTTTTGGTCTTAGAAAAAATTTCACCCTGTATACGCTTTTTGAAAACTCTAATATGAATTTTACAAATAAGGCAAATAGGCAATTAAAATGGCATATTTATTTTTTTCCCCACAAGATTACTTAATTTTTTATTAAAAAATCAAATTTGTCAAAATCGGAATTTTCTAAAAATAAAAAAAAAATGAACTCACGGTTTAACTCGCTACAACTCTGTTCCATTTTAATATTTTTTTTCTGAAATTTTTACAGCACATACCTCTTACCATTATGAAGACTATGAAAATTGTTGTAGACTTTCAGTCTTCTTCTTGTAAAAGTTGCAAACTTGTAAATCGCAAAAATTAGGTGGAAAAATTTAAAATTTATCAATTTGATCACGTCTATGTTAAACTATAGAGTCCAAAAGAAGTGTTATGGGAAGTTTTAGATCTAGACGTGTTATAGAAAAAAAAATGGTAAAACTTTTAATTTTAAGAAAAACGTTGTTTTTGTAAATTAATTTTTGTAAAAAAAGTTAATTTTTTTAAATCTATGCAAAAACTTTGCCAAACTTTTTATGATTTTTTAATTTATTTGATTTTTTAATAAAAAAATAAGTAATCGTGTGGGGAAAAACTAAATACGCCATTTTAATTGCCTATTTGTCTTATTTGTAAAATTCATATTAGAGTTTTCAAAAAACGTATACAAGGTGAAATTTTTTCTAAGACCCAAACAAACTAATTTTTTAAATCCGGGCCTGATTTTTTTCTAGTTTGAATAAATCAGTTGATTGGGTGATAACATAAATTAAATATTTGTTCAAAAAAAAATTCATTTTTGCAATAAAAGTTATTTTTTTTTAAATCTATGGTTCACTTTACCAAACTTTTAATTATTCATAGTCAAATTTGATTTTTTTTTATAAAAAATTAAGTAATCGTGTGGGGAAAAAAATAAATATGCCATTTTAATTGCCTATTTGTCTAATTTGTAAAAATCATATTAGAGTTTTCAAAAAGCGTATACAGGGTGAAATTTTTTCTAAGACCAAAACGAACTTATTTTTTGAATCCGGGCCTGATTTTTTTCTTGTTTGAATAAATCAGTTGATTGGTGGTAACATAAATTAAATATTTGTTAAAAAAAAAATCATTTTTGTAATAAAAGTTATTTTTTTTTAAATCTATGGTTCACTTTACCAAACTTTTAATTATTCATAGTCAAATTTGATTTTTTTATAAAAAATTAAGTAATCGTGTGGGGAAAAAATAAATATGCCATTTTAATTGCCTATTTGTCTAATTTGTAAAAATCATATTAGAGTTTTTAAAAAGCATATACAGGGTGAAATTTTTTCTAAGACCAAAACGAACTTATTTCTTAAATCCGGGCCTGATTTTTTTCTTGTTTGAATAAATCAGTTGATTGGTGGTAACATAAATTAAATATTTGTTCAAAAAAAATTCATTTTTGTAATAAAAGTTATTTTTTTTTAATCTGTGGTTCACTTTACCAAACTTTTAATTATTCATAGTCAAATTTGATTTTTTTTATAAAAAATTAAGCAATCGTGTGCGGAAAAAAATAAATACGTTATTTTAATTGCCTATTTGTCTAATTTGTAAAATTCATATTAGAGTTTTCAAAAAGCTTATACAGGGTGAAATTTTTTCTAAGACCCAAACGAACTGATTTTTTCTAGTTTGAATAAATCAGTTGATTGGGTGGCAATAGTGTAACGATTGACCAAAATAAGAGACACATCGATCTGACCGTTCAAAAATTATGACGAATACAAATTTCTGTCAAAATGCGAAACTCACCCTGTATATTATTAAACAATGGGAGCAGACACTTTTTAATGGTCATTTGTTATTCCCCATAGGGGCCTCTAAATGAGGTAGGAGTATGTACAGTTCCTCATGACTCACCCTGTATAATATAATATGTATCCAAAATATGTATATAGGTAATTTAATCATAATTAGGTCGATACAAAAGATGTTGTTTCTATAATCACAAACAAAGCGAAGGTTGATTGATGGAGTTTGTTTAGGTAACCTCGCTAGTAAGTAACGATACTCACGTACCGTTTACTTTCAAAGTCCAAAATAAAGATTGATATAAAAGCCCGAAGAGGGGTAAAAGAGAGGATTATTATTTTATTATTAAGAGTACCATTATAGTTAGCATTTGTGCGAGATGGGTGTCTGAATGATTACCCTGCGAAACAACATCTTCCTAACCTTACGATTATGGATGTTGTAAACCTTTGAATAAAAGTATAAGTTAGAGTCAGTGTTTCCCTAGTTCCGATAGTTGGCTCCGTTTCCGTCCCTTAAGGACCCAACACGACAAAACTAACAACAAAAGAATAGTATTTGTTGGTAAAATTCTTCTTCTTTCTCCTCTTTATAAGCAATTTTGCTTTTTTATTGGCGGATTGATACCTCCATGGAGGGTAGTCACTCCATTTTTTGCGTGGTCAGCTGATACTTCTTCTACCGATTGGTGATTTTTTATCTCTTGCTATTTTGACCATACGTGCCTCTCCCATTCTGCTTATGTGGTTATTCCATTTTTTTCTATTTTTCTCTTTACTCTCATCTCTGCCGTTTCCTGTCTTTGTGTTGTGGCTGTATCGGGACTTATTTCTGATGCATATGTCATTATTGGTCTTACACTAGCTTTATAAATTCTTGACTTCATCTCAGTGTTAATATGTTGGTTTCGCCATATTTTTCGCATATAGTGTTATTAAGACATGCTGCCAGTCTATTTGCTTTTTGTACTGGATTTCTCACTTCTTCGTTCAGGTCTGCGTAGTTGGACAGTGTAATTCCAAGGTATTTTATTTCCATTACCTGTTCAATACTGATGCCATCAATTTCTATTTTGCATATTGGTCCTTTACTGATTACTATTGTTTTAGGTTTCTGGGATAAAATTGTCATATTGAATTCTTTTGTTCTTATGTTAAAACTGTGGACAAATCTTTACAGACTATGTATCTTCATTTTGGACTATAAGTATTACCCGTGTTGAGCTGGCCCCCCCACTTGCAAAAATTAAAAAACAAATAGCCCTGATTTATGAGCTATTTATGAGCTCTCATATTCCGCAAACTAAAAATTTTGAGCTCGTTCCACTGAGCAGGAATTTAATACCATAGTGGGGGGGGGGGGCTGAGTCAGCCCCCCCCACTACTTATAAATAGGAATATTGAATCGGTTTTTGCGGCAGAATTACGAGCTATTTATGAGCTCTTGAAATTATATAGTTTCGATTTTTGAGCTCATCCCCTTCACCCCCAAACAACCCTTTAATTGATTTAACTTAAGAGAAAGATGCTGAGAAAACTTAAAATATATCGTATTGCGGATATAATTCCTATAGCTTATATACTCTAAGAATAAACTATTAAATCAAGGGCATTTCGATTATTGAGCTGCAACCCCTTCGCAAGAAAACCACCCTATCTTCCCGGCTTAAGAGAAAGTTGTATTTAAAATGCGTTAAACTAATTATTTGGCGACTACATATCATTTAATAATTTATAAGCTTCTAAATTACGCGCATTTAGATAAGTAAATTGCAATTTATTTTGTATAGTGCAGTCACTGAAGGTAAAAATCAACGATTACCTTCAAGTTCGGTGAACCTTCATCGATTTTCACGAAAATTGGTCAGTGGTTAGAGGATACGTCAAGAAACAAAGGTGACATGGTACCACCTTGCGCCTTTACCCTGAGGGTGGATACCGCCCCTTCTCGGGGGTAAAAATTATTTTATAAAAAATAACTGCACAAATCAATAAATGAACAAATTAAAAGCAACATTTATTATATAAAGTTAATAAAATAAGTCAATACTTTTTAAGTTATTAAAGATCAAAGATTTTAATTATTTGTGAAAAAAATGCATGTTTTGAAGAGGTTTTTTGTAAATCACTGAAAAACTGTAAGTTTTTACAAAAAAGTTAATAGTAGTTTAATTCGTATAGCTTATATTCTAAGAATAAACTCTAAAATCACGCGCCTTTCGATTATTGAACTACAACCCCTTCGCAAGAAAACCATCCCTTATTCCCGGCTTAAGAGATGGTTGTACTTAAAATAATTTAAATTAATTATTTGTCGACTATATATATAACGTTTACGTTTTTCCAGTGTAGATTTTGGTCTAGTCCCTTTCATTTCACGCTTTTATCTTAACTGATTAGATCCTAGAGTCCCTATCGGCGTTGTTTTTCTTAGAAACACATATGTGCTATCGATAGAGTCGAACATTAGACTTTAATAGCTTTCTGGTGAATGATATGGGCCTTGCATCCCATAACTCGTCTTAAGTATTAGGTTCGCTAAGCCCTTTTACGAGTGGTAAGGAAATCTGTTCTTGAATATCTTTCACAGTTTCCCATAATTTTGATTGGTTAAAACCCCACCACAAACAAAGGACGCCAAAGGTTCATAAAAACCACAAATTCTCAAAATTCTGCATCATTTGTGAGTTGAGTTAATATAGTCATTATGTGAGATCAAGTTTGTTCGTGTATTGTGGGCCCCGCCGATTAGGCAGGTAAGAGTATTAATGATTGTTTATTGGTATGTACAATAATTGTACAATTTCGTTTTCTATTTTTTTAAAGGGTCCACCTTTCACCTTCCACCTTCCACCTATGCATTATGTTGTCCAGCTGCTATTTTATGAACACTGCTAAATACTATTATTCTTTCGACTGTGTCATAAAGTTGAATTTCTTCATGGCCATCTTCCACACCTTGAGAGCTTGCCGGCTTACAAAGGGCCATCCTACCCTCTAACAGATGTTTTAAGTAAGTCACTCATCTTTTACTTATTGAAGAAATTAGTAGAGACGCCTTTGTTATGTCCAGGGCAAGGACAATTTTGTGTTCTTTCGTGAAATAAGTTCAATGACCTAAAGTTTTCGCCCAGTTTGTGATAGTGACATTCTGAAAAGTAGGTCATACTTTTAGTATGAAGTTGATGATTATCTTTTTATTTTTAAATGGGTGATCATTTAAACTATAAACATTTACATTATGTAGATATTTTTCTGAGTATTATTAGAGTGTTATTAAGTATTGTTAGATAGGTATAAATATAAACAAAGAGCTCTTTCTTTTTTTGTTGTAAGTGAACGGTAAAATTTCTAGTTTTTATTTAGAGTATGGATATTTTATTTTTTTGAGTAACTACAGTTCATTTTTTTTGAGTTAATAATTAATAGTTATATTCGTTCACTTACATTCCATTTTTTTAGTATTACTGTGTTGGTGAATACACCAATTTATATGCAGTGATTGTTATTATGTCGCCAACTTTTGTCTTATAGATTAACGGTTTAGGTATTTTTTGGTTTCTTAATTTTGTTGTTGGCGATCTTATACTGCGTATACACTGTACGTATTGTGTAAATATTGAGATTTGGTAGAGTATTTTAATAAATGTTACATTGAAACTTACGATGTCGTATTTTATTTAATTTTTTTACAGCTCAAGATTAGTACATTGATGTCTTGTCGTAGCATTCTTGCTAATTTGTTATTGTTGTGTTATGTTTCGTTAATTATTGTTCCTTTGAGTATTTTTTGGTCAAAATACCTGGCGCCCTATATTTTCGTTTGAGTATTAAGTATTTCCGTTTTCTTAGAGCCCATGAGTCAAATCATCAGTTAATATTATCTATTTATCTTTTGTTTATCGTCGTTTCATTAGCTCTATTCGCATACCATTATTTATTCATTTACCATCTATCATTGTAACAGAAGCCCAACACAAAGAACCATGCCCACATCTCTTCCGACTGAGCAACGTGGCCTTTGTTTCGTCAATGTAAACGATTGGACCTTTCCATCTTCGGTCATTCCTTATTCCATCCAAGGATAATATCGTCCTGATCCTTCTGGTTCAGCCTTCATGACCTCGTGTCCATCTGATCGTTATATATATTGTTTAATAATTTATGAGCTCGCAAAATATACGCATCTCAATTATTGAATTGCCATTTTCTTTCTATAGTGCAGTCACTGAAGGTAAAAATCAACTATGACCTTCGATTTCGGTAAATCTCCATTCATTTTCACGAAAATTGGTGAGCGGATTTTGATACTATCAACTTTTTCTGGATCTTATTTTTGATGGGTATTTCTAAGTACTTTGACAAGTATTTAGTACCTAAGTGTTATAAAATGCATCTTTTTCCCGTTATTTAAGCTTGAACCCTTAGATTTGAACAGTCGCGGAAAAAAATATACATTTAATTACCAATAACTTACTTTAAATTAACATTAAAGGTTTTTCAAGTAAGCAATTTATTATATTTTTTATTAGCTTCAATTTTAGTGATGAAAACTTTTTTGTAAAAACTTACAGTTTTTGAGTCATTTATGAAAAATCGCTCTAAAGCATGCATTCTCTTTCCAAAAATTAAAATATTTGATCTTTAATAACTCAAAAAGTATTGATTTATTTTAATCACATTATATAACAAATTTTGCTTATAATTTGTCCCTCTCTCGATTTGTGGGGTTATTTTTAATAAAGTAATTTTCACTCCCGAGAAGGGGTGACATATACCCCAGGCTAAAACCCCAAGTTGTTATTGTCAATTCGTGAAAATAAATGGAGATTTACCGAAATCGAAGGTAATAGTTGATTTTTACCTTCAGTGACTGCACTATAGAAAGAAAATGGCAATTCAGTAATTGAGATGCGTATATTTTGCAAGCTAATAAATTATTAAACGATATGTAGCCGCCAAATAATCAATTTAAATTATTTTAAGAACAACTCTCTCTTAAGCCGGGAAAATGGGGTCGTTTTCTTGCGAAGGG
Source organism: Diabrotica virgifera virgifera (assembly GCF_917563875.1). Taxonomy (NCBI): domain Eukaryota; kingdom Metazoa; phylum Arthropoda; class Insecta; order Coleoptera; family Chrysomelidae; genus Diabrotica; species Diabrotica virgifera. The sequence continues at coordinate 222,431,582 of NC_065448.1, read as the reverse complement.
GTTGTAGCTATGTAATCGAAAGGTGCGTGATTTAAGAGTTTATTCTTATAATATAAGCCATGCGAATTAAACTACTATTAACTTTTTTGTAAAAACTTACAGTTTTTCAGTGATTTACAAAAAACCTCTTCAAAACATGCATTTTTTTCACAAATAATTAAAATCTTTGATCTTTAATAACTTAAAAAGTATTGACTTATTTTATTAACTTTATATAATAAATTTTGCTTTTAATTTGTTCATTTATTGATTTGTGCAGTTATTTTTTATAAAATAATTTTCACCCCCGAGAAGGGGCGGTATCCACCCTCAGGGTAAAGACGCAAAGTGGTACCATGTCACCTTTGTTTCTTGACGTATCCTCTAACCACTGACCAATTTTCGTGAAAATCGATGAAGGTTCACCGAACTTGAAGGTAATCGTTGATTTTTACCTTCAGTGACTGCACTATACAAAATAAATTGCAATTTACTTATCTAAATGCGCGTAATTTGGAAGCTTATAAATTATTAAATGATATGTAGTCGCCAAATAATTAGTTTAACGCATTTTAAATACAACTTTCTCTTAAGCCGGGAAGATAGGGTGGTTTTCTTGCGAAGGGGTTGCAGCTCAATAATCGAAATGCCCTTGATTTAATAGTTTATTCTTAGAGTATATAAGCTATAGGAATTATATCCGCAATACGATATATTTTAAGTTTTCTCAGCATCTTTCTCTTAAGTTAAATCAATTAAAGGGTTGTTTGGGGGTGAAGGGGATGAGCTCAAAAATCGAAACTATATAATTTCAAGAGCTCATAAATAGCTCGTAATTCTGCCGCAAAAACCGATTCAATATTCCTATTTTTAAGTAGTGGGGGGGGCTGACTCAGCCCCCCCCCCCACTAGGGTATTAAATTCCTGCTCAGTGGAACGAGCTCAAAATTTTTAGTTTGCGGAATATGAGAGCTCATAAATAGCTCATAAATCAAGGCTATTTGTTTTTTAATTTTTGCAAGTGGGGGGGGGCCAGCTCAACACGGGTATAAGTATTGCGTATTGCGTCGTCTGCGGAATAGAGTATTTTTACTTCTTTGTTTCCTTCTGTATCATCTTCTTTGTTGACGATTTTGATGATTTCATCCATGATTAAATTGAACAGCATAGGGCTCAATGAGTTCCCCTGTCTTATTCCGCTGCCTATGTCTATAGGTTCTGTAATGTGCCCATCTATATTGACTTCCATTTTGTTGTTTTGGTAGATGTTTTCAATAGTTTTTATGATATCTAGGGGAACTTCTCTATTATACAGAAGATGGATTACATTTTTGAGTCTTACTCTGTCAAATGCTTTCTTCGCCAATCAGCCATAGAAATGCTGGTCTATTATACTCTAGTGATTTCTCAGTAATTTGCTTTATACTTTAACAGATTTATACTTTTCGGTTTTTTATTTTATTTTTCAGTGGGAGAAGGTAGCCTTGAAGTTTGATTTTTTCTAGGCACTAAAAATAAATGCCTGCCCTTCTGAGGTAAATTGCAGTTTCGACGCTGCTGAAGAATGATGAGTTATACTTTATCTTAAAAAAATAGCTAATACTATTATTGAAGTTATACTTCTTTAGCCGCGATTGAGAGTGAATTTTTATTATTCTGGGCGCATGCGCACACAGACAGCATGGATTTCCTTGCTAATCTTTCAAGTTATGTATGTATCAGCGCAAATAAGGTATGAAAATAATATATTAGTGTTTTTAGTAAATATATTATTTATTATAATTTTTGTGTCTTTGGATTTGTCTTCCTCGGGAGTAAGATAATAAGTATCTATTATAGCATCTTTATACTTCACTTGATCTATTTCACCGTGATTTGTAATTATGTCCGAGATGTCACGTAAACAGTGCGATGATAGCATCGTTGGTAGAGCATTCTACCACAGATCGAGAGGTCCCGGGTTCGAATCCGGACGATTCATATTCTTTTTTTTTTAATTTTTGGTATTATTTTAATAAAAAAATTTTGAAAGTGGTAGGTAATTATTAAAATTAGTTTAATATTTAAATAAAATACAAATAAACGGTTTAGTATATTTATTTCGATGAAATTATATGATAGAAGTATAACTTCTTACGTGCGTACAAAGTACACACACATTCTTTTTTTTTTTAATAAGAGCAGCTTAGATAATCAATATTCTTTTAGGTTATTAAACTTAAGGGAAACTTGTTTTAAACTATTTTGCTGTATTGGTAGTATTATTTATTTATAACGGCGTTGAATCTATGACACGCATAAATAATTATTCCACGATTAGTGAACAATAGAACTACTTGTGGCAACAGCGCCCTTCAACCTCTGCCACGTTACCGGAATAGTTTACGTTGTTGATTAAAAAGGTATCGATTTGTCAAAACCTTTTGTCGATCTGGATGAAACCCAGGAAATGTTACCGCATCTACAATATTACGGTTGTCGTCATATATCACGTAATATCAAATATCAGCTCACACATTGATGCACACAATTCGTCTCAAACGAACACGTATCCCTAGGGGGGCACGCGGTTTGCCGTCTTCTTTCAGGATTACAGAGACATCCGCTGCGAGTCGTACAAATTTTTAACAACGAATCATAGAAGTGGGCCATTGTATTATTAGATTCCAATTTCTATTGATTTTATTCATTTGTTAACTTTTTTGGTAGGAGAGCCCAAGCGGGGATTTTTGCAGTTACTCGAGCGCGTCAGATTATTACATGGGGAGAAACCTTGTACCCTGAAAATGTACCTCAACCATATATTGACTCTTAATGCAGGGGAGTTTGTTAGGGGGGGGGGGCCGAAAAAAATATATCCTTAGAAAAACTCGTCAGAAGAAATCGTCAGATTAACCCATTTGGTCCCACTGTACTCGTCCGAGTACAGCAGCAAAAATGGCCTAGTAGTGACACTTCTTGCAAACGAGTGGTACTCCATGTATATATCCGATTCTATTAGGAAGTGTTCTAATAGATTTTCACAGATTATACCGTCGGAGGCGCTCCTCTTCCTAACCTGTGACGCAGTAATTAGAAGCTAACCTACATATTTCTGTTGAATCATTGAAGTGTTGCTATTTTGTGGTTTTGATATTATTTATCATTTTTTAACTTTTATTGTTGGAAGGGTAAGTACTGGTAATGTTTATTTGTACAGTGTAGGAATCTTTTTATTATTGTTATTTTTATGTTACAAAATAGACATGTACTCGTTTGAGTACAGTGGGTTTATATAAGATTAAATAATATGTTTATTTGGTTTTTTATTCTTTCATGTTCAATATTTGTATTGGAATTGATTTTCAAGAATTGCGGCCTATAAGTCCCATAGGATTTTATGGAAAACATAAAACACCCGCTTTAGCTTCAAATGACATAGTGAGTTTCACTCATAAGATGTATCGGCGGTAGTTATTCCTGAGGACATAGATAAGGATGATCTTCAGACCCAAAGCTTTCCGAATGATATTCCCGGAGAAATAGAGAAATAGTTCATTACATGAGTGATGACTCTGACAACGACAATCTTCCCCTTGCCATTAGAAAAGAAAATTGATTGAAGGGTCAAAATAAAACCAAAGAATCTGACTGGACAAAAGAAATTACTGATATTAGTATGATATCTACAACAGGTTACAAGGGCTGTCTGGATGATATGAAAGAGTAAATCCGAGGTAAATCTCGTATCAAACTATTTCGAGAAATTTTTTGACAATGAAATTATTGAATACTTATATTACAGAACAGTCAAGTATATTTTTATATATGCCGTTCAAAATAATAATCATCTCATCACTTTATGTAACGCAGGAAGAGATAAAGATATTTCTGGCTATTTTACTTTTTATTGGATACCATATATATGCACGAGAGCGCAATTATTGGTGACTAGTGCAATTTCGTGGACTCGTTTTTTACATTTTCATTTTTACAGAATGTTTTATATTTTGACTCCCGATCTGCCCATTGTACTCGTATGAGTACACCTACTTTTTGCTAACAATTCAATTTTTTTATGTCAAATAACAATGAAGTTTTGCTATTTAACCCAGGTTCAACAAGGGCATTCAAAAAATTTTGTATTATCGAAAAATAAATGTCGTGGGATCAAATGGGTTAAGATAAGGTAAGTTAAGTACATGCAAAACAGTGTATATTTCAAAAATCTGACAATTTGGGCGGGGCGTAAGGAAACGGGTGAATCGAAAAGTTTCACAAGAAAAAAGCGAATATTTCGCGAAATGAATGACAGATCGAAAAACTAAAAAATACTTACTCAATGTTTTTCAAAAATCTATCGAATGATACCAAACACGACCCCCCACGGAGGTGGAATGGGGAGTTACTTTAAAATATTAAATGGGAGCCCCCATTTTTTATTGCAGATTTAGATTCTTTACGTAAAAATAAGAAACTTTTATTCGAGACATTTTTTCGAATTATGGAGAGATGGCGCTATAATCTAAAAAAACGATTGTTGGAAATGGAAAATTAGATTAAAAATGGAAAGTCCCACTAAAATGGAAAACTCTACTTAACTTTTTTTGGTTTTAAGACCTACTCTTCACAACCCAATAGGTCCCCAAAGCGCTCGAGTGGAGTGACTGCACATTTAGCATACTAATTTGCTAAATAAGACCCTAAACAAGAAAAGCCTAAATACAATAATTTAATACAGGAACTTGCAACCAGTAAAATTACAGAGTTTAATTTGCGCAGATGATGTTTATAGTAGCGGACAACAAAAATAAAATGCAAGTGCTGGTGAATGCGTAGACTGATGAAATACTAAAAATGCAAAGGAGGTGAATATAAATAAAACAAAAACGATGAGGAGATTAAATGTAATGGAGCAATAATGGAAAAAATAACAACGTAAGAATATCTGGAAATTCCATCAGCACTGTGACTGATGATGGCAAAATGGATGCGGAAATACAAAATATAGGAAATAAATCTACACGATTATACAACACAATTAATAAAACAATACTAGGCCACAAAGATGTAAAAATGGAAGTCAAGAGAAAAATTCACCATACGATAACATGCTAATATACGCAAGCGAAAACTATCATCATCATCATCATTGGCTCGACAGCCCTTTCTGGGTCTTGGCCTGTTCCAGGATTCTTCTCCACTCTGATCTGTTTCGTGCTTTTTTTCTCCAGTTTTTTATTTTTAAGGTTTTTATATCATTTTCTATTTGTTCTAAATATCTCAGCTTCGGTCTTCCTCTTGTTCTTTTTCCTATTGGTATCTGTTTGAATATTTTGTTTGGTATTTCGCCTTCTTCCATTCTTTCTACATGTCCCATCCAACGCAGCCGTCCTATTTTAATGAATGTTATGATATCTGGCTCCTGGTATATTTCGTATAGTTCAAAGTTGTACCTTCTTCGCCAAATTCCATTTTCTTTTGTGCCCTTATATATGTGTCGCAAGATTTTTCTTTCAAAGGTGGCTAGCAATGTTTCCTCTCTTTTAGTGAGTGTCCAGGTTTCTGAGCCGTATGTGAGTACCGGTCTTATTAGGGTTTTGTATATTTGGCATTTTGTTTTCCTTGCGACGTTGTCTGATCTTAGTTGCCGAATTAAGCCATGATAACTTTTATTGGCAATAAATATTCGCCTCTTCACTTCCTCTGCTACGTTATTATCAGATGTGACTAGGGATCCCAAGTATGTAAAGTTTTTTACCCCCTCAATGTTGTATTCTCCTATTGTTATATTTTGTGGCTGCCTTATTTCTGTGTTTTTACTTACCTGCATATATTTTGTTTTGTTATGGTTGATTTTCAGGCCACTATTTTGTGCAGCTCGTTCTATTTGATTGAATGCCTCTATCATTTCTCTTCTTGATCTTGCGATTATGTCAACATCATCTGCAAATGCTAGTACTTGCACGCTTTTATTAATTATTGTTCCTCGAGTATTGACTGTTGTGTCCCTCATTATTTTCTCGAGTAAAATGTTGAACAAGATGCATGAGAGAGCGCCTCCCTGGCGTAGTCCCTTTTTCACATCTATTGTTTCCGTTAGTTCGTTTTGTATCCGGATTTTACTTTCTACTTTTAGAGATTCTTTTATCAGTTCTATTAGTTGTGTTGGTATATTAAATTCTTTCATTGCTTTTATTAAGAATTCTCGGTTTATATTGTCATATGCGCTTTCGAAGTCTATGAAGAGATGATGTGTGTCGATGTTATGTTCACTTGTTTTTTCAAGGATCTGTCGCAGAACAAATATCTGGTCTATTGTTGACTTCTGTCTACAGAAGCCACTTTGGTACCTGCCAACTATTTTTTCAGCGTGTGGTCTAAGTCTTTCATAAATGACGTTGGACATTATTTTGTATGCTGCATTCAGCAGCGTGATTCCACGGTAGTTTCCACATAAAACTATACAATTCAGAAAAAACATAAAACATGAATCAAAAATCAAAGTAATCGAAATGAAACATGAGAAGAATATACGAAAAGACAAAATGTGACTTGATAAAAAATGAAGCAATCCGACAAATGACAAAGGAGACACCTATTACTCAATACATTAAACAGAAACAAATGTTCTGATTCGGATATATTAATATGTAGAATGAAACCAGAAAAACCAAATGTATGACAGCATCTAAATACCCACTACGATGTAAAATCGAAATTGATGGGAAAATAATAAAGCAGGAAGCAGGAAGGTTTAGATATCTGGAAATAGATATAACCAGTTACAGAGATGTTGAAGAGGAAGTACGACAACAAAGCTTAAAGGCAAGTAAAGCGGCAGGATCCCTTAATGACACAATCTGGAAGAACAAACACCTAAGACAAGACACAAAAGCAAGAATCTATAAAGCAGCAATTAGACCTATATTGACATACACGGCGGAGACAAGACCTGACCTGACACATCTAAAACGAGACGACTACTAGAAACAACAGCGATGAAAATACTCCGACGAATATCAGGGAAAAGTCTGTTGGATAGGGAGAGAAGCGAAAACATAAGAAGATCATGCAATGTAGAAGACATAAATGGATGGGTGACAAAACGGAAACAGGAGTGGAACGAACACATTAGTAGGATAGTACGAATAGCACGAGATAAGTCACCAAATGGACGAAGAAGTATTGGCAGACCAAGAAAAAGATGGTGCGATAACTTAAATAATTTAGGAGGCTAATATTGAAGAAGACACAGGCTTTAAAGGCTACATACAAGAAGGAAGAAGAAGAAGAAACCAGAAAAAGTTACAAGGCAAATATTGGAATTGGAAAGCAGAAGGAAAAGGAGAAGGGGAAGACAAAGGAGGAAATGGATAGATCAGACCAAAGAAATAGGAAGGAATAAAGGAAAAAGTATTGAAGAATTATTGACGATGGCCAAGAATAGAAATCAATGGAAACAATAGGCAAAAGAAGAACTGGAATCCCAATCTGACACCTGAGAGGGTGAAAGGATATGAGAAGAAGAAGAAAAAGTTATATTTGATTAAACATGTGTTATATTTTTTTAATAAAAACTTAACTGAAATAAATTGAATTAACTTAATTATTTTACTGAATAAAGTAAATGTTTGTTATGGTACAATTATTCCTGTTGTATGTACACATTTATACTCGTAATTTTTTTATATTCTGCCTTTGTGCATCCCGTTTTACTCTTTATATGGAGCTATTATATCTGCGATGTACTCGTCGCATTGAGGCATTGAATTGCGGCAGAATGAAAGTTTAACTTTTAGCAATTATATTAAAAATTTTCGCGCTAAAAAACTCATTCACATCCGCTTTCCGTCGCATGAACAGCGACTGAGTACAGTGCGACGGTGATCACTGCAGCTGAATTGAATTGAAATGAAATAAATTTTACTTGAAAGCAGGGTGTAGGATTTTTAGTCCTGTAAAAATAGATCATGGTGTCAGTCATGGTGTCCGAAAAAGTAAACAAAACAGGTTTTAGATTTTCAACCAATATCAGACCGAATATGTTACTTGAGACCAAGAGGATCTTTTCGTCGTATATATAGACTATGAGAAAGCTTTTGAGAAAGTTTAATATCATTTTGTAATGAAATGTCTAATGCGAAAAGGATTCGATAAAAATGATATTAACATAATGAGAAATCTCTGGAACCGACAGGCTGTGATAACATTAGATGGAAATACCACGGATGCGCAATAGATAAGTATAGGAGCGAGACAGGGTTGTGTACTCTCACCATTACTATTTAATATATAAAATCAATGGGAAAATACCAACATTTGGTTGTATACCATAGTTTAAAAAAACTTATACAGAAGTAAAAACTTCAAGTTGAATACTGGTATAAAAATTGTTTATTAAAACTTCATAAACAATTTTTATACCAGTAGGTATACAACTTGAAGTTTTTACTTCTGTATAAGTTTTTTTTATTTAATATATATTCCGAAGAGTTATTTACACAAGTACTTCAAAACTCCGCAGAAGAGATCAAGATACAGTTGAGTCCGCGAATCTTTACCCGTGCGTCATCATTTAAAGCATACGAAATAAGTCGATGATAAGTCGGAAGTTGAAATTTACTAAACGCAACATTAAGTGACAGTAAGTGACTTGCTGTTGCGTTTAGTAAATTTCAATTTCCGACTTATCATCGACTTATTTCGTATGCTTTAAATGATGACGCACGGATAAAGATTCCCGGACTGAACTGTATATGGGAGAAAAAGAGAAATTATAAATAACGTTCGTTTTGCCGACGATCCAGTCATTGGGTGGAATGCATAAAACGTAGTAGATGCTATTGCTTCAGCAAATAGTATCAACTTTGTAGAATTTTCTTTTACATAAAAGTAGGTAGAAATCAGACCCACAGTGATGTATGCCAGCTAAACTTGGATTATGAACCAGTAGGAAGAAAAGAAAATAGAGATCTGGGATAGAAAGGTGTTCAGAAAAATCTTTGGAAGGGTCCAAACGGCAGTGAATATTTGAAGAAGACGAGCAAATAAAGAAACTATAAGGATTTATAGAAAACTAATATACGGCAAAAATACGAGGCCAAAGAATTGTATTCCTTGGTCACATTATACGAATGCGAGAGAACCGAAATGTTAACACAATACTGAAGGAGGGAGAAATGGAGAAAAAAGAAGAATACGTCCAAGAAATGGCTGGAAGCACAAAAGCAAGATTTATCGGAAATAGTCGTGAGAGATTGGACATACCTTTTCTGCACTTTTTGAGTTTGACTCGGAACGCTCCTACCAGTGACACGTGGGCCGTCTCTAAGTCTGCTCCCGGATAATTCGATAGTGTCTGGTTATCTAATCAACAGTCGGGTCATATTTTTCGTAGTGAATATTTTGCGTTCAAAATGACTTAACAATAGTTAGTTTTGTTTTATTACTATCTAGGCTTTTGAACCGCATGTTGCGCCATAGTGTGGGCTACCTTGAGAAGATATTTGTTATTTTGTAATCTCTAATCTCTGTATTTATTTCATACTAGCTGACCCGGCAAAATAAGTAAGTTTCGAGATAAAGACGATTTTGTTTATTTTCGTGCCAATATCGGTGAAATAAGACACAAGTTTTAAGAAAAATTAACATTTAATTATGATTTTGCATGCTTTTCAGCCTATATTACATTAACCAAAAATATAAATTTAAATAAAATAATATTAATGCCAAAAAAATAGGAATTTCAAAGTTACAACACTTTTGCACGGAAAAAATTGTTAATCACCACACATTTAGTATTAGAATTTCAAAGTTACAACACTTTTGCACGGAGAAAATTGTAAAAAGTGTAAGTGTAAGTGTAAATGTAAAAATTTACTTTTACAGTAAAACCTGTGTTACCGGCCACCTGTCAACATCGGACACCTGTACTAACGGCCAGTTTAAAAATTCCCCAAACCAATTATTTATATCTAGACTACAAACACTCGCAATACCGGCCACCTTTCTATATCGGCCAATAGTTCTTTCATTTTTAGCGGCCGTTACTGACAGGTTTTCCCGTAGTTGTTGTCCTCTTCTCGTACATCATCTTGTGCCAAAATATTTTTATAAAAACTATGGTGGGCTTCTGGTATCATACCAGCTTTATTTTATCTACATTAAAAACAACCCTGTATTTATGATTGGATTCGGGGTTGTCCAACTATATCGGTGTTGATTAATCAAAATAAAATTAAATATCATTAAATAAAATATATAAAAAAAATTAAATAAAAAAGTAAATGAAGTAAATTAAAATTGAATAAAAGTGAATAAATGAAAGAATTAAATAAAATTAATGAAATTAGATAAAAATAAATAAAATTATTTAAAAATAAATAAAATCATATTAATTTAAATATAATTAAATAAAGCTAAAAAAATTAAATAAAAATAATAAATAAATTAAAAAATAAAATAAATATAATAAACGAAAATAAATAAAATACTTAAATTAAATAAAATTAAATAAAATTAAATAAAATTCAACAAAATTAATTAAAATTAAATAAAATTTTATAATTTGCTGCTTGTTCTTTTCGTGTGCTCAAAACTTTTCTCCTGCTTGCCGTTCGCCAGAAAAGTTCCGTTTAGAGATATTTTTTGAAAATTTCGAAAAATTAAGAAATTCATATTTTGCCCAATTTAAGTTCAAAAGTTAAACAGTTGCACTTTTCTTCGATGAAATTTGTTGCTCGTTCTTCTTCTGTCCTCAGAATATTTCTATGGCTTAAGATATTGTATTTCGGACACTGATTGCACTAGAGTACTAGAGAAAAAATTTTAGTACGGTTCTGCTCGGAATTTAGCAAGGAGTCTACCTACTTAATTTCGAATTTTTTACGTCATTCTGGTGAGAGTTACGGTGTCATGTGCAACCCCCTTATGACATAGGGCTATCAAATATAGATAACAATCTACTCCCAGTCCGGTCGAATATACCTGCCAAATTTCATAAAAATCGGTCAAGCCGTTTCGGAGGAGTATGGCAACAAACACTGCAAAAAGAGCATTTTATACATATAGATGTACAAACTTTGGTTGCCACTAATTTTGGTTATATAAAACCGTATAAACCTTCCCTGAACTTCCACAAAAATAATTAAACATCAAAATTAGCCAAATAGGTCCAGCCATTCTCGAGTTTTAGCGAGACTAACGAACAGCAATTGAATTTTATATAATATACAGGGTGTAACAAAAATACAGGTCATAAATTTAATCGCATATTCTGGGACCAAAAATAGTTCGATTGAACCTAACTTACCTTAGTACAAATGTGCACGGAAAAAAAGTTACAGCCCTTTGAAGTTACAAAATGAAAATCGAATTTTTCCAATATATAGAAAACTATTAGAGATTTTTTATTGAAAATGGACATGTGGTATTCTTATGGCAGTAGTATTTAAAAAAAAAATTATAATGAAATTTGAACACCCCATAAAAATTTTATGGGGGTTTGGTTCCTTTAAATCCCACCAAACTTTTGTGTACGTTCCAATTTAAATATTATTGTAGCGCCATTAGTTAAACTTTTTTGAAAAACGTGAAAAGCGTTTTTAAAAACTTTTTTGTCTCTTAGTACTTTTTCCAAAAGTCAGTTTTTATCGAGATAGTTCAATATTTGTCAAATCCACCACATATTTGTATATGGTAAAGTACGATTATGGAGACTTGGTAATAATATGAAAATTTATTTATGATTTACATTTTTACATTTTTAAGTATATTTTGAACCATATTAAAAAAGAAGCCACATCTCGATAAAAGATGCTTTATCAAAAAAATACAAAGAGGCAAAAAAGTTTTAAAAACACTGTGTTTAACTAATGGTACCGCAGTAATAGTTTAATTGGAACGTACACAAACATTTGGGGGGTTTAAAGGAATAAAACCCTCATAAAATTTTTATGTAAACATATTAAAAAAGAAGCCGCAACTCCATAAAAACTGCCTAATCAAAAAAATACTATGAGGCAAAAAAGTTTTAAAAATATTGAATTTAACTAATGGCACCACAATAATAATATATTTGGAACGTACACAAAAGTTTGGGGGGGTTTAAGGGAACCAAACCCCCATAAAATTTTTATGGGGTGCACAAATTTCACTATAATTTTTCTTTAAGATGTTCTTTCCATAAGAATGCCACGTGTCCATTTTCAACAAAAAATCTCTAATAGTTTTCGATATATTCAAAAAAATCGATTTTTATTTTGTAACTTCAAAGGGTTGTAACTTCTTTTGTGTGCATATTTGTACTAAGGTAAGTTAGGTTCATTCGAACTATTTTTGGTCCCAGAATATGTGGTTTAATTTATGACCTGTATTTTTGTTACACCCTGTATATAAGATAATATGTAATAAAATACTAAAATTAGAAAACCACAAAAAATTGCTGCTTTGATAATTTTCAAAGTAACATTTTCCCTGAGTGAAAGTATATTTTGGCTGGGCTGTTTTTATTTGGGAGTGGAATGAAACGATGTATTTATTTAACATTTTAGTTCAACCGCCTATACCACGGTAATTTTTCAAGCGTATATATTTTCAAGCTTTCCATCAAATTTGAAAATTTAATATTCACCTGGAAAACGATAGCCTGAAATAATAAACGACTGATAAACTGTTTTTTACAATGTAATACAACTGGTGCAAAAGGCTTCTACAATTTCAATACGTACTGTGCTATCTTCTGCTTTCAATTAAAATTTGATAAAATATCAAATTAACATGTAACGGGGTAGCTATTTCAGGACGACAGACTCAGTAAAGCACAGGTTAAAAACAAAGTAAATATATTTAAGATATTTACCTATATACAGTTCAAAATAAATAAAATAAACTAATTGTTTTTTTGAAAAATGCTCAGACCCGTCGATTAGTATTTGAAATTGTCCTTTTTGACATACAATAATAATGTATACAGGGTGTCCCAATTTAGAGATATGACGTCATCGTTGATTCTCTTAAATGGCAACACTGTCATTTTGATAGCTATTTTGATAGGGTGTGTAAAGTTGTACACAACTTCAAAATTTCAAATTTTTATTCCCTACCATTTACAACATAATAGAAAATAACTAAGTTGTAAAAAACAAGTAATCAAATAATAATTGAATTGAATTATTTCAATTAAGCAAATGCTCATAACGTTGCCCATTGACAATTTGACAATAATTGAGGGCAAGATTATGAGTATTTGCTTAATTGAAATAAATAAATTCAATTATTATTTGATTACTTGTTTTTCATAACTTTGTTATTTTTTATTATCTTGTAAATGGTAGGGAATAAAAATTTGAAATTTTGCAGTTGTGTATACCTTTACACTTACCGCCGGCAAGAACAACTAGATATTTCTAAAATGTTTATAGGCCTAAGGTCGACTCAGTCTGAATAAAATGAGTACCTTGGGTAAAACCAGGGGTAATAACAGGCGGTTGAAGCGTAGCACTGGCCCCGTTACCTTCCTTGTATACCGTAGGACCTAGATATAGCAGACTGCCCTGCTATACTCCCAAAGCCACGTGAGCGGTATAAAACGGGAGACTATTATTATTATCAAAATAGCTATCAAAACGACAGTGTTGCCATTTAAGAAAATCAACGATGACGTCATATATCTAAATTGGGACACCCTGTATACATTATTATTGTATGTCAAAATTGACAATTTGAAATACTAATCGACGGATATGAGCATTTTTCAAAAAAACAATTATACAAACATAACTTTGTTATTTTCTAATATCTTGTAAATGGTAGAGAATAAAAATTTGATATTTTGCAGATGTGTATAACTTTACACACCCTATCAAAATAGCTATCAAAATGACAGTGTTGCCATTTAAGAAAATCAACGATGATGTCATATCTCTAAATTGGGACACCCTGTATACATTGTTATTGTATGTCAAAAAGGACAATTTGAAATACTAATCGACGGGTCTGAGCATTTTTCAAAAAAACAATGAGTATTTGAGATATTGAATTTATTCCAAATTACAGACTCTCTCTGTATATACAATAGCAATCTCGCTACACGGAATCAACCTATCTACACATTCAGACTCGCAGCCATCGCATTTCAATCCAATGATATAACATTAAACAGCGACTCACAGTCACCCGTCCATCGTCACTACCGCTCACTGCGGTAACGGTTCCGGTGGAACGCCACGTCAATACTGATGCGCCCACCTCGGCAAAGTACCGGCTCAATCCACCGCATCTCTGCCGTTGAGCTATTCTTAATTCAACACGTCAAGAATAACTGATTTTATGATTCCCCTCCTCGTCTTAAATACGCTCTCCGTGCCACTTCTCCGTTGGTTTCGCCTAGTGGGGTATGTAGAGGGGATGCGCCAACACGGATACTCCTTCGATCATCTACGGTCGACCGGCCGATCGCCAGCTGTGGTCATCATATCATTACAAACAAGAGATAACTGAAAATAAGGCTTTGCATTTATACAGGTGATAAAAATGATCGCATTTACATAATTTTAATCACAAATAGAAATATATCATATAGGTTGTTGTAGATTGTGTAAAGTTTTATAGACGAGTAGTAGGCGAGTATTAAGAAACAAAACCTAGTATGTAGTATTAAGAAGAAATCTTTCACTACAAATCTGTACTGACTAAATTGTCAGTACGTGTCAGTAAGTTTAAAGAATGACTGAGTTTAGGGTGTTTGGTTCTTTTATAGTTTGTCGCCAGAGTATTTAGTGAATACCTAATTGGGAATTGAAAGGCAATATAAACATTCTTGATGGGTACTTAAAAAAAGAGTGCAGCTGATCTTATATTACGCGGTTGATTTTATGCAGTTTTAAAATAATTACACCCAGACAAAATTAATTATAGGGAGAAATTTGAAGAAAATTAATAGTCATCATTGTTTATCTACTAGAAAGAAAGTGGCTATCGGCAGAAGTATTGCACATTTTTCTAACTAGACCAACTACACCCTGTTAATATTTAGGAAAATTTAAATGCTACAAAGTAAACAGTAATAAAAAACCAAAAACAAAAAATGGCCCATTAAATGTTTTTCTATATTCAGGGAATAAACTCAATTCTTGCAGGTTTAATTGCAATCCTCTCGTAAAATCTGAATTCAAATTACGTAAAGGACAGCCCAATAACGCACCCCTTAGAATAGTGTATTACCGACAACGAGCGTTTCCATTTCCACCCTTCCGTAACGTGGCCCGCGGCAGACATCGCCAGAGTAATATAAGAGCCCATCAGGATTAGATCCGGCAGTAGCAATAGCGGCAGATTTCGTCAGTGTGGACAGCGCTCAGAATTGGATTTCGCTTCTGGAATAGGGAGTAGTTTATACGTGAACTTACTCACGATTTTTACAAATTCATCAATCATATTTTGCGAGAGATTTAGGACTAGACGGGATGGAAAAAGCAGTAACGATTATTCTATTTTGACGTCGTTAGTTTCGCTTTAAAGTAAATTTCAACTAAAACGTAGATTATCAACATTTTCTTGGATTCTGAAGTCCATTGCAAAGACACAACAAAAAGAGAGTGTACAAAAAGGCATGCACATACATGAAATTATTAATATAACTTCAGAGTTGTGGACTGTATGCGGTTGCTGGTTCAAGTGGAATTAACAAAGGGTTATGATAAACAGACAATGTATAAGTTTATAAAAATCTTACCAAGTCTTGTTTTACTGTTCGCGTTTTGATGAAGCACATAAGCCGATTCAGTCGCGGATTAAATGGTTCAGACACGGGTTTTAAATGTTTTTAACGTATTCGCGATTATTTTATGTCGAATTACTGTATAAGACTATTGCATAGTGAATAGGAGCGTTCGTTCAGCGGTAATGGTACCCAAAAGAAAGGTCTAACTGATATAGATGTGTCGCAATGGGAGCTACACAAAAGCACCAGAGAGAGAATATATTTCTTGTTCCCAAAATGTCCAGCAAAATTGTCTGTATGGGTAGGGATGGAATTAAGTAGGGATAACTAGATACTATTGTAAAGGTCAAGATTGAACAGAGAGTTTAGGGTTTAATCCGAAAACAATGATTATATGCAATACATCAAATCGAGAATAGGAAAAGCTCAGTCAGCATTGAAAAGGTCCATAAAACTTTTACTTTTCCATTCCAAATTCTTTTATGCGACTCTGTATAAGATTTTAATATACGCATTATAAATCTTCGAAGGAAAATTACATACCTTATTTTTTTTTACCTTATTTATTTTTAAATTAAGTTTTTCGTGAATTAAAGGCAATTTATATTTTATTTCGATTCAGAGGCAAGGCATAATCTGCAGACAGCGCTGTTTCTGGTATAGCCTTCGTCAGTACAAATGCTTGCCCGCCTCTGAATCAACACAAAACCAAATTGCCTATTTAAGGGAAATTTCAAAGATAGATTGAAATCCCCTAGATTGAAATCCGCTTTTAATCTATGTTTGAAATTTCCCTTAAATATGCAATTTGGTTTTGTGTTGATTCAGAGGTGGGCAAGCATCTGTACTGATGAAGATTATACCAGAAACAGCGCTGTCTGCAGATTATGCCTTGCCTCTGAATCGAAGTAAGACATAAATTGCCTTTAATTCGCTTCTATCTATACTCAGATTGTGACCATTTCTTGTACCTTTTCCTATATTAAGGAAAACGGAATGTGATTGCATATTGTAGAATCCTTTCCGTTTTCAATTTTCGTCGTCTCTATGTCTTGTAAAATGTAGAAGGCAAAGATTCGGGATGTTAACAGAGAATGGTTCTAATAAGGAAGGTTTCTAGATTTAAATTAGTGTATACTATGTTTAATAATGTATTCTGTATCTGAAACCTTCCTACTTTCTTCTAAAACTTTTTCTCTTAAAATCTCGTAATGATGGGTAACGATGGCGCATCCAATTCGAGTCTCCAACGCGACAGCGATCTGCGCTACAACTACTTCCCACCACCATGGACGAGTGTTAGAAGATGGGTCTGTCGGAATTGTGCAAAATAGCGATCAAGGTGACAGAAAATTCAAAAGCATCAAAAATTCTGAAAGGAACCGTCCAACACAACCCTTTCTCCTCAGATTACTCTGGAGGCTGGCTCCTCCAGGCCACCAGTGGCCCAGCGAACAACAACGCAGTGTCCCCAACCACAAAAATAAACCAAGTTCTGAAGTGGTGTTAGGTCACTTGGAAACAGGACAATCGAGACAATTCAGTCCTATGCAACATACAACGACGACGAAATATTGGATCGACAGAAATTTAGTTCAAGTTGGCGAACTGCTCTGGCAAGAACTCAACCGGGCAAACCGGGCTTTAACGTATTGAGTTAAAGCCAAACCGGAGTCTATGGAGGACTGATCTGAAGACTCAACTGGCTCGACATAGTGGACTGATATGACGGGAATCAACCGGGCTTTAACGTATTGAGTTAAAGACAAATCGTGTAGCGGTTCAGAATTGATAAATCGCTGGCCGTCCCGCTACTTTCCAACCGTGAAGTGAACGGTTACTCCCATCTTCATGCTGATAACTACCTGTTTTATGAAATGGTCCCTTGTTTATGTAATTTCACACCTCCAACAATAGTATTCCGCTGGACTGAACATTACGTCTCTTAGATACCTGGTACGCTTATATATTTGTGAATGTATTTTACCTCTTAAAACAACCCTTACCACAGCTTGATCATATAGTTGGCCTATTTTGTCTTTTTTAGTATTTTTTGTCAGCTGCAGTATGTGTTTTAAGTTTTCATTCCAAATATTTTAATTTGGAAAGTAGATTTTTCCGAGAACTCGTTAGAATGACACACAGAACTGAGCACACAACACACACGCCTCGGAGCACCTAGACTCCTCGGAGATTGGATTTTACCAGCGAGATAAATATTTGCTTTGTCGCTCTAAAATGGCAATGTGACGAACTTTCCGTCGAGATTTGCAAGCATCAAAGGTTATTCTCCAACCTTGCACAACAGAAAAAATATTCTGTGTTGCGATTAGAAAATGACACAACGGATTTTCTATGCTTCGACGACGTTTCGAATTCCGAATAGAAAGGAAAACGGTTTTAAATGATAGATGGAATGCAAATAAAAAATCAGAAGAAATACTATTACTAATGGATGAACGACGACGACACAAGAATAACCCAGATGGCAGCAATATGTATAAAAACATTAACAGGCAAATAAAAGCAAAGATAAGAATAGCAAAAAATGAATGGCTTAAGCAACAATGTATCGATCTAGAACATTTACAACGACAGCACGACGATCGGAATTTACATAAAAAGCTTAAGGAGACTGCTGGAATATACAGAAAACGAAGACCAACTATTATAGTTAATCAGGATAACCAGGTAGTGCTAGGTGAAAAAGAGAAAATTCATATATGGGAAAACTATATCCAGGAGCTCTTTCATGACGAAAGACCCATGAGTGAAGTTTATACAGACGACCAGCTGACTGGCCCTTCAATCACTAAAGAGGAAATAGAAAAGGCAATATTATATTCAAAAAACAATAAGGCACCTGGACCTGAGGAAATCCCTTCAGAAATACTCAAACTACTAGATGAAAGGGGAATTTCAGCACTACATAAAATATTTAATTTTATTTATGAAACTGGTTGCTATCCTCAGCAGTGGTTGCTCACTACATTTATTCCCCTACCCAAAAAAGTCAATGCAAAAAGATGTGAGGATCACAGACTCATTAGCCTGATGAGTCACACTTTAAAAATATTCTTAAAAATACTACATCAAAGATTATACAAAAAATGTGAATGGGACATCAGTGATTCTCAGTTTGGGTTTAGGCAAGGTTTGGGAACAAGAGAAGCAATAGTAGCAACACAAGTGTTGGTCCAAAATTGTTACGATCAGAGGAAGGACGTATTCCTGTGCTTTTTAGACTACGAGAAAGCGTTTGATCGTGTCCAACATCACAAGTTAATGCAGATCCTCAAGAAGCTTGATATAGACCAAAAAGACATAAGATGCATTGAAAACTTGTACTGGTATCAGGCAGCACAATTAAAAATAGACAATTCTATATCCAAATCCATGCATATAAGAAGGGGTGGGGTGTTCGGCAGGGATGTATGCTTTCACCTCTTTTATTTAACATTTATTCGGAAGCCATATTTCAAGAATCTTTGGAAGATGCAGAGATGGGAATCAAAGTGAATGGAGTATTGATCAACAACATACGATATGCTGATGATGCTGTCTTAACTTGCGACAACATAGCAGATCTTCAACAACTTGTCACTATAATCGGAAAATACAGTAAGCGAATGGGATTAGAGATTAATACTAAAAAGACCAAATTCATGATCATCTCCAGAAACTTGGATGCATTTGAAAACTCCACCATAACACTAAATACTAAGTCCATTGAGAGAGTGAGCAAATTCAAATACCTAGGAACGTGGCTTTTTGAAGACTGGGCATCGGACAGGGAAGTAAAATGTCGCATTGAGCAAGCTCGACAAGCTTTCGTAAAATTCAGGAAGGTACTGACTTGCTCAGAGTTCGACCTTACACTGAGACTAAGGTTTACTAAATGCTACGTGTGGTCGGTGCTGCTATATGGCATAGAGGGCTGGACACTCAAAACGAGGGATATAAACAGATTAGAAGCCTTCGAAATGTGGCTTTATCGCCGTATCCTAAAGATACCATGGACGGCGAAAGTCACAAATGTGGATGTCCTTAAAAAAATCAACCAAGAACGTCAGCTTTTCGAAAACATCAAGAAAAGAAAAACGGCGTATTTGGGTCACATCATGCGAAACGAAAAATACCAGTTCCTTCAACTTATAATCCAGGGTAAAATTGAAGGCAAGAGAGGAATAGGACACAAGAAAATGTCCTGGCTCCGAAACATAAGGCAATGGACAGGGATTAACGACATACAATCTCTGATACACATTGCAAGAAACAGAGAGTTAATGGAAAATGTGATCGCCAACATCCATTAGTGGATTTGCATTTGAAGAAGAAGTAGAAGAAGAAATAAAAAATCAGTTACATAATAAACAAACTAACAGTTTTCTTAACAACAAAACACTGAAAACTTTTGTTTTAAATACATCCACAAATGTTCTTCTTCTTCTTCTTCAAGTGCCATCTTCGTTCCGAAGGTTGGCGATCAGGCTAGACGTATTTTCAAAACTGCTGACCGAAACAATTCGTTGTTGCTACAGCTATACCATTCCCGTAGATTCTTTAGCGAGGAGTTTCGTCTTCTTCCTATGGACCTTTCTCCTGATATCTTCCCCTGCATAATTATTCGAAGCAGTTCATATCTTTCGCCTCTTGTAATGTGTCCCAAGTATTGCAGTTTTCGTTTTTTGATCGTAAATATGACTTCCTTTTCTTTATTCATTCTTCTCAAGACCTCGACGTTTGTGACTCTCTCCGTCCATGATATTCTCAAGATTACACTCTCCCACAAATGTTACTATATTTTATTATCAATACAACTGTTTCGGCAGAGTGCCCTTTTCAATTGATGAATTTACTGTATGTCTACACTGAGAAGGAGAGAGGTATTTGTCTCAAGTTGGTCATTCAGAATTATATATATTTTTAAATTTATTAATTTACACGATTCTAATAAAAAAAATGACCTTTATTTTGAATAGGAGAACTTGAAATTGACCATTTAAACAATGATTATGAACTAGAAGGTGAAGTGCGTACATGGAATGTTATTCTATTTTGAAAAGCCATTTTGTGTTCTTCTATACGTTTGTTAAAGATTCTACCAGTTTGACTGATGTAAGTTTTTGGGCAGTTAGCACATGTATGTTTGTATACACCAACGTATAAGTGTGTTTTCTTTTGTTTCTCTTAGGAAGTGTTACGTTTCGCAAAAACGACAAATTACCCCCTTTAAAGGAATGAAAAGGGGGGTTCCGAGGCGAAATTTTTTAAGAAAAAGTTAGTCTCATAATAAGCACCCCTTGATATACTAGAAAAAAAAATAAAACCGGACTTGTGTCCATTTTGCGAGTTTCAACCTCTGTTTCTTACACTATGGTATTATTATACAGTATGTCCCTGTAAGTTGTATCAATATGGAAAACTTTTTTATTATTAATTTTACGAAAAAAAGTTATTCTTTATAAAATGTTCTGCATGGTCCAAAACCCAAGATTCAAGCATCAGATATCAAATTTTATGAATATTATACGAGGTATGTCAAAAAATGAAAATAAAAAAAATAAAAACGAAAAATGACTTTTCAAAAAGTGACGGGGAAAATGAGATAGCAGGCGAAAATTGCGCTGAGTATTATTTTTTAATCACATAATAAGTAAAAAAAATTAAGTACTTAAGTTGTATCGATTCTAAAAAATATTATTAAAGTCGCAAAATCCCTTATAGTCCAGAAAGCCACTGCGCATCCGCTAGGAAAATTATTCTAATTCGAATTTTTTGCACAATCTTACTCAAAAAGGACCCCTTTTAACAAATTTGCATGTTGCCAGGACCAAAAGTTGGTCAAAAATTTTTTAAACGTTTTTTTTTGTTTTTTTCCTAAAATTATTTTTTTTCCATGGAACAAAGTTTTTTTAGGTTTTTTGGATCATTCCAAATAGAAAAGGTCTTTAGTGACTTTTCTCTAAAGTTGATAGTTTTTGACATATAAGCGATTAAAAAATGAAAAATTGCGAAATCGGCCATTTTTAACCCTCAAAAACTATATGAAAAACTGAAAATTTGAATGTTGCCAAGGTAAGTAAATATTCTTTAAACATCGATTGATGAAATCCCGAAGAGCTTTTTGCAATACAGTATTCAAAACTCCTTTGTTTTTTAATTGCTAATCAAGCCTGCGTGACACTATTTTCCACCGTTGCATGTGTATACAGTATGGTGTAAATCCAAGGAATAAATTCGTTATTTCGTAAACCGTCGACTTTAAGGAAGAATCCCAAAACAGGTTGATTTTTATTTTTAAGTTATGATATTGTGGCATATATGATATACTAGTGACGTCATCCATCTGGGCGCGATGACGTAATCGATGATTTTTTTAAATGAGAATAGGGGTCTTGTCTAGCTCATTTGAAAGGTTCGTCAATTCTCTATCCAGTAATATAAACATTTCCATACTTATTTATACAGGGTGTCCAAAAAATTTTTATTAAATTAAATTATTTGACAAAAAAAGAAGAATGTATAAATAATTATGTAAATGTTTATATTATTGAATAGAGAATTGAGGCACCTTTCAAATGAGCTAGCACACGACCCCTATTCTCATTTAAAAAAATCATCGATTACGTCATCACGCCCAGATGGATGACGTCACTAGTATACCATATATGACACAATATCATAACTTAAAATTAAAAATCGACCTGTTTCGGGATTTTTCCCTAAAGTCGACAGTTTACGAAATAACGAATTTATTCCTTGCATTTACACCATACTGTATACACATGCAACGGTGGAAAATAGTGTCGCGCAGGCTTGATTAGCAATTAAAAAACAAAGGAGTATTGAATATTGTATTGCAAAAAGATCTTCGGGATTTCATCAATCGATATTTAAAGAATATCTACCTACCTTGGCAACATTCAAATTTTCAGTTTTTCATATAGTTTTTGAGGGTTAAAAATGGCCGATTTCGCAATTTTTCAATTTTTAATCGCTTATATGTCAAAAACTACCAACTTTAGAGAAAAGTTACTAAAGACCTTTTCTGTTTGTAATGATCCAAAAAACCTAAAAAAACTTTGTTCCATGCAAAAAAATAATTTTAGGAAAAAAACAAAAAAAAAAACGTTTAAAAAATTTTTGACCAACTTTTGGTCCTGGCAACATGCAAATTTGTTAAAAGGGGTCCTTTTTGAGTAAGATTGTGCAAAAAATCTGAATTAGAATAATTTTCCTAGCGGATGCGCAGTGGCTTTCTGGACTATTACAAACTTTGAAAAACATAATGTGTGTTTTGAGAGTATGAACGTATTTCGCCCAATTTTTGAATATCCTAAAGAACTCAGTTACTTACTTCAAACTATTATAACCTATAATAAAACTTGATTTGATAAATTTTGAAGCCTATAGAATGAAGTAAATCCCCAAATACCCCTAAAAACTTAGGTTTTCCGGTTTTTGAAGGCCGGGCTCCTAACGGAAAAATCAGAAAAAATCAGAAATATTTTTTGAATAAATACACAAATTCAAAAATTGACGTGCATCCACCTATAATGTATTATAGTGTAGCCGATATGTGAAACAATTGTGCATTTAATGATAGAAGTATATAATTTGGACCACGTATACCACACATACAAAGGTTCAAATTTAGATATGAGGCCATTTCAGATTTTGCCTTTTACAAAAATGGCGAGCATTCAAAATGGCGACTATACATATGTGACTAATAGCACGATAACTTTTGAACGAGAAGTCAGATTTCAACCAAATTTGGTACATAGGTTCTCTTTTTGATGTATAAGATCGAGGTCTTAAACAGGAAGAATCGGTTTACCAGAAGCTGTGTTTTTCCTGGTTTTTATGTAAAAATATATTGTTTTTTTTTTCAATTCTTTCACCCTGTATGTATTAATTTTTCAAAAAGTTCATACCGCCATTAAAAAGAGCGTAGAAATATTTTTTAGGAAATATTTTGAACTTTTTAGTTATGTTAATTACCATTTAACAAATGCATAACGTATCTTCACATGAACCTATGTGCGGCAGATTCGTGCAAATATTTTAAGAATTATTGTGCATTTAATGGTAGAAGCATATAATTTTAACCACATGTACTACACATATAAAGGTTCAAATTTAGATATGAGGCCATCTCAGTTTTGGTTCGTTTTACAAAAATGGCGGACATTCAAAATGGAGACTATACATGTGACTAATAGCACGATAACTTTTGAACGAGACGTCAGATTTCAACCAAATTTGGTATATAGGTTCTTTTTTTGATGAGTAAGATCAAGGTCTTGAATCGGAAGAATCGGTTTATCAAAAGTTGTGTTTTTACTGTTTTTTTATGTAAAAATATGTTGTTGCTTTTTTAATACTTTCACCATAATGTGTGTTTTGAGAGTTTGAACGTATTTCGCCCAATTTTTGAATATCCTAAAGAACTCAGTTACTTACTTCAAATTATTATAACGTATAATAAAACTTGATTTGATAAATTTTGAAGCCTATAGAATGAAGTAAATCCCCAAATACCCCTAAAAACTTAGGTTTTCCGGTTTTTGAAGGTCGCGCTCCTAACGGAAAAATCAGAAAAAATCAGAAATATTTTTGAATAAATACACAAATTTAAAAATTGACGTGCAGCCATCTGTAATGTATTATAGTGCAGCCGATATGTGAAACAATTGTGCATTTAATGATAGAAGTATATAATTTGGACTACATATACTACACATATAAAGGTTCAAATTTAGATATGAGGCCATTTCAGCTTTTGTATTTTACAAAAATGGCGAGCATTCAAAATGGCGACTATACATATGTGACTAATAGCACGATAACTTTTGAAAGAGAAGTCACATTTCAACCAAATTTGGTACATAGGTTCTCTTTTTTATGTATAAGATCGAGATCTTAAACAGGAAGAATCGGTTTACCAGAAGCTGTGTCTTTCCTGGTTTTTATGTAAAAATATATTGTTTTTTTTTTCAATTCTTTCACCCTGTATGTAATAATTTTTCAAAAAGTTAATACCGCCATTGAAAAGAGCGTAAAAATATTTTTTAGGAAATATTTTGAACTTTTTAGTTATGTTAATTACCATTTAACAAATGCATAACGTATCTTCACATGAACCTATGTGCGGCAGATTCGTGCAAATATTATAAGAATTATTGTGCATTTAATGGTAGAAGCATATAATTTGGACTACATGTACTACACATATAAAGGTTCAAATTTAGATATGAGGCCATCTCAGTTTTGGTTCGTTTTACAAAAATAGCGGACATTCAAAATGGAGACTATAAATATGTGACTAATGATAACTTTTGAACGAGACGTCAGATTTCAACCAAATTTGGTATATAGGTTCTTTTTTTGATGAGTAAGATCAAGGTCTTGAATCGGAAGAATCGGTTTATCAAAAGTTGTGTTTTTACTGTTTTTTTATGTAAAAATATGTTGTTGCTTTTTTAATACTTTCACCCTGTATATATAAATTTTTCAAAAATGTATTACAGCCATTGAAAAGAGTGTAAAACTATTTTTTAGGAAATATTTTGAACTTTTTAGTTATGTTAATTAGCATTTAATAAATGCATAACGTATGTTCGCATGTACCTATGGGTGGCAGATTCATTTTGAATGTCCGCCATTTTTGTAAAAGACAAAATCTGAGATGGCCTCATATCTAAATTTGAATCTTTGCATGTGTAGTATGTGTGGCCTAAATTATATGCTTCTACCATTAAATGTACAATAATTCTTATATTATTATTTGCACGAATCTGCCGCACAGAGGTAGGTACCTACATGTGAAGATACGTTATGCATTTATTAAATGATAATTAATATAACTAGAGTTCAAAACATTTCCTAAAAAATAATTTTACGCTCTTTTCAACGCCGGTATTATCTTTTTGAAAGATTAATATATACAGGGTGAAATAATTGAAAAAATAAACAATATATTTTTACAAAAAAATCAGGAAAAACACAACTTCTGGTCAAACGATTCTTTCGGTTTAAGAGCTCGATCTTATACATCAAAAAAAGAACCTATATACCAAGTTTGGTTGAAATCGGACTCTGCGTTAAAAAGTTATCGTGCTATTAGTCACATATATAGTCGCCATTTTGAATGCCCGCCATTTTTGTAAAACGAACAAAAACTGAGATGGCCTCATATCTAAATTTGAACCTTTATACGTGTAGTATATGTGGTCCAAATTATATGCTTCTACCATTAAATGCACAATAATTATTATAATATTTGCACGAATCTGCCGCACATAGGTACACGTGAAGATAAGATATGCATTTATTACATGGTAATTAACATAACTAAAAAGTTCAAAATATTTCATAAAATATATTTTTTCGCTCTTTTCAATGCCGGTATAACCTTTTTGAGAAATTAATATGTACAGGGCGAAAGAATTGAAAAAAAAAACAACATATTTTTACATAAAAAATCAGGAAAAACACAACTTCCGGTTAACCGATTCTTCCGGTTCAGGAACTCGATCTTATACATCAGAAAAAGAAGCCATATACCAAATTTGGTTGAAATCGGACGTTTCGTTTAAAAGTTATCGTGCTATTAGTCACATATGTATCGTCGCCATTTTGAATGCCCGCCATTTTTGTAAATGGCAAAATCTGAGATGGCCTCGTATCTAAATTTGAACCTTTATTTGTGTAGTATATGTGGTCCAAATTATATGTTTCTATCATTAAATGCACAATTCTTATAATATTTGCACGAATCTGCCGCACTATTATATACGGGTCTATAAAAAATATCTACTGTAAAAACCTGAACTAGGCGTGTGAATCTTTTGAAATTTTTACATGCATGTAAAGCAGATGGCGGGTTAAAATTGCGCTGGGTACGTGAAAACCTGGGAAAAATTGAATTCTAGGATGAGCGGGGGCATTTTACCTATATAATTCGTATTTAGTGTAAAAGACCTCTGGAAATATTTATTAAAAATGTATTAGAAAACATTCATTCACTAATTCTCAATTTTTTGCTTGATAAACATCGTCCGCACAATCAGCTTCTGCTAAAAATGTATTTCTCTCAAGAGCCCACGTATTGTATATATACTGAAATTGGGGATTTTCAGCCTTTCATCACCACTCAAAAGATTACACGCATTTTTTCTTCTATCTATCTACCTTATGAAATTACCTTTTCCCTTTGGCTGTTCTGTCATTTTTATATTGTTTTCATTCAAGCTTGCCTTCCGCGTGTTTGACGTCGGAGGCGAATTCCAACAAATTTGATTTTTGGGTAGATAGATATCCATTTTTTCGTAAGGCCACAAAGAATCGGTTCTTCTCAGATGCTTACATCTCTCAGAGCAGTCTTTTTATTTTTGTAAACATCAATTCTGAAATACCTAATTGAATTTTTAACGACCCTCTTTCATTTATGTCAGAATTTTATGGTTAGTATGATTCCTTGCTACCGAAAGAGAACATTTAAAGTAATGGAAGCTCGAAAAACAACAAATATTGTACATATAAAAGAAACTTAAACAATTTAGACTTGAATTCCGGATTTGTATCCTTCAAAATTAATATAAAACACAGAAAGCGAAAAAATAAAGTACTGGGTATTGAACAAGACAAAAATATAGTCCGTCTAGAAAGTATCCGGAATTTTATATTTTTCCTAATTTTAATAGATTTCCTTTTTATAACATTTTAAGACAAAAGTAATGCATTAAGTAGGTTGTGCCGATAGTAGGTTATGGACAAAATCGCATGACAACACCATCTGTCAAATATTGTTGTTTGTAAACAGACTTAAGATTTGTGAAATAATGTCGCAAGTAGAAAAAAGAAAAGTGGTGGAATATTTGTATAGAAAGGGTGTCCGAAACGTTAAAAAATTAGTGCAATTGACTGAACTCGGAAAAAGTGCAGTGTATGAGACAATAAAGTGGATAAAAAATGGCATAGATAATAGATGAGACATAGACCAGTTTCGGGTAGACCGCGTAAGATTCGCGGAAATAATTTAAATGCTTTAGTGGCTTTAGGACGACAAAATCCGCGCCTAGGGTTTCGAAAATTAGCGAACAGATTTGGAAATCAACGAAGAATAAAAGTGTGCCCAGAAACTGTCCGCATGTCACTTAAAAGGCAAGGTGGTGGTGGAGGTGTTTGCTTAGTTGACAATGGCCAGAAAAACCAACTGTCAAGCGTAGGTTTTTCCTGGTCATTCTCTATATAGAGTACAAGTACTTCTCTGATGCTGATTTCCCACGGTTCCTTAGTGTTACTTTGGCAAGTCTCCATCCTGGCCCTTCTTCCCATCTTTTTACGGTTTGCGTGTGAGAGTGTGAGAGTGACATTTGGCAATTTCCGCGATTGTTGCAGTTGACCAGCCAAAAAGATCACCAAGTCCTAAGATTCTAAGGCCTGCTGCCTTCCTAGCTAGCTAGTCAGCAATGCGGTTGCCATTATTTCCGTTGTGTCCTTTAACCCATCTCAGGATGATGTTGTTACCATCCGAAGCTTAGGCTAGTGACTCATGACACTCCATTTCTAGTCCTAATATGGCACGTGGTCTATTCAAGGTTAGTAGAGCTTGTCTGCTGGCTGTGCAGATTATTATGGTTTTACCGGCTATACCTTTCCGGGTTATCTCTTTTGCGGCTACGGAGACACTAGCAATATAAAGAACTGGATAGAACTGTCAGCAGAAAGATAAAAGAATCCAAAGAGAAACGGTTACAAGAAAAATGTCAAGAGATAGAAGAGCTAGAACGAAGACACGATAGTTTTAACATACATAAAAAAATTAAGGAGTTTTCTTATACTTACAAGAAAAAACAGTTTGGTAAGTTAATAGACGAGAACAACAAACTTATTGTAGATAAAGAAGAACAGTTACAGACTTGGGCAATTTACATAAAAGATTTGTTTACGGATTATCGTCATATTTCTACGAACTCTCTTGATCTGAATGGACCAAAAATATTGAAAAGTGAGGTGATAAAAGCTATAGATCAAACGAAAGATGGGAAAGCAACAGGATGCGATGAAATACCAGTCGAATTTTTAAAAGTTTTTAACGAGAACAACATGAATGTAGTATTGAAACTGTTCAATAAGATATACGATACTGGTCAAATTCCATCGGACTGGCTGAAATCTACATTTGTGCCCCTTCCCAAGAAATCCAATTCCAAATCCAATTCCAATCCAAATCCAAATCCAAATCCAAATCCAATTCTAAGACGTGTAGCGAATATCGCCTTATAAGTTTAATGAGTCATACCCTTAAAGTATTCTTGCATATTATCCATTCCAGAATACGAGCAAAATTAGAACACAGCATAAGTAAAACACAGTTCGGTTTTAGATGCGGTTTTGGAACTCGAGAGCCCCTATTTGCAATACAAGTCTTGATTCAAAAATGCCTGGATCAACAGAAAGATGTTTACGCCTGTTTTATCGACTATGAGAAAGCATTTGATACTATCAAACATCAAACTCATAGAACTATTACATCTTTCAGGACTTGACACTAAGGACATCCAGATTATAAAAAATCTATATTGGAATCAAACAGCCCACATAAAGAATGGACATATGGTGAGTGAAAACATAACCATTTCTAGAGGGGTTAGACAGGGCTGTATTCTTTCGCCACTGCTTTTCAACGTGTACACGGAACAAATATTTCTAGAGGCACTAGAAGAGTACAATGAGGGCATCAAGATTAATGGCGTACCAATAAGTAATTTTCGATATGCAGATGATACTGTTATACTAGCCGATAACATCGAAGATTTACAGATGATGCTAAATAGAGTAAATACAACTGGCAACCAATTTGGACTGAAGATCAATAGAAAGAAAACTAAATTTATGGTGATCAGTAAAAAGAACATTCAACATATCGACCTGAATATTGAAGCCGAACGTATTGAAAGAGTACACCGATTTAAATATCTGGGATATACAGTAAATGATAAGTGGGACCCAGACGTAGAGATTAGGATCCGAATTGAAATAGCAAGATCCAAATTCATAAAAATGAGAAAGCTCTTAAGCAACCGCAACCTAAGCGTTAACCTCCGATGGCGCGCCACAAAATGCTATGTACTCTCTACGCTACTTTACGGAGTAGAAGGGTGGACGGTAACAGCAGCAACTATAAAGAAGTTAGCGGCTCTAGAAATGTGGCTGTATCGACGCATACTGAGAATTCCTTGGACAGACAGAGTGACCAACACAGAGGTATTGAGACGAATGGGTAAAGAGTTGGAATTGTTAACAACTGTTAAAAGGAGGAAAGCGTCATACCTGGGCCATGTGTTCCGTAATGATAAGTACAGTCTGCTACAGCTTATCGTCGAAGGCAAGATTGAAGGTAGAAGAGGTTTGGGCAGGAAGAAGAAATCCTGGCTGAGAAACTTGAGAGAATGGTTTCAAATACCAGAAGCTGCGAACATAATACATGCGGCACAAAACAGAGAAACCTATCGTTTGATGGTCGCCAACCTTCGGTAGAAGACGGCACATAAAGAAGAAGAAGGAGACACTAGCCAGTTCAGTCAAAACTACGCTGGCATTTTTGCCCACAACCCATATTATACTAAGGTTCAGTAATCTGGAGTATATCCCGCATCCTGACCTTCTTCCATTTTGGAGCCATCGGTGTAGGTGCAATATGCATTTGGCACGTTTAACTCCCTATGTTGTCTTGTTTCGATTTTGTAGAGCTTGTCGAAGACAAACGTAGGTTTGAGTCGCCTCCATGGCCTGCATGTGGCAGGGGTAGTGCCTTCAGCTCACCCCGCAAGAAACTACATCTCAATAATTGTCCCACCTCTTTGATATACACTAGATGGGCTAAAAGAAGCATCAGAAGCAATCGGAACAATACCTGAAGCAGACTTCAGATTCAGATCCGAACACTCATATAAACTTCAGGAACTTTGAATAACAGAATATATCACGAAAAGGTTAAATGAAAATAAATATACAGCAGCCGCCTTTCTAGACGTTAGTAAAGCATTCGACAGAGTCTGGCACGATACCTGCTGTATAAGATGAAGGCAGATAGGTAATAGGGCCAAACCTACCCGAAGTTGGAAACATGGAGGCTGGTGTGCCACAGGAAGTGGTATTGTCGCCATATCTATTCACCATATATGTGGCAGACACCCCAACTGAACCCAGATCGTTGCTAAGTGTATACGCAGATGATACATCGATAGCTTCTAGCTGTATCCACCCAGATCTAGCAACAAGACACGTACAAAAGGCGCTTGACGAACTACATGAAAGGTGCGTGTAGTGGAGAGTAGCTGTCAATCCTAACAAAACACAGACCGTCATGTACCAAAAAAGAAGAGGCAGGCCAAATAGGATGCTATCGCTATTCGATACCTAATTAAATAGTCAAACCAAGCCAAATACATAGGCGTAACGTTGGACAAAAAGCGAGATCTTCCCAGAGCAAGTAAAACAAACGGTCAACAAAACTAAAGCACTTAAAAGACAATTCTCATCGCTAATAGTTCGGAAGAGTACACTGAGATTGAAGACAAAGATAGGATGGCAAATTCTATAATTTGTCTAAGACAAACATACGTCTCAGCCGTATGGGGGCAAACGTGTAAAACCATCAAGAAACAATACAGACCATCCAGAATCACATGAACAGGGAAGCTCTGAATATACCTGGATACGTCCCACTAAGGTGCGTGTTTGGGCCTACGCAACAAAAGAGAGTTCTGAAAATGGACGACAAAGTACAAGAAATATTCAACAATATAAGGAATATATTCAATTTTCTATAAAGAAGTTTTACGAAAGCTCAGATCACATTTACACGGTCGAACAACTAATAGAAAAAAGAATGACCAAAGATAGATCCATCCATCTGGCTCTTGTAGATCTTAAGAAGGCCTATGACTCGATTCCTAGAACCAAGCTATGAAAGCAGTGGAAGACATCTAAGTTCCACGAATATTAATAAAAGCAGTAAAAGCACTATATAAGATTAACAAAGTAACTATCAAAACAGGCAATAGAATATGCAGTCCATTTAAGATGACAAACGGACTGGTACAGGACTGTTCAACATCCCTTACCCTGGCCAAAATATTCCTGGAAAAAACCCTGAAACCATAGAAAAGAAAGTGCGAAGGAATGGGTATCTATATAATGTATGTTTTAGACTATAACATAAAATGATATAAGAAAATGGTATACTAAGTTTTATCACAATGTAAAACAGGAAACAAAATCTGTTAACAGAAAATGTTATACAAATTAGAACATGTCCTATTTGACAACCATTTTTAGTACACAGGCATGCGCAGTTAGGTTATTTTCGTTATACTGTCACATTGGTTCTTTAAAGGTTAACTTTTCTTTTAAGAAATGTTGCAATGGAAGCAGCTGATAATAATAGAGTTTTCTTATCCATCATATAACATATCTTTGTAATATAAAACATCAAAGATAAAACTGACTAGGTTAAATGTTGAGGAAAATGAGGTTAAAATATCCTTAAAATAAAATAAGAAGAAGAAAATTGAGGTTAACAGTACATGTACCATCACAAAAATATAAAAAGTACTTTTTTAGCATGTAATGCGCAGAATCACATAACATATTCTAATAGGAAAAAGTGACAATGTAATACACAAAACTTCTTGTATTAATATTGTACACAATCATTTCATGTAAGCCAGTGTTTCCCAAAGTGTGGGGTCGCGACCCCCTGGGAGGTCGCAATGAGGTACTAGGGGGGTCGCCGGAAATTTCCAAAATAAGACAAAAACACTACTTTGTTAAATAATGTATTTTTATTTTAATAAAGCCGTAAATAAAAATTAACAATTAATTATCAAACGAAACATAAAACTAAATATTAAAAGTCCTTAAAAGTAAAAGAAAAAAATAAAGTCAAATATTACAATGTTAATGAGACCCATGCGCCTGTTTTTTTTAAAGTAGTCTTTCAAATCTAGGCTGTGTATTTGAGACACACACACTTATATCGTTTTCAAGTACGAGACGATTTCTCACTTTTGTTTTAATGGCAGTCATAGACGAGAAACTTAACTCACATAAATATGATGTTACAAATGGAACCAAACATTTTACAGCTTCATTCGCCAACTGAGGGTATTCCTGCATCTTTTTGGTCCAAAATTCGTCCGGGTTCTGGGAAAAAAATTGGAGCTTCATCATTCCATCACTTGATATTTCAATAAGTTGTTATTTCATGTTTATTGGTATTTCAGCATGTTGAAAGGAATCGGCTAAAAACGGATTCAGTATCCATCTGCAACTGTCGTAACTGTTTTGAATTTCTTCGGGGAAATAATCACAGAGCTGTTGTTTTAAATTAAGCAAAGTAACTTGCATGCCTGCATAAACTTGTTCAAAATTTGTAGCACTGTAACATACATTTTCTATAATTTCCTGAACGCACTGAAATGAATCGAGCTGCTTTTTGCCAAGTGAAGTTGACCATAAATCGATTTTTCTTATAAACCCCTTAATTTTATCTGTG
Organism: Diabrotica virgifera virgifera; assembly: GCF_917563875.1. Taxonomy (NCBI): domain Eukaryota; kingdom Metazoa; phylum Arthropoda; class Insecta; order Coleoptera; family Chrysomelidae; genus Diabrotica; species Diabrotica virgifera. The sequence goes on along the minus strand of NC_065448.1, from coordinate 222,398,328 downwards.
GCTGTAATTATATTAATGTCGCGACCTTGCAAATTACTGTTCAAAATATTTAATTGTTCGAATATATCAGCAAGGAAACCTAGTTTCAAAAGCCAAATAGGATCGGAAAATTGATTTTCATATGGGGACTTCTCATCTTTCAAATACATTAAAAGCTCTGCTCTTAAGTAAAATACTCTTTTTAAGACGTTGCCCCTTGAAAGCCACCTTACTTCGGTGTGATAAAGAAGATTTTGAAATATAGCACCCATGTCTTCGCAGATTTTTCGAAAAATACTGGTCTGAAAAGCTTTTCCTTTAATGGAATTTACAACTTTATTGATGGATTTCATAACACAGTCCATTTCAGGAGGTAAAGCTTTTGACGCCAGAGCTTCTCGATGTAAAAAACAATGTCTCCATGTGGCATTAGGCATTATTTCTTGTAATCTGACGACAAGACCAGATTGATGTCATATTGATTGATAATCTGTCATAGCTTTAGCGCCATCTGTGCATATAGCAATACATTTTCCCAGTCAATAACATATTTACTTGTGCGTTTCACAAAACTGTCGAATAAACATTTTCCAGTGGTATTGGTCTCCAATGGGGAACAAAATAAAATATCTTCTTGAATGCCATTATTTGTATCATATCTCACAAACGTAATAAATTGGGCACAGTTAGATATATCCGTGGATTCGTCCATTTGAAGATAGAAGTACGTGCATTTATTAAGATTTTCCACAACTTGCGCTTGAATATCTTCTGCCATATCACTAATTCTTCTTTGGATAGTATTATTTGACAGAGGTATTGTTTTTAACTTTGCAGACTCTTTTTCATCAATCATTATATGTACCATTTCAACAGCTGCTGGCAAAATCAGATTTTCAGCAATTGTGTGCGGATTGCTAGTTTTGGCAACGCGATAAGCAACTTTATAACTTGCTAATAATGCTTTTTCGTTAAAATACTCATTACTTAATACCGCTGCATTCGCCACAACGTGCTGTTTCGAACTGAGGTCTCATTGCACATCGCCGCTTATATAAAGCCAAAACGAGGCTACGAGAACGTTCCAGAGTGCCATCTAGTAGCGAAGTAAGGAGTAGAGCCTTCGCGAATATCATGGAAAAGTATTGCGATGTAGACACAAAGATGTCGCGGTGTACAATGTGCAGTCGACTTTTTATTATTTATTTTTATTGTAAATGCTAGTCTGGCAGAAGTACTACTAGTGTACTAGTGGGACAGATCGCAATTATTAAAATAATTGTTGAATTTTTTAAATGTATTTAGTTTGAATTTAAACAGTAAAGTAAAATAAAATTTGAGAAACCATCAGTTGTAAATTAGGCACGCTATTTTTGTCGCTATTTTGGTTTGGGTGATGAGTAGGGGGTCGTGAACAATTTTTTTAACAAAAAGGGGTCGCGCTTTAGATAAGTTTGGGAAACACTGATGTAAGCTTTTGTTATACCATTTTCTGTTAACAAAAAAAGGTATAGTCTAAAACAGACTTAAGTTAGAAATGAATAGCTATATACCCTAAGTTTTGCTGACGACCAAAAAATAGTGATCGCACAAGACGAAGATGACCTTATGATGAGAAAACTGGAACAGGAATATACAAAGAATGGGATACATAACAACGGAGAATACAGAAATTAAACAGCTGAAAATAGACGAAGGTAAACAAATCAAAGGAACAAACAAGTACAAGTATTTAGGTTTCATAATATAAAACAAAGAAACAATTAAAGAATATATAAAAAACTCTGGACGGAAGGGCCGCCCGAGAACTTTATCGTACCGATCTATTATCGTTATCGTACTAGATACTGGCATTCTATAAAAATAACAAAGTTACTCGTTATTTTGATATTTTAGAAACACCTTGTATACTTGAAAATATTTTATGGTTCTACGCATCATTAATTCCTGCATTTGAGAGAATCTTCGGGGACACACTATAGATTATTGCATACCTAAATCAATAGACTATTAGTCATACTTTCATTTCAAATTAGTTCATTTTTCTGAGAAATTAATAGTTTACAATATTTGCATTTTACTGCATGGATTTTAATGAAATTTTGGGAGTAGCCCAAAGCCCAATCTCCTAATTCAAAGTCTATCCTATATACTATGGCGCTTTTATCATGGGGGCGGTTCTCACCACTTCTCGGGGGTAGAACATTTTTATTTTCGAATTGCATGGAGCAAAAGGAAGAATTTTAAGAAAATTTAAAAATGCGCTCTATAATTTGATCTTATTTTTTTCACCCGTCCAACTTTTTGAAAGTAGAAATAACACTATATTAAGAGGTATTGCAAAAGAAAAACAATGCTTTAAATTCTGGTGAATGAGGAATTAAATGTATGTACTTCTCATTTTTCCTTAAAGTACATTAGTCATATATATTTTTGCACCATATCTCGCTTAGTTTGAATGTAACCGACATTTAACGGTGCTCGTTTTAAAGGCCTTTTCAAACACTACAAAAGCATGCACCTTGAGCATGCACCAAAAAACAAACTCTTTTTACCTACCATATCTCTTTTTGTATTATAAATAGAAAATTTACGAAGGAACGAAACTCTTTGTTATTTATAATAAAAAAAAAAAAATTATATAGTGTTTTTAGTTTGATGCATAGTTTTTAAGGTATTCACAAAAAACCGTCCGAAAACGTGTCATTTTTAAATGAAAATGGCCAATTTTCAACTACGCATAACTCAAAAAGTATTGAGTTCTCAAAAAAAAGTATAGATCAGTTTTTGCTTAAAAAAAGGTTCTCTAGCCACTTCCATGCTTATTTTGACCAATAAATTTTCCACCCCCTTGAAGGGGTGGGAATTGCCCCAAGATAAAAGCGCCATAGTATATAGGGTAGATTTTGTTTCTTGAGCTATTCCCTACTTACTGTGAAAATATCAAGTACATCGATGTAGTCGGATGGAATTCGGAGCCAAATACCCTCATTGACTGCCCTATAATAATGCTCTGCTATGATCGCGTGAGAGGGGACACACACAAGATTCTAGCAAAATTTCAATTTTCTGTAACTTTTCGAGTTTTTGAATTACAGCAACGAGTTTTATGTCATTGGAAAGATAATTTTAGATTCTTTCAAAATATGTAAAAATATACAGGGCGTATGTAAAAAATTAAGATTTTTTTTTCATTTCCGGTTAAACCGGAAGCCATATTGTGGGTAAAATTTATTGTGCTAATAGATAACAAAGTACTATATATGTCTGCCAAATTTAAAATTTTAGTTTCTATTACAGAGGTAGTTACGGGCACTCGAATATTTTTTTATAAAAAATTCATAACTCCCCTCCTATGAGGAGTTAAGAAATCTGACCAATGTTATTCAATTAACCGACAGGATATCAAAAACATATCAAAAAACAAACAAATTCCTTGGAGTCATTTTTGAGAAAATCTAGTTCAAATTTATGTCAAATTTTGACCCCTTAAATATAGGCAACCCATAACTATTTTTGAAAAACGATAATATTCTTGTTATAGCCCCATCTTTAGGCTATATAAATGTTTTTTCAAATTAAATTTATCTTAAACAAGTTTTTAGATTGGTAGGGAAATGTATCGGGTGGGCGGTCGGCCATGCTGGCCGCCATTTTGGATTTGGAAATGTCAAATTCCGTATTTCTATTTACCTATCGATGAGCTAACTTTAAGTTAAATTTCATTCGTTTCGGTCAAAATTTGCAAAAATGGGCCCCAAATAATCCCCCTATTTCGGCCCCCCTTTGAGAGGTTTTTTTCAAAAGCTTAGTTTCTCGACAAAATTCTCTTAAACTTTACTGCGTATGTAGTACGATAAAGTAAAAAGGTACTGTGGGATAAGAACATCATTATAAAAAACAAAAATAAGAATATATACCTAACATCATGATAAGAAGTATTTTCACTTATGGGTGTGAAAATTTGCTAATAAATAAGAAAACGAAAAACAAAATAAGAGCAACAGAGATAGAATTCCTAAGGAGAAGCTGCAAATAAGAGAGATAGAATAAATAACAGAGATTAAGAAAAGAATGGGAATGAACTCAGATATAACAGACTACTGTTATGATCTGCTTTTTATTAATTTTATATTAATTATTATTTATCTGATTAATTATTTAATTGTCACAAATCATACATAAAAATGAATAAAAAATCTCAGAGTGCCTTTTTTTAAAAAAAATCTAAATTATCTCACGTTATACTTATTTTCTCTCGTGGGTTCAGTATCTCTTAGTTGATCCTAATCGGGATAAAATAGGGAAAAGAAATAAAGCAAAATATTAAAATAAACATACAGAATTGTCTTTTATTTGTCAAAATCAATACTCTAAAATCTATCAAATCTAAAACCTGTGGACACAGATGTCCGAATGAAATCTTTACCACTTAAATTTATTATAGTTAAAAAAAAACAATTTATCGGTTTGTTCCCGATGACTTTGGTAAAACAAACTAAACAAAACAAATTTATGTATTCGCAAGATTAGCTATACTTCCTATTTACTTTTAGAAATATTGGAATTTTAATTCATATGCCTTTTACTCAAAATTTTAGTTTCCGAACATAAAAATATCTTTCACATAAGTTGACTGACCTTTTGCTTCACTCACTCTGATATCTTCTCGTGACCCAGAACAGCTCTCCCTCGTTGACTATGTTAAAGGCTACTCATCAAAGCCCTCTCCGCTCTCCAGCTTCAAAACTATCAGCATACCAGCACCAATTCTCCAACAAGCCGGGCCTCTTTTGACACGTACTCGATTCAAACAAAACTCCAAAAATTCTCTGCTCTCCTTCTCACAATAATACAGAATCAAAGAGGTATTTCGTCTCAATTTGATCTGTCTCTCGTTCCACTTTTCAACACTATTCTCCACTATCAAACAGCCACTGGTATTTGCTAACTATCTATCCACGAAAACGTCGAACTGCTCTTCAGCGATGCCAAAAACATAATGACCTCTTTTTCAAACTCTCTCAATCATTCAAACTACCTTTCCCCTTCCAACTTGCCAAGAATCAGAAACATCGACTTTTCCATTCGACAAACAAACAGTCGTTTTCAAAATTATTCCGATCATCCTTAATTACTTTCGGGGAAACTCTACAACATTCACTCGGGTTGAAACAAATATTAAAATTCCAAACTTTCCTTTTTAAAACCACTTTTCTCGAAAATGATGATTACATCCAGCTATGGATTCTATAGTTTCCGTAGTAAACAACTTTCTCCATTTTAAACCTAAATACATCGTCCTTTTCACTTTAATTATTCACAAAAGTCTTTAATGGTTCATCAGAAAGCTCATTAAAAGAGAAATCCACTTACATCCAAACTAAATTCTAATAAATATTTACAGCTCAATATACAGGGTGTATCAAATTTATGTGCCCGCGTTATTAAAAAAAAATTTAATTTAATTTTCATTTTGCTTTTGATTGATAAAATTTAAAACACAATACTACATAGAACAGAAGATATTAATATAGTACGGACATGTCAGTCGAGAAGACCAAAAACGTTGGATAAACAGAATTTACAGAGTAAAGTCCGATAGGAAAGAGGAAGTGAGGCAGACCCCGAAGATCTTTCAGACATGAAGTGAACGAAGCCATGGAAAGATGAAATCTGCAGGAAGGGGACTGGCAAAACAGAAAGAACTGGAGAACGGTTGAGTGAAGGAATACAATGAAAACTGTGGAAATCCTTATATGAGTTTTACAAAACAAGTCCCTCCACTATACGAATCGAAACTGAGCGATACAGTGAGATATTAGAGAGAAAAGTTGAGAGAAAGAAAATAAACCGGTTAGCTAAAAAGAAGCTCTTTTGCTTCTCTTAAGACTAACATACAAAATTCAATTTGTTTTAAGATACCCCCTATGGTGACAGCTCTTCTCCGGTGCTCGCTCTCGCTGCTATTTGTTTTTTTCTTGTTGTTTTGAGGGTAAACGTAATTTTAATGGTAATATAATAAGATCCTTTTATTTCCTCCTATCCAAATATACTTGAAAGTTTTTAATAGAAAACTCACTTAAAGTTTTATGAAACTCGTTACTGTAGGTAAGCTAACTTTCTAAACAAAAGTAGCTTTCTGACAACTTTTATACAATAAGTTTTTCTTTTAACGTTTATAATCACTACATATTCTCTTTTTTTCTTGGAATAGTATTTTTATCGCGTACTAAAATCCGGTATTCACACAATTTATCTCATGTTTAATAAAAAGCCTCAGTTTACTGAGAGTCACACAGAGAAGATGGAGCGATCTATGTTAGGAATAACTCTGCGAGACAAAATTAAAAAAGAGATCAGGAGAAGAACCAAGGTGATTGACGTCATCGAAAGGATGGCCAGACAATCATCGAAATGGGGATGGGCAGGACACGTAGCCAGAATGACAGATGAACGATGGACAACGAGGTTCTTGGAATTCAGACCATGGGAATTAATTCAATTAATTCAAAATACATTCTACTGCTGTCGCAAAACAGAAAAAAACGTTTTTTGATAAATATACATTGATTTTCGCTTAATTTCAATGTTCAAGCTGCCACCCATCTGCCTCTTGGTAGGTTGTATATTGAATTTAAGCAACAAACAATGTTTATTTATCAAATAAGCATTTTTTCTGTTTTCTGTCAGCAGTAGAATGTATTCTGAGTTAAATAAATTACATACATTCTTCTTTTTTTGTCAATGAATTTAATTCAAAATAATTTTTCTTGGACACCCTGTGTAAATGATTATGTCAATGTTAATATTATGGAATAGGGAATTGAATAACCTTTCAAATGAGCTAGCACACGACTCCTATTCCCTATTTAAAAATCAGGGGTGGGGGAAGTGGAAGAGAGGGGGTTGACAAATGACAGATATATGTACCATAAAAATATGTCACCCTTACATCAAAAATTTACCTGTTTTTTATTTCCTTAAAATCTGATAAATACTGCCAAATATGGAGGTGGACTCTTTTATTTGACCCACTCTGTATAACTGGCCTACATTCTTAGTATAATCTTGACAAATGCTTAGGTTTGGATCCCACCAAAAAGCGTAAACTACGAGAGATTAACGAAAGCAATAATAACATCAGCACAACCAGTAATTCCTAGAGGGTACCGCAAAGAGTAGGTATATTCCTGGATGGTCTAAGGAGAGAGAAGAACTGAATGAAAAATGCTGTGAAGACGGAAAGTAGGAAACTACAGACGAATTACTCCATAGCATTGATAGATCTAAGCGCGAGAAATGAACGGAGACAGTTGACAATCTAGAATAGATTTTAAAAACTCGAGTAGGCAAGCCTGGTCACCGATTCGAAAACAAAGACGCAGTAACCCACCCGGCAACTCAACCTATCTAGTAACACCAAACCAAGTGACGTTCCACATAATGGTTACCTCAAGAACACCCTAAAGATGGGCCTTCACGGTCATGACATCGCGTCAAATGGCGTGATATACAGCCAAATATTAATCGTGAGTGTTAAATCATGATCGCTTTTTTGGCGTGATGCCAAAATCCGGATTTCCATTCGCTTCGTAATCCATAGCATCATGCCGTTGCTTGACGCCAAGCCATCATGCCGTCTGCTCGTGAGTGGCGCTACACCGTGTCATGCCATCGCGTCACCCTCGCGTCAATGTCCAAACCCACGACCATTTTTCGTTCATTCTAAGCTGAGTTCTTCGGCAATCTTCGGAAACCAACATTATGCTTCTTCACTTAACCACGTCACATACGAAATGATAACCAATTTATAGTGATCGTGAACGGGCTATGGTTTTGGCGTCAATTTTTGGCGTGGTTCCAAATGGAATGACCGTGAATGCCCAGCTTAGAACCGTTTACACACAATTAAAGTTAAAAAAGTACCTCAAGAAATTAAAATCCACTTGTCCAGTTGAAACAGAGTATTTCCTGGTACCAATTGCATTGTCTCTCTGATGTTTTCATCTACTTATATATTGTTGGAAAGTTGTCAAACTTAGATTGCAGATCTTCTTCTTCTTATTATGCCGTCTTCTAACGAAGGTTGGCGATCACTTCTTTAAACGCTTCTCTATCTTTTTCAACGTGAAATATCTATTCAACGCTGAGGTTAGTCCAATCTCTGATATTCCTCAGCCAAGATTTCTTCTTCCCTCTAGTCTTCCTTGCAAGATGACGTGTAGCAGAGTGTATTTATAGTTTCGAAGTATGTGGTCCAGATACGATGTTTTTCTTATTATTGTGTTATAAAGCTTTCTGCCATGTCCAATCAGTCTTAACCCTTATTCGTTTGAGACTTTTGTAGTCCAAGGAATTTTCAGAATACGCCTATATAGCCGCATTCCACATTCGAAATACCTCCAATTTTTTTAGGGATTGGGCTTTTCGATTGCATGTCTTGTGGTTTAAAAGTATTTTCAAAATGATCAGCAAATATGTCCGGTATTTCTGGGTTAGTTGTAGCCCATGCACCATCAGATTTTTAATGGGTGGATTTTGTCTTATTGGCCTGTTGAGTTTCTTCGTGACTCTCCATAGTGAGTAATCACTACATATATTAAATATGTATAAAAGTTACAGTTATGCTCTCTAGCTGCAGAATATAGTGCACGTTCCTTGGCAGTGATCAATCTGAAACCCCAAAAGCCCCTCCACATTTTTCCGGCAAGGCTATTCATTCATTCCTTCTCAATTTCTTCAAGTTTGGTCGATCTTGAGCTTCACGCAATCACTTCCCAGCGACCCTTTTGAAGTCGTCTGTCCATCTTGTAGGTGGTCTGCCTCTACTTCTGTCTGTTCGTGGTATCCACACTGTAATTTTTTGGGTCCACCTCTCTTCCTTCATTCTGGCCACATGATCCGCCCAATTCCACTTCAGCCATGATATTCAGTCTATGACATGTGTAAAACGCATGCCCTTCTTCTGCTTTCCTTACTTCTGACCCTGTCTCTGAGAATCAGTCCAAGTACTAGTGACCATTCCATTCTTCCTTGGGCAAAGCTATTAGTTCGGAATAATCTTCTTTTCTCAAATTATATTTTGGTGATTACAAAACAAAACATTAAACATCATAAAGACACTTCAATAAATACGGAACATACAGGGTGTCCCATAATTAATTGGACATTAGCTAATGGGTGGTAGAAGACATCAAAATATTAAGATTTGACCAAAATCGCTTAAATAAAATATGGCTCCTTACTTAGTTACAGGGTGTTTTATTTAAAAATTTGAAAACTATTTTTGCTCACGATTTTAAAACTATTCGACATATATCCTTTTCATACTTGGCACAACGTGTAGGTATTATACACCCTATGAAATTATGATAAATAAACGTTTCTGGCTACTACCAGTGGCGTACGACAGAGGACAGCGAATGGTTGACCCTTGCCAAATTCTACGCTACTGGCGGAATTGCCATTTTACCGCAATTTTTCGATTTTCCAATACTCTCTATGTAAATAACGTACCTACTCTTTACTCGTAACGATAAAGTCAATAGTTTTCGAGATATTTGAAGTATGTAACGGCACAGTTATTTTAATGTATAGTGCCGCTTAATTTTTAATTTCAAATATTTCGAAAACTAATGAATTTATCGTTAAGAATGAATAATATACTCTTCAGTCTTAATGATTAAATCATTATTTTTCGAGATATTTTAAGTTTAAAATTAAGCGGCACAACACATTAATCAAAATAACTGTGCCGTTACATGCTTAACTTCAAATATCTCGAAAACTAATGACTTTATCGTTACGAGTAAAGAGTACGTTATTTACATGAAGAGTATTGCAAAATCGAAAAATTGCGCTAAAATGACAATTCCGCCAGTGGCGTAGAATTTGGGAAGGTTCAATCATTCGCTGTCCCCTATCGTACTCCACTGGTAGTAGCCAGAAACGTTTTTTTAGCATAATTTCATATAATGTATAATACCTACCCTTTCTGCCAAGTATGAAGAAGATATTTCGCTTAGTTTTAAAATACTGAGCAAATATAGTTTTTAAATTTTTAAATAAAACACTCTGTAACTCAGTAAGGAGCCATATTTTATTTAAGGTGATACAGTAGCGATCAACAGGTAGCAAAAACGCGTTCCAAGATTGCGGCTCTAATTTTGAATATTTTTTCGAGATATTTGGCACACGTATTCGTAATATAATAAAGAATGGCGGTACAGAGCCCAATTTGAAAAATATATTAACATGTGGAAATGACTCTGTAATTAAATACAATATTAAAAAAACGAGCCTGTACCGCCATTAAGAAGAACAAAAAAATACACTTCCTTAGATAAACTTTTTTATCCGATGCCTAGATTTTGTGTCATTTTGGAACTACTAAAATTTTTTATTTCATTAGTAGTTCCAAAATGACACAAAATCTAGGCATCGGATAAAAAAGTTTATTTAAAGAAAGTGTATTTTTTTGTTCTTCTTAATGGCGGTACAGGCTCGTTTTTTAATATTGTATTTAATTACAGAGTAATTTCCACATATTAATATATTTTTAAAATTGAGCTCTGTACCGCCATTCTTTATTATATTACGAATACGTGTGCCAAATATTTTGAAAAAATATTCAAAATTACAGCCGCAATCTTGGAACGCGTTTTCGCTACCTGTTGATCGCTACTGTTTCCTCTTAAGCGATTTTGGTCAAATCTTAATATTTTGACGTCTTCTATCACCCATTAGCTAATGTCCAATTAATTATGGGACACCCTGTATATGCAGGTATCATCTGCTAATAGGGGTAAATCACATATGTATTACAATTGGCTCCTCCACCAAAATTCAACAAGCTATGCAACAATTTTTACATTTCTTGACATAATGAAAGTTAACACTCCAATTTTAAGACTCTTTCCTGCTACTTCTCGGAAATCATGAATATAAAGGGTTTTCGGTGTAAAACTAATTAATAGCGCACCGAGCCACTATTTTATGCAAACTGCAGAAAACAAATTTAACTTTAACGAAATTAATCGAATTGTCGACGAATGTTCAGCCAGGAATGAGAGTGCTTACTCTTTTGTTAAAGATTTAAGATTACAGATTAAAGAATTATTAAAAGAATATACCTACTATTTTACACCTGCTTATACGTATTACACGGTGTTGTAGAAAAAACCTAATTAGAAGTTGATCGTGCATCCTATTTTTTTTGCTTTTCAGTATCCCTAGTAGATCAAAAATACAGCAAAATTAAAATCGGCTACGCGGCACTTTTTTGCGCATGCGAAAAAGAATATTTTTTCTATTTATTTTCCTTTTTTTTTTATTTTTTTTTATCTATATAATATGATTTTCATATATTTTAATGTGTGTGAGTATACAGGGTAGCGAGAAAGTATGTAAACACGATAATTTCTCGGAAACCGCTTGAACGATGTTTATAGATTTTGGTGAGTAAGGATCTTCTAATGCGGCCGATACTATAGTGGTAATTACATTGTTGTCAAATCTTCCGTTTTTCTGGAAATATAATGAACTTTCTTATTTCAAATGGAACACCCTATATATTTTTTTGCGTTTTGACGTCCCTAAGAAATAGTGATTATTTTTCATGTTATATTCCCTATACCTAAATGCCACAATTTCGGATTTATGGCTACAATTATTAAAAAAAATTAAACAAATTATAAAGATCAATTTTTTCGGCCCGAGTAGACATTTTATTAGGTTCTTTGGATCATTGGGAACAAAAAAGGTCTTCTGTAAATGTTCTCTACAGTTAATCGTTTCCGAGTTATAAACAATTTAAAACTGAAAAAAAATCGAAAAATGACGATTTTCTAGGTTCAAAAACACAAGTAAAAAATATTATTTTTGAAATCACGAAGTACGTAAATTTAAATTCAAGCCTTATTTTATCAGATATCGAAAAGTAATTTGGGCTTATTTCAGTTTAAAACACTGTTTTTTAGTTGTTAAAGCAGTCCGATCGCCCGTCCTCTCATATGCGCTTCATTAACAATAATTAATTATAAAAAACAATGTTTTAGAATAAAACGTGCCAAAAATTATTATAGTTAGCTGATAGAACAAGGTTTGATCTTGAAAAATTATTTTTTTTACTTGTGTTTTTAAACCTTGAAAATCGTCATTTTTTTTATTTATCCAGTTTTAAATTGTTTATAACTCGGAAACCATTAACTTTAGAGAAAAATTACGAAAGACCTTTTTTGTTCCCAATGATCCAAAGACCCTAAAATATTGTCTAACCGGGCCGAAAAAATGATTTTTAAAATTTGTTAAAATTTTTGTTTTTTAGTAAATGTGACAATAACTCTAGTAACTCTAGTAACTTTAGTTATAGGGAATATAACATGAAAAATATTCAGAATTTCTTAAGGTCTTCAAACCGCAAAAAATATATAGGGTGTTCCATTAGAAATAATAAAGTTCGTTAGATTTCCAGAACAACGGAAGATTTGACAACAATGTAATTAGCACTATGATATCGGCCGCATTAGAAGACCCTTATCCACCACAACCTATAAAAATCGTTTTAGCGATTTCCGGGAATTACCGTGTTTCTATACTTTTTCGCTACCCTGTATATATGATAATATATATGTATACACACTCAGACATACACAAATATACCGGGTGTTGAACCGTCCAACGGGCCATAGGAAACTCAATGGGAAATTCTAAACGACAAACCGAAAACTTCATACCAAGAATATAATTACGCCGTATAAAAAAATGTTTTAAACAACAAATAATGTAGCTGAGATTTTGAACAAAAATCTTTGTTAGCATGTTTTGTGGAAAGCAAAATAAACCTTTCTCTCAAAAACAACGCGTGAAGCAACCGGCGATTTTGAATGTCAGTAACGCACGCGAAATCAGTTTTTTAAATAAAATTTGTATCCACTCGACGTTTGTAACACGATTAATTTTATGAAACAGCCCCACGAATGGAAGCCATTTTATGAAACACGACAAAGAATGGAAGTCATATGGGGCCATTTTAATGTAAGACAAAAGATAGCCCCTGTTGTTTTATGAAACATGACTAATTAAGAATTGGACAAAATTCGTGCTACATAAGTTATTAAGTACCTCGGTTGCTACTGTCTCAGAGATTTTAGGGAGTGGATTCTTTAATAGATGTTATGATATACTCTTATTAGCTTAGAAAAATTAGAAAGATAGAAAAATCGAAATAAGGATGTGAAATAAAAAATAAAGAAAAATACAAAAAATAAAATATTGGGCGCCATTGGTTACCTAAGGGAAACCAAACTTTATACAAAAAAAATAGAAATGAAACACAGAAAGATAAATTAAAATAAAACAAAGAAACATAGTCAAATAAAATAATATACATAATATACAAAATGTTATAATGTAACTTACCTCCTTTACTTTATACTCAAAATTATATACTCAGTCAATGTTTTGTTGTTCCTACGATTCAAGAGAGAAGGGAAGAAAATAAATTATATGTTGAAAATCAAACATTATTTATTAAAAACAAAAAAATTAATCTCTGATCTCTCTGTTATAATTAGAGACCAGATTACCAATTAATCAAAGATGAAACGAACAGTTTTACAAATATAAAAATTATACCTTAACAATTAGTGTCCTGGCTTCTTCCTCGTAGCTTGATTGGAAAGTCCAAGGCGCTATTGCACTCGCGAAACACTTACTTCACTGTCGTTAATTACAGCAAACAGTACATTGTTTATAAACAAACATTATTATAGAAAAATTCAGCTTTCACTTGAAGATAAATAGTTTAAAAGTTCGTTAAACTGGATCAAATTTACTTTTACTCGAATAAAATTATTTAGTTAAGACTCGAACATGATTATTGAAAGTTCATTAACTTTGACCAAAATAAAGTATGTGAGTATACTACATGTTTTAACTGCACTGTTAAACATAGTAATGAGAAAATTGAAACTCTTCTCTCCTACTTCTGGTTCTGACTGCTTAAACGAAATTAGTGGATACCAACATTGGTATAAAATGATAACGACGATTTGCTTAGAAACAGCGGGAAAATCGCCGGGGTTCACTATACACCATCACATTCACCGGGCTAGAATCAGCCCAATGGAACTCAACTCCATGACGATGGCCCTAAGGGAACCAAAACTCAACTTAACTCGATGGTGGCCCTGGTGGAACTCTTCTCCATGACGATGGCCCTAAAGGAACCAAAACTAAACTCAACTCGATGGTGGCCCTGGTGGAACTCATCACTCAACTTCACTTGATGGTGACTTCTACGGAACTGATTTCTAGGACCGCTAACTCGATCCTTCTCAAACTTGGGTTCCTCTCCCAAAAAAAGGTGACTTCCTACTTAGACCAATAGGAATCATACCAGATATTTCTCTACCAATCAAATGGTCAGAAAAACTCTTAAGACATCCCTCGAACGCCATGATGGTTTTACCTTCAACAAACTTCGCAATAACAAAATCCCTCGAGTTTACACGAAATGCGATGACTCATACAATATTACAGTTAGTTTTGAGAACCAATATTACTGAAGACATCGGCTTATTTTAGGTTAAGCCTTCCGGTTGCAATACACCCTCAATAAATTTGTGTCTGAGAAAGTCATAAAAATCTCTCATCTTCTAGACTGCAACAGCCTAACAGCATAGCAGGGGTCCTTCCTCTAGCTATTTGGATATACCGACGAAACATATAACCGACAAACCAAAACTGTAAATATCATAAAAACCTTTTTACCTTGTAAACTACAACAATTCAAAGGTTTATTGAAAAATATTCCGTTTCTTAAATGCGTAGGATATAAACAATTTGGGGCACCTTTGTACACCAAATTTCAAAGAATCGCAAGAACCGAAATAAACATCCAAATCCCGTGAGAATTGAATAACGCCATACTCTGCCTATGCGGAAGATCGATATACAGGGCGTAGCGAAAGTATTACTGGGTCGAAATTTCAAATATTTAAACGGAGGACTTTCAGCGTGTTTCACGGTGGAAATTCGATATATTTTGATCACAAACAAAATGCGTTTTTTATATTTATTTGTCCTTTCCGATCAAAAATTAAAAATTTGGTCTATGTAATTCAAAAGAACGATAAAAAAAGACATAAAAAATTACTACTTAAAACTTAGCCAAATATTTTTAACATAACCTAAATTTTTTTTGGAAATTTAAAAAAATTTTCCTAGGGCTAATTTTTAATTTAAAAATCTGTAAAAAAATCAGGCTGTTTTGTATTCAAAAGGAAAGTACATCTTGAATTTTTCAGATTGTTTAAAGCAAAATTGCGCTAAAAAAATAAAGTCTAAGAAATTTTCTTTTTCCAATTGAAGGGGTTCTATGCATAGACCTATTAGTACATCTTGAATTTTTCAGATTGTTTAAAGCAAAATTGCGCTAAAAAAATAAAGTCTAAGAAATTTTCTTTTTCCAATTGAAGGGGTTCTATGCATAGACCTATTAACAGTAGACAAGGCATCCTCAGCAAAAAACCGTAACGCGGAAACATTCGATCATTTCTATCATTTTTTACTTCGATCTCATCCTCCAAATAATCAAAATCATTTTCGATGTCTAACTGTTTCGATTTGGTTCAATAATTTTTATGAAATCCTGGACAGCTAAGTTTAGAATGGATATGTGCGAACCATACAAAATGCTTAATTTAAGCATGCAACTACACATCAATATTTCGCTAGTCAGGAAACAAATGCAGTTCGGGGACTCCCCCCAGTGACAGTCGAGGCCGTGTCAGCACGCAACGCAATAAAAATGTCGCCGGGGAAACACCGGATCGGGTAGTCAAGAAATTTCAAGATCTTGAAATTTCTTGATTCAAGACAAGATACAAGATGTCAAGAAAACGTCAAGACAAGATTTTTTTTAATTTCTTGATTTTTTCTCAAGACAAGACAAGAAGTTTTTGTCAAGACAAGAATTCTTGTCTTGTCGACCACTACTTCTCAGCGCCCTGTAATCCTGTAAAACTCTTCATAGCCTTCGCCCTTCATGGATAAAATTTTAGTTAACTGTACTGATACCGATCACTCGTGGAATACCGGTCCGATTCCGATATCAACCGATTTAGTATGGTATAACTAGACCCAAACCCAGACATCCAAAGTGAAAGTTATCCTCCAACACCAAATTGTTCTATATGGTCCACATAATGTTCAGAAAAAAGTCACAACATTTTGAGCGTCGGGTTTGGGGGGGAGAGGGAGTGAAATCGGTAAATTCGTAGTTTTTACGTTTTTCGTAAATATTTCTAAAACTATACGATTTAGCATAAACAACCCTCTATGCAAAAATGTTCTACATTAAATTTGAAATAAAACAGGCCCTATGCATAATCCTTCTAAAATGAACGGTTTCAAACTTACTGAGGTAGTATAGTATAATTGGTCCAAAAAAGGCCTAACCTAAACATCCAAAGTAGAAGTTTTCCTCCAACACCAAATTGTTCTATATGGTCCACATATTGTTCATTAAAAAGTTACACCATTTTGAGCGTCCTGTTTCGGGGGGAGATGGGGGAGAAGTCGGTAAATTAGTAGTTTTTCTACGTTTTTCGTCAATATTTCTAAAATTATGCTTTAGCGTAAACAATGTTCTATACAAAAATGTTCTACATAAAATTTAAAACAAAAAAGGTCGTGTACATAATTGTTATAAAATCAACAGTTCCAGAGTTACGGAGGGTGAAAAGTAGAGGTTTTCGATACTTTTTATATTTTTTGGGCAATTTCCTACTGATTTTCAACAGGATTGTGTTTTATAAATCAAATTTGCTATTTCAGTGGCCGATGGTATGTTAGTGATAAGCCCTTGAAGAAACGTCAACCTCACCACCCAAAAGCATCATCAATTGCCCAAAAAATATAAAAAGTGTCGAAAACCTCCACTTTTCACCCTCCTCAACTCTGGAACCGTTGATTCTATAACAATAATTATGTATAGGACCTTTTTTGTTTTAAATTTTATGTAGATCATTTTTATATAGAACATTGTTTACGCTAAAGTATAGTTTTAGAAATATTGACGAAAGACGTAAAAAAACTACCAATTTACCGACTTCTCCCCCATCTCCACCCCAAACCGGACGCTCAAAATGGTGTAACTTTTTACTGAACCATATGTGAACCATATAGAACAATTTGGGGTAGGTCTATTTTTGGACCAATTATACTATACTACCTCCGTAACTTTGGAACCGTTCATTTTAGAAGGATTATGCACAGGATCTTTTTTATTTCAAATTTAATTTAGAACATTTTTGTATAGAGGGTTGTTCATGCTAAACCGCACAGTTTTAGAAATATTGACGAAAAACGTAAAAAACTACCGATTTCTCCCCCTCTCCCCCCGAAACCCGACGCTCAAAATGGTGTGACTTTTTTCTGAACATTATGTGGACCATATAGAACAATTTGGTGTTGGAGGATAACTTTCACTTTGAATGTCTGGGTTGTGCCATCTTTTGGATCAATTATATCATACCAATTGTAGATACAATACTCAAAATCAAAATAGGTACTCGCTCTGATACGATTGGTACGAAGTAACGAAGTAATCAGAGTAATCAAAGTAACGATTTGCCTCTCTGCATAGTAATCGTTACTTTCGGTATTCGTAAGTAACGAGTACTTTGTAACGAATAGTTACATTTTCAACATCACTACTACGGTGACCTAGCCGGCCTCTAGACTATTTAAGAAATCCCGCATTTGATAAAACTTGGTCCCGTTCCACATCTATTTAATTTAAAATGTTTCGCAAAGAACAAGCCAGTAAAAGCCGAAGACAACTTCATAGTGCAGCCACCAAAAATAGTAAAAAAGAAGTGTATCGGTATTACTGACATTCCTTTCTACTTGCTTCCTCAACGCCGTCGTTGTCGGCGGCGACAACCGAAGGCCACGTTTGAAGTTGCACCACTCCCAGAAGTAAATAGAACTAAAACAAAAAGTGAGGACATGTCGACAACGTCAAGAAACCGACAAAAAGTGTGCGACTTTTATACTTGAGAAGTATGTTAGTTTTATAAAAAGCAATGTTTTTTACACTGAAATACCAAGTCTATTTATTAGTTCAGCAGCATATTTCAAACCATAAACAAACTACAATTAACTTTTGGCACAAAATATTTATCGGATTTTTTAACGAAAAAATTTATTTAAAGTACTAGTACACTTTAGAAGACCAAAAATAATCATTTTTTGCTCAGAACGTTTATTAAAAATGGACATAAAACTTTTTACATATTAATACCTCACTCTTAGAGAGTACAAAAAATATATCTTTTTTCATTTATGCACGTACACTAATATTGTAGAGGGCGCAAAAGTCGAGACCTCGAAAAATAATGGCAGACAATCTCAGGATTGGGATATCTGATATCTGAAACAAAAAAATTGTACTGCATTTGATAAATGAAGGTTTCTTAGTAACAATTTACCACAATTTCACCAAAAAATAAAAACTAAATATTTTTTAAACATGAAAAACTGAAGAAAAACGGGCGATTTTTTCACAAAAACTTTTCAAACTTCCGTAAAATCTTTTTTTTTGCGGAGTTTTTCACTAACGGTGGTAAATTGCCACGTAAGAAACCTTCCTTTTTCAAATGCCGTATGGGTTTTTTGTTGCAGAGATCTCAATCCCGAGATTAACTTTCCGCCATCGGAACTACTTTTTTTCGAGGGCTCGAATTTGGCGCCCTCTACAACATTAGTGTACGTGCATAAATGAAAAAAGATATATTTTTTGTATTCTCTAAGAGTTATATAGTTTATGTTCATTTTTAATAAAGTTTCTGAGAAAAAAATCTTGAAAAAATGCTTATTTTTGGTCTTCTAAAGTGTACTAGTACCTTAAACACTAACCAGTTATCATACAACTCAATATAAATTCTGCATACAACAACCACTGTCAAATCACATACTACTTATAGTAATCGTATAAAAATAGAGCTGGGAGACGAGGAGATGAGGAGATCCCATGTCACCTAAAGTTGTAAATACGGTGCTGGAACATGCTTTCGAGAATTTCGATTGACTGAGAAATGGAATAAAAATCTAAACAACTTACGTTTCGCCGAAATATAGTCATAATACACACATGTCCAAAAGTTTGGAATTTGGAATACGTACAAATAATATATCTACGCCTATGGTGGTTTCAAAACTGTTGTTGATATTCATTCTAGAGTGTTTTTAAATGAAAATGATAAAAAACTTGAATGGTTTTTTTACTATTTTGGTCACATTCTTCAACTGATTAGCGTATTTACACATTATTTCAGTCTTTGTTTAAATTTGAATTGAGCCGTTTAAAAAAGCCTAGAAACGTGATATCTCATTTTGACAGATTTAGAGTAATTGCTTTGTTACAACAGGGCTTTAGTCAAATAGTGCAGCCGATATGTGAAACAATTGTGCATTTAATGATAAAGTATACAGTGCTAGTCAAAAGTCCGTACCCCCCTCGTATCTTTTGAACGGTTATACCTAGCGTTACCAGGTGTCCCGATTTGCGCGGGACGTCCCGATTTTCAGGGGTCTGGGGACGCGTACCGACTTGTACCTGATCGGGACACTAAATGTCCCGATTTTCGCCCACGAAAACCAATTTCAGGAGGACTTGCAGTGAATTTTATAACTATGTTATAAAAGGCACTCCTAAAATCGGCAAAATCGAATGAAAAGTATAATTTTAATAAATAAATAATTTACTGAATCTACGATTTTTTTTTGTAATTTCGTCTGATTATTATTATTATGTAGGATTAAATACATATTATAGAAACACCTTGTAGTCCAGTAAATGAACGGGAAATAATGCGATACTGTGTAATTTTCAGGATCAACTCCGAATTGCATGAAAATTTAGACGGCTTGTGCCGTTGGTTGCTTTTACTCGGGGGTGACAGTCATCCCTAGTTGGGGGTGAAAAGCCGTGCGTTTAAAATAAGTCCGGAGATGGATGAATTGACTAATTTTAAGCAATTTTAGTTCTATAGAATTTTAACTTTGTTAATACTTTTCGAGTTATTTAAGATTGAAGATGATTATTTTTCGACAAAAAAATCACGTTCTCAGACGATTTTCACAAATAACTCAAAAAATAAGTATTTGATCGAAAAAAATATTCTTAGCAAAAAAATGTACTAGCATAATATAAAAAATTGAAAAAAAAATGTGAACTCGTAAAGTCTATACCCAGCAAAAGCAAAGTTGTAGCTCATGAAAAATACGTTCTTATTCGTCAAATTCCAAATCAAATATTTCAACGTGAAATAACCAAGAAATGAATTACTTTTCGGGAAAAACCAAAAGCTTTATTTTTATGTTTTAAAAAAGTTCCTAGCATCAAAACTAAGCGAGTTGTGCTCAAAATTAAGTTGACTCTTTTTTTTACAAATAATTTACTTTACTAATGTATTTTTTACATGATTGAAAGGGCCTGAACGAGTGACTAATCACGAGTGTATGCAAAATATAAACAGCCATATTTTAACCAATTTTTGTCTTACAGAAAAACAAAATGAATCTATCACATTTATAAAAGCAAAACCTACCTACTTTTTACTCCTTGAAATTTTTAGTATCCCTAATAATTTTTAAGTTATTTGGAAAAAAGGGCGTTTCACAATATTTTAGGAAAAATTTTTTTACTGTAAATCCATTTTTTTTAAACTGAGCACTCCCAACCGGTAAACCTTAGAGATCGTATAAACAATAGACATACAAAAGTAAAAGGTAAAGCAGTAACGATTAATTTTATTTACGGTGCTAAATAGGGGGAGATTTTCACGATTTTTTTTATCAAAAAAAGGGGCCAACTTTATTTTGAGCGTAACTCGCTTAGTTTTAATGCTAGAGGCTTTTATATAAAACAAAATTAAAGATTTTTTTAAACACTTTAAAAAATTTTAATAGGTTTTGCCCGAAAATTGCTTAATTTTTTGGTTATTTCAAGTTGAAAAATTCGATTTGGAATTTGACGAATAAGAACGTATTTTTGATGAGGTACATACAACTTTGCTCTTACTGGTTTTATAGACTTTCTAAACACACAACTTTTTTGCTTTTTCAAAAGCTACATTTTTGCTAAGAATATTTTTTTTCGAAAAAATTACTCGAAAAGTAATGACTTAGTTAAAAAATTATATAGAACAAAAGTTTTATAGGGTTAGTCAGTTGATCCATTTTGCGACTTCCTTTACCGCGCGTTTTTTTACACCCGAGAAGGGGTAACTGTAACTGTCACCCCACAAGTAAAAGCAACTAACAACGGTACAAGTTCAACTGTGAAGTAGACAGTAAGTAGAACCTAAAACCAGATTTTCATGCAATTCGGAGTTCTCTGAAAATTACACTCCAAAACGGTCATTAACTGGGCTATTGTTGTTTATTTGTCCCGATCTGTCTACAACCGTAAATCCCGATTTGTTTTTGCTTATGTACCGATTAAAAACAAATCGGACCTGGCAACACTAGTTATACCTATAATAGTGAAATTTGGAGGGAGGAAATAAACGGACGTAAGCTTCTTAACTAGTTATGACAGATGACGTAATAGTGACAGATGACGTTACAGAGCCACTGTGACCGATAATTTTAAATAGGACCTTATGGCAAGTGATAGCTCGTTTGAAAGGTATTTAAAATACCTATTCAGTCATACTAATTTTTTTGGGTTTAGGTTGATTTTGATTTTGGTGAATAAATTAAATAAATATAATATTGTAGTTTCGAATTTAATTAATAAAAATTCAAATGTCCGCCTGGATTTTTTGTCAAAAAAGTTGACGTTTTTTAATTCTCTAGTAGTTTTTACGTCAACGTCAACCTGTTTGACAAGTAATCATAGGCGGAATATTGAATTTTTATTAATTAAATGCGAAACTACAATTTTATATTTATTTCATTTGTTCATCAAAATTAGCTTAAACTCAAACAAAATTAGTATGACTGAATAGGTATTTTCAATACCTTTCAAACGAGGTATCACTTGCCATAAGGTCCCATTTAAAATTAACGGTCACAGTGGCTCTGTAACGTCATCTGTCACTATTACGTCACCTGTCATGACTAGTTAAGAAGCTTACGTCCGTCTATTTCCTCCCTCCAAATTTCACTATTATAATTATAACCGTTCAAAAGATACGAGGGGGGGTACGGACTTTTGACTAGCACTGTATAGTCTGGGCTGGTTATCGGAGAATAGGCCATTTTTGGGAAAAGTTATTTACCAGCAATTTTATTGCTGGAATCGGATTATAAGATCCTATATATTAATATTATAGGTATGCAAAGTCCTCAGATAGTGTGCTACTTTTTTTATAAACAAAATGCCGCACGAAAATCGTGTTTTTTTCAATTATTGCTCTATAACTCCGAAGATTTTAACTTTACAACAAAAACACCCAAATAAAAATTCACCGTGATTAAATTCTGCATAGAGACGCGTTTTTTCCGATCTGCTTTGACGAAAATTTTCCTCGGAAAATGCGGGTTTTCCCAACAAAATCTTTAATTTTCAAATAAAGTTTTAGATAAGTAATTATCTACCAATAATTAAATAATTTGGTGACTTAAAAGCCTTTTTAGTTTAGATTATAGTTCCAGAAGCTGATGAAAATTAAACGAATATTTTAGCAACAATTCAATTGTAAATTAATAATTTACGGTCGCAATAATAACCAAAATAATTATGATACACTGATCAAGCTTTGAAATCTTATAAAGATGAGATGCCTATTTAATATTTTGTCGACAAAATATGAATTTTTTATTTTTTTGCATAATCTTTAAATGTTTAAAAAAATAGTTATAAACAAATTAACGTTTCTCAGAAAGTTTTTATTATATTATAATTTAAAAAAATAGCTAAAATGGGCATTTTAAATATCTTTAAAATGAAGGCTTTAAAAAACTTTTTTGCAACCATTTGTAAAAAAGTTATGAAACAGCAAAATAATCATATGATTACTACTGTGTTTATACTTTTTTTTAATTCTTTCAAAGCGTAGAAGTGAGTTTAAAGTACAAGCTAATTATTTACAAAAAAATATCGATTATCAGTTTAATAGTTATATTTTAATTAAAGATTATAAATATATTTTTCTGCAATTTACACGCGCGAAAGTAGAGTAACACAGTACTGTAGCTAACATTTTCACTCGGAGCGACGACCGGCCGCGTGATGTACACTTTTAATAAATAATGCATGCTGCGTGTCAGTCGCTTCGAGTGAACATTTTAGCTCCGACTCTGTATCAGGCCTACGTTTGCGCTAAAAATTACAAAAAAAGTGTTTTTAATCTTTGATTAAAATATAACCATTGCAGTAATTTTTGACATTCTATGTGAGTAATTAGGTTGTACCATAGACTCACTTTTAAGCTTTGAAACAATTAAAACTAATTATAAACAACGGAGATTTCGTATATTTATTTTGCTGTTTCATAACTTTTTTGCAAATGGTTGGAAAATTTTTTTAAAGCATTCATTTTCAAGACCTATGAAATACGCATTTTAAGTATATTTTTAAATTAGAATATAATGAACAATTTCTGAGAAATGTTAATTTGTTTATAACAATTTTTTTAAACATTTAAAGATTATGCAAAAAAATGAAAAATTTATATTTTGTCGACAAAATATTAAATAGGCATCACACCTTTATAATCTCTTTATAATCTTTCTAAGTTTGATCAATGTCTCATGATTATTTTGGTTGTTATTGCGACTGTAAATTGTTAATTAACAATTGAATTGTTGCTAAAATATTCGTTTCATTTTCACCGACTTCTGAATTTATAATCTATAACAAGAAAGCTTTTATTTCACCAAGCTATATAATTATTGTTAAATAATGACTGACCCAAAAAATTTATTTGAAAATTCGAGATTTTGTTGGGAAAACCCACATTTTCCGAGGAAAATTTTCGTCGGAGCAAATCGGGAAAAACATGTCTCTATGCAAAATTAAATTGGGGTGAATTTTTATTTGATGGGTTTTGTTTTTTATAAAAAAAGTAGCACACTATATGCGGACTTTGCATACCTATATTAATAATATATAGGATCTTATAATTCGATTCCAGCAATAAAATTGCAGGTAAATAACCTTTCTTTGTACTTTACTAATTAGACCAGCGTATTATAACTATTTTTTTTTTCAAAATTTAAAGATTATGCAAAAAAAAAATTTATATTTTGTCGATAAAATATTAAATAAGCATCTCATCTTTATAATCTTTATAAGTTTGATCAATGTATCATGATTATTTTGTTTATTATTGCGATCGTAATTTGTTAATTAACAATTGAATTGTTGCTAAAATATTCGTTTAATTTTCACCTGCTTCTGGAATTACAATACCAAGAAAGCTTTGATATCACTAAGTTATTTAATTATTGATTAATAATTACTTACCTAAAACTTTATTTGAAAATTAGAGTTTTTGTTAGGAAAACCCGCATTTTCCGAGGAAAATTTTCGTCGGAGCAAATCGTGAAAAACATATCTCTATGCAGAATTTAATTACGGTGAATTTTTATTAAACTGTTTTGGTTGTAAAGTTAAAATCTTCGGAGTTATAGAGCAATTATTGAAAAAAATACGATTTGTCGGCGCCATTTTGTTTATAAAAAAAGTAGGACACTATCTGCGGACTTTGCATACCTATATTATTAATATATAGGATCTTATAATTCGATTCCAGCAATAAAATTGCTGGTAAATAACTTTTCCATGAATTTTGCTAATTAGCCCAGAGTAATATAATTTGCACCACATATACTACACATATATAAAGGTTCAAATTTAGATAAAAGGCCATCTCAGATTTTATCTTTTACAAAAATGGCGGGCATTCAAAATGGCGACTATACATATACTTATGACTAATAGCACGATAACTTTTGAACGAAAGGTAGATTTCAACCAAATTTGGTATATAGGTTCTTTTTTTGATGTACAAGATCAAGGAAGAATCGGTTTACCAGAAGTTGTGTTTTTCCTGGTTTTTATGTAAAAATATGTTGTTTATTTTTCAATTCTTTCACCATGTATGTATTAATCTTTCAAAAAGTTCATACCGCCATTGAAAAGAGCGTAAAAATATTTTTTAGGAAATATTTTGAACTTTTATATGTGTAGTATATGTGGTCCAAATTATATGCTTCTACCATTAAATGCACAATAATTCTTATAATATTTGCACGAATCTGCCGCACATATGTACATGTGAAGATACGTTATCCATTTATTAAATGGTAATTAATATAGCTAAAGAGTTCAAAATATTTCCTAAAAAATATTTTTACGCTCTTTTCAACGTCGGTATTACCTTTTTAAAAAATTAATATATACAGGGTGAAAGAATTGAAAAAATAAGCAACATATTTTTACAAAAAATCAGGAAAAACACAACTTCTGGTAAACCGATTCTTCCGGTTCAGGAGCTCGATCTTGTACATCAAAATGAGAACCCATATACCAAATTTGGTTCAAGTCGGACTTTTCGTTCAAAAGTTATCGTGCTTTTAGTCACATATGTATCGTCGCCATTTTGAATGCCCGCCTTTTTTGTAAAAGGCAAAACCTGAGATGGCCTCATATGTAAATTTGAACCTTTTTATGTGTAGTATATGTGGTCCAAATTATATGCTTCTACCATTAAATGCACAATTCTTATAATATTTGCACGAATCTGCCGCACTAAAAGTGATATCGCGAATATTGTTGATATTACTCAGACTGTTGTATCGAAAATTTAAAAAAATCCAAGATACAATAATTGACGTCAAGGATCGTCCCAGAAGTGGTAGAAGTCGATGTACAACAGCAGCACAAGACCGGCAGATAACATTGATAGTTCGTAGAAATCGTCTGGAACCTACAAGTGGTATATCCAGAAAAATTTTTAGGCTTCCAAGACTGAATATTTCACGGCAAAAAATAACACGCAGACTAAATGCGGTAAATGCGGTATTGTAGAAGACTCCTACATGTTCCTAAACTAACCTACCAACACAAAATAGTAAAGTTGCAGTGGGCTAGAGAAATGGTGCATCATGGTCCTAACTGGAATAACGTGATGTTCTCTGATGAATCAAAAATTGGCATGGTTTCTGATTCGCCAAGAACACTGATTTGGAGGGCTCCAGGACGACAAGCCCGACTAGAAACAGCCCAACCGCGTGTCCAGTGGCGGCGCCTGGTGTAAAATATTGGGGGTGCACACATAATGTTAACATATAAAAAGACCTTGAGACCCTATTTCCGTAGGTAAAGGTTTTTGAGTGTCTTCAAATTGTAAAAATCAAAGGACCTTATTAAAAATTACAATAAATAATGTATTTTATTGACTTAAAATTATAATTTAGTGTTTAAATGTTACAAGCAAGTTTTGTGACGAAAGTCAGTCGCCTGTTATTTTTTAGATAAATTATTCACAAAAAAATTCAGTAAAATTTGGAATTTCTTGTATCATTTTTTTTATTGAAAACATTGCGAGTGCAGTTAATCGATCCTGGCCCATAGCTATTCTAAGAAAAGTTTTGATACGTTTCAATGCAGAGAGACATCGTTCTGTTTCTGCAGTTGTCACTGGCATCGTAACAAGTACATAAATTGGAGAATTCCAATCTGGAATTCCAACTGGATAGTTAAAATCGTATCTTCTATTTTATTCATTATGCTTCCTCTTCTCCAAATATGTGCTTCACACCTACACAATTTGTAAATTTTTACACAAATCTCCATTTTCAATAATCATTTATAATCCCGACGTTTTCACTTTTTTACATTCTTAATAATTAACAAATTTGGTTTCGGCATTTTAAATTTTTCTTCTACATATAATGAAGAAAATTTAATTGATTTTAAATATTCCACGCTAACATTTACGTCCACAAATCCTTCCATTCTTAATATAGTTCCGAAATTCTAACTTCACTAAAGCAAAATTTAAACATACGTGTGCCGTGCACGTTGAAAACACCAAAGATCATGCCATAAGATCACATCCGACTTGTGATCCTTTGGCCATCTAAACTTGTGGGCTATAGCGGGTAGCGGGGTGGGTGGTGAGTCGTATGAAAAGTCATTGGGATATGAACCACTGTGAGAGCGGTGAACGCGGGGTTCTGTCTAAGGCCTCGCATCCGTGAACTTTCTCCTTTGAAATAGAATAAAAATAATTAAATGTTACCTATTAGATACTTATAAACTCCTTGGATCTGTTATTTCGAATTTCAATTACTGCACAGTTAGATTAAAATGTTATTTATAGAATTATAAATATTACATATATGAATGTTGGTGTGAAAATAATTTTGGGGGTTCACGTGCACATGTGCACTTATGGAGAAACCGCCACTGCGCGTGTCCCATTTGAAGGTGGCCGTATTATGGTTTGGGGTGGTATTATGAATGGTATATGGACGCAACTGCTGGTTATGGAGAGAAGAGTCACTGGTGATGTGTACATCGAGGAAGTTTTAAATCCTGTCTTGCGTCTAATACGAGGGGCAGTAGGTGATGGATTGGTGTTTATGCATGACAACGCACCTTTTCATCGAACAACAGCAGTACAAAATTTTCTGGATGAAGAAAGAATATCTACATTATAGTGGCCCTCGAATTCCCCCGACATGAACGTCATTGAACATGCTTGGGACATTCTCAAAACACGCATCAAGAAGCGAAACAATCCTCCTATTACACTTCAAGAACTAAAAGATGCTGCTCGTGAAGAACGGAAGAGAATTCCGCAAGCCCAGCTCGACCAGTTAATCGGCAGCATGTCAAATCGCCACAGGCATGCATACAGGCCAATGGAGGAAATACTGATTATTAGTATTATTAAAAGAAATTTTATCTATACTAATTTATTTTTAAATGTAAGTATGTACTGTTCTTACGATGTCAGTTGGACCAGAAGCATTTTTGGGGTCCGGTCAGTAATTCTACGAAGAGCATAGAAATAAAGATAAACCATATAAACATTTGCTTGCTTCAAAATTGATCACTCCTTGTATTAGTCCACATGGACGCGGGTGTGGCTTATTACTTTCTAACGTATCTTAATGGGCAATACTGAAGAGTAATTGGTCAAATTGTTCGGAAGTGCTTAGGCTCAAATCATATCGTTATCTGGTCAAAATACCTTCTTATGTTTCAAAGGCGGCAAGCAATATAAACACTATATAAACAGTGTCGTCGTCATAACTTACAATTATTTTATTTTTATAATACATTTTTTGTCTCATTTCTTTAGTACTTAAAAAATGAATAAGCACATTAAATTGCATTTGTAAGTATTATATACTTTTAATGATCAATTTTAAATTTTAATAACTGTATTGTTTATACAGGATGTCCCATATATTATGCGAGATTTAATGACGTCAATTTGCTCAGTCCGCTGATTGGATAATGTAATTAATGGAATTTTTCATGTTTCATATTTTTATTTTTTCCATATTTTCCTTTGTATGTGTCCATGTCTAAGAGCCATATATGAGGAGAGGGAGTGTACATTGATTGAAGACTCTTGATTTTAGGTATCGGGGGTATTTTTTTTCTTTAGAATAAAAGACAGTTTTCCGAGTGATGCCCAGGCCAATCTTATTAGTTTTTTTTATTTCTTCGGTCTGATGTTTTTTACTTAATTTAGTGATTTGTCCTAGAATATCTCTTTTACTTGCTTTATTCTTGTTTGTGCCACTGTAATTATTGGTTCTCCTTGTTGATTGGTCATGGCTTTTGTTTTACTGTAAGCGATGTTCAGTCCCATCTTTGTCGATTCACTATCTAGTGCTTCCATCATTCTTTGTAATTCTTCATTATTTTCTGTTTTAATACAATATAATATATACTTACAAGTCAAAAGTGACATTTGGAAAAATTGTGTAGCTCATGTTCAATTAAAATAAAAATATTATCTTGCTTTGTCACCAATATTAATGTCTTCTTCTTCTTTTCCTTCTTCTTCTTCTTGTGTAGACATGACCCTGTCTGTTTTTCAATGTGCCTCCAGTAAGTTGTCATTCCATCGTTTTCGTGGTCTTCCCACTTAGGTATGGATCCCGCGTATGAAAAAAAGTTGATTAATAGCAAACTGAAAATTTTTTAATAGCTTAAGGGTGTCTAGTTGGAGAAACTTTGATATATGGGAACACTGGAACATGGGAAGTTTAAATTGTGGATCAGGTTAAAAATTTGGAACGGCCAGACCACGAAAACGGCACATGTATTTTGTCCGACAGAACAGAATTAAACTCTCCGAACAGAGATTAAACTCTCATACAAAAATCAGCCTACTATTTATCACCAAATGGGCGTTTTAATGAGTGGAACATGTAGAATATGTCAAATGACAGGAATTATGACAGGTGATAAATAGCAGTCTAATTTTTGTATGAAAGTTTAATCTCTGCTCGGAGAGTTTAAGTCTGACCGTTCCAAATTTTTACCTGTTCCACAATTAAAACTGCCCCTGTTACAGTGTTCTCATATATCACAGTTTATCAGACTAGACACCGTTTAAGCTATTAACAAGTTTTCAGCTTACTATTAATCAACTTTTTTTTTCATACGCGGGATACAGACCTAACTGATCGTCTTCCTATTGGGGAACCGTCTCTCGCCGTCCTTACTATTTTGTTTTTTGTCATTTGGCTCATGTAGTTGTTCCATTATACTCTTCTTCTTTTTACCCAGTTATTAATGTTGTCCACCTTGCATATCTGTCGTATATATGCACTTCTAGCTCTCCCCATATCCCATCGATTTTTCAAAGTATTTTCATCTCTGCTGTTTCTAGCATTCTTTCTGTCCTTTCTGTATCAAGTCGTGTTTCTGCCGCGTATTTATGTCATTATTGGTCTGATAACTGTTATGTAAATTGCGCCTTTCACTTCTTTTCCAATATTGATGTGGTAGTTATAAACACAACAAGTGTCGAATCAAGTTCTGAACACACGGATAGTGATATATTTCAACTTGTCAAAAATATGTCCCATGTACAGTAGTAAAAGTGATCTCTCCATTAGTCATGAATTAAGATAATTCGACTGGAAGACGAATTGTTCGTTTTCATGTAAGTATTTTATGTGTATACTCAAAGTGTAGCCTTATTTCTTTAGTTCTCAAATTAATAAGCACGTTAAATTTCATTTGTATTATGTATTTTTAATTATCTTTGGTGTCAATTTCATAAAGAAATGTGAACAATTCACAACATTATTACTGTTTAACAAATATTGAACCATAATTTAAAAATAAAAGTTTACTAATAAATTTCTATTGCGCCGCCTATGTTTTACAAACGGTGCCGACAATCGGTGTCGAATTTTGTTTTTATACTGGTCCAACTGACATCGTAAGAACTTTAAGTTGTACATTGTAACTTTTTCACTCCAAGAGATTAAATAATTTTTTTTGCATATCGTTTATCTGGTTTTGAGATTTATTTATTAGTATTGATGAGAATTGAAGCAAAATGATGTTTAAATATTCAGAAGAGTTTATATATAAAAATCAATAAAAAGATGAAATATTCCAATATTTCAAACTTTTGGACATAATATGTCTATTAACTGTGAAACCGTTCGCCTATTAAGAGAAAGCAATGAAAATATGACATTTTTCAAACTATTGCTTTTAATACATTTTCTTTGTTATTCAACCTAAAATCGATAGTCTCTTTTATGTCGTTATTTCAAACTCAAACTCTAACAAGATTATTCATTCTTGCAGTTGCAAAAAGTTCATTATTTTCCACAAAAACTGCAGTGAATCAAATTACACGGATCTTCTGGATAGCTCTGAATATTTGAAGAATTTCACGACAACGCTGCAGACGAGTGTTTCAAGTTCAAAGTGGCGAAATTCGCTGACAATTGTATGCGAATAATTGTTCTCTCATTAAAATGCAGTTTATGGTTCAGTAACCATATGCCGCCGCTGCCTGCGAATTTGTTGATACAGGGCGTACTCTTATGACATTACCGACAGAGTATGGGAATGTTTATCTTCTGAAACGGCCGGCTGTAGCAGCCCACATTGGCCATTACTGTGATAATATTCTCAGAGGGATCGTTCATTTTTTTGAAGGATTTAACAACGTGTCAATGACTGCGGATAAGTTTATCCTGGTTGCTATTAGATGTTGAGGATTGTTGTATAGGTAGTTCATGTGTAGTGTTATAAGGAGTATAAATTGCAGACAAGAATACAAAAAAACGCTGAATGCGGTAAAATGAGTGGCGTACACAATATTCCAGCTTCAAAAGAGCTGATATAAATATTACGTGGCGCAAAAATGTATTTTCATTCTGATGGAAAATAAAATTGTAGTTTTATTTTGAAAGATGTTTAAATAATATTTACTAAATTTGAATAAACGCGTCACAAAGAAGCCTTGTGCTCACTGCAAACGTGATCAAATAGGTACTCTTTTGTGGCTTGTTTTACTTCAAATTTAGCAAATTTACAAAGAGTGCATAAATGATAATATACTGAAACTTATGGAAGAAAGAAGAAAATCAAAGACCAACAAAAGAAAACAACAAAAGAATGTACAACATTATTCAGAGACAAATAAAAACCGAAATACGAAACGCCAAAGAAAATTGGTTAAAATTACAGTGTGAAGAGATAAAGTTGTTGGAACAAAAACACGATACATATAAAAAGGAGAAACAAGCAGCTGGTCTTAAGAAATCCAACACAGCTAGCAAACTGCGACATCAACAGGAGAACATAATCACAGATAAAAATCAAGAAATTTGCATATGGACTAATGACATACAAAAGCTTTTTGATGATGATAGGTCCGAACAACTTCCATCCTACATATGTAATGACCAATTACCAATCACATGAGATGAAGTGGAAAAACAATATTCAACTACAAGATGGCAAAGGTCTTGGGCCTGAAAATGCACATTATGTTGAACTCATAAAACTATTTCAACACTGACGGTTTTCAACGCCTAAAAAATATTTAATACGGAGACAATTGTAGCGTTCCGGTGATGAAAAAGTGACGGAGAGTTTCCGCAACTGTTGGCAATTCGTTCTCTGAATGTGGCGCTATTTACGGAACGATCGCCATGAAATTGAGCTCATTTTAATTATTCCGCTACATCTGTCCAACGTATGCCACTTTTGCGAATTTGTCAATAGACTTGTTTTTGGAAACAAGTTGTTGAAAGATGGCGTCAAGTACTAATTATCAATTGAAAAGTAGCGCACACGGTAAACAATTTGACCATGATTATGAAGTAAAAAACAATTTATTGTGTAGAGGCACTATGCAGAGGCAAGTATAAAAATATCACGAATGTTGAATGGGTTGCATGTGAGAGTTCATTTTAAATGAAGTAAAAAACAGACGTTCTCTCAATCATTTATTGTAACTTCCGACGACCGGTTTCGCTCTGTACAGTATGCAGAGCATCTTCAGGTCAACGGTTACAAGTCACTAAATGATTCAACTACAAGGAGCTACTTCCTGGGTATTCATTAACATGATATCTTGCTTAAGTTATGCTAACGGGATATGGTGGAATAGACGGAGGATGTTGTAAAGGTTAACAAGTTTATGGAAATTATTGAGGGTGGTGAGATAATTGGTGAAAGACAACCAACAAATCTGTGCCTGCTATTTTGTTTGTGAAGTAGACTAAAGTGAATGTCATATATTATACAATTTTAATATGTGATGGTTTTAAAGATTTTTATTTATATTTATTAAAAGATTTTTATTTATATTTATTAAAAGACTTCTATTTATTAATGTATGTGTTGGCGATTTGTTTTAATTTTTAATGTGGATTTTACTGATTTATTGACGAATTTAACACAATGTAGGTAGGTACCCCATTTTTATTATTTCCTTTTCTTTTATTTGATTCAACAATTTATTAAAATTTCTTCACTGCTTAAATCATCGAAACATAGTCTCAATTTACAGTCAATTAACTTTCAACTGAATATTAATTCCTTTCTAGTTTTAATTTTCTTTCTTTTCTACTTTCTCTCTTTTATTTTATATCTCAGTTTCATGTACCTACATTGATGTCAATCAATTCACATTTTATTATTGTTTTATTACATGACTGCTAATACAATCATTTAGCTACAATTTTTAAGCTTTCCGACTATTTCATCCTTTGTGCGACCACTACTCCTCTCATTAGAATATCTAGGAGTATTGACCTTTGGTCAATACAATTGAACAATTTGGGTTACAATTGCACGTCCAGAGTTAACATATATATTAGATGTCAACCCGTTTTGATCCAAACGTTGTCAGTATTATACCAACACATACATTAATAAATAGAAGTCTTTTAATAAATATAAATAAAAATCTTTAAAACCATCACATATTAAAATTGTATATATTATGACATTTACTTTATTCTACTTCACAAATAAATTAGCAGGCACAGATTTGTTGGTTGTCTTTCACCAATTATCTCACCACCCTCAAGAATTTCCATAAACTTGTTAACCTTTACAACATCCTCCGTCTATTCCACCATATCCCGTTAGCATAACTTAAGCAAGACATCATGTTAATGAATACTCGGGAAGTAGCTCCTTGTAGCCGAATCATCTAGTGACTTGTAACCGTTGACCTGAAGATGCTCTGCATAGTGTAGAGAGCGAAACCGGTCGTCGGAAGTTACAATAAATGATTGAGAGTACGTCTGTTTTTTACTTCATTTATAAATATAACCTCACATATAACAGAAAGTGATAGTCTGTCACGAATTTACGAAGCGGAGCGTTCACAAAACGAAACACAACAACTGTTACCGCTCCATCAAGAACTGCTCCCTCACTTTTTCGTGTACTGAATGCGACCATTATTCAAGCGGAGTAATACCAGGAACATGGCTGAAGTTGACGTCTATTGATACAAAAGAAAACACAATCCGTACCCTGCAGTGATTTCCGTACCATGCAGTGGGTACGAGAGAGGCTCTCTTTAGCATACAAGTGATATTTCAACGATGTAGAGACGTAAATTGCGATATTTATGCATGCTTTACTGATATCATAAAGTGTTTGATACAGTAAAGCACCACAATCTGATGGATATATTAACAGATATTGGAATAAACACCTGTGATCTAAGAATTATTAGCAATCTTTACTGGAATCAAACATCGTCTATCTAGATAGAGGAAGGAGAATCCGACGATATCAAAATCAAACGTGGGATCCAACAGGGATTGCTGTCCAACCATTGCTGTTCAACATATACTCTGAGGAAATCTTTCGAGAAGGCGTAGATGATGTTAAGCCGGAATTCGAATTAACGGGGAATGTGTCAAAATATGGAATCACAATAAAAACACGATTTTAATGTGTTTTTGTTTGTAGTCTAAATTTTTAAATTTCTAAATTTTTAAACATGAATTATTCAGTTTCTTGGAAGTAAGACCTTAAAAAACATAGGCCCAACCTACTTCGCACAGAACTGCACATATAGCCGGTTGCGGAGAAAGCCCTTCAGGCCTCTGTGCTGGTCGGTTTTAAGGTAATCAAATAGTCATAGACCATTGACAAATGATCGCCTTCCACTCCTTTGGCCTCATAAACTGCCATTTCCTTTTCCAAAATCATTTCGTAATCTTTTTGAGAACCAAATTTTTTTTTGGTTATAAAATTTTCTTTTTTTATTCGTTTCAATTCAATATCAAGTTCTTGTTCCAAAGTAGAATTCACGGACTCCGGATTAGTTGGCCCATCTTCTTTCATTATGTCCTCCTACACTGGTTCCACAGTTACTTGTTTATTTATACGAATCAACAAATTTTTCATCTCGCATTGCATTCTTTTTCGGCATGGGGAAATAACCAGCATTGTTTAGTCCTTCGTCATACTTTTTTAATTTTGTAAGTACACTAATGTACCTTTAATTTCAGAGAGATACTGTTCCGTGATACTGTTGCGTAGTGCTTCCGATAGATTGGCATTAAGGCTAGAGTCCTGGCTATTTAGTTTGTCTAAGGCAAATGTCATGGTTGTGTCGGCCATTATCAAAGTGGACTCTCTTCTGCAAAGAGCTTCTACAGCCAGTTTTACCGGTTAGAGAGTGGCCATCAACTCATTGATTATTGACCACTCGCCAGCAGAGGTTTTTATCGCAGAATCAATGTCTATCAACGCTTTATTGGTGCAAACTTTTAGGCTGTAGAAACTTTCCAGCATACTGAGCTACTGCAAGCAGCGCGATAGAATGGCAACTTGCCGACTCACGGCCTTGAATAAAGAGGCTAATGAAGACATTCAGTAACTTATTTCGAATTTGACACGTTTGCGGATCCGCGCCTGGATCCAGCCCGGTTTGCTGGATCCAGCATGTAAAAAAAAGCGCTGGATCCAGCTGGATTGCTGGATTCTGGATCCAGAAATTGCAATCTCTAGTGTCAATAACTTAAGATACGCGGACGACACGGTGGTTTTCGCTGACAGTTGTGAAGCCCTCCATAAGTTAATGAATAGAGTCACAGAAGCAAGTCAGAGATATGGACTTTCACTAAATATTAAGAAATAAAAATTGATGATGATTCTAAAGAAGGAACAGCAATTTGGACGAATCTGTATGAACGGTCAACAAATGGAAAGAGTAAAAAAGATACGCCTAACTTGATACCTACCAAATATAGAATAGAGAAAGCAAGATCTGCATTTCCAACAAATGGCTAAGCTATTCAAATGTAATGATTTATCAAAACCCATAAAAATCAGGTTACCAAGATGTTGTATCTTTTCTACACTGTTGTACGGAGTTGAGTCGTGGACTTTCACAGACGCCACCTTCAAGAAAATGAAAGCTTTCGAAATGTGGCTTTATCGTGGAATCTTGAAGGCATCTTATAACTACCACATCAGTAATCAGGACGTTTTATGAAGAATACAAAAAGAAAAAAAGCTGTTAACCACAATAAAAATAGCCAAAATCGAATTAATCGGTCACACCATGAGGAAAAGCGAAAGATATGGACTACTGCAATTAATTTTACAGTGAAGTATAAGGAGAACGTGGACCAGGAAGGCGAAGGATTTCCTGTCGCCAACATCCAAAACGGATAAGCACTAATAATAATATCGTATGGCATTTTTGCCGGAGAGATCCTTTAGGACAGTTCCGGCGCCATTTACATCTTTAACCCTTTTTCAAGTAACTAGTGCCGATGTACACTAGCCCAGGGGGACCGACGGCTTTACGTGCTCTCCAAGGCACGGTGAGACGGCTCGTGTCATTATTGGAAATGAAAATGGTTTGTCTTTGGCAGGACTCGAACCCACGTGCACTGGCGTATGAGGCCAGCGAATATGCCGTTACTCCACGGCCGCTCACAGTAGAAGGCACTACAAGTAGAAGAGTGAATATCCCTGTATATTATATAGTCTTTGTTCATATGAAAAGTTCATTATCTCTTCTTGTACGTTACGCTTTTCGCGCGTTAAATTCCCTTTTTCTTTCGTTAGATTATAGTGAGGTACTGTACTGGAAAATAAATTCTCTGCTCTGTTTCGGAAATTCTAAAACTCGAGCATGTTACATAAAATTAATGACATTGTTTGGTTAAACAAGGTCTCTTTTGTTCGTTAAGTGTAATCCCAGTAGATTACTAATTATATTTGAAATTTAAAAAAGGCAATAAATCTAATTAAGGAGTGACTAGCAGATCGATGGTAAAACGGAATTTTTCAAGAGATTAAAGTAGGGGTGGACAATTTCTCAGCATATTAAAAACTAAAGAAAAATGTTATCGGTAAGTCGATTATTGGATTTTCTACGCTTACTATAATATTATACTAGCTCATGTTTCTCTCAAATGGTGAAGATTCTTAAAATAAAATACTAAATGAAACATAATTACAGTCGTTACAGGAACGTTTTATTGTTAACAAGCATTTTTATGTCTTGAGTCGGTTTTGTAATTATCATCATAGGCTTGTGGCTCAGGGAAAGTAAATCTTCTCGAGATTTGGAAGTAATCCATCGATATCCATAAGAAAAAAATTTCCTGTAGCTGGCTTTCTACCATTAATTACAAAAATTGAAGAAAAAAATCTTCTGTGTAAAAGGTATATTTATTTGAAAAAACCAATAAAGGGCTACATTAAAAACAGAACGTTTTCGCTTTAAAGAGAGCATCATCAGTGATCTGAGCCTAAAATAAGTATAACCATAATTAGTGAAGACAAAAGTAAAAAATTTAAAGGTTGACCAAGATAAAAAATCAGGTTATACTCACAAGCTCTACATGCTAAGCCACCAAAAATACATGGGTTAAAACCCTTAAAATGTCGACTAAAAGTCTTACGTTGACATGTTGTATATTAAATCCTGGCGATGGATGAAATTTAGAGAGATATTAGGCTATTGATTATATTCAAAATAAGATAGCTAAAAGGAACTACAACGTTAACGGGGTTTTATTATTTCATATGGTCAATGGACATCTATATATGAAAAAACCGCGGAGTGCTACCATTTAAAGGGGTGCTTTTTTGAGAAATGGGTGAATTAGTCCCTGGGCACAGGTTACATTAGGGTGAGTTCTATGCACTTTTGATACAAATACGTCTACATAAAAATTGTTCCTGGTTAAATTTCCTATCCAAATATAACTTTTTAAAATCAAAGATACTTTTTTTTACAAAAATATATTCAAAAGAAAAAGCACAAAGAAATCCAAAAGAAGGAAATTTTGTTTTTTGTCCCATAACTTTTGTCCACGGGGATATAGGTATAGACATTGCTTCACAGAAAAAAAACTTACATATTTTCTCTTTAAAATAATGTTTATTAGAGGTCATTAGGATTTACAGTTTTCGAAATATGATTTTTCAAAGTTCGCCACTCACAGCAATTTTGGGCAATTTTCCTTGTTATTTCGCAAATATTGTTCTGTAACTTTTTTCTACGTAACTTTAGGTATATGTAATGGTACACGTAATAGGAATAGAAATCAATTACCTTTAAAATGGTCTACTGTATAACGTTGTACGACTTTTTTTAAAGAGATTGTGGTTTTTCAAGGTTTTATACTTTTAACGATTTTTTTATAATATAATATAAAAATAAAACAAAATTATTATATAATATATTATATATTATATAATACCTAATATTAAAAAAAATATTATTTTTTACATTTTTTACGATTATTTTTGAAATTTCTCATTATAACTTTTTTTCTTGTACATGAATATACTATCTATATATTGCGCAACAAAGAGGGCTTACTTTCTGTTCTTTAAAATCATCTATATTTAAATACATAATGGAAACCGAGTGATTCTTTGATATTTTTTTACCTGTATTATTTAAAATATTTCTTTTACAAAAATTACAAAAACATTAGTCTTAAAAAACATCACTTTAGTTAAAATTATTTAAACGTTGACATTTAAAAAAATTTCAAAATCAAAGTCCATCTCTTCGTTAGCATTAGCTTCAATATCTTCCTCTGA
Organism: Diabrotica virgifera virgifera; assembly: GCF_917563875.1. Lineage (NCBI taxonomy): Eukaryota > Metazoa > Arthropoda > Insecta > Coleoptera > Chrysomelidae > Diabrotica > Diabrotica virgifera. Next base: position 222,359,777 of record NC_065448.1, on the reverse strand, counting down.
CACCTCAGTTATCTTAGCCCAGCCGCACACCAAAGAAACATGAAACGAAAAACATGAAACATGAAACGAAAAACATGTTTCGTGAACCTAAAACACTGCTAAACAAATCTCAAAGTCCGCCTACCAATGAAAGGAGTGTGATTCATGCTCATGTCACATTTTTATTTTCGGACAGTTTCATAAATGGGCGGACGTTTATTTGTTTAGCACTGTTTTATTTCCATGAAACGTAATTTACGTTTCATGTTTCTTTGGTGTGCGGCTGGGCTTAGAGTTCCCACAATAAGTACCCATGCACATGCACCCTTTGTAGAATATTGAACAACTAATTCCTATCTTCCTACAACCGCAGTTTTTGTACATCCTTTGGTTATATTTACATGCTATTTTTTCAAGCAAAGCTTGTAGTGCAGGAGCTTTGACAGTAAATATTGGAATTAAACCATATTTTCAAGTTTGCCCGGCCGAGTCAAGTGGATCAAAAGTATTACCTATAAAAAATAAGATTTAATCATAACACACAATCACATAAAAAAGTTATAATGGGGAATTTAAAAAATAATCCTAAAATCAAAAATCGTTGCAAGTACTTATTACAATTTGAAAAAGCATATCTTATTCAAAAATAGCCCTACAATTTTTTATAATACACCATTTTAAAGTAAACAGAATAAGCTTTCTTTTTTATTATATAATATATACCATATAGAAAAAAAAGTTATAATGGGAAATTTAAAAAATAATCGTAAAAATATAAAAACTCGTTAAAAGTCTTGAAAAAGATAACCTCTTTAAAAGAAGTCGTACAACATAATACAGTAGACCATTTTAAAGGTAATTGATTTCTATTCCTCTTACACCATTGCATATACCTAAAGTTACGTAGAAAAAAGTTACAGAACAATATTTGCGAAATAACAAGGAAAATTGCCCAAAATTGCTGTGAGTGGCGAACTTTGAAAAATCATATTTCGAAAACTGTAAATCCTAATGACCTCTAATAAACATTATTTTAAAGAGAAAATATGTAAGTTTTTTTTCTGTGAAGCAATGTCTATACCTATATCCCCGTGGACAAAAGTTATGGGACAAAAAACAAAATTTCTTTCTTTTGGGTTTCTTTGTGCTTTTTCTTTTGAATATATTTTTGTAAAAAAAAGTATCTCTGACTTTAAAAAGTTATGTTTAGATAGGAAATTTAACCAGGAACAATTTTTATGTAGACGTGTTTGTACCAAAAGTGCATAGAACTCACCCTAATGTAACCTGTGCCCAGGGACTAATTCACCCATTTCTCAAAAACGCACCCCTTTAAATGGTAGCACTCCGCGGTTTTTTCATATAGAGAGATTCATTGACCATATGAAATAATAAAACCCTGTTAACGTTGTAGTTCCTTTCTATAGTACATAATCAATAGCCTATATCTCAAAGCATCATATGACTATTCCACGAAGCATTTGGGTGGTTGAGTCGATTTCTCTGTCTTTACAAAGAGAAAGGTAAAAGCCAACTGATTACAGGTGACAGGTGTGAAAGCGTTTCTGACTAATGACAATACGAGACAGACAGTGTAACTTGAAGTTTTGTGAATTGAAATGTAATTAGGTACGCTAGCCACTAGTTTTAAAGAATTATTTGTAGTAAATTTAGTGTATAATGTAGTTACAAGAATAAAAAACCGCTAAACGCCGTAAAAATGAGTGGCGCATACAATATTTCAGCTACAAAAGATCTGATATGAATATTACGTGGCGCGAAAATGTATTTTCATTTTGATGCAAAACAAAATTCTAGTTTTATTTTAAAAGATTTTTCCATGCTAAATTTGAAGTAAACGCGCCACAAAAGAGTAACTTTGATATAGTTTGAATTTTGAAACTCTTTTCTGGCGCGTTTACTTCAAATTTAGCAAATATTATGGAAAAATTTTTAAATTAAAACTAGAATTTTGTTTTGCATCAAAATGAAAATACATTTTCGCGCCACGTAATATTCATATCAGATCTTTTGTAGCTGAAATATTGTATGAGCGACTCATTTTAACGGCGTTTAGCGGTTTTTTATTCTTGTATCAGGAATTTTTCAAAGTTATTTATAAATTAAATGTATGAAGTTGAATGCAATGTTTCTCGATTACACGTTAAGTTTTATAAATGGTCGCCTTTGTCGCATTACCTCCCAAATGATCTGGTGCCCATCAAATGTACACTAGATTTTTTTTTCTATTCGAAATAGATTTAAAAAGATATTGGGATGGCCGGTAAACAAACTCGGATTGCCCGTTGCCAGATCAAATTTAGCGTCGTAACCACTGCAACAACATAAACGGAATAATCGTTAATTGGATTATACTTTTGTAGCTTAATAACTTCTAAACAGCTTAACCGATTTTGATCCCTAAACATGAGTTTGAAACATATTGACAAGTAATATCTAATGCATCGAAGGTCAAGTAAGATAACTGAAGCTATTACAGGAATTATTGAGCTTGAAAAACCGTTTTTCCCATAGATAATAGATTTGATCATACTTATGAAGCCTATAACTTAAAAATTCGAATTTTCCCGAATATGACGATTACGTCATCACGCTCAGATGGATGACGTCACTAGTATGAAATATATGCCAAAAAGTTGTAATTTAAAAACAAAAATCGACCTGTTTCAGGATTTTTCTCTAAAGTCGTCCATTTTAGAGAAAATGAATTTATTCCATAATTTAGATCCTCTCGGTATAATAATTATGACAAGAAGTAAGAATTCGATGGCAATATTAAAGAATGCAGTGAATCACTGCATTTTTTGTCCACAAAAAAAGAACCGATTATTTGGATCGATACATTGTACGAATTTCCTACGTACGTATGCAAGGCTCCCATTTCCGTTGCATCACAATTGGAATTGTCCCTCGATTGCATTCTAAAAGACAAATGGGTCAACGCCCATAAACCTTGGAAGTGTGTGATTAGCATACAAACAAGAAAGGTACGTTGTCTATTACACTTCCCTCTGATGACTTTGTGTTTGTATCGAATGAATCCCGTCCTGAATGGTCAATCGGGCTACAAACACCTTCTTGCATGTTACACTGTTAAATGAGTAATTAAAGTTATTTAAAAGAAAAAATAATAGAGTCAATAAGCATCAAGAAAACTAAACTTATGAGGATATCAAAAACCCAAAATAATGATGGAAGCCTGACAATTAACGGTAAAACTTTAGCACAAGTTGAAAACTACAACTATGTATTTTGGCACAATAATAAAATTAATCACACAAACGATTACTCCAAAGAAATCAAAGTTCGAATAGAAAAAGCACGAACAAGCTTCAATAAAATGAGAAAGGTACTTTGTGCAAGAGAAATGAAATTAGACTTGAGAGTTAGGCTGACAAGGTGTTATTTTTTCTCGACTCTGATTTACAGGATAGAAGCATGGACACTTAACGCGTCGACTGCTAAAAATTTGGAAGCATTTGAACTGTAGGTGTATAGAAGAATCCTGAAGATATCATGGACCGAGCATGTAACAAACAACGAAGTCATGAGAAGAGTCAACAAAAGAATAGAAATATTGGAAACCATCAAGACATGAAAGCTGCAATACCTGGGGCATGTTATGCGCAATGAGAGGTACAACATACTTCAATTAATTGTAAGATTAAGGGGGAGATAAGGGAAAATTCAGAGCAAGAGAAGTATAGAAGGAGAAGAATCTCATGGTTGCGTAACTTGAAGGAATGATACGGATGCACATCAATCGAACTATTCAGAGCAGCAGCATATAAGATCCGAATAGCCATGACAATTGCCAACCTCCGTCGCGGAGATGGTTGGATTCTCACATTACGGACAGTGTTTCTAGTAACTTACAGTGCGGTTGGCAATCTGCGTTACTGTGAAAGTAATAAATATTTACTTTATAGTCAGACCATGCTTGTCCCGTCGAATATCGAGAGTACATCACCAGTGTTAGCGGTAGAAATTTTAGCAAGTTGGTTAATTCATATTATCATAATAATTCCAACAAAACGTCGTTAGACCACGGTGTAGCATTAAAATTTCCAATAAATATTAATTATTAAAATCAACCTGTACAAATAAAAATAATACACCCCTGTGCTATATGGAGTGACTGTAGCACTAACCGTAACAGCCGCTAGCCGACTTGGAAGGGTTTGTATAAGCTTCTGACTTCCTTTGGACCGTGCTCATTTACCGACAAACGATGGAACACTTAGCGCCGATCCAGGCTGTCCATAAATAGACGCCTCAGTCCTAGCCCAAGGATCGTAAATCACAAATTCATCGCAAATCACAAATTCTAAGGGAAATAACGCTATTGCACGTTGCGTTGATTCCTCTCTTTAGCTTCTATCTTTCTCTATCAGGGATGGCCAAGCTCCTTGATAGCCAGAGCTACTTTTCACAAGTTAAATTTTTCGCGAGCCGCAATTAAAAACGTGTTCAAAAAGTATGTAAAGAAGGTATGTACAATGTTTTTTAACAAAACTTTTATTTATTGAAAACAGAGATAAAATTACGAAATATTAAAACTTAATTACATTTGTTTTTCTTATTCTTCTTCTCGTTGTCCTTATGCCCAATAAGAGAGTCGAACTTTGCTATCACCTATCCATCTTTTACCCATTTCTACCACGCCTTCCGGTCTTCTTCCCATTTCCTTCACCTGTTGCGCTGTTTTCCGTCTCATGGTTCCGATTTCCTGGATTTGTTCCATCCATTCCTTTCTAGGTCTGCTCCTTCTTCTTTTCCCCTGTCTCTTGGCATCTGTCACCTTCTTTACTAGTCTGTTCTCGTTAATTCTAGTTATATGTCCAAACCAATTCAGGTTTCTTTTTTCAATTTTTTTCTCTATTGGTCCCTGTCTTAGCATGTTTCTAATGTTTTCGTTCTTTTCCCTGTCCAACATTTGTTTTCCTTCTTTTGGTAATTCTTTAAAATTTGGTGAATAATTTGTGGTAGCACTTCTCAGTAATTCTTTTAGATGCTGGTTAGTTAATATTGATATGTGTTAGGATTTCACGAATTTTAAAATGGAATTAAATGGTCCATACGCAAGTACGTTGTTTCTAATATGGAAATAATTCGGCGAGCATCTTTTTTAATTTAGAATATGTACTTCGATTTTGATACACAAAATTCGGTAATCGGAGTCGCCTTATAGTTTTATTTTCGAGCTTGATCTTCTTGCGTCTCTATTAATTTTAATTCTCCAGATGTTGTTTGGGTCATATTATGGTAATAGAAAATTCACCTTATGGACCATGTTTATTTCAAATTACATAATTCAGAAAAAAATTAAGAAACGGTTTAAAATATTTTAAATCTTGAAATAAATTTTGGACTTCGGTCAATATTCCTTCTGGCTTTTTTATTTACTCGTTCAGTTTTTCTACTTTATTATTGTAACAAATTTTTTTAAGTCGAGTAAAATGTCACTCTTAATATTCTTTCGCGCAGTTTTTGATTTGTCATATCACTCTTAGCTTGGATGGAAATGGAATTTGTTACAAAGTTGCATTTGGTCTTTCATATTTGTTGTCAGTAATTTAAAAAAGATTCTGAAACACACATGGAACGATAATAATTGTTTTAAATATTAACACAAAATTAAAAAGGATCTCGGGTACATTTATCGAGAGCCACGAGTAATTCTTCAAAGAGCCGCATGTGGCTCGCGAGCCACAGTTTGGCCACCCTTGAACATATTTTCTATGTATCAAGGAATGCCATGCCACGTTTCGTTGGATCCCAGCTTTACGCTGCAAATTTATAAATTTTCTAATCAAATACCTGTTTTATTACTCAAACAAGTTTTAGTAGACTTTTTAAAATTTATCTGGAAGACATAAATCCTTCAAACGCGCTTCCAACCACTGCATTCGTCTACAAACGCCGCTAACCAGGTCCACTATAAGTTTTGCTTTGAAACGAAGTTGAGATTAGTTGACGAATACTTTAGTTAGAGGAGACGCTCCAAAATAAATACGAAATTATGTACTGTACCAACTAAAATTTTAGTAGCTTCATTTAAACTTAGTGCATGGAAACGTTGTTATCATGAATGCTTTAAGGTTGAGCATCGATGGAAATTACGGTGGATTTTAGTCATTACGGCGACTTATTTTGGACCGAGAAAAATAAAAGAAAATAGATCAGAGAAATAAGGAAAAGAAATATCCTGTTGGTGACACAACCCCCTCCAGGCCGAAACCAATTTTTTTGTGTAATATGGACATCTATATTAATAACCTATATGTTTCCTGCAGCCGATTTTGATGATATACATAGTTATAAACAAATGAAAATCAAAAAACGGTCAATTTTCGCTTTTTTCGTCTATAACCGAAAAGTATTTTAAACAAATTTGAGATTGAGAAACTTATAAATCGTATAAAAAACTTCAATATGCCGTTCGCTGAATATGTCTATCCTTATTGGTTGCTTAGAAAATTACAAAATAAATCATAAATTTCAAGTTTTTATAAAGATTCATAACTTATGTAAAAATTAACTTAGAACGTTCCTATTACACGGAATGCTAAGACTTCTGGTGCTTAAATCATACCCTAAATTTCAAAGCAATTAGTCAAATAGTCTAAAAGGTATTTAATTTGTTTATCCCAAATTAATTTTTTTTGCAACGCTATAAGTCAGAAAATGATGAAGTTACACTAATACTTTGGATAGTTTATGAAAGAAGAAGATTTATACTATTCATTTAATTAAAGAAAAATGACAAAAAATAATTCTAAATACTGCAAAATTATTTTGCAAGTGAATCATGTAAATTATCATGTGAATTAAAAAAAAAGGGGGGCTAACTTCGTCCCTAATTGTCCTAGGACAAATGTTTTTCTTTCTAAATGTGTATAAAAATTCAGTCTTTCCAAATATGAAAAAATAATTTTTCTACGGATAACGGTTAAAAAGTTATTCTAATTGATTATAAGTAAGCACAAAATCGACGTGTAGTTGCAAAATAATTTTACACTGTTTAAAATTACTTTTTGTCATTTTTTTTATTAAGTTAATATTATAAATGTTCTTCTTTCATAAACTGTCCGAAGTATTATTGTAACCTCATAATTTTCTGACTTATAGTGTTGCAAAAAAAATTAATTTGGCATAAACAAATTAAATAACTTGTTCGAATAATTATTCGAACATAAAAAAATATTTTTATAATATTTTCAATTCTAGCTCCATTTTTTGATTGCAACACTGTCAACAGTGCCAATATGTACAAAGGACAAGTTTAGTGTTAGTTTTTAATGTGTGCGCCTAAAAAGGCATGTGCCTTAAAATAACTTTCTATCCCGGTACCTCCCTCACCCTCCAAGTGCCAAGAGGGTATTATAACTCGCCCGTTAAAGAAAAGGGCAGTGTGGAATCAATCTAGCTCAGGGCAACATCTCGTCGCCCCACTCAAGTGTATCAGTACGAGATCTGGGCAACACACCGTTGCCAGACTCGATGCTAAAAAGTGAATCCGTCAAGGATAAAGTAAAGTGTGAATCGTGAAAACGTCTCTCTCGATCTGTTATACGTCCTCCAGGGACAACAGAGTTACGAGCAACGCAACAGTTCTCTATCTCTTGCACCTTTAAAGTGTCAGGTAGCATCACTCACCTGTTACTCAAGCCCAAGTAAGACGCAACACTCTGTTGCCTTCAACCACACCATCGCCACATCGTCTCCAGACTGGATAGTGGAACAAGTGACTTTGGACAGACAATATAGTGCGTACATGGACTGAAAGACTCATTGGTAGCTCGTAAGTACTTTTTGTAGTTTTGTAGTAGGTATTTTGTTTTCTCTGGATCAATGCTAGTGTTGCATCCACGCATTTATGTTTTATGTATGTTTGTTCTCTTTCTCTCCTAGGTTTTCTTACTCTACTTTGTATATATTTCCTCTTAATAAAATGTTAGTACTCATGGTAAAAGCTCCTTTAAACCTTAGTGTTTAACTATCCCTCTCTCACCCCCTTTATTACAGGTACAGGTAGATAACCTCATACATTACATTTAGAACCAGCACCTCTTTAGTAGTACAGTCTCTCTCTCTTTGTTAGGACGATCTTTATGACGTCCTATTGTCATGTTGTGATAGGTATTATCTCAACATAACTTTTAAACTATTTGACCAATTGCTTTGAAATTTAAAATATAATTTAAGCACCAGAAGTCTCAGCAGTTTGTGTAATAAGAAGGATCTAAGTTAATTTTAACATAAGTTATGAATATTTATAAGAACTCAAAATTTATGATTTATTTTGCAATTTTCTAACCAACCAATAAGAATAGACATATTCAGCAAACGCCATATTGAAATTTTTTAGTCGATTTATGAGTTTCTTACTCTCAAATTTGTTTAAAATGCTTAAATTTTTATTTATAGACGAAAAAAGCGAAAATTTACCGTTTTTTGATCTTCATTTGTTTATAACTATTTATATCATCAAAATCGGCTGCAGGAAACATATAGGTTATTATTATAGATGTCCATACTACTCAAAAAATTTGGTTTCGGCCTGGAGGGGGATGTGTCACGAGAAAAATCTTATTTCTCTGGACTAAAATGGAAAATTGCTAGGTAACTTTTATAGACCACAGAAATTAGAAAAACAAAAGCCTTTTTTGTGATACTTTTGATACAGCTATTTAACAACTGTTTTTGATAGATTTGGTGATAAAATATGTAATAAACAAAATATGCAAAAGATTAAACCTAATTTTTTTACTTATAAACAATATATAAACAATGTTAAATCGCTATTTGATTTGATTTTAAAACAGTAAAGGTGAAGACTGAAAAACTATTAGGAAAAGTGACACAATTTTACTGAAAAATCATAGAAAATTCTTTGAAATGAGAGTTTGTATAGTTATTTTTATTAATTTGTTGCTTAATTATCGAAAACTCGAGTTAGCGCTTTTTTTCAAAAATTCTTTGTTGATGGAAAATTGCTAAGGGCCGGTTGTTCGAACGCTAATCAAGAAGTTGATTATAATCAATCATTTATTGTAATCAATTTTCTTGATGGAAATCAAATCGCTACATGAAAAATACATGTAAAACACTAATCAGTTATTGATTGTAGATAAAACAGTAATTAAAATATAGCCGCAGCTCTTAAATTATTAAAAATTGCTTATTATTATTATTGATTTGTAAGTAAAAACAAGAAATTAACATCAGAAAGAGTTTAATTATGTTTTATTTTAAATTAAAACCAAAATATTAAAATAAATCAGTCAACATAACCTCAAAATGCGACATCTGTCAGAAGTACGCTTAATCAAATATAATTGTAATTAAATATTTGATAATGATCAGTTTTGATTAGCGTTCGAACAACCGGCCCTAAGTGTATCATATTATGATATGATAAGTGTACCATATTTATTATGTAAGTAAGTATCATATTTTATGTATGTATTGTCATAAATAAATAAAGGCAGAGAGGAAGAAGAAGAAAAGCTATCTGATTGTATAATAATTTGTATGCATACATTTTGTCAATTTGTATTTCGTTAAAATAGTTCATTTTTAAATTATTTTTTTTTTCATTCAACATATAAAATAGGTACCGATTGGAATTTTTTTTTTTTTTTATTGAAAATTTACCGCATCCACCAAGAGGTGATTAGCGGGAATACAGTGTAGGAGTACAGTTCCAATAACTTACAATCTATAATATAATTCTATGAGTTTTAAATAATTATCGATATTATTATCTATAATTACAGTATGTATCTTAAATTAAGAATACAGTGTAGGTATAACTTCCAGTAATTTAGATTCTATAATATAGCCCTATACATTTTAAATAGTTTGCGATATTGTCATAGTAACCATCTGTGCCTAAAAGTTTGTTGATGTTGTTAGGAATATTGAATCTAATTCGTTTATTTGCAAAAAGTGGACAGTCAATTAAAAAATGTTTTACATTATTTATTTCGTCACAAATTTCACATTTAGGGGGATCGACTCTTGTAAACAGGTGAGAGTGCGTGTATCTTGTGTGACCTATACGCAGACGTGTGATAACAGTTTGAAGTTTTCGGGCTCGTATTCTCGATAGCCGCGGGTAAACATTATCCTTGATTGTTCTTAAAGATGTCTGTGAATATTTCCATTCTTGGTTCCATTTACACGTGATTAGATTTCTAAAGTACGATTTTATGTCACTCGCGAGATTTCGACACTCCGTTACCTCTGTTTCGACACTTTCCGACACTTTGCGGGCGCACTGATCTGCTGCTTCGTTTCCATCGATACCAATATGAGATGGGATCCATATGAAGGTAATGCGTCTGGAATTTTCTTGAGCCTCTTCTAGTTCAGATTTTACCATTTTCTCTAGGGGGTTTTTAGGATACACATGATTTAAAGTTTGTAAAGCACCGAGTGAATCACTTAGGATCAAGCATTTTGGTATTTTGTTTTTGTTGACATGTTCAAGGGCTTTGAGTATTGCATAAAGTTCAGCAGAAAAAATACTGAAATATTTGGGAAGTCTACTGTCATTTCTAAAACAATTGAACTGCTTAGAATTGTAACTTGTGTTTGGACTAAGGTTAGTTTCTTGTAGGCAAATTATTTCTGGACAGTATTCTGATTGGATGATTTGAAGCATGGGTAAACGATGGAACAGTCCATCAATATTCCACTGTAATATAGGGTTGAAAATTAGGCATCGGAGGAAGATAATTCACTGTCAGTGATATCTTTACCTAGATAGTGATTCAATTTATTTTTAAGTCGGGTGAAGCGATGTTTCGTAGTTTTGTCTGATAGGTATGGGTAAGATATGGTTAATAGGTTTATTAAACCGGGGAGATCGGTTGTGTATTCCTGGATAATTTCTATAGGTGAATTGTTACCTTGGGTATTTTCAATTAGCATTATTAGCTGATCATAGTTTAATGGGAGTGTTGTGGAATTTTTATTCATGAAAAATTTAAGTGCGTCAGGAGTAGGTGCTGTGCGTTTAGGTTTTTTGGGCTTTTGGATGTTGGTTTGACGTGGTGTTTGAGGGAGAGCAAACGTTGGATTATTAGTATTCAGATTTTCGATGGGAGGGGATAACGTTTCGTCAATACTTCTTTTCACAGATGTACTGGATGATTCTCCTATGATTCCGAGTGAAGCTTGTTGATCCATTACTTCAGAGGTTTTTTCACATGGATTTTTAGTGGGAGTTGGCAGTAGGGTTTGAGGAGTAGAAGAAATTGAAGAAGGTTTTTGAATATTTATGTTGTTTGGATCACCGTCTTCAGCTTGATGTGATTCAGTATGGGAGAAAAGTTGTGTGTTCTGTTGCTGTGGCGTAGATTCGGTGGTGGTGGTTAGGTCATAAGAGATAGTAGAGTTTTGAGATAACACATTGTCTGTCACAAGTTGTGTATGCTGTTGCTGTGGCGTTGATTCGGTAGTGGGAGTTGGGTCATGAGAAAGAGTAGAATTTTGTGATAACACATTGTCAGATGAAGTATTGGGGCAATTTGACGCAACGTGTCCAGCCTGTTTGCATACGAAACATTCCATCTTGTCCGTTGAAAGAAAAATTCTATTATCATTGCCTTCAAATGAAATTAATAAGGAGGTGTGAAGCTCGAAATTATCAGAGGGTGAAAAGACATACACTTGGCGGCGGAAACTGAGGATGTGGGAATATTCATCACCTGGAATTCCTGCTCTAAGGAAAGACACTGGGGAGGCTATTTGAAGACCAAGACTCTTGATTGCATTTTCTGCAAGTTGGTGGGGAATATAAGGAGAGATATTCGAGATTAATATTCTTTTTGTCGGGGAGACAAGTTTCCTAATACTTAAAATTAGGGATCCGATTTGGATAGTTGGGTGGGACTTCAGAAGTTGATCAACGAGATTTGGGTTGGCTAGATATATGCAGATTCTATTATTTGAGATTCTGGAAGCAAAGGAAATATTTGTTGGTCCGATGACATCACCAATAGCTTTAACGTAATCTAGAAGTTTAAGGTTTTCTTCTGCGTGAAGGACTATGGCTTGCTCTTTTTTGGGTAGGGATGGTGGTTTCGGCGAAGATTTTGCAGCGTTTACGTACGACATTGATGTAGTAGCTTGAGTATTTGTAGCACTTTGAAGGGCCATGGTTGAGGTAGAAACTGTAGGATTACTGTGTATGTTTGTACTTGTCATGCAGATACAGACAATAGCTTCGTGTTATATTTTTTCTTTAAATGGTTCTGGTATCAGAATTGCATTCAAAGCCATTATGCTGGATGGTCAGCAAGAACCAGCAAACTGGTGAAACCAGCCGCTGGTATGCACTTTTTATAAATTAAATACAATTTATAATGGTTTAATAATATAAAGAAAGCAATACGTACAAATTTTGTCCAGAAATCACTTTTTAAAATACACTATTAAATCGAAATCAAATACACTAATTACTACTGATAAGGTAAACTAGATTTTAATTATATTGGCACAGGTCTTACTCGTATGAATGCTAGAACAAGACTCCACCGATTGGAATTACCCAGTATTTTATTAAGTTTCTCTTTTAACAATGGTAAAATAATTTTATGAATTTTGGACAAATGTTTGTAATAGAGTTGCATAAGTTTGACTTGAATGTTTGAACTTGACTTGAGTTTGACTTAATTTCAAGTCAAACTCAAGTCAATCCTTCTGACAAATAATTCAAGTCAAGTCAAACTGGTCAATCGCACAGGTTTGAAAATTCAAACTGTCAAACTAGTTTGAAAGAGTTTGAAAAATAATTTATTTAGTAGATATACTTTTTTGTCGAGATTGACATGTTAGTTGCCAATTAAGATAAGAAAATTAATAATACAATGAGTGCCACATAAAAGTATCTTGATACAGGAAGCGCTTATAATCAAAATAGGGTAAATTTTTTGAAATTGATTCCTGTATGCTTAGAAATTGCTTGCTGGCAAGTTTCGTTTTATCGATATAACTTTTTTATATTTGAGTGTTACTAGATTAAAACAAAGAATTCGTTGGATAGTTTTTTTTTATCATACCAAGTGTAATTTAATCTACTTTGGAAGCTTTCAAGTATTACGTAACGCAAGTTGGGGGGAGGGGGCCATGTAAAACGTTACGGCGCGTTATATCGGGGAGGGGGTTCGAACAGCGCGTTACGCAACATTGTTTTTTAACTTAAATAAAAAAAACTACAGAATCACAATCTCCCAACTTTTCAACTTTCGTTTATATTTTACATAGAACCCCTGGATTGTATTATATTGCCCCCTCACGCTCCGCTCATGTTACAATAGGACAATGGTATTCAAGTGAAAAAATCTTAAAATTTGTATTAACCAGATCAAGCACAGTAACACGTGTTTGCAATAGATAACTGGACCTCTCTTCACAACAAAAGATGAAAAGATACAGATGGGATAAAGAGGTTGTAAGAGCTTCAAAAATTGCGCTTCGTAATACTTGAACCGCCCTTTAACAAAAATTTATGAAGGAACAACAAAATATTATATTTTTGATAGAGTAGGTTTAATGAATTTTTTGCGACTTTGCAATGTCGTCTTAAAGAATTAGTTCACTATTTGTCATTTTATACCGCTGTTTTTACATAATACAAGTATGTATGCAGATTTTTTCTCTTAATTTTTGCACTGGGAATACCTTCAAAATCAGACTCAATTTGATCTGGTACTTATTCTGAGCCGAAAAATATTCAGGTTCAGATATTATTTCACAAAGCACACACACTTCAAAACGAACGTAATAAACAAGCCAAGCATATACTTCTTAATAATATGAACTACAAACTAATTTGCTGAGTAGCAGATTCAGACCTATCCAAATAAGTCAAAACAAAAGTCGGTACGCTCTCAATTAGAATTGGAAATAAACACCTTGCGCAATGTGATATTCAAACTTCAAACTGTTTGAAGAAGTTTGATTTCAAGTCAAACCTAAAGATATTGAAATCAAGTCAAGTCAAACTTTTTTACAAAAAAAGTTAGGTTTTCAAGTCAAGTCGAGTTTGTTGAATAAAATCAAACTAGTTTGACTTGATGCATCTCTAGTTTGTAATCGTATCAGTGCGGCTAAATTGATAGAAAGTGCTTCTAAGACCAATTCGCGGGTGAATGCGAGTATACGAAAGACGCTTTTGTTATCAGAGTTACCAGAAATATTTGGAAAAAGTCGAGATCTTCGATTTCCTAGAAAATATGAAACTACTGACGATTGGAAATTTGGAGACGTTGAAATATGAAGAAGTATAGTTTGTTCAACAGTAAATGGTTGAGTTCAATTAGTGCGGTCGTAAATATTATTAAATTTATCTGACCTGGCCCATTGCTAAGACCCACCTAAAGCGATAAGCAACCGAGGTAGACAGAGTTGGTCTTTTGCAATTAGCACTCACTAGACGGTACTTACATAATAAAGCAAAGAAATTTTACCAGAAAACATATTTAAATTTTACCTGAAACCGGGCCTTTTATACTATTATCGGTTAATCCAGGATGTTTATAGTGGTAACTAATTGAACTCAACCATTTACTGTTAAACATACCATACGGATATTTGTTTTGACCAATAGAACTGAAGGTATGGCAGTGATGGAATGGGATGTTGAGCCAAGCAGTTTTTGGCAAAGTGAAGAAAAAGCAGGGTATTCCCGATAACTGAAAGGAGCAGTTTGTGTTGTTAAAAAAAATAAAGTGTCGGTCTTCATTAATCAAAGCCTTATAGGCCCCGTAAACAAAAAGTACTAAGTAAAATTTTTTTAAAGTTAAAATTAAATTCATTGATAAATGGTAGCAGTTGTACCCAGATATTAAGATCTATATTTTTCCCTATAAATATTCTCCGTTGCGAGGATTTCGGTTTCCTTTGGTTCATCGACGTCTACATAAAGACTCCAGTGTAATTGGACAAAAACTTTTACATAAACAATTTCGTAATTTTTTAAATTAATTTTTTTATTTACCAGCTATAATTCATTATTGTACCTAACTATATTGGGTAACTTTCTATTTAAAATAATTTGAGGTATTTTTCATGTTCTCTTACATTTATTTAAATAATCGTTTCAGATTGTTTGTTTTACAATTTATTCTATTATTAAAATTTGTGTTTAATTCTTTGGTATAAACAATTTTTTTTTAATATACGGTTATATTTTACTTTTTACTATTATTTTTCTATGAGCTTCCTCTGGAAGTTATATAGATAATATAGGTAATATAATATAGGTAACGATAATAAACGATATTATCGTTTAGTACATTTTTTAAAAATATATTTTTAAATATGGATCTTACACCGACTTTATTAGTATCAAAAAATTACTGAAAATGATTGAAACAAACGAAAACTATTCTTAGCGTGTTGCTGTCTCGCTGCAAAACGTATAAAACGCTACCAATCATGTTGCTCCTTCGGATCCTTCGTATAGTTTCAAAGGTATTTCCAAAATAAGTGCTTCAAATAAAACTCTCGCGAACTATCAAACGAAGAGCAAAGCGGTCCATCACTGTCAAAGAAACTCGGAACTGCTTTCGAGAGCACACTATGCAACTTATAATGCAATTACTTTATCAAGTACCTTTCCAAAACGGAAACTTATGAGCTCCAAGAAACCGAGATAGCTTGTATTAATTCCATAGTTTCGTATATGTTTTATTCGAGTGTATAAAGTTTCCGCAAATGAAGCATTTTATTGCGGGGGCTTCGGTTGTTAAAAGCCTGTTTTACTATTCAGATTGAGTTATGAAAAGTGTTATTTCACGGTTTATAGTTGTAGTAGAAGACATGTGTTCGTTAAAATTTGCAATTTTGAATAAACGTCTCAATTTAGAATGTTCTTTTATTCGCTTTGTGGAAAACCTGACTCGTATTTCCACCACAGGATTTCAATTAGTCCAGTTGTTGGATACGAAAATGCCAATGAACTTCTAATAAAACAATATGAAAAAATTTTTTTTAAGAAACGCTTTTATTTAGTTATGAGTGACTAAAAGTTGAAATATAAAAAAATCAACTAAAAAGCAAAAAATAAACAAAAAATAAAAATCGATGGATTATTCGAAAAAAACGTTCGTTAAAAAAATGAAAAAATCTAACACATTCGTTAAAGAAAAGCGTGGGGCGAAAACCGTTTATTCGATGAAGACGCGCCCCACGCTTTTCTTTAACGAATGTGTTAGATTTTTTCATTTTTTTAACGAACGTTTTTTTCGAATAACCCATCGATTTTTATTTTTTTTTTATTTTTTGCTTTTTAGTTGATTTTTTTATATGTTAACTTTTAGTCACTCATAACTAAATAAAAGCGTTCCTTAAAAAATGTTTTCATATTGTTTTATGTTCTACTTTTTAGTCTTACACTTTTCAAACATTAAAATATATCGTCATGTTAAAAAAAAGGATGTAGGTATATGACAGATACCTTTTTTGCATTTATTTTAACTTTTGATACATATATTGTACATTTTCTGTAATTTCTTCATACATTTATTAAATCAAAATCATTATTTACGACTATTACAGTTTTCGCAGTATTTCCATCTCTTGTAATACTTTACTATTGCTCGGTGTAGACGCTGTTAATTTCTCGCAATGCAGTTCTTCGATGCGCAAGCCGTCTAAAGGTACGTATCCATACCTCGCTCGGGTATTTAGTAGCTCCACTTAGTGGATACGTCGGTGATCGCTACTTGGCGCGTACACTCTTCGTTTCAAATGGTTTGCGGTTTATATTAAGGGAGTGCATGCTGTATCCATTTGAGCAGCTACACCGAGAGGGGTTCATCCTTGTATGGATACGTACCTTAATGATCGCACTCGGCTCAATGAAACGTAAGCTTTGCAGGCTCAATGCAGGCTTTTAAGCCTGTCCTTACGCAAACACTTTCGGGCCCAAGTTCACGACAGCGCAGCGTAGTCAACAGTCGAACCTTGCGTTTTATGGACAGTCGAAGCCCACGACAATACTAAGGGCAGCATTCGTCCCTCTGCGGTGCCATAACTTTTTTTCGCTGAAAACTGGATAGAAATCGGACAGAAACTGGATAAATTTGAAACTTATATATGAAGTTTATATATGAAGCATAACGTAAACAAATAACGTAAAAAGTGAAATTATGTATAGTTTATATAATTAGCTACATCTGTAAAAGTTTCAAGTTTCTACATTGTAAAAAACAAGAGAATTTAAGCATTTTCCATTAAAATCGTTTTTTTTTTATTTAAACAATTCATAAACATAAAAAAAAAAATTTGATCGACTATTCGTGTATTGTTCCCCCGAATCCAAATGTCTGCAAAATTTCATTCATTTCCATTGAAGAAAAGGCAGTCAAATTAACGTCTAAAGATGTGACGCAAACGATTGAACTAAATAAAAGCGTTTAAAAATAAGATGAACACGCTGAATGTTGCAGAGAATGTCAATTTTAGGATCAACAAAAAAATGAAAAAAAGTTTCCCATTCCTACTCCTCGATTTCTCCCTAAAACCCCCCTCGTAGGGGAGGGGGAAACGGAAAGCATTGATTTACCAAGAATCTGTACGTCATAGAAAAAAATTCTTACAAGAAAGTTAACTGAGATAATTTTGAAGAAAAATGTTTGTTAGGATTTTTTGCTGTCCCTCAGTGTTCTTGGGTGTTCCAAGACTTGGACAAGGTGTGTCAACCTATGACTCCTTCACTGGAAGGAATCCCTTCACGCCAATGAGGAGAGTCCACCGCCCAAGTCAAAAATTGAACTTACAAAATGTATATTCTGATTGTTAAATAAATTGTCATTAAAAATAATTACACTTTTATAAAAAAAAAAGAAATTTATATAATACCACGTTTTTATTATTTATAAGACACAATATAAAAAAGTACCTATTATAAAACAATAATTATTTTTCAAATTTCAATTTTAAAAACAAAAAGCATTTTTGATGCCGGGAATCGAACACGAGCCTCCTCTGGGTGAAAGCCAGGTATGCTAGCCACTAGACCAGCGATACTCAACCTTTTTTTTTCCTGGGCCACATAAAAGCTATTGCCACAGCTTGCGGCCCGCAATCAAGATGAAGTAGTGTGTAGGGTGTTTCATTGGGAAATGGAAATACTTGAATGGTGAATAGAGTAAATGAGGCGGTTCTGGACATACTAAATTTATTACTCCACCGACTTTATAACCGAGTTACAGGGTGTTTTATCGATTTTGCCCATTTCTTTCTGGACCCATAACTTTAGAACCACCTTGTATATTTTTTTGATATTTGGTACAGATATGTCACATTTAGAACCCAAACCACCCACTACTAATCACAAGAAAAATCCAGGTCCGGAATAAACAAAATTATAAATCCATTGTGACCTTGAAACAACATCCTGTATATTGAAATTTTCAAAACCCGTTTGCACATTTGAAAAGAGCTTTAATAGAGCTTCCATTTTTTGCGCAGGCAATTCAATGAGTTCGATTGTTAAATTATGCTGAAATTTTTAAAAACTCAAACTTTCAAAACCAAAAATTTCGATATAATTTCAAAAGTAATATCATTAAAGTGCTCTTTTCAAATGTGCAGACAAACTTTGAAAATTTTAATATACAGGGTGTTGTTTCAAGGTCACAATTATTTTATCTTTTTTTTTTGTTAATCCGGACCTGAATTTTTCTTGTGATTACTAAATGGATCGTTGCAATATAGCAAATAAGTATTGATTATTTTTAAAATAAGTATTTGTTTATTAACTTTAATAATTTATTATTAAAAGCTAATAGTACCCTGCTTTTTAATCAGAGTTCTTAAAAATTTCAATATAATTTAAAATTAAAGTCATTAAATTGTCTGCCTCACGCCTCAAACACATAGGCACACTATCAAATAATTTGAAAAACACGTGACATTTGACAAATAATTTGATCACAGGGCCCTTAAAAGCGCTAGAGGGCCGCATGCGGCCCGCGGGCCGCACGTTGAGTATCACTGCACTAGACCATATTGGATGTGAGGTATGGAGATAATTATTTGACATAAAAGATTAGTGCAATAATATTAAAAAAAAAATACACTTTTTATAATACCACGGTTTTGTTATAGAGAGAGGCTAAATTATGGAATAAATTCATTTTCTCTAAAATGGACGACTTTGGAGAAAAATCCCGAAACAGGTCGATTTTTATTTTTAAATTACATTTTTTTGGCATATATTTCATACTAGTGACGTCATCCATCTGAGCGTGATGACGTAATCGATGATTTTTTAAATGGGAATAGGGGTCGTGTGGTAGCTCATTTGAAAGGTTGTTCAATTATCTATTCAGTAATATAAATATTAATATCATTATTAGTACAGGGTGACCAAAAAATAATTTTTGAATTACATTAATTGACGCAAAAAGAAGAATGTATGTAATTTATTTAACTCAAAATGCATTGTACTACTGTCAAAAAATAGAAAAAACTGTTTATTTCACAAATAACCATTTCTTTTCGCTTAAATTAAATCAAAAACATCCTCCCACATACCTCTTGGCAGTTTGAACATTTAATTTAAGCGAAAAGCAATGTTTATTTGCCAAATAAACATTTTTTTTTCGATTTTCTGACAGCAATAGAATAATGAGTTAGATAAATTACATTCATTCTTCTTTTTGCGTCAATTAATTTAATTCAAAAATTATTTTTTGGCCACCCTGTATAAATAATGATATTAATGTTTATATTACTGAATAGAGAATTCAACGCCCTTTCAAATGAGCTACTACACGACCCCTATTCCCATTTAAAAAATCATCGATTACGTCATCACGCTCATATGGATGACGTCACTAGTATGAAATATATGCCAAAAAATTGTAATTTAAAAATAGAAATCGACCTGTTTCGAGATTTTTCTCCAAAATCGTCCATTTTAGAGAAAATGAATTTATTCCATAATTTAGCCCCTCTCTGTATATAGGACACAATATAAAATTATTAACTATATATTGTTGTTTCAATCCCTATGTCATGAAAGAATTGTGTAATCGATTTTAAACTCATAATATAACTCAAAGAAAATGTTAATTGTAAAAAATTATTCAAACATGTTTCGAAAGAATTGTTTTGTGATATACAATGGAACCCCGATAAGTCTGCCTCCAATAACCCGGAAGTTCGGCTAACCCGGACCGATTTCATCAGACAAAACAAACATTTTTTCAGTTTGACTGAGTTTTTTACCAAGAAATGAACAAACAATACTGTATACATCTGTATGTAATTTAAGTAGATGTACTGTGCATATATATTTCACGTTTTTACAATTATAATGGAGTTTTTCTGTAAGTATACTATATTTTATTAAAAAATAAAAAATGAATAACCATTTTCAATTTATTTATTCATTTTTTATTTACATTTACTCTGTGTGGAGTATGAAGGGAACCAGTCTCGTTGGAACTTTACCGCGCTGAGCAGATGTGACGTGAATTGTAAATTGTAGAATTCCCTCATCTTCCTTAGTCTCAGCATCCGTATGGCTTGCAAATTGTAGAAGCCTCGGAGGTGTAACCAGAGAAGGTTCCCATTGTTTTCATTCTGGTGGGATATGTTGTATGCCATTAGAGTGAAAACTTAGTCTCTTATATTTTATTAATTTTTACCATATTCTCCGACCAACCCGGATTTTCGATAACCCGGATCGGCCGCAGTCCCGATTAATCCCACTTATCGAGATTCCACTGTACCTTAACATCATATTACTATCAACTTTATATGAATAAAATATGAATTTTTAGTATATTAACTCTGCAAAATATGAAAATGCTAACTAAAATAAACTAAAAAAAATTAAATAAAAATAGGGAACACCCAGGTTTGAACCGGGGACTTCTCGATCTGCAGTCTAATGCTCTACCATTGAGCTATATTCGCTATGTTTGTAATGGATTACAAGATTTCCCGAACATAGTGAAAAAGACCAAGTATAAAAAAAACGTTTAAAATAATTGTGTTTATGATGAGTGTCTTTAACAGTTGCTCAAGCGCTTTTTCTTTAAATAATCGTTATCGAATGAAAAAATTAATTCCATTAAGCACTGTATATTTAAACATTAAAATCTTCAGGTTTGGAAAAGAGTCTCGTAAAATTGGAACTAACTTTATACTTCCCGCTAGAAAAATAAGCTCCTAAGGACAATAAAACGAAAAAACACTTTCTTCTGGCGCTGTTCTTGAGAAGCTACTTATAATTTTTATTTTTCAGCTTTCAGTTCGCGCCTCATTTATTTGCATATTTTCCACATCAGATCGTTTAGAGTTTAGAGGTCGGTTTCTCTCTTTTATGCGAGAAGCTGGCAAAGTGTTTCGCGAGCGGGTCACATTTTATTTTCTAAATATACGTCAACATTATAATAATATATCTCGTATATAGGCATGGGATATTTTATAAACAGTACATGCCTCCAAGTGGTAGTGTACAGAAATTAAGTACGGTCCTTTGCGATGCGACGACGAGGCTAGCTATAAATTCAATATTTAAGTGAATACAGTTCATCTAAAATGTTTAAAATCATAAGTAATACAGTCCACTCTATAATTACCTACATTTTGGTCCTTCCAGCCGGATTAATTTTCAAACTAATCAAGGATCCAAGAATCACCAAGCAAGAAGCGAAGCAAAAAATATAGTTTTATTTTTATGTTAATTTTATTGTAAATTCAGTATTTAAATGAAAATCATTCAAACAGTTTAAAATAATTAATAATATCGTCCACTCTATAATTAGCTACATTTTGAATCTTCGAGACGTGGATTACTGTAAACACTAATCAAGAAAGGAAGACGGGGGCAAATTATATAGTTTTTGTTTTTATGTAAATATCTTTTGTAAATTCAATAATTTTTAATCTTTTTTTTTCAATAATTTTAAAATTGAATATTTTAAAATCAATATGTAAATTGTTTGCATATTTTCCACATCAGAGTTTAGAGGTCGGTTTCTCTCTTTTATGCGAGAAGCTGGCAAAGTGACCCGCGAGCGGGTCACATTTTATTTTCTAAATATATGTCAACATTATAATAATATATCTCGTATATGACATGGGGTATCCTATAAACAGTAAATGCCTCCAAGTGGTAGTGGTAGTTTGCGATGCGACGATGAGTCAAGCTATAAATTCAATATTTGAGTGAATAAAGTTCATCCAAAGTCAAAAATGAATAACCATTTTCAATTTCGTTGCAACACGAAACTACAGCCGCATCATATTCTAGTTCAATCAGAGAGTGCAGCGAGCACCTCTACCGGTTTCGAAACTTTTTAGTCTCTCATCAGGAGGTATATATGCTGCTCTCTCTGACACAACCAGGACAAACCCCGGCGGGTAGTTACGCATTGCAACGAACGAAATGACAGAGATGCTCTAGCGGCAACTGTTAGCAAAAGATTAAGTTTTCAATCATAGCGACTGATAGCAAAATTTTCAATCTGGTGGGATGTAGAGTAATATTTTTAGTATTATTTTATGTGCTATTAGATTGAAAACTTAGTCTTTTGCTAGCAGTTGCCGCTAGGGCAGCCCTGCCATTTCGTTCGTTGCAATCCGTAACTGCACGGCGGGGTTTGTCCTGTTTGGGCCAGAGAGAGAGCAGCATATGTGCCTCCTGATGAGAGACTAATAAGTTTCGAAACCGGTAGAGGTGCTTGCTGCACTCTCTCGTTGAACTAGAATATAATGCGGCTGTAGTTTCGTGTTGCAACGAAATTGAAAATAATTATTCATTTTTGATTTACATGTTTACTCGGATTGGAGTACGAAGGGAACCATTCTCGTTGGAATTTTACCGCGCTGAACAGATGGGACGTTAATTATAAAATGTAAAATTCTCTCATCTTCTTTAGTCTCAGCATCCGTTATGGCTTGTAAAATTTTAGAAGCTTCGAAGGTGTAACCAGAGAAGGTTCCTATTGTTTTCAATCTGGTGGGATGTAGAGTAATATTTTTAGTATTATTTTATGTGCTATTAGATTGAAAACCTAGTCTTTTTCATCCAAAGTGTTTAAAATAATACAGACCATTCTCTAATGACCTACATTTTGGTCCTTCGAGCCGGATTAGAATAAAAACTAATCAAGGATCCAAGAACCTCTAAGGAAGGACCGGAGCAAAAAATATAGTTTTGTTTTTATGTAAATGTTATTGTAAATTCTGCTCCGGATCGCAGCAGAGACTGTAATAGAAGAAACAGGACATATTCCTATTAAAAGAAGAAGACGAAGAAGAAAAAGAAGAGTTATTGTACATTCAGCACATATTTTATCTGAATAAAGTTCATCCATAGTGTTTAAAATAACAAACAATACAGTCCATTCTATAATTACCTACATTGGGGTTCTTCTAGCCGGATTAGTATAAAATCTGATCAAGGATTCAAGAATTGCCAAGGAAGAAGCGAAGCTAAAAAAGATAGTTTTGTTTTTATGTAAATTGTTATTATAAATTCAATGCATATTTAAGTGAATAAAGTTCATCCAAAAGGTCTAAAATCCAAGGTTCATCCAAGAAAGCCGAGGAAGCGCTGGGAAGACAGAGTAAACAGCGACACACAAGCCATTTTAGGAGTCCGTGTTTGGAGAAGAGCAGCCACAGACAAATAAGAGTAGAGGTAAAAAATACAGGATGCCAAGGCTCAAATTGGGCTGTAGTGCCGTAGAAGAAGAAGAAGAAAAAGAAGAAGAAGAAAAAAAGGTTTAAAATTATAAATAATACAGTCCTCTCTATAATTACCTACATTGTGAACCTTCGAGAAGTGGATTAGTGTAAAAACTAATCAAGGATCCATTTTTTTAAGAAAAGTGCACAATCTGATACATTAATTACAATACTTAAAAAATTATCTACATGACTGTAGGAATTTTCAATTTTTTGTATATGTGCAATTGCATTTTGCCAGTTGCTAACATTAATATTTTGTACGTCGCTATTAATAAGTTAAATTACAGAAGCGCTTAGAGTAGGTGTAACATTCTTTCTCCTAATTCCAGATTTTAATTGATGGTCATTAAAATTTGCAATAAATCTTTTTTCATATGTTTCCTGAAAAGAAATATCATTATCGAACATGTAATTTTGAATAGTAGCTTTAGTATCATTAGCACAAGGAGCTATAAGTAATTGTCTACTATGATTTAAGACGCATTGTCTATAACAATTATTACAGTGTTTGGTGGTATATTTGGTAGATATTCATTTATTTTTAAACCAGTCTTTAAATACCTCCGCGGTTGTGTCTTGGTGATAATCGACGCAATATTCACGAATTATTTTGTCGGATAAGACGAGACAGTTTGGAACTCATCTATCGTATAACTTTATAACTTATCTTATAACTAGATGTGGTCCTTTTTTGATCTGGTTTTTTATCGATTTTGAAAAAGCGTTTGACAGAGTACGCCACGATAAGCTAAGAGACATTCTTGAAAGAAAAGACATATATAATAAAGATCTGAGAATAATTCTCAATTAATATTGGAATCAGAAAACTAACATCAAGATAGAAAATGAGACATCACAAGCAATAGAAATACGTAGAGGAGTACGACAGGAATGCATTTTGTCACCACTGCTATTTAATGTATATAGTGAAAGCATCTGCCAGGAAGCCCCTTTGCAAGGAAACGAAGGAATCGTAATCAATGGAGAAGTTGTAAATAATATTCGATACGCGGACGACACTGTACTAGTTGCAAGAACAGTAGAAGAATTACAACGATTACTTACAAACATGAATATTGGTAGGAGAGATAGAAGCGGATTTTGTGAGTTTTAAGTAATATGGAAAAACTATACGGATATATGTTGAATTAGTTGTGTACATGACTTTCCCCAACGGCCGGAAACCAGAGTGGGGACGAGGGTAGTTATAAGGGATCAAAGTCGCGGTTTTTATTATTTTTTTTTGTGACGCTCATGATCGAGATAGCGCACCAAAATTTGGTAATAAGTAGGTCATGACGTAACTAGTAAAATCTCCAGGGGCGAAAAGCTGCATGGCCGACAAAAGGGGTAGGGGCAGGGGTGAATATAAAAATTATAAGGCATTTCTTGTGACGTTCGTGATCGAGATAGTAAACCAACATTTGGCACTAAGTAGATCATGACGTAACTAAGCCAAATCTCCAGGGGCGGAAACCAGAGTTGGGGATGAGGGTAGTTTTAAGGGGTCAAAGTCGGAGTTTGTATTATTTTTTTTGTGACGCAGCACAACATTTGTTCCCCACGCAGCGTTCCGGCCCTGGAGATTTTACTTAGTAATGTCATGATCTACTTATTCCCAAATTTTGGTGCACTATCTCTACCACGAACGGCAAAAAACCCCTTATATTTTTATACTCACCCCTGCCTACAATTTTATACTCCCTGTAACCCAAGCAGCGTTCCGTCCCTGGAGATTTTACTTAGTTACGTCATGACCTACTTACTCCAAAATTTTGGTTCACTATCTCCATCATGAGCGTCACAAAAAAAAAATAATAAAAACCAAATTTTGGTGCACTATCTCAATCACGAACGTCCCCTGGTGCAAAAAACCCCTTATATTTTTTATATTCACCCCTACCCTCATCCCTTTGTCGGCCATGCAGCGTTCCGCCCTAGATATTTTACTTATTGCACTATCTCGACCATGTGTGTCACAAAAAAAATAATAAAAACCGCGACTTTGACCCCTTATAACTACCCTCGTCCCCCACTCTGGTTTCCGGCCGTTGGGGAAAGTCATGTACACAACTAATTCAACATATCCCCGTATAGTTTTTCCATATTACTTATCACGCACAAAATCCGCTCCCAGCTCTTAGATTATATTGCTTGCAACAATTATGGCATAAACATCATTATCATCATCATCATCAGTGTCGTTGCAGCTCTTTATGAGCCAAAGCCTTCTTCAGAACAATCCTCCATTCGCCCCTGTCTCTGGCAACTCTTCTCCATGCTCTAATTCCAATATGGCATAAACATCAATATCAAAAAACCAAGTATATGGTCTTCAGTAAAAACATGACGCAACCAGCACATATTAGTATAAACGGCATTCAAATTGAAAAAGTATCAAGTTACAAATACTTGGGAACTTTAATAAACGAAACTGGAGACCAAAACAATGAAATAAAAAGACGTATCGAAATTGCAAGGGCCACCTTCATAAAAATGAGAAAATTCTTCTGCAACAGATATAAGCATTCCTCTACGATTAAGAATGCTAAGAGGCTACGTATTTAACACGCTATTATACGGTGTAGAGGCCTGGACTCTCAAACAGAACAACATAAAAAAATATTGAAAGTTTCGAGATATGGTGCTACCGTCGAATGCTGAAGATAAGTTGGGACCCAGAAGTTTTGTTAACGATAAAACGAAGAAAACTCGAATATCTGGGTCACCTGATGAGAGGACATAAATACGCATTACTTTTGAATTTGAATTTGAGAGAGTGGTTTGGCTGCACCACTAATGAACTTTTTAGGTCAGCTGTAAACAAGGTCAGGATAGCCTTGATGATTTCCAATCTCCGATAGGATTGGCGTATACAGTAAAACGACTTACATTATTTCTTATTCACGACATCACCAGTTCAATGTTCACTACTTAAGAATGTAGTCAATACTTATAGTAGTCAATGTTCAATGAAAAAGTTGCATAGCGATTCATCTTACTGCGGAAAATAGTGGTTAGACCAGGGTGCATCTGTAAAAATATTAGTACATTTGGATGTTGAGAGGTGACTCATATTTTTTTGCAGAAATTGCTTGAAAATAACTCATATAATAATATTTGAGTTACCCTCCCACTCAAAAAGATCCGGAACATTGTTTAAATAATCAAAATGTCAAAAAATTAAGGAAAAATTCGATTTTTTCTAGGTTTTTTGATTATAACTTTAAAAATACCTATTCATTTTAGAGAAAAGTTGCACTAACATAAAAGTTGCGTAATTAAATTTTCTACAATATAGGATTAACTGAAAATTTTAAAAATTGTCACCCTTGTTGCAGAATAGCAATAATTTCGAAAAAACCATAAAAAAACAAGTATTCGCATTTTACGTTTTTCAACCATTTATGCTACACTTAGGACCTTCATATTTCAACCAGAAAAACTTTATGATGTTATAAAACAATACTGTTATTTTCGTTAAGATCAGTTTAATATATTTTGCAAAATAAATTTTGCAATCCAGCTTTCGCAAAAAAAATTCATTTTTTCAAAATGTTGCAGCACTGAAAATAAAGCAGACAGCATTTACATATAAAAAAATACTGTACCTTTCAGTTGCAATTTGTAAAATTAAAATCGGTTAACTACCACGGCGTCAGGAACTTTTTTAAATAAACATTAATTTTTGGTGCTACGCGCAGGACAGCGGATACGTTTGCTCTGATTGGGCATTCCAATGACCTTTGATAATGATTGATAAATTTTAATTTTAGTACATTTCGACATAAATAAATAAATTTGTTTATTGCAAAATAAAAACACATACAGTCGGAAAAATGAAAGAATACCCATGAACAAACATATAAAACACGCTGTATTTTCCTGTCACCGTGTCACAAAGAAAATTGTCCAGTCCAAGTACATATAACAATAATTATTACATCTACTTGCGCTGGCCAATTTTTTGTGTGACACGGTGACAGGAAAATGCAAGCATGTTTTATATGTTCGTTCATGGGTATTCTTTCATTTTTCCTACTGTACTCTCCTTTGAAATAACACTTTTTTTAGCAAAAACTTTCTTTGTTCATATATTTTAACTTAGAAAATAAAAGTGTATTATTTTTAAACATATGCAATTGTTTAAACAATTTTTTACAAACAATAATCAAATTAGTTTTTAATTTTTGTGGAATTATAATTTTAAAGTACAACAAAATATAGAGTAACAAAATAATATTATTAGATAAAGATTGGAAGAAATTTTGGTGGAAATCAACTTGTGTGAATCGAACACCGATGTCCTGCGCGTAGCACCAAAAATTAATGTTTATTTAAAAAAAATTCCTGCCGCCGCGCCGTGGTAGTTAACCGATTTTAATTTTGCAAATTGCAAATGAAATGTACGGTATTCTTCTATTTGCAAAAAAATTTAACTTGCTATCTGCTTTATCTTCAGTCCTGCAACATTTTGAAAAAATGAATTTTTTTGCAAAATCTGTTAAACCGATCCTAACTTAATTTACAATATTGTTTTACCATATCATAAAGTTTTTCTGGGTGAAATATGAAGGTCCTAAGTGTAGCAGAAATGGTTGAAAAACGTAAAATGCCAATACATACTTGTTTTTTATGTTTTTTCGCAATTATTTCTATTTTGCAACAAGGATAACAATTTTAAAAAATTTTAACCAATCTTATATTGTAGTAAATTTAATTACGCAACTTTTATTTTTGTGCAACTTTTCTCGGAAGTGAATACTTTTAAAGTTATAATCAAAAAACGAAGAAAAAAATCGAATTTTTCCTTCATATTTTGACATTTTGATTATTTAAACAATGTTCAGGGCCTTTTTGAGGGGGAGGATAACTCAATTATTATTATATGGGTTAATTCCAAGCAATTTCTGCAAAAAAATTAGGGCCACCTCTCAACGTCCATCTCAAAACAGATCCGCCCTGGACTAGATAGGTTTCGTGCTTTTTAGTTCTTCATTTCCTCGCCTACAGAATACCGTTGTAATCTATTAAAAAAAGCCATATTTGCCGTCCTACGATAATGAACATCGCACAATTAAACAAAACCTAACGTTTGCGTTGGAACAACAAGGGCAGGGCCTTATCGGGACAGTGCGCACTAATACCAACCTAAAATGATTCCATTATGTCTCTACCGATGACTCATTTTCATTGTATTCACAGTCTGAAATACGTGGTGGGTAATAAGATGGTAATGAAGATAAATCGTGAAATGTAAATTACCAGTTAACTGTAGTGCAGAAATTTTGTTTCAAACAATAATAAATTGGGGTCAGAAATAATCTTCACAAAAACAATACATGTAGCTGAAACAAATTAATATATTCGTCTACTAAATAGCCCATGTTGCGAGGCCGCTCCTATATGAAAGAAAGTAAAAAAATATGAAAACAAATTTTTAAGAAACGCTTTTCTTTAGTTACCAGTGACTAAAATTAAAAATATAAAAAATCAACTAAAAAGCAAAAAAAAAAATTCAAACTCGAAAGATTTTTCGAAAAAAACTGTCACACACATTTGTTAAAAAATTGAAAAATCTAACACATTCGTTAAAGAAAAGCGTGGGGCGAAAACCGTTTATTCGATGAAGACGCGCCCCACGCTTTTCTTTAACTAACGTGATTTTTTCAATTTTTTAACAAATGAATGTGACAGTTTTTTTCGAATAATCCTTCGAGTTTGAATTTTTTTTATTTTTTGCTTTTTAGTTGATCTTTTTATATTTTTAATTTTAGTCACTTGTAACTAAAGAAAGGCGTTTCTTAAAAAATTGTTTTCATATTTTTTTACTTTTTAGTCTTAGAGGTTTCAAACATTAATATATCGTCATGTTTATTAAAATATATGTATAAAACACATGATGTACAAACATGAAAAGTAGTCGGAATCAGCAAAAAATTTGAAACTTTAAGTAACGTTTACACGTATCCAGTAACTGGCGCCAGTCTCACTGGAATGCGAGTGCTTGACTAAGACAGCGCTGGATAGGTTCGTTTACACGTATCCAGTAACTGGCGCCAATCTCACTGGCACTCTTATTAAAAATCCTAATACGGCCACTGAAACCACAGGTACGACAGCGCCAGCGACTGGAACGCTGTGTTTACACGTGTCTACAACCACCGGCACGGGGTTAGAGGGGACGCGGACGAGTGCCACTGGCACGAAAAATAAACCATGGCCCGGATTACGAACACTCGATACGAATCGTATCCGCCATGTTTTCCCATAAGGCGCTACGGTAAAACATGGCGGATACGATGCGTATCGAGTGTACGTAATCCGGGGCCAGCCTTCTATTCGAGACAGCGCTGGCAGACAGCGCAGGACTGGAACAAAAAAGCGTTTACATGATGCCAGCACTGTCGTTCCAGTGCGACTGGCGCCAGTTACTGGATACATGTAAACGCGCCTTTATTGTTTATTTATGAAGCATAACGTAAAAAATTAACGTAAAAAGTGCAATTATGTATAGTTCATATAATTGGGTACAATCCGTAAAAGTTTCAAGTTTCTTCATTATAAAAAACCAGAGAATTTAAGCATTTTCCATTAAAATAGTTTTTGAAGTTATACTTCTTTACCGGCGATAGAGGGTGATTTTTTTATATGTTAAAACCTATCAGCCCGGCGCATGCGCATTATAACTTTGTTCTGATTGGATGTTCAAATGACATGTCAAAAATTATCCGATATGGCAGCTGTGGTTTGGAGGTAAAGGTAAAGGTAAACAAATG
Source organism: Diabrotica virgifera virgifera (assembly GCF_917563875.1). Taxonomy (NCBI): domain Eukaryota; kingdom Metazoa; phylum Arthropoda; class Insecta; order Coleoptera; family Chrysomelidae; genus Diabrotica; species Diabrotica virgifera. The sequence continues at coordinate 222,329,265 of NC_065448.1, read as the reverse complement.
TATAATATATTAGTTTTATTGTTGTGAGGACAGAAACAAAAAAGTTTATAATATTGTAGTGACTTTTAAATAGTTTTTAAAAGCAACAGGTACGTAATAATTGTTAATGTATCATGGGTATAAACCTACCTATTTGATCTGCCAAAATACATAGTATGTAATACTTTTATTTATATAATTTGATTACCATCAAAATTTCTATCAATATTCACCTAATATATTGTTTTTTTACTCTATATTTTGTTGTATTTTTTCAATTCTAAATCATTTCAATTCAAAATTAAAATAATTTGATCAATTTTCAAAATATCAAAATATCACAAGTTTAATCCGTTTAGTTAGTCGATCTTCGTAAATAATGACACATAGTGTCCGTGGCTAAGCGGAGAAGGCGAATGAATTCCAATACCAACCGCTCTTATCAGCGCTGGTTCGAGTCCCAATAGAAACTTTCTTTTTTGTTTTTTTTAATACATTTTTTGATTGTAAGTATATTTATTATATATTTGTATTTTCAGAAAATACGTATTTAGTTAAAAAAATTTTCGACAATTAATGTTCAGACATCATTTGTGGCTTGTTTAGTGTGTTTGTGTGTGTTTTATTCTTTTATTATTTTAATTTTTGGCACTGTTCTAATAAAAATGTTTGAGAAGTAGTAAGTATAAATTAGTTTAATATTTAAACAAAATATAAATAAAAAGTATATTAATTTCGTTTAAATCATATAATAGAAGTATAACTTCTTACGTGCGTACAAAGTACACACACATTCTTTTTTTTTATTTAAACAATTAATAAACAAAAAAAAAACTTGTTTTATTGACTATTCGTGTATTGTTCCCGCGAATGTATATATCTGCAAATTTTCATTCAGTTGCATTGAAAATAAGGCAGTCAAATTAATGTCTAAATATTTGACACAAACGATTGAACTAACGAAAAGTTTTTAAAAAGGTTTTTAAATAAAAAAAATCTGATCCGGTTACTTTGCGAATTCCTGTTCAAAGATGTCCCCCTTAAACAAATCTGAAGGTGGGCAGAAATTGTTTAAACAATTTTTTTAATATTTTGTTGCCATTTTAAACAAAAAAGGTATCTAGTCCTTTTTTTTTCAAAAATTGATCGTTTTTGAGTTATAAGCGATTTGTGTAGGAAACAGGTTGAACCTCGCAAAATGAACACAGGTCCGGTTTTATTTTTTTTTCTGGTATATCCAGGGGTGCTTATTATGAGACTAACTTTTTCTTAAAAAATTTCGCCCCGGAACCCCCCTTTTCATCCCTTTAAAGGGGGTAATTTGTGGTTTTTGCGAAACGTAGCTCTTCCTGTACGTTTTGCAAAAAATTTACTAAATAGCAAAATGAAGAGGACTATATTTCCTACTATTTATTTCCGGAAAACATATGTCTATCACCCATCGTTTAGCGGGGACCGCCCCAAATTTTTTAAAAATTTTTGAAAAAAGATGTTTTAAAAAATATATTTTTCCTTAACTGTAATGAAAATCAAGAAGAAACCCTGAGGCAGTTAATAACAAATAAGTGGCTGATTTTTTGGTATAGGTTTCATTTAAGGGCAATTACCCATTTTTTAAGTACAGGGTGTTACATTTTAAAAATCTGCTTTTTATACCATCTGAACCGCTTATGCTAGAGTAAAAAAACTTTCATCGATTATCCATGTACTGGTGTTATTTACAAATTTGTATAATGCACCCCCATTTTTATCGCATCGCATTATACAGGGTGTAACAAAAATACAGATCATAAATTAAATCACATATTCTGGGACCAAAAATAGTTCGATTGAACCTAACTTACCTTAGTACAAATATGCACACAAAAACAGTTACAGCTCTTTGAAGTTACAAAACGAAAATCGATTTTTTCCGATATATCGAAAACTATTAGAAATTTTTTAATGAAAATGGACATGTGCTATTCTTATGGTATGAACACCCTAAAAAGAAATTATAGTGAAATTTGTGCAGCCCATAAAAATTTTATGGGGGTTTTGTTCCCTTAAACCCCCCAAACTTTTATGTATATTCCAATTAAATTATTATTGTAGTACCATTAGTTAAACACAATGTTTTTAAAACTTTTTTGTCTTTTAGTACTTTTTGGATAAACCAGTTTTAATCGAGATGCGGCTTCTTTTTTAATCTGTTTACATAAAAATTTTATGGGGGGTTTGTGCCTTTAAACCCCCCAAATGTTTGTGTACGTTCCAATTAAACTATTATTGCTGTACCATTAGTTAAACACAGTGTTTTTAAAACTTTTTTGCCTCTTAGTATTTTTCAGATAAGGCACCTTTTATCGAGATGTGGCTTATTGTTTAATATGGTTCAAAGTATACCTCAAACTGTAATTTATAAATAAATTTTCATATTATTACCAAGTCTCTAAAATCGTACTTAACACTACTTAACAGTACACAAATACGTGGTGGATATTTGACAAAATATTCAAAATATCTAAAAAAAACTAACTTTTCGAAAAAGTACTAAGAGGCAAAAAATTTTTAAAAACATTGTGTTTAACTAATTGTGCCACAATGATAATTTAATTGGAACGTACCCAAAAATTTTGGGCTGGTTTAAGGGAACAAAACCCCCATAAAATTTTTATGGGGTGCACAAATTTCACTACAATTTTTTTTAAGATGTTCTTATCATAATAATGTCACATGTCCGTTTTCAATAAGAAACCTCAAACAGTTTTCGATATATTGAAAAAAATCGATTTTTATTTTGTAATTTCAAAGGGCTGTAACTTTTTTTAGGTACACATTTGTACTAAGGTAAGTTAGGTTCAATCGAACTATTTTTGGTCCCAGAATATGGAATTTAATGTATGACCTGTATTTTTGTTACACCCTGTATAACAATAATGCGATGGTGTACTTGTTACTACCGACACCCTAGAACAAATATTATCCTATCACACCGAATCCCCTACATTTTCAGAAGTTAAGGCCAAAGCAAACGTATCTTATATTAAAAGTTCGCTAAAAGATTCTTAATTGTAGAATTTGTGTAAATACTTCAAATTCTGTCTGTGTTTTATCCCTCGGATGCGAATTCTTCCAGGGCTGTAGTAAGAGACATATTTTACGTAGGGCCCCATAAATTTACAGTAGGGCATATTGTTCGAATGCCGATCCCATCCCGAGCAAGGAAGAAAATTTAAATATTTGTAGATGATAGAAGGGTAGACGTGATATTGCTGTTTAAATAAGTAGTCAAAAGCTCTGCGCTAACGCCTGTTGAAGCTTATGATTTATTTGAAATTTAGAAAAAAAAGAATGTGTGTGTACTTTGTACGCACGTAAGAAGTTATACTTCTATTATATGATTATATGATTATAAACGAAATTAATATACTTTTTATTTATATTTTATTTAAATATTAAATTAATTTATACTTAATACTTCTCAAACATTTTTATTAAAACAGTGCCAAAAATTAAAATAATAAAAAAATAAAACACACACAAACACATTAAAAATGCCACAAATGATTTCTGAACATTAATTGTCGGAAAAATTTTTAACTAAATACGTATTTTCTGAAAATAAAATTATATAATAAATATACTTACAATCATAAAATGTATAAAAAAAATAAAAAAATAAAAGTTTCTATTGGGATTCGAACCAACTTACCACGCGGCTGGTATTTGCGTTGTATTGGGATTCACTCGCATTAAAACTGCGCCACAGAGACAGCTTGTCATTATGTGCGAAGATCGTCTAACTAAACAGATTAACCTTTTGACATTTTTAACTTATGTAAATCAAATTATTTTGATTTTGAATTGAAATGATTTAGAATTGAAAAAATACAACAAAACATAGGGTAAGAAGACAATATATTAGGTGAATATTGATAGAAATTTTGATGGTAATCAAATTATGTAAAAAAAAGTATTACATACTACTTATGTATTTTGGTAGGTTCAAGGTAGGTATCGGAGCCCGTATAACGACTAATAAATTTCGCAATCACTTGCGTCGTGCAAAGTGGCTATGTTCAAATATCATAACAAAATTTGATCAACTATTTATAAAACACCAGTGAAAGATTCTTTAGCTTTGAATAAGCGAGATCTGCGGCACTCATACTAGGCACAGTTTGATGAGTTTTCACATTGGCATGCAACAATCATCTCTTCTATGTAAATAAGTCCAAAAATATAATATGAAAACTATTTAAAAAGGCAGTATAACCATTAACTAACTTTTTGTTTGTTGTTTCTCTTCCTACAAATTTTAAAACGCAACAAGCATACATTATAACCAAACACAGTCCCACAGCTGTGCCACAGCTGCCATATTGGATAATTTTTGTCATGTCATTTGAACATCCAATCAGAACAAAGTTATAATGCGCATGCGCCCGGTCGCTAGGTTTTCCCATATAAAATTTCACCGTCATTACGCCCGTAAAGAAGTATAACTTCAAAAATTTAAAACAATCCTAATATTTTGCATTGTTTATATCCCAGGTATTTCTTCTTCTTCTTCTTTTTGTATAGACATGACTCTGTATGTTTTTCAATGTGCCTCCAGTAAGTTGTCATTCCATCTTTTTCGTGGTCTTCCCACTGATCGTCTTCCTATTGGGGAGCCGTCTCTCGCTGTCCTGACTATCCTATTTGTTGTCATTCGGCTTATGTGGTCATTCCATTCTAGTCTTCTGTTCTTACCCAGTTATTAATGTTATACACCTTGCATCTCCGTCGTATATCTGTACTTCTAGCTCTGTCCCATAGAGTCTTACCATGGATTTTTCAAAGGGTTTTCATCTCCGCTGTTTCGAGCAATCCTTTTGTCCTCTCTGTGTCGGGTCGTGTTTCTGCTGCGTATATCATTATTGGTCTGATGACTGTTTTGTAAATTCAGAAATGATCTGAATGATCAGAGGGCAAAGAAAGGAGATGAACCACCAACACCTGAAGTTACAACAAACGACGAAATAAACATCAAGGAGGGAGAGGTAAAGGAAGCATTAAGAAAATTAAAGAATAGAAAATCTCCAGGAGAGGACAGAACATCGAACGAACTCCTAAAGTACGGAGGACAAGATCTAACTAAACAACTATTAAAACTAATACAAAAAATAATAGAACAAAACATAATACCACAAGAATGGAGATCAAGCTTCCTAATACCTCTCTTCAAAAATAGAGACAAATCGGACCCGAAGAATTACAGAGGAATTAACTTATTAAACACAACATTAAAATTAACAACCAAAGTGATAACAAACAAATTGAATGAAATTATAACATTAGCAGAAGAACAACAAGGTTTTAGGTCGGGAAGGTCATGCACTGACGCTATATTTATAATAAGGCAAGTTCAAGAGAAATCGTTGGAATACAACAAACCGGCATATTTATGTTTCGTGGACCTTAAGAAAGCATTTGACAGGGTCACATTAAAGGGCGTTATCCATTTGTTATACTCAAGAGGGGTACCTCTAGGAATAATTAAAACGATCGAAAACATCTACCAGAACAACACAATAGAAGATGAACTAACTGACCCAATTGAAGCTGGCAACGGGATAAGACAGGGGGATTCCTTGAGTCCTTTATTGTTCAACCTGTTCATGGACGAAATAATCAAAAAAGCAAGAACTATAAAAGGATACCAAATGGGAGAAAAACAACTTAAAATAATCTGCTATGCGGACGATGCAATACTAATCTGTCAAAGTGAAGATGATTTACAACGTACGCTGCACCAATTCAACATAATCGCCAGAAAATTTGACATGTTAATTTCCTCACAAAAGACAAAATACGTGGTTATAACAGCAGATCCAATAAAATGTAAATTGGAACTGGAAGGTCAGATAATAGAACAAGTGATGGAGTTTAAATACCTAGGCATCACAGTATCTAGCTACGGAAGGCTCGAAACAGAAGTGGAAGATCAAGTGAATAGAGCAAACAGAGCCGCAGGTTGCCTGAATGAGACAATATCCCAGGTATTTGTATATGCATATTGAGATGAGAACATGGAACTTCTCCTTTATATCTATAAACAGATCTGGCAATTTCCGTCCTTGCTTGTTTTCCCCGCCCTCGCTAATTAATAAACAGTCTAATTTGTTTAAACAATTTTTGAAAAAATAATTTGTTCGCAAAAATCCATAATTTTAATCATACTATCGTTATTAATCATAGAAAAAGTTAAGGTATACTTTAATAAATAAATTATCTTCAATAAATAATTATCTAATAAAAATCATTTATTTAATAAAGTGTACTTTAACTTTTTCTATGATCAATAATGATACTATGATTACAAAAATAGATTTTTGTAAAAAAATATTTTTTCAAGAATTGTTGAAACAAATTAGACTGTTTATTAATTAATAAATTTATAAACAAATTGCATATTTATAATGTACGTAGAAATTACATACAAATTAAAAAAGAAAGATCAAAATCCATTGAGCTAATCCAGAGATACAGAAAATTATATTCGTTTGAAATTGCTTTTTCGGTATTTTAACTCGGTGGATTTGTAAGTTCCCCCTAGTAATTGTTTAAACTACATTTTTGAAAAATCGTAGAGGTTGCTGTGAAGGTACAATGTTTGTGCAAATTTTTTAAGAAAAAATACAAATCCCATTCTTTAAAATTGCATTAATGAGATTCCTTAACGACGTTCTACACCTTCGGCAAAGAATTAAGGATTTGCAAGAAATTTTAGTATGTTATAGTTTACTTCAAAAAACTAAGACTTGATTTTAAAAAAATTGTTTTACCGTGCCGTTTAATTACTATTAAGGGTCAAAGTTAAGTTTTAACATAGGCTCTTATGGGAATTCTTAAAAAGTTAATAACTTTTGACCCAAATTTACGATTTTTAATTATTTGTGCTTAAATTAAAGGTTTTTTTGTAAGGAATAACATATTTAAAAATTAGGATTGTTTACCGTACCATTTATTTTTAATTTATTTATTATAATTAATTCCGTAATTTATTCCGTAATTTCCGTCATTTATTAGAATTTATTTTTATAAAGTATTCAATACTGAAACATATGATTTGAGTATTCTGCTATAAATGCATTGTTACCAACTTTTGCTTGCATATAAGTTTCCCCCCTTTCCTCTGAGAGGCATACCCCGCAACGAAGGTGTAGAACGTCGTTAAATATTATAAACAAATTAGCTGTCAATTAAAAAAAACCATATGGCTAACTTTGTCCCAAATGAACTCAGGGTAAATTTTTTTATTTGAAAATTCGTATTAAGATACTATCTTTTCGAATATGGGTGTAACGAAAATACAGGTCATAAATTAAATCACATATTCTGAGACCAAAAATAGTTCGAATGAACCTAATTTACCTTAGTACAAATATGCACATAAAAAAGTTAAAGCCCTTTGAAGTTACAAAATGAAAATCGATTTTTTCGAATATGTCGAAAACTATTAGAGATTTTTTATTGAAAATGGACATGTGGCATTCTTATGGTAGGAGCATCTTATAAAATAATTATAGTGAAATTTGTGCACCCCATAAAAATTTTATGGGGGTTTTGTTCCCTTAAACCGCCCCAAACTTTTGTGTACGTTCCAATTAGATTATTATTGTGGTACCATTAGTTAAATTCAATATTTCTAAAACTTTTTTGCTTCTTAGTATTTTTTCGATAAGGCAGTTTTTATCGAGTTGCGGCTTCTTTTTTAATATGTTTACATAAAAATTTTATGGGGGTTTTGTTCCTTTAAACCCCCCAAATGTTTGTGTATGTTCCAACTAAACTTTTACTGCGGTACCATTAGTTAAACACAGTGTTTTTAAAACTTTTTTGCCTCTTTGTATTTTTTCGAAAAGGCACTTTTTATCGAGATATTACTTCTTTTTTAATATGGTTTAAAATATACCTAAAAATGTAAATCATAAATAAATTTTCATATTATGTATTACCAAGTCTCCATAATCGTACCTACTTAGCCATATACAAATATGTGGTGGATTTGACAAACATTCAAAATATCTCGATAAAAACTGACTTTTCGAAAAAGTACTGAGAGGCAAAAAAGTTTTTAAAATATTGTGTTTAACTAATGGTACTACAATAATAATTAAATTGGAAGGTACACAAAAGTTTGGGGGGGTTTAAAGGAACAAAACCCCCATAAAATTTTTATAGGGTGTCCAAATTTCACTATAATTTGTTATTAAGATACTACTACCATAAGAATGCCACATGTCTATTTTCAATAAAAGATCTCTAATAATTTTCGATATATTGGAAAAAATCGATTTGCATTTTGTAACTTCAAAGGGCTGTAACTTTATTTATGTGCACATTTGTACTAAGGTAAGTTAGGTTCAATCGAACTATTTTTGGTCCCAGAATATGTGATTAAATTTATGACCTGTATTTTTGTTACACCCTGTATAAAAAGATTGTTTCTACGGACAACATTTTTAAAGTTATTCTAAATGTTTATAAACTACAAAATTTCAAAAATTTGGCATTAGGATTTTTGACTATATTAATTTTTTTTTTATGTTTTTTAATACATTTTGATACCATCACTCTTCTACTTTCATTTGGCATACTCAGAATTGTCCTATCTTCATTATTTTCTGTCTTATCTTATTGCAAAATAAAGGTCTCTGGGATAAACAAATACAGTAACTCTTAAACTAATTAATGGATCAGTCTCAAATTTTGAAGGTTTGTTAAATACGCCAATACCCAACTTTGGGTAAAACACTAAAGTTCTAGGGTAGTTTTAGTAAAAGTTATTAAGAGGAAACAGTAGCGATCAACAGGTAGCCAAAACGCGTTCCCAGATTGCGGCTGCAATTTTGAATATTTTTTCGAGATATTTGGCACACGTATTCGTAATATAATAGAGAATGGCGGTACAGAGCCCAATTTGAAAAATATATTAATATGTGGAAATTACTATGTAATTAAATACAATATTAAAAAAACGAGCCTGTACCGCCATTAAGAAGAACAAAAAAATACACTTTCTTCAAATAAACTTTTTTATCCGATGCCTAGATTTTGTGTCATTTTGGAACTACTAAAATTTTTTATTTCATTAGTAGTTCCAAAATGACACAAAATCTAGGCATCGGATAAAAAAGTTTATTTGAAGAAAGTGTATTTTTTTGTTCTCCTTAATGGTGGTACAGGCTCGTTTTTTTAATATTGTATTTAATTACAGAGTAATTTCCACATATTAATATATTTTTCAAACTGGGCTCTGTACCGCAATTCTTCATTATATTACGAATACGTGTGCCAAATATCTCGAACAAATATTCATAATTACAGCCGTAATCTTGGAACGTGTTTTGGCTACTTGTTGATCGCTACTGTATCACCTTAACAAATAACGATTTTCACTTATTTTGCAGTTTGCGTAGCAACAAATTAACTTTTTAACTTTCAAAAATCGGCATTTTGAAGTTTTTTCAATGTTATAAAAAACTGAATTTTGTACTTTCATATCAACTATTTAGCTTTTGAATGGAGTGCAAAAAATCGAAAAAATCGCGATGTTTGCACTAAATAGTTAATAATTAAAAAACGGAAGCGAACTCTAGACAGGAAACAGGTATGTTTTCTTCCTATAGATAGGTCTACAATAACTAAAAAAGTAGTCAGCTACCTGGATCTTTGAGTGTCCCGAGAAAATCCTTATTACTCTGGACTAATACGGAGCTGTGTTATCTGATTGTTTTATCGTTTTGTTTATTTTTAATCAAAAAACCTTTATTCTTCACAACAATAACAAGTGTTTCCAAAAGAATAAATTGTTTGAAATACATGCTGCTTTGATATAAGTTTGGTTGTGTATTGTGTATATACATAAATCCTCGATATTAGTAAATAGCAGTGGCGGCCCGTGAGGTAGTGCCATAGAGCCATGGCACTACCTTGCTAACTATTCATAAACATATTTTTTATCTTCAAAACTTTTTAATTCCTATTAATTTTTTTGTGTGCATTTCTTTTGATCTTCATAAATTATATAAAATATGGCAACTATGGGCGCAATACAATCCCTGCCGACAGCGGAGAGTATTCGACAGGAGAATCTCCTTCGCGCCGAAGTCAGTACTGGCACGAGTAAAGAGAGAAAGATTTTACGAGCATTATATGTAAGTGACAGAGAAAGAGCTATATTGGACTATTAGTATACCTTAACATTAGAATCTCTGTGCCAGGCACGAGGGTATGAAGCCAGGGCCCGGATTACGTACACTCGATACGCATCGTATCCGCCATGTTTTACCGTAGAGAGTGATTACGAAACCTCTTTCCCTACGTTGTCGATGCGAGTCAACTCGAAGGCACTGCTCGATACCAACGACCCTAACGAGTTGCCAACTCGAGCTATCTATCTCTCTCTGATAGATCGCTGATCTCCTATAACGCTTTCTCTCTTGCCGATCCAAGTATAAAAATTAAGAAAAGTGAATACATAACGACATAACCTACTTACTTCATACTTTGATTTCTTCAATTTAAAAATAATGTAAATCGTTAATCAAACGATATTTAGATTATACGATTTTGATAATAATTCTCATGTTTTGAACATTAAAAAAATATACTGTTTAAATCTCCCAGTGAGGTGTTATTACACTCATTACACGAACAGAAGTTCTCTAATACTTATTCCTATTTTAAAAATATGTGAAGGAAACGTCCATGGTTAATTTTTATCCTCGTAATATTTGCAGAATAAGATTTAATGGCGAAAAGGTAAGATAAGGAATGCTCTGTGACAAAATTCAATGAAGGGGATAGGTAGTTAGCAGTGACCATTACGACCTTTAGTAATATTTTTATATAACGTCTCCCATCTTTCCCTGGCTATTTAATCTTTAATAACGGTAAAAAATCATAATTAACCTCAAATTCTACTCAAGTTCGAAAATTATATTTTTATATATCTAGGTACACGTTATCACTGTATCATCCTTAGAATATAAAATAATGGTTTATAACAATTAAATATGTAATAAAAAGTTTATTTTATATTCTATTGTAATAATTATTGAGGTTAATGAGAGAAATTGATGGCATATAACGTGCACATCATTCCATTTGTTCGAAATATTATCCCGCAGGTTCAAAAATACGATAATTGCCGATCATTTTCTGACAGTCTACTCGAACCCAGTTCGTAATCACTTTTTGGCTTCGATGCGTATTCGCATCGAGTTTGCCTACGGTTCGTTTTGCGATCTCGCATCGAATGTTCGTAATCCCGCTGCAGGTCTATTTATTTTGAGTTTCTTTACGTGCTGGTTTGTCGCTTTTATTATGTATATTTTCTGTTAAAAAGTTTTTGTATTTATAATTAAACTTTTGGTGCATCATGATCGTGGGTATTTTGATAATATTTTGATTATTTCTTAAGTTTAATTTATTAATTGACAATAAAGATTAGTATTTTAAAAAATTTTTTGGTGGTTTTTCGCTAGAAAAAAAACTACAAATGTTATAAGGTGTTGTGGAGCTTTCGAGTTAGCTTTAAGAGGTCACGACGAAAAAGAAAATTCAGAAAATAGAGGCATATTTAAGGAGCTGGTCAATTTTAGCGCCGAATTAGACAACGACTTAAAGGTTCATATTATTCAAAGTACCAGATCTTTCAAAGGTCTACCTTCTCCGGACATTTAGTTGCTTCTAATTTATTTATGTCGGAGAAGTTTTCTGCTTATAAGCATCAGTTCTCCGAATCATTTCTTAATGAACCATGGAGACAATTTTAATTTTTAAGCAAAACTCGGTTTAAAACTGAATTAGAAGTAGGTACTGTATTAGCGAGACGAATTAAGTACTACTTCTGGGGCTGTTTCGCTATCGGTTTTATTGTAGAGGGAAGGTTCAAAAAGCACATTTGAAGAAACTATTAAACTTTTAAGTATTTTAGTTACCATTCCTATATCAACATCTGAAGCAGAACGCTGTTTTTCGATGTTTACATCGAAACCTAGTGCTTTAGGTATGCTATCTGCAGAAAAGCATTTTGTAAATTGTATTGATAATTTTAATTGTAAAGTCATTGAAAACTTTGCAACCAAAAAATAGAAGAATGAACTTCATATATCGTAAACTTTAAAAGTGACATTACAAAAATTTGTGCATGTGTGTGAATAATGAAATAGTATTATTTTTATAAATTGGTAAATAGAGACTAAATCGTAATAACAATTTTCAAGCACTATCAGCAGTAAATGCTGGTGGTAGGTTAAGAGGTTTTTATTATTAATTAATTTACGGAACTGTTTTGATCAATGTTGGACAATTGCTTGGCACCTCAGATCAATAAACTTAAGATATGTACATAAGATAAAAGTATCCGCGCATATTTTTTTTAGTTTTTGTTGTCAGTATACCTTTTTTTGGCAATATCGTGACTCCGTCACTAAAAATTTTGGTGGCTGCCCGAGTTGTGGCACTACCTTCTTAAAGTGGTACGAGCCGCCACTGGTAAATAGTAAATTTCGCAACACCGTGAGGCTAATTTGTCTACAACAGATGTTAGTGGCACACACGTTAATTGCTAGGCACATTTGTGTGACGATAAATAGATCATTACTTAGCCGCTCTCCAACAAGTGTTTAGGAAAAACAGTCTGGGCAATCCTATTGAATTTTGAGTAGTATTTTTTCTAAACAAGTTTAAGTTTTAGTTCTTAATTTACTTTCAAATTGTAATGCTTCAGATGCTCTACTCTGTATAACGCTCATAGCAAGCTCTGCATTCTTTTTAGGGCAAAAATTTAATAAAAAAATTGAAATCTGACTAAAGCTTTCACAAGCTTATTCAATTAATAAATTTTTCATAAATGTAATGATCAAAGGCGTAGTTAAAATTATTCAAATTTCATCAAAGGCGTGCAAATTAGCATATTGTAATAATTTCGAAATTAGTCTTCTTTTATAACACCGTTTTCCTGGTCTAATTGCAAGTAATCATAATCAAGAGAGCGGAATATTTTAAACATCCTGAGACGGTACTCCCCTTTCTATTTGAATGTAAAACAGACACTAAGGAACTGAACAAATACCGGAGATTTTCATTTAACGCGACATTGTGATAAATTTATCGACTTCTTCAGAATAAAATATGCACGGGAACAAATAGATTTTAATATCCTGAAATCAACGGGTTAGAAGGAAAATTTTAGGGTAGGGTGGTCAACAGTTATAGTTCGAGAGGCGACGATCCTCAAGAAAATGTAAGAGATAATTTCACAAGAAATAATTTGTCCCCAATTAAAACAAATGCACCGTAAGGCTGTAACGTTTAAGTTTTCTGAGTGTATATTTTAATTAAATTTTCATCGCTTCACGGTTTTTGACTTAACTGCCTGTAGATTTTAGAGTCTCTATCGGCGTGTTTTTTATCAGAAACACATGTGTTGCTATCGATAGATGCGATTCCCACGCAAAGTTTGAGCCTTTAATAGCTTTTTGGGTGAAAGATATCGTCTTTGCCCTCTCATAACTCATTTAAGAAATAGGGTTGCTAAGCCCTGTATGAGTGTTAGCGAACCTGTTTTTAAATATTTCGCACAGTTTCCCATGATCTTGATTGGTTCAAACCCCACCCCTATCAACAAACGCCGAACGTCCATAAAAAGAACAAATTCTGAAAAATCGGCGTCATTCTTGTGAGTTGAACTTTGATACAGTGAGATGAGTTGTCTCAGTCATGTAGTGAACTCTAGTACTTTGTGATCTTAAGTACAGTCAAACCTGCCATATCCGGATCAATGTGGCGACAGACCGATCCGGATATGAAAAAATCCGGATATCAAGACCACTACTTCTTTTATAGTCTCTGAAACGTTTTCTCCTTCATACATTCCAGTAATCAACGCCGTCAATAACTTTCGTCGATAGACACGTTTTATAGATTCTATAATACATTATTTCGCCATCTTTTAGTGCGTTGTCCAACAGCAGGACTGCCTTTCTCGGTAGATTTCGGTAGATCCGGACGGCGCAGATCGGTCCGGATATGGGGAGGTCCGGATATGGCAGGTTGTACTGTAAGTGGAGGTCCGGATATGACAGGTCCGGATATGGCAGGTTGTACTGTAAGTAAGTCTTTAAAAAACTATTTTCTTCATAGAACACTCGCTGTGAATAATTAATTTTGGCCATAGGGCTGGTCCCAGTCCCAAGTAATCACCTACCGCTAATATCTGGGTCCACGTTACGCTGTGGTCCAAATCTATTTGTTGTCAATCTGACGTCTGTTTTAAGTAAGTTACTCATCCTTTACTTACTTAAGAAAGTAGTAGAGATGCCTTTCGCTTGTCCAGGGTAAAGACCTTTTTGTGTTTTTCGTGGAATAAGTTCAATGACTTAAAGCTTTCGCTCAGTTTGTGATAGTGACATTTACGTATATGCAGGACACTTGTTTTTTATTTTTAATACTAAAATAAGACATTTTCATTATGTAAATTTTTTTTGAGTATTATTAGAAATATTAATATATTATATATAAACAATACAAAGAGCTCTTTTTTTATTGTTTATAAGTGAACGTTAAGATTATTAGATTTTATTTAGAACATCAACTTTTTATTTTTTAATTCACTATTCAGTTTATTTTTTTGAGTTAATAAGAGTTATATTCGTTCACTTACATTTCGTATTTTTTTAGTTCTACTGTATACCCCTTTATATGCAGTAATAATAATTACATTCGGTAGTTATTGTTTCGTCAACATTTTGTTTTACCGATTAACTGTTTATTTTTTTGGTTTCTTAATTTTGTTGTTGGCGATCTTACACTGCATATGTACGTATTGTGTAAATAGTGAGATTTCGTTGAGAATTTTAATAAATGTTTTATTACAGTGTACGATGTTGCATTTTATTTAATTATTATTTACAGCTCAAGACTAGAACATTGGTGTTTTGTTGTAGCAGCGTTGCTAATTTTTCTTTTGTAGCATTAAGTGTCGTAGTAGTATGTATCGTTAATTGTTCCTTTGTAAATTTAAATCGGTAAAAATTTAATGGCGCCCTTTATTGTTGTTCTATTTATTCAGTCTTCTCGTTTTATTTAAGTTCAAGTGTCAAACCATCAATTAATTGTTATCTATCCATCTTCTGTCTATTACCTTTTCAGTAGCCCTATTAGCATATCATTCTTTATTCATTTGCCATCTTTCATTGTAACAGAAGCCCAACCCAAAGAACCACGCCCACACCTCTTCCGACTGAGCAACGTGGCCTTTGTTTCGTCAATGTAGGCGATTGGACCTTTCCATCTTCGGTCATTCCTTATTCCATCTAAGGATAATATCGTCCTGATCCTTCTGGTTCAGCTCCCATGACCTCTTGTCCATCCGATCGTTATAGGGCCAGAAAAAAAGAAAAACAGCTGCAAAATCTTATAAAAATCTTACAAGGTACATGAGGGATAGGTGATAACAGATCCTTGAATGCGTACAAGCTGATTTTGCTTTGTTTTTAAACAATGATAAAAAGTAAAAAAGTCATTTTTTGCCCATGAAACATTTTAGAGAAAAATGGTTCAAATAAAAGTTGTAGATAATAAAAAGTTCTTTAATTTTGTGAGCCTCTAATTAAAATACATAAACAATTGACAGAGATAATTGCAAAAAAACCCTTATTTTTGCAGTCATTTATAAATGTTGGGTAGTGAAAACCAATGCATTTGTTTTTTGCACCTTCAACTTCAGTTTATTAATTTTCAAATATTTATCAACCCTATCTAAAATAGTATTTAATTTTTTATAACTACATCAACTTCTTCATAAAGGTAAGACACTGTGAGATAGAGCTAGAAATGCAGATATACGACGGAGATGCAAGGTGGACAACATTAATAACTGGACGAAAAACAGAAGAGTAGAATGGAATGACCACATAAGCCGAATGACAATAGAGTAGTAAGGACGGCGAGAGACGGTTCCCCAATAGAAAGACGATCAGTGGGAAGACCACGAAAAAGATGGAACGACAACTTACTGGAGGCACATTAAAAAACAGACAGAGTTATGTCTACATAAAAAGAAGAAGAAGAAGAAGAAAAAGAAGAAGAAGAAGAAGAAGAAGAAGAAGAAGAAGAAGAAGAACTTTTTCATCAATACAGTAAATTAGAGTATCGGAAAAAAGATGAATAAATTCACAGAGTACAAAAATATCGATATAGGTAATGTACAGAATGAATAAAAGGGGACCTAATTCACTGCCTTGAGGAGTATCTATTTTTTGATGACAATAATATGGTCTTCAAAACACACTTTCTGTTTGGTTTGCGATGATCTAAATAATTTTCGAACCACGCAATGACTGTATAGCCCTGCATCCAGCGTACCAAAAAAATTTTATTAAAAGCATTCTGAAAATTTGTTAATAACTTAACGATGTCTAGTCGGACAAACTTTGATGTACAGGAACACTGGAACAGGGCAAGTTTTAATTGTGGAACAGGTTATAGGTTTCGAACGGCAGACTACGAAAACTTCCGATGTATTTTGTGGTACAGAACTTCCAATTGATTTGTTACCCTTTCATTAAACTCTTATGCTAAAATCAGACTGCTATTTACCACCAATATAATTCCTGTCATTTGACATGTATAAAGTATTTGACATATCCTTATGATACTTGGCAGAAAGTGTAGGTACTGTATACCCTACTAAATTATGTTAAATAAACGTTTCTGGTTACTACCAGAGGCGTAGGATAGCGGAAAGTGAATGGTTGACCCTCCCCACATTATACGCCACTGGCGGAATTGCTATTTTATCGCAATATTTCGATTCTCCAATACTTTCTATACAAATAATATACTTTTCATTCATAACGATAAAATCATATTAGTTTTCGAGACATTTGAAGTTAAAAATGAAGTAGCACAATACATCACTGTGCCGTTTCATTTTCAACTTCAAATATCTCGAAAACTAATGAATTTGTCGTTACGAATGTCGTTACGAATTACGAATGAATAATATAATTTATATAGAAAGTATTGGAGAATCGAAATATTGCGCTAAAATAACAATTCGGCCAGTGGCGTAGAATTTGGGAAGGGTGAACCATTCACTCTCCCCTGTTGTACGCCTCTGGTAGTAGCCAGAAACGTTTATTTATCATAATTTAGTAAAATGTACCATACCTACTGTATACGAAGGCCGTCCGCACATGGGTCGATCGACGACACGTCTCTAAGTTCGCGCTTCTTGCTCGTCTTGTCCGAACCCTGCGGCACAAGTGATTGCTCTCCGCACACTTGCCGATTCAGTTTGCTCACATCTTCCAACCAGGAAGAACGCATTTTTTATATATTAACCAAAAAGATTATTTCGATCTGTAAAAAGTACGGTATTGTTACATTTTTAGTATAATTTGTATACAATAAGCATTATACAATTGAGAGTGTAAGGGTTTATCAACATCCAAAATTGAGATCAACACATATTCATTTAATTCTTAAATGTACTAGAAACGAAAACCAAAACATACACATTTGTTTACATTTTTACTGGGTCACCTAGTTTTGTTAGAAGCACCAGTCGACGATATTGCATAGTCAACTAATTCATATTTTCGTATGTCATGGCCACGCTGAGTCGACAATATAAACAAACTAGATGTTATAAGTTTGTTTATATAAACACGAAGGTATGGTGATTCATTCTAATTCATTCGTATTATTAAAAAAGAACATTCTCAATCCAGATGCTCTAGCAGATGGTTTTACCGCGAGCACATCAACTATTTACTGTGGTCTTTATAGTTGGTAATAAATAAGCAGTTATACATATTGTTTAATTCAGCAACCCCTATTGGTAGGGGGTAATTGTAACGTTACAAACGTCACATCTTTGATATTTTATTTTTAAATAATTATTTTACCTTATTTCCTTTAATATTTCATTCATTAATCATTATCTTCTTCTATTTGGTTTACCCATTTTCCCCTTTAATAAAAATCGGTTGGCGCCCGTTCTATAATAGGCAACCCTATTTACATTGTATCATCTCTTGTGTTCCATGTTCGTGATTTCAAATTTCGTCCAAGGTTCATTGTCATGTCATTTTTATGACAGTGGCAACCCGCATATTTTATTCTCCAAAATAGTGGTGGTAATGTTTTAAAAGGCAGAGCAGCTTCAAAAATAAATAAATCAAAAATAAATAAATTTTTATTTCAACAATAATCTTCCTCTTGGGGTGAGTTACATATAGTTTTTTTTTATATTTTCTTAGAGTCATTATATTCCATCCATACCCAGCTTTTTATAATATTTTTTATATCTAACCTAAATTTCAATGTTAGACCATTTGTTCTGATATTTTGGTTTTAAATATATTATCTTTTTAATTTATATATATGCACGTTTAGTGATCAAAATTTTAACTATTCTCCTCATCTAAATTCCATGTAATTTAACCTTGCCATTTACTATTTCTGAATACTATTTGACAAAGGTACAATTTGGTTTTCTTCTTGATGATTGATATGTGTCTCTATTTTATAGTTTTTGGTAATAAAGATCACAGTCCTCCCTCCGGGAGCTTCAAGCCATCCACATCGGTGATGGAACTAGGGCTATACCACAACAATGGACCATGAAATCTAGGCTGCAACACTGAACATCTTTTGCTGCACTGACCTAGGGCCTCAACATCTGCCCAGGTCAAGAGAAATCCACAGCAGTACCATTTGACATCAAGAAGATACCATCAGCTACCAAAAGCCATAAGTATAATCCAGAATTGTTAGTTTTTGGCAAGAATTTGAATACATTTGTTAATGCAATTTACTAAGTCATTTTTTTATTATATCTTTATTGAACAATAAACATGATTAGTTAAAAACTATGTTTTGTTTGCTTCCATTCCAATTTTCAGAGTTCATTCTAAGGTGTTAGGACAAGACGAACACACACCTGAGTGACTGAGCTAAGCTAAGGGTGTGACGATAGCTATCTTGGTCGGTTGGGGTAATATTTTCGGATGTTATTTCAATTAGCTGGATAGTCCATCGCTTACTCGTTACAAACTACCCCCAACTACCCTAAGATGTTTCCCGAGGGTGCATACCCGCATAAGAGTATTTTTCTACTTCCCTAACGAATTTTATAATAAACACCTAGAAACAAACGTTCAATGTTTTCAGAATTTTATATTACAAACAATATATTTCCACAAAACTAGTAGGTAGGAGTACAATCAACGAACATAACATGCACCGATCGAAAACTAAAATTTAATTAAGCGCAAAAAACAACAAAAAACGAAGGAAACAAATAAAATAAAATACCTATATGACTGGAAACGTGCGTCTCACTCGAACTTTCTCGTGCACTACGGATCGCAAGGGACGAGAGTCGTACAAGACGACGAGATTTTCAATCCTAAACGCTCCGTGTACGGAGCTAAATGCCCCAACGAAAGAACTTGACTGGCGGGGAGAGACCTACGCGACTGGAATCGAGTCGAGTAGTTCGAGCGTCGTCCCATGTGCGGACGGCCTAGATTTTATTTTATTAGAAATCAGACACTTAATTAAAACAGGTGCTGGTTTTTATATGATAATTTAAAAAGGTAAAAAAGGGGCTAAAAGTAAAATCAATCAATTAAATTGTGTGGTATGCATATCTACGGTACCTTGAATGATGTCTTCTTCTTCTTCTCTTAGTCGACTAAGGCTGGGTGGCGGTTTGGCACTTGTTTGGTTTAAACTATACAACACTGTCATTTCATAACGAATGTCTATACACATCTGAGGAATGTGCGTATATGTATCGCTTCCCCAAGCCGTCTTGAGTGGCCTTTGAGCCTGGAGGTAGTGCAAGACCGTATTGGTACGTAACATACACACACATGATTAAACAACAAAAAAAAATGAATAAAAATAAAACTTAGAATATTAATTACTAATTATATATAAAAGAAAAATATGTGGAGGGACGGAACACCTACAGTTTCTATCAAGTATGGCAAGTATATGTCAAATAGTTTTAAAGCTCTGGGTAAAAGTAGATATTAAATTTTTAAATAAAACAAAATTGTCCAGAATAAACAATCTAGTTGTATAATGTAAAATGCCCAGAGATTGGACATTCTTAATGAATTACTTTTCTCGTCATGAATGACGTTTCTAAGCGTCTTTTAGGGGTAAACCGATCTGCTACAAGTGGTTGCCTACCCCCACAAACCTCGCTCTACGCACTCTTTTATCATTTCAAAAACGATCCGCCGTCTACTGTATCCCTGCTGACTCTGACACATATCGCCATTGTCAGAAATTCATGGAATAACCAATAAGGCATCGAGGCTATTCGATCTTTACAAGCAACTCGACGTGTTCGAAGCGTATAATGCTCGTCATGAAAATAAATTGAAAAAATAAAGTTCTCTAGAACTAATGACTACCGAAATGGAAATGTCACGTTTTAGATACATCATATGCATCCATTGTCGGTCCATCAGCGGTCCGACAAAATTGAAATATCAATCACTGAAATATCACACACAGAATAAAAATCAGTTTACTGTGATAGAAATTGTACTAATACTCCAGTCTATCTGTGAAAGAATCATCAATTTCACATAAAAATCTTTACAGGTTTTTATAAAAAGTTCTTAAAGGTACATACACTCACCGGCACAAAATTCCGCCACCCAAAATTTTTGATTAAGTTTAACAATCTATAACTTTATTATTTGTACTCCGATTTTCAAGATTCTTGCATCAGTTTGTAGGTACATACAGGGTGTTTGGTAAAGAATGGGCCATAGCTTAACCTCAGCTTCCTGAGGTTAAAATAGGCCGATTTAAGCTAACTTACCTTAGTACAAAGTTTATAATAACCGAGATACAGGGTGTCAAAATTAAACTTTTTTTTTATTTATTATTGAATATTTCCTGACAGGTATGAGATAACAACATGAAATTTGGTATATAATTTTGACATTAAAATTTTTATTCTCCTATTAGTTTTACCTAAAAAAGGTATACTTCTTTCATCTCCCTAAACTCAACCGTTTTCGAGATAAACGCATTTTAAATCTGCGATACACCATCATTTTTAGTATAATATCATTGTAGTTACACCCGAAAAATAACTTAAAACCATAAAATTATCCAAAAATGACATAAATGACATAAATTTGAGAACTGGTACAATTATTATGGTTTTAAGTTATTTTTTGGGTGTAACTACAATGATATTATACTAAAAATGATGGTGTATCGCAGATTTAAAATGCGTTTATCTCGAAAACGGTTGAGTTTATGGAGATAAAAGAAGTATACCTTTTTTAAGTAAAACTAATAGGACAATAAAAATTTTAATGTTAAAATTATACAGAGTGAGGGATAAAAAAAATTGAACGTAATAAATGAGTGCTGAAAGGCGTATGTGGCGCCCTCTGGGCAATATATAATTTTTGGTCGGGAATTTAGTTTTTTTGACGCAAAAAACCCCCATATACCAAATTTCATGTCGCTATCTCATACCTGTCAGGAAATATTCAATAATAAATAAAAAAAAGTTTAACTTTGACACCCTGTATCTCGGTTATTTTAAACTTTGTACTAAGGTAAGTTAGCTTAAATCGGCCTATTTTAACCTCAGGAACCTGAAGTTAAGCTATGGCCCATTCTTTACCAAACACCCTGTATATTGATGTCGTTTTTTATGATTCCGATAACAAAAAACTTTTGCTTCGATGGCATTATGCGGGTGTGAATGGAAGCGTTGTTTTTTCTCCTAACTTTAAAAAATTCTGTGGAAAAATTGGAATGCTGATTTTGTTTCATACTCCTTTTGTATTGTCCTGGAGGTATCACTAAAGTTTTGTTTTTTGAATTATTCGAATATCTCTTTTCTTGTAAGAGCTGTAGATAAAAACACTGCTTTGAAGGTTTATTTAATTAAACATATCAAACGCACTAAAATTAACAAAACAAAACAAAATTAACAACAAAACAAAACAATTCAATAGCAGGTATGTCCACCTCTTGCAGCAACGACTGCTCGCAATCTGTTTAGCATTGAATAAAGATGTGTTATCCTTGCCTGGGGAATAGCCCGATATTCCTCTACCAGGGCCATAACTGTAGCAAATTTTCTAGAGGTCTAGGATAACGGCGAATAGCTTTTTTTTAATTCATCCCATATATGCTCAATAGGATTGAGATCTGGGATGCATGCGGGCCATTCTAATCTTATCAATCTAACCTCTATTTTATGAGTCAATCAGTGTTTTTATTTACAAAAAATGGTACAGCTCTTACAAGAAAAGAGATATTCGGATAATTCAAAAACAAAATTTTAGTGATGCCTCTGGAATAATATGACAGGACTATGAAACAAAATCAGCTATTCCATTTTTCCACAGAATTTTTTAAAGTTAGGAGAAAATACAACGTTTCCATTCACCCCTGTATAATGCCATGCAAGCAAAATTGTTTTGTTACCGGAATAATACTAAACTATATCAATACATGTACCTACAAACTGGTGCAAGAATCTTGAAAATCGGAGCACAGATAATAAAGTTATAAATTGTCAAACTTAATCAAAAATTTTGGGTGGCGGAATTTTGTGCCGTGTGAGTGTATATTTTTGTTATTTTTAAATCATAAAAAGTGAAAAAATTAATTTTTATCTTAAAAATCTTAAAAAGTTTTTTAATTGGCAAATGACACATCTTATGGAAAATATAATGTCACTGAAATGAAATAAAATTTACATGAATAGATTCGTCTCTAAATTACAATAATTTCATATCATTGCGCTAAATCTGAATTTTGATAAATAACGGCGTAAATTGATATAAATAAATCTAAAATCAAATAAGAATGTAACTGAGTCAAAGAGAGAAAAGAGATTTACCGGATCGCCACTTCATAAATCTTTCTTCACGTATTAAGACAGAGGCTTACTCTTATCTTCTAGATAATAAAGTAGATATAATTTGGTCAGTCGTACAAAAGTATATAGTTACTCTAATCGGCTTAGCTCACGCAGGGTAAGCTGTTTTCAGTAGCCACTAGACTAATAGTATTTATGAATGACAGTTTTATGGATTTCAAAAATGGGATTTCGATCAATTTTGATTACAATTTACGCAGTGCTTAATCAAAATTCAGAGTTGTCAATCAAGGATAGCAAGGATATGAAATGATTGTAATTTCCAGATGAATCTATTCATGTAAATTTATTGCATTATATTTTTCATAAGATGTGTGCCGTGTCCTTTCTAAATTAAAATACACAAATAATTGATCGAGAGAATTGCAAAAACCTCTGTTTTGCAGTAATTTATGAATATCTTAGTACATACCTTTGTTTTTTGCACAGTAACACGTACTATCTACAAGATTATTTCTCAAGAACAATTTGGCTTCAGTAAAGGGATGGGTAATCAATGGAATCGTAATCAGTGGAGAGGTTGTAAATAATATTCGATACGCAGACGACACTGTACTAGGTGCAAGAACAGTAGAAGAATTACAACGATTACTTACAAACATAAATATTGCTTGAAACAATTATGGCATAATTAATATCAAAAAAACCAAGTATTAGGCCAGGAACCGAAGCTTTTCACCTCGCAATTTTTACAGAATGGATAGATTTGCTTGAAAATTTGAAAATAAGTAGTAGATAGACCAAGGATCAAAATCTATATGATGCCGACAGGCGCTTTTACCATGGGGGTGGTTGTCACCCCATCACGAGGGTGGACATTTTTATTATATTTTGACGGCAAGGGTTGGTAAAAACATTCATTTTAAGCAAAAAATGTCCTATACATTTTTTTGATAAAATTAACAGTTTTCGATTTATTTGCCATCGAAAATGTTAGTTTTATATCGAAAAAATCAATGTTTTGATAGGTATACTCATTTACGATTCACTCAATTTTTGCCGTAGAAAAAACTTTTTCAAACCAAGTTCTTGAGAATTGAATAACCTACAATTTTATATTGAAATATTTTTTCGTATCTCTGATGCTAATCTTTACATTCTGAAGAAAATGGCATTTTTTACCAAGCTACAAAAATTCGTTATTCGCTTTTAACTCCTGTTTTTAAAAAATAATCATTCTAAGCCAGTCAAACATCTAGAATCTATTAATAATACATAAATAAATAAGAATGAATAAGGCCAATGACTAAAAACACCGCTAACTTACATTATTATGCTTCCAATTGGATTTCTCCTTTTTTTTTTCAAAAAAATATATTGATTTTTTAACCCTAACATTTTTAATTTTGATCCTAGAAGTTTCGTAAAAAAGAATTTTGTAGGTTTTTATAAGGTCTATAAGGCTATTAATATTAATTATTGTTAAAATCCTCAGTGGCAAAAAGAGGTGACTTTGAAAGGGTTGGTAAAGGTGGTTTTTGCATGTCATTACAAGTTTTAATTGTCGATAGTTCACTCAATTTTTGCCGTAGAAAAAATTTTTACAAACCAGGCTTTTGGAAATTAAATCGGCTACAATTTCATATTTGAACATTTTTTCGTATCTCTGATGCTAATCTTGCTATTCTGAAGAAAAAGCCATTTTTTCCAAAACTTCAAAAATTCGTTATTTGCCTTTGACTCCATTTTTTTTAAAACTGTTCATTCTAAGCCGGTCAAACATCTAGAACCTATTAATAATACATAAATAAAAAATAGCAAATAAGGTCATTGACTAATTTTAATTAGGGTGGTGATTAGGGGGTTGCTTTCAATCACTTTTTCGCTGAAAAAAATAGGAACTGGCATTCTTTTCATTATAAGTTACTTAATTTTGAGCTAGAGACTTTTTTTATTTTTGGAGATAGATATTTTTAATACTTTAAATTAATTTGAACAAGTTGTCCTCGAAAAATGCATAGTTTTCTCGTCTTTTGACTTTGAAACTACAATATTTAGCATTTGACGAAGAAGAGCCAACATAAATAAAGTATAGCTCGATTACTATTGGTCTTAAAGAAAATCTAAAAACACGTTTTTGTTTATTTTTTCAAAAGGTACATTTTTGTTAAGTAAAGTTGTTTTGATAAAACGAAAACTTTTGGAGTTATTAGCAGAAAACTTATTAAAAACATTGATTTTTTCGATATAAAACCAACACTTTCGATAGCGAATAAATCGAAAACTATCAATTTTATTAAAAAAATGTATAGAACGTTTTTTGCTAAGAATGAACGTTTTTACCAACTTTTGTGATTAAAATATAATAAAAAATTTCCACTCCTGAGATGGGGTGGAAGCCACCCCCATGGTAAAAGCGCCTTTCAGCATGATATAGATTTTGATCCTTGGACTATCCACTACTTATTCTCAAATTTTCAAGCAAATCGATCCATTCTGTAAAAATTGCAACTGACAAAGTTTTGTCCTATTTTAAGCTTCATTACTTGGACTATATATGGTCTTCAGTAAAAACATGACACAACCAGCACATATTAGCATAAACGGCATTCAAATTGAAAAAGTATGAAGTTACAAATACTTGGGAACTTTAATAAACGAAACTGGAGACCAAAACAATGAAATAAAAAGACGTATCGAAATTGCCAGGGCCACCTTCATAAAGATGAGAAAATCCCTCTACGATTAAGAATGCTAAGAGGCTACGTATTTAACACGTTATTATACGGTGTAGAGGCCTGGACTCTCAAACAGAACAACATAAAAAATATTGAAAGTTTCGAGATGTGGTGCTACCGTCGAATGCTGAAGATAAGTTGGGTTGAAAGAATCACAAGAAGTAATACGAAGGATAGGAAGAGACCCAGAAATTTTGTTAACGATAAAACGAAGAAAACTCGAGTATTTGGGTCACCTGATGAGAGGTCATAAATACGCATTACTTCAAAATATAATGCAAGGAAAAATAGAAGGAAAACGGAATCCAGGCCGTAGAAGAATGTCATGGATGCGATATTTGAGAGAGTGGTTTGGCTGCACTACTAATGAACTTTTTAGGTCAGCTGTAAACAAGGTCAGGATAGCCTTGATGATTTACAATCTCCGATAGGAGTGGCACAAGAAGAAGAAGAAAGGGATGGGAACACGAGAAGCAATATTTTTTCTTCAAACTCTGGCACACAGGTGGAAAGATCTACAAGCAGAACTTTTTGTCTGTTTTATAGATTTTGAAAAAGCGTTCGACTGGGTGCAGCACAGGACCTTAACGGAGTGATTGAACGACATCGGAGTCGACAAAAGAGATTGTATAATTATAGAAGTTATTTAATGGAATCAGACACCAATCATAAAGACCAACAGTAACACGTCAACGCCAATTGAATTACGAGGTGTGAGACAGGGTTGTGTGCTATGACCGATACTGTTTAACGTCTACTCATGATTCTCTTTGCCTTATCCCTATGCGGGGTCGGCTTCCCTAATTGCATTTCTCCACACAATCCTATCTTGGGTAATATCAATGTTAATCCCCTTTACCAACATGGCCTGCTTTATCGTCTCCCCCCAGGTCTTCTTTGGTCTTCCTCTCCTACTCCTTCCAGGAATCTGCACTTCAGCTATTCTTCGTATTGGGTGATTAACGTCTCGACGTTGAACATGACCAAACCATCTTAACGTATGCTCTCTCATTTTGGCATCAATTGGTGCCACACCTAGACTTCCCCTAATATACTCATTTCTAATGTTATCCTTCTTTGTCACTCCACTCATCCATCTAAGCATTCTCATTTCCGCCACATGCATTCGTTGTTCCTCTTTTTTTTCACTGCCCAACATTCAGTTCCGTGCATCATAGCCGGTCTTATGGCTGCTTTATAGAATTTTCCCTTCAGCTTCATTGGAATTTCTCTGTCACACAACACACCACTCGCTTGTTTCCACTTCATCCATCCTGCCCTAATTCTACTGCATGCATCTCCATCTATTTCTCCATTACTCTGTAATACCGATCCTAGGTACTTAAAACTATTGCTTTTCACAATCATTTCACCATCCAAAGATACCATTTTATTTGTAGTAACTCCATCTTTAAATGAACATTCCAAATACTCTGGTTGTGTCCTACTAAGTTTTAAACCTTTTTCCTCCAGAGCTTGTCTCTACTGTTCCAGCTTTTGTTCTAAGTCTCTTTCACTATTTCCTATTAACACTACATCATCAGCATACATTAGGCACCATGGAATACTACCCTGTAGTTTCGCTGTTATCTGGTCCAAAACTAATGAGAATAAATAAGGACTAAGCACCTAGCCTTGGTGCAATTCTACTTTCTGTTAGAATATATTCAACTATAAATTATGGTATTCTTATTAGTGTTAAAATGGACATAGCAGTCAAAGTGGGCGGGCTAATTCCCCGAACCTTTTAGGTCGAAAACTCTTACATAGGATTGATTACATGAAAGTATCGTGTTACAAGACATATGGATGTGAAAGCGATTTTAGTAGTTTTGTATTTGATATTTTTACAGGAGTCTAGAAGAATATCTCGTTGTAGAAACACGTATCTTAATTTCTTTGTATATTGTAATATTTCGGTTTTTCGGTTTTTCGGTTAAAATAAATAGTTTGTTTACTATTATTTGTACCTTTTATTATCTAATATTTCTAATACTTTCACCTGAAATTTATCAGTCTCTCCCACACCTGTTCTAACACTAGTCGTTACTCCCTCATACATATCTCTCACAATCTTTACATATTCGCCAGGGACTCCTTTCTTATTGAGTGCCCACCACAGAATCTCTCGAGGAACTCTATCATATGCTTTCTCAAGAACAATGAATACCATATGAGTGTTGGTCTCTTTATTCCTGTATTTTTCCATCAGTTGCCTTACAATGAAAATTGCATCTGTTGTTGATCTCCAAATTGATTATAGGATATATCGGTTTCTTCACGTATCCGTCTATCAATTACTCCATGGTGTGGCTAAGTAGTTTTATAGTCCTGTAGTTTGTGCATTGTTGTATGTCTCCCTTGTTTTTGTAGACAGGTACTAATATACTGCTTCTCCAATCGTCTGGCATTTGTCCAACTTCCATAATTCTATTAAATAGACCTGCTAGCCAACTTATTCCTGGCTCTCCCAATACTCTCCATACTTCCCCAGGAATATCATCTGGTCTGACTGCTTTTCCTTTCTTTATTTTTTGAAGCGCTTGAGCCACTTCCTCGTTTGTTATTCTGGTAACCATTTCTGTTACTGTCTCCGTTAACTCCACAGGCTGTCTGTCAAATTCTTCATTTAATAAACTGTCAAAATACTTTCTCCATCTCATTTTAACGTCTACTCTGAAGTAATATTTGCGGACGTTTCATTGCACTCTTCAAAAGGAATCAGGATAAACGGTCAAAGAGTAAATACATCCGCTATACAGATGAGACTATTTTAATGACTGATTCGGACCACAGTCTCCGGATACATACTGTTAAATAGGGTTACTGAGAGTTGTGAAAATTGGGGATGATGTTCAATACTGCGATCAAAGATCAAAGTTATGAAAATATCAAGGAATAAAAAAAATTTACCCCTTCCAATAATGTGAACCACAACAGCTTGAATACGTAAACAAATACAAATACCTTGGCTGCGGGTTTAACAATCAACTTGAATATAAATAAGAAGTAAGAGCGAAAATATAGGTAGCTCGACAAGGCATTATCAAGATGAAAAGCTTATTTTGTAACATGAGCATTACATAACATTAATATCAGCCCTAGATGTTAGTCTAGGCGCCAAATAGAGGTCACCGTGTTCTTTTCAATTCTGATGGACAAACTCAACGGTTTCTTATGGATTTTTGGCTGCCGATTACGAATTTCGGGGGTGGATTTTGATCCGAGTGGTCAAAAAATTGTTATAAACAATTTAATTGTTTATAAGGCTCTGGCTCATAAACTAAAAGAGATAAAAAAATGTTTAAGATAAAATGTGTTCCTTAATAAAAAAAGAAGGAAAAAACGTTTACTAAACTTAAATCCAACAATTAGAACTCAAGATATTGTAAAATTAGTGCACAATACAAATTGCAAATTGCAAAATAAGTAATTTTCGAAGCTTTATCGATCATAACTCAGCTTCTACGAATGCACATGAGCCTTAGATCTCATTTTAAATCTTAAGTAATAGGCTTCCAAACAAAGTTTGTTAAATTACTTTATCTTCATTAGTTTTAAAGTTACACCAGTTTGAAGTTATAATTTTCTTAAAAAAATTATACATTAATTTGTTTATAAGGGTTTCAAGCAAATTTGAGCTATAAAAATTTATACTTTAATTAACAATATTGATAGAAGAATTCAAAAGGAATAATTTGAGCTTATGAAAATGTTCGTAAGTTTATTTTTGGCCAAGACATCGATATTTTGGCTACGAATTTCGTCACTTACTTGACTGTGAGCCGATCTTGCGCCTCATAGCGGGCCATTAAAATATCGATATCTAGGCCAAAAATACACTTACGAACATTTTTATAAGCTCAAATTGTTCCTTTTGAGTTGTTCTATCATTATTGTTAATTAAAGTATAATTAAAACAAAATCAATGGGTACCTATATCAGTTGTGCACATAGAATTAATTTTCTTCTCTTTTATTTCAAACTAAATCAAATTTTCGTCTTTTTTCTCAAAATTGTCACCAATGACGTCATTGACTCTACTATGACTAGTATTTTATCAACCTAACACTAACAACAGTTCTTTCTGTAACAGAGAGTAGAGAGTTGCCTTTTAGACTTTTACAATAAAATCTAATTTATTATAATTTAAATTTCACTTTTATACAGTTACTAATAGATAATCCAAATTTTAAACAACACTAATAATTTGAAATTCATAACCAAAAATTGACTACCTGTCTTGTCATGTCACTTCGGTCTGATAATTAGATTGTCATCTCCTTCACTTTTGTTGGTCTGTGTCCATTGAACTGGCAAGAACCACAAGTTCTTATCGAGCAGGGAACCATGTTGCCCTTTGAGCACTCCTAACACATTTAATCTTGTAACATCGACTTGGAGTCGCTATAAACACCATACAATTATTATGTAAACCGTAATTCTCGATGTAACCTATTTCAAAAAGTTGCTAGTTTCATGTACTAAGCAGAACGTAAGTATTACCACATTTTTCTTTAACCTAGTCACAATTTTAACCTTTTGCATTCATTCTAACGTGGAAATACTTCGTTCTAGGCACTGAGGATGATCTGATCCAGATTGAAAACGTTTTGCAAATCCTTTCAGATGACTTTTAATGTTTTTAATAAAACTTTTTTTATGCCATTATACAAACGAAGTTTTTACTTCTGTATGATTTTATAAAGTATAATTGTTTATAACTCAAATTTGTTTAAAACCCTTATAAAAAATTAATGTACAAATAAAGATAAAGTAATTAACAAACTTTGTTTGGAAGATTAATTAAGCTTTAAAATGAGATCTTCTAAGGCTCATTTGCATTCGTAGAAGCCGAGTTACGATCGATAAAGCTACGAATTTCGTCACTTACTTGACTGTAAGCCGAACTTGCGCCTCATAGCGCGCCATTAAAATATCAATATCTTGGCCAAAAATACACTGAACATTTTCGTAAGCTCAAATTGTTCCTTTTAAGTTCTTCTATCATTATTGTTAATTAAAGTATAATTGTTTATAGCTTAAATTTGTTTGAAACTCTTATAAACAAATTAATGTAAAATTGTTTTAATTGTTTTGTTTGGAAGCCTATTAATTATTAAGCTTTAAAATGAGATCTTCTAAGGCTCATTTGAATTTGTAGAAGCCGAGTTACGATCGATAAAGCTTCGAAAAATACTTATTTTGCAATTGGCAATTTGTCTTGTGCACTAATTTTACAATATCTTGAGTTCTAATTGTTGGATTTAAGTTTAGTAAACGATTTTCTCTTCGTTTTTTATTAAGTAACAAATTTTATTCGAAACATTTTTTTATTTCTTTTACTTTATGAGCCAGAGCCTTATAAACAATTAAATTGTTTATAACAATTTTTTGACCACTCGGATCGAAATCCACCCTCGAAATTCGTAACCAGCAGCTAAAAATCCATAAGAAACCGTTGAGTTTGTCCATCAGAATTGAAAAGGACACGGTGACCCCTCTGGCGCCTAGACTATGTCGTTTTCTGCATTGCTATGTATGGTCAATACTTTGGTATGGAACGGAGGCCTGGGCACTCAACATAACGCTGATGAATGATGAAGTTAGAAGCCTTTGAACTATGGCTTTATAGAAGAATCTTGAAAATACCTTAGACAACCCACACCACCAACGAAAATGTTCTGAGGATAATTGGTACACATAACGAGCTGCTAAAGAAGTAAAGATCATCAAAATTAGAAAAGTTAGCTACCTGGGACACACAATGAGAAACAAAAAGTACCGCCTCGCGCAACTGTTAATCCAGGGTACGATTCGATCGGCCGAACAGGGAGAAGTTGGTTTTTTGCGGTTTCCCAACTTCATTGCACAATTATACCTGTTCGCCCCAAGAAAATAGCCGCAACTATTTTCACCACTCGAACGCTCACTGTCCACGCTGCGCTCAAAGCCACCTCCTGACCGCCGACGAGGGACGCAGGTTCGCCTGTCGTTGTACAATGGTTTCTAGGGAGACTGGTCGAGAGCAAAGCACGGACAGTACACAAAAATGTCTATGGAACCAACAACAATCCATCAAACTTTCTTCTCTGTTGACTTCTTAGCCTTCTGGACACCACCGTCCGGCATAACCCAGGATCCAAAAAACACCAGGATACGGCGCTTGCCCCAGTGTGTTTTTCGGACTGTTTGCTTTTGCTGCCAACATTTTACATCCACTACAAACCCTGAAGAGGACAAAATCCTAAACGGGGACACACATTGAACGCATTTCCACATAGCAATTTATCCTATACAAGCAAATCAAACAATGTGATGATGTACGATTCGAGGAAAACGGGTCCATCTAGGCGTCAGATTTCATGGCTTAGAAATATCAGAGACTGAACCGGCCTTGATTCAACATCTTTGTTTGGAACTGCATTGGACAAAGACAGATTTGCCAGTGTAGTAGCTAATCTCCACTAAAGGAAACAGCACCACAAGAAGAAGAAGAAAAAGAAGAAGAAGAAGAAGAAGAAGAAGAAGAAGAAGAAAAAGAAGAAGAAGAAGATGAAGAAGAAGGGGGAAATAACGCGATTTCTCGTGGCGTTGATACCCGTCTTTAATTTGGCTTCTATTACATATTTTCTGTTTCTCGAGTCGTGCCACGCCGCGTTCCGTTGGATCCCAGCTTAACACATGCATGAAATCATGAAGAGGAAAAAACAGTCGGAGCATTTATATAAAATAGATTCGGAAGGAAATGCGTACGGTTCAGCGAGCAAGAAACAAAACAGTGGAATGAGTGTGTGTGTCTGTATGGGAGTATGGGTAGGAACATAACGGTCTTATGTAGTAGTCGGGCATGAATATACAGTTTTCAATGAATGCACGCATGAAGGAAGACAACGGCAGGAAGCCAAATCATTTTCTTTCAAAACTGATACACACATTTCGCAAATTGTTTTTGAACGGCAATAGGCCAATCGTTGGGGATTATTTGTTTGTCTTTTATTTAAGACGTTTGTTCTATTCATATACGGTTGTTTTATTAATATTTAAACAACCAATTTCAGACATAGATTTGAATTATAATATGGTGGAAATTAGAAAGGACCACAGAGCATTTTTTTTTCTAAATTGAGTTATTGACGTAGTAATGATCCAAGGTCCTCCTCCCCCTCTTCGTTTGTCGTCCTAAGCAAGGTTCTAGGTGCCAGGTGCCAGCATTAAAATTAGAGTTTCAGGAGCTTCTCATAGATGTCGGGGCTGTATGTACGGCAGCTATTTACTTCTTCTTCTTAGCCTTCTATCGTCCATGTTTGGAAATAGGCCTCTCCCAACTCCTTCCATCAGCAAAGCAATTACCTTTCACCAATTCCCTTGGATATTATATTATATTGGATATTACCTTGGAATATTATAAATCCAACGGTTGAGATATAGCTACTTCTAGACATCTGCTTGTGTCAGATGTATGCTCTTATTGTGAGTTATAATAATTGATAGTACTACCTTAAAATGGAAGAAAGTCAGAAAAAGGGAAGACTTAATGGCAGTGGTTAATTTGGCAGTTAGCAGAAACGCTTAAAATCAGTTGGAGCGTCATACAAAACATAAGTAGCTCCAAAAGATATCCCAACGAACAAGTTTCAGATAACAACCTAATGATTTTCCATTTGAGCCTTGGGTCACAGTATTAAAAACAGGGTTGGCATAGAATTTCCCCATCTTATAAAACCCAGCGGGTTTTTTCGGGTTTTTTCAATTGATAAAACCCACTATTATTGGGTTTTTTGGGGTTTTTTCAAAAATAGCAAATTTTCAGTTGAATGAACGTCATATTTATTTCTGAATAAAAACAAAAACTAGCATAAATACCATGAAGTAAGTAGTAGGTGAATACAAAACGAGAGAAACTGAAACTAAACTAATAAAACACTTATTTTAAACATGGTATATAGACAAATAAAAAAATAAACAAGTTTCTTGTTAAACAAAGCATCAGCAAAGCATATTAGTTATCAGGAAAATCAGAATCTGTATTTTTGTCACATTCCCAATTCCCATTCGTTATTCGTTAGACTCGGTCGAGGACGAGGACTCGGTTCTTAAATGATTATATATTTTTACCAAGTTTGCAGCTCTATCGGCACCTAATCTGTTGCGAAGCTTAGTCCATATTAATCCATATGAAGAAAAAATCCGCTCAATAGATGCAGATGAAGCTGGACATGAGAACAAAGATAACATATAAATACAAAATTCATATGGTATTTGATTTGTTTTTTTATTGATATCAGCTTCCACCATTTCTTTGTTGAGAATTTTTTGACAAGTTCTTTTTTGAAAAGTGTTGCGGGGAACATGTCTGTATCCTTAATCTTGAATGATAACATCACTGCCAAAAACTCATCAGAAAGATTCGATGCAACCCATTGTTCGACTGTTTCCTCTTCTTCCCCTGTAAGTCGTCTTCCCATGTATTTGTGATCCATAGTATTTGCAAAAAGGTGAAATGGTTGAATGGCAAAGTCATATCTCTTTTTTATTTCTTGTCTGTATGACTGTAACAAATCATGGTCGAGGCCATCTTTCCATATTTCTACTGCATCAGAAATGTTTACAGAATCACTTTCGAATCTGTCTAGAGCTTTCACAATAACGGCAAGTTGTTTTTGCAAATACAGAGCCTCTCTATATATGGCGACATTATCTAATATTTTGGAGATATTTTTATCAAATTCTTGCTCCTCCTCTGTCCTAATTTCAACATATATGTGATAGTTGCTTATAAATTGCTGACATTGTCAAGTTGCTTTATTTTGTAAGCATATTTTGTTATTTTATTATTTTTGCAATAAAATTTATAATTTTTGTAAAACTTTTGATAGAGCAGAAACTATATATCAAATCTAAATAAAAAACTGAAAATCCAAAAAAAAACCCGAAAAAAACCCTAAAAAACCCAAAAAACCCGTCGGGTTGGGCTTTTAAAAAAAAACCCGGGTTTTTTCCAACCCTGATTAAAAACAGACAGTAGTGACACTCCCGTCGGCGAATTTGAAGTTTTTGAAGTCACATTTTGTAGAGGCAGCCATCTTGTTATCTGTCATCTGAGACTAAAAGTTACGACCGGACTGGCTCAATGAAAAATTTTCTGGTAATCAGAATGAGTAAATGCCCCATTATGGAGCTTAGGTTTAGAAATATTAGACGAATTAAGTAGGTCAAATAAATTATCAAATCTTTGAACGATCACAGTTAGTAGTTCCAACAGCTTCAAGAGGCAACATATTAAAACGAATGTACAAGATTAAACCAGCAACAACTACTGTGCCACTAAGCACCTGATAGACTTTAAACGTGAAGCTGTCAGCGCAGAAAAAATGCGTGACTTCATCAAGGCCGCAGAGTGTCATTACTGTTTATTTTTAATACTGTGCTTGTGTATTTTTTGCAGATCACTTGCGAATGCAAGTTGCACTGTGAAGATGTTACGTGTTTGCTGTGTTTAAACAAGACGACATGGTTTGGACGAGGATGAGCAACATAGGCGCCCATACACACGGGCAGGGGGGGGCCGTGGCCCCCCCCTAGCTTTTCGGGAAAGAACAAAAATTAAATTTATATTACATAAACGTATTTTGTCAAAAAATGATTGGATAATTTTGAGAGATAAATTGGAAACAACATTATTTATTAATAAAATAATTCACATATTGGGTAATTAATAGTTTAACAGAAAATCTGTGTGTCTGGGACAGCGGTCTATATGGAATGTGCATAATACACATTTCGCACAGTCAGGGTATGCTATTAACGAAAACATTGAAAGAGATTAGAAGCGTGGGAACATAATATATACTGTAACCGACACCCAAAATTACAAATTAAATGAATCATTTATAATACTGCAAAGAAAATCATATCAGCAAGAAATCCGATCTCTGACCGATAATCACTAATGAGCCATTCGTCTTTGAGAACTGGCACTATAAAGATAAAGTGTAAAATCTGTAATTATATTTATTTTCTATAATATTAAGTTTTGTGTACACTGAATAGAATCATCTTTATTAACAGAAATAAATTTATTGAACATAGTTAGTCAAATTTTAGTTTGCAAAAGTATTTTTTAGTAAGTAGATTATTTTTAAAGTGTACATTATGATGAACACAACAATTTTATTTAAATGAAAAACAGGTGATATTTCATGACGAATGAGTGTTATATACAGAGTGTACCAAAAGTAGCGGAAAGGTCGAATAATTCGCGAAATGAACATCGGATCGAAAAACTGAAAAATATGTGTTAAATATTTCTCAAAAATCTATGCGATGACACTAAACAAGTCCACCACTTCAACCCCTGGGTGTGTAGCGGGGGGTAACTTTAAAATCTTAAATGGAATCCCTAATTTTTGTTGCAGATTTGGATTTTCCTTGTAAAAATAAGCAAATTTTATTCGAGCCATTTTGCGAATTGTGGATAGATAGCGCTATAATCGGAAAAAACGATATATCGTGATACCATAGCAAAATTATAGAAACGGTCTAATATCTCGAGAAATATACTTCCAAATGAAAAACTAAAAAACATGTGTTTAATATTTTTCAAAAATCTATAGAATGACACCAAACAGGATTTTTCATTCCACACTCTGGAGGTGGGGTGAGAGTTAACTTCAAAATCTTAAATAGGAACCCCCGTTTTTTATTACAGATTGAGTTTCCTCCTCAAAAAATAAGTAATATTTATTCGAAACTTTTTTTAGAATTGACGGATGGCGCTATAATCGAAAAATGCGATTTATTTGCGCCATCTATCAACGATTCTAAAAATGTTTGGAATATATGAGACTTATTTTTCATAAGGATTCTATATCTGCAAAAATAAAGGGGGCTCCTTTTTAAGATTTTAAAGTAAAAACTTGGTTCGACACATACTCATGTTTAGTCTACTCGCCAAAGTTGAAGGCAGGGCTTTGCAAGCATTGTATTCTTTTCAAACGGGTTTTAAAGAGAGGCGCAACTTTTGTGGTAGCCATGACATTTCCATTTAAAAACTTGGTCTAGTATTTAAAATGTATGAATAATTTCTCACAACAGGGTTCAAACTAGGTTTTTTAGGTGGTTTAAACTACAGTAGACTCCCTCTATAACGAGAACTGAAATGGTGGACTAATTATCTCGTTATAAGCGGATTTCGTTATATCAAACAACAATAATAATGAAATGTTTTGATGCCTCTTACGTAGTTTATTAGATGTCGATGGTCAACCGGAACAGTGAACAATGAGACTTCGCCGTCATAAATTGTAAATTTCCTATAATATTCAATATCGGTCGATAAACAGACAGAAGTTTATTACAGGTGGCCGAGTTTATTACAGCACTGGCCTCGATAATAAGACAGATGTTGGGCATTTCTATGTACAGGCAGTTGGGGCATTTATTTATTTATGACCTTTCTTCTTAAGGTGCCGAGACCGCTATTTATGACCATTACAACGCTAAAAACAGGTAAAGACACGTATTCTTCGATTTTAATTTTCCTCGTTGTAACCAAATATGCCTCGTTATAGAGCGTTATAGTTCAATAGGAATTTCATGGGACACCTACCCAGATAGCACAAGTACGTTTTATGGACATCCAATGGACGTACATCTGTGTACATTGGAACGTCCAATGGACGTCCCGCTAAGGTACAATGGACATCCGATGGACGTCCAACGAATGTCCAGAGTTCACAAAATTGGACGTCCATAGAATGTCCGCTACAAACGTACATTGTACGTTGTATTGAAGCTTTCAGTGTACACCTTATGTACATTCAATGTACGTCTTATGGACATTTGTAGGGCACTTTTCAGAAAGAAATCTAGTATCTATAATTTTGTGAATACATAGCAAAAAGCCTTTATAGGAAATAGTTCCTTATAATACTAAACTTATACTTAAAAATATTACACAAAAGACCTTTTTATTTCTCTTTACTATAACTTCATTATAATATATACTTTATTATAGGAACTAGGAACTTCATTAATGCACGACTGCACTTGCACGATAAACAGAAAACACAAATATATCACAGGATGTATTTTCATAAAAACGAGATTCAGATAATGACGCCCTAGGAAGCATGCACATTAAAAGAGGTTTAATCTCTGTTCGGTTTCTGTTCCAAACTATTTTTAGAGTCAGTACCGTTGTTGTATATTACAAGCGCGTTTGCCATTCTGTGAATTATCATAAATAAACCATCCTTCAGTATTCCACAACAATTAACAGCGATAATCCCCTAAAAGTACCTGCCTAATACTAACTTTCACGACCGATAGCGCGAAGAGCGACAACGTTGTCAAGAAGATTCTCATTTAGTTTGTATTGGGACTTAATATAATAGTCGCGTTTTGTGTAAAATATCCATGGACCACAAATGGATGTCCAATGTACGTTGAAATCCAACGTCCAATGGACGTCCCGTAATGTACGTACATAGTACGTCCAGTTTTGGTCCATGGACGTTTGGACTTTAAATGTACGTTATATGGACGTACATCGGACGTTGTGTGCTATATGGGTAATGTACCTCGTTATAAGCGAAACCTCGTTATACCCGTCTTCGTTATAGAGAGAGTCTACTGTATATATTGTCATCCGAAATATACAAAATGTAATGTGCAACATCTTCACGTTTGGCCCCCCCTAAAAATTTTTATATGGGCGCCCTTGATGAGCAAGACAGCCGACGTCAGAAAACAATATGCTATACCCTTCCCAGTGTTGGAAAGATGGAAAATTTGTCCGCGTATCCAAAAAAATCTTTCAAGATACTTTTGCTGTTAATGATGAAAGATTGCGCGTGATTGTCGAGAAGAAAAAGTTGGGTGCAACGTGTTATACCACTGATAATAGTACCAGAGACGTTGCTCCAAAGTTTTGTGAATATGAGCGTTTTGGTAAAAAACTACATAAACATACATAATACCAAGGGATGTTGGTCATTATTCAAGAGCTAATTCGCAAGGGAGTATACGTTAGCTCGAAAAATTGTTTAAACAATTTTTTTATACAAATTCACAAAAATAATTTTTTCATTTCGAACAATTTTTTTTAGATAATTTGGGTCATTCTGAGTAAAAAATGTCCGTTGTCATTTTTCTCTAAAATTGATTGTTGTCGAGTTATACGCGATTAAAAATTTGAAAAATGAGAAAATGGCCATTTTCAAGGCTTAATAACTCGATTAAAAATTATTATTATGAAATTCAAAAAATGACCAAATCAAGTTTCAAACACCTTCTTCAAGGTCCTGAAGAGATTTTTGGCATTATTTTATTACAAAGCTGCTATTTTTAATTATTAGCAATTAGCGCTATAGTCCAGGATGTAGCGTCGCCCCCGTTAATGAAATTATTCCGATTAGATTTTTTTGCACAAACTTACTCAAAAAGAGGTCCTTATAACATATTCACAGGGTGCCGGGCGGTGTCGTGGTCGAAAAATTGTTTAAACAATTTTATTTAAACAAATTCACAAAAATTATTTTTTACTTCGAACAAATTTTGTTTAGATAATCTGGGACATTCTGAGCAAAAAAGGTATCTTGTGATATTTCTCTAAAATTGATTGTTGTCGAGTTATACGTGATTTAAAATTTCAAAAATGCGAAAATGGCCATATAACTCGGCAACAATCAATTCTAGAGAAAAATCACAAAAGACCTTTTTTGCTCAGAATAACCCAAATTATCTAAAAAAATCGTTCGCAATAAAAAAAATTATTTTTGTGAATTTTTAAAAAAAAATTGTTTAAACAATTTTTTGACCACGGCACTGCACGGCACCCCGTGGATGTGTTATAAGGACCTCTTTTTGAGTAAGTTTGTGCAAAAAAATCTAATCGAAATAGTTTCGATAACGGGGGCGACGATACAGTTGGACTAGAGTGCTAATTGTTAATAATTAAAAATATCAGCTTTGTAATAAAATAATGCAAAAAATCTCTTCAGGACCTTGAAGAAGGGGTTTGAAACTTGATTTGGCCATTTTTTGAATTTCAAAATCACAATTTTTAATCGGGTTATTAGGCCTTGAAAATGGCCATTTTCGCATTTTTCAAATTTTTAATCGCATATAACTCGACAACAATCAATTCTACAGAAAAATCACAAGAGACCTTTTTTGCTCAGAATAACCCAAAATCATGCCTATTCTGTAACTCATTTCGATGATAGAAGTCAGTAAAATCGAATAGAAGTGACCAAGTCGAATAGAAATAGTCCAAATCCGTATTCCATAACTACTTCGGAATCTCTACAATCGTAATGTGAATAGAAATCACAAACCATACATACTCATAGACGTTTCACGACCATGTTAATCTTTCGGATCGAATTAACGCCATCTCTTGATTGGAATGGGAACTAAATTGACGAATTTTAGTTACGTGGTAATTTCAAATTATAAATTTTGCGGGATTTTTGATGAAATTTCGCAGGAAATTAAAACAACAGAAAGACAATTCAATGTTTTATTCAATGTTTTACTGAAAACTTCAAATATTCCAATTTGTTTTCAAAATGCTAAACACTACTGCCATGTGTCACGTGAAAGCACTGATGTGTAATATTGAGTTGAATGAAAATTTTTGAAAGAATCTTGTAGGATGATTGTTTAGATAAATACCTTATAATCTTTTACAAACTTCCAAAAATATATAGGCCCGAAATGTTGATGACACACTTGCCTATTAGAATAAACTGTTTCAGGATCTATTATATTGTTTTTTTAAATGTGGAGAAACACAACACGGGATGATCAATGTAAACTAAAAATTCTACTCATAAAAACGGAGAGGAGGTTAATACAATTGATTAAAATTGTGATTAAATCTAATTAAAAACGTAACACCACATGAATTAACATAAAATAATTAAGCCACAAACTGTAAAATAAAAAGTAAATAACAAATTAATTTAATTGTCAACTGTCAGTTGTTAAATATGACAAGAGAATTGACTGACAGCGACATCTCTGGATTGGAATGGTAACTAATTTGCTGTCTTGACCTTGACAATTTACGTGAAACGTCTATGAGTATGTATGGTTTGTGATAGAAATCACTTCGACAGCATTTACCCTGTCGAGATGAGATTTCGATTATCGGAATTGTGGTTGACGCAAGCGCATTTTGTTTTGTTTTGACGTTTATATTTTATATATAAAAATAATTAATTACATACTACTTATTTATAATTATTTATAGTATTTGTACCTTTTTTTAGATGCTTAATTTTTAGTCTGTGGTGTTATTTGTTTAGAGAACTATATATATTTCATTTAGACATGTTGTACGAGTATGAATAATTGGACCTAACCTTATTTATTTGCTACTTGGCGTCTGAATGTTTCCCATTCACATTGTTGCCATATTTTGTTCGCATATTTCTTGTACAATTGCAATCAATGGTATAATGCACAAGAATAGCATACGATAGACTTCTTATGCGTTAATTGATAAATAAATATTATACCAGTATATTTGTATATTTATCAGTCAACGCTCATAGTCTGAACAAATTATAGAAAAGATGCCATTTTTGGGAAAAGCTGTTTAGCAGTTATTTCAACTGGAATCGAATCTTAAAGATTGCATATTATTAGTAATATCAATTTTAAATAATTTATTAATAATAATGAATTAATAACATCAATTTAAATATCTTTGATTTAAAAGCATTTATACTTCTTATCTTCACTTATCTTTTTTATTTATCAGTTTATCTTCTTTTTTATATCAATTTTAATTAACTTTAATTTAAAACCATTTATCCTCTTTTGAGCTTTTTGAATCCAGTATTTACACGAATATTTTATTTACTTCTCAAAACTTTGAGGATAGTATGAAGAAAGTATGAAAACATTGAGGAAATGGCAACGGTGTCATATTTCAAGTAACAAAATAGGTCACAGAACACAATTTCGCTGGTTACTGCGCGGTTGCCACCTCCTCAGAACCGCGTGAAATAGAAGTCAGAGATTTCGATTACGATATGAGTTACAGAATACCGATCCAAACACAAAAATGACGCGATAGATATCAAACATTCCGATTTTGGGTAATTACGATTCGACTTGGTCATTTCTATTCGATTTGTTAAAAGTTACAGAATAGGGCCGATTATCTAAAAAAATGTTCGAAAGCATAAAATTATGTTTGTGAATTTGTTTAAAAAAAAATTGTTTTTTTTTACAATTTTCGAACAATTTTTCGACCACGGCACCGCCCGGT
This sequence comes from Diabrotica virgifera virgifera, assembly GCF_917563875.1. Classification (NCBI taxonomy): domain Eukaryota; kingdom Metazoa; phylum Arthropoda; class Insecta; order Coleoptera; family Chrysomelidae; genus Diabrotica; species Diabrotica virgifera. Next base: position 222,287,336 of record NC_065448.1, on the reverse strand, counting down.
ACCCTGTGGATATTATATAAGAACCTCTTTTTGAGTAAGTTTGTGTAAAAAAATCAAATCGGAATAATTTCGCTAGCGGGGGCGACGATACTGCCCGGTCTATAACACCTTGGCGGTTATACACTCTTTGTTTCTAATAACACTAATTTTAGTCCTGTCGCCAGGGGGGGTACAACGGCCTCCTTAATTCAGATGGACTTACCCAAGTTTTTTTATGTATTTTAACCCGTAGAACACGAATTTTTTGGGTAACAGTTGATCCGGATGTCGATAAGTTTGTTATAAACAAAGAACTTGAGGAATTACTTAACAGCGATTTATCGCAAAACAAAGCATTTTTTTGTATTTTTTGGGTGATTCTCAACAAAAAATGGTTTTACAAATTTTTTCGTAGGATGCATAGTTTTAGAGATAAACGCGGTTGAACTTTCAAAAAATCGAAAAAGTGCAATTTTTGAACGCGAATAACTTTTGATTGAAAAATAAAATAGCAATTCTGCTTACTGCATTTGAAAGTTCAAGTCAAATTCTATCGGTTTTGATTATTTGCATTGCTAAAAATTAAGTTTTTATTTGTTAAACAAAGCCATAAACACATAGTGTTTCCCGTGCCCAATGCATGCGTTTTAATGTACAGTATTTCTCATGATCATCTTTCAGTGCGTCACAGTTTTTTGATTTCTTTCTAATTCTAACGCATTAAATTGTATGTGACAGAAAAAAAGGCACGTCGGTGATTACATTTCGTCGGTGACATTTTTATAGCATTTATTCTAGTTATTCTAGTTGTCGATAGATGGCGCCATAATAAAAAAATAATTTTTTTTTAATTAGATAATAATATTACAAATATAATCTGTATAATTTATAAGACTATACAAATCAAAGAAAATACCAATTTATAAATGCAAGAAACACATTTGATTTGTTTTTATTCCAAATTGAAAATAAAATGTGACAACTGTCAGATTTAACTAAAATGTCATGTTAGAATAAATGTCATAAATGCGTATTATCACGGACTTACCCTTTTTCCTATCATTTGTTACGCACTGAAAAATGATCATGAAAAGGACAATACGTAATCTACGTATAAATGGTCTGTACGCGCGCCTACTCGTTCGATTTCAAATGGGAAATGCATTGAAAACATCATTCAATCACTATGTGTTTATAGCTTTGTTTAACAATAAAAAAATTAATTTTTAGCAATGAAATTAATCAAAACCGATAGAATTTGACTTGAACTTTCAAATGCGGTAAGCAGAATTGCTATTTTATTTTTCAATCAAAAGTTATTTGGGTTCAAAAATTGCAATTTTTCGATTTTTTGAAAGTTCAACCGCGTTTATGTCGAAAACTATGCATCCTACGAAAAAACTTGTAAAAACATTTTTTGCTTAAAATGGCCCAAAAAATACAAAAAAGTTTTGTTTTGCGAAAAATCGCTGTTATGTGATTCCTCAAGTTCTTTGTTTATAACAATCTTATCGACATCCGGATCGACTGTTACCCAAAAAATTCGTGTTCTACGGGTCAAAATACATAAAAAAACTTGGGTAAGTCCATCTGAATTAAGGAGGCCGTTGTACCCCCACTGGCGATAGGACTATTTCTATAATATGAATCTTTTTTGATAGTTGAATCGGTCATTTCTAAAACAACACATGTTACAATATATAAATTTTTCAGGAAACGTAAAAATATTTCCATTAATAGTTGGATATTTGGGTTATGGGTTAAGTATTATGGGTTATAAATACATGTTTCGTAAAGACAAAAAAAGACTAAAGTTACTTAGTTTTTTTGATATTAAATAAATAAAATAAATAAATTTGATGGAGCTTTTAATTTTGTGGACTTATGTTGTTTTTGAAATGAATGATAAATTTTAATGTTTGTACTACAACTTCAGCAAAAAACAGTCAAAATGCATATAAACAGATATATTATGTATGTACAATAAAACTAAAATGTTACTTAGTTTTTTTGATATTAAGTTTTTAATTCTGTGGACATATGTTGTTCTAGAAATGAACCATAATTTTTAATGTCACTAAAACTTTCTTTATTTTCAGCAAAAAAACAGTCAAAATACACAGAAACATATTATATATTATATTATGTGAATATTTTACATTGGCAAAAAACTAAACAATATTTCATATGTTTTAAACTCATAACTCATAAACGTTGATATGGATAAGGACATAATATGTTATTTTCGAAATGACCGAAAAATATACCGACCTGCCATACAGTATTTTAAACAGTAACTTACGTGGTTTTCACGCGAAATGATTGATCTCAATCTTGAAATCATTATGGCGTCGAAAAGTCATTTTCCCCCAAATATGTTGTTTTCGAAATGACCGATTCAAGTATTGTTATTGCAATCAACTGTGGTCAATACCATATCGTCGCCTTAATACTATAACTTGATAACTCGAAATTAGTAGTTTTGAGATAAACGAGTTTAAAGATTTTAAAGATATTTGTGCTGCTACCATGATGTTGGTAAATACGGAATTCACTCTGCGGCTCTAAAATACTGTTCCTTAACTTTTTGGCAACTGATCTATTTAGGAATATGGTGTAAATTTGTTTTCCAATATGGAAAAAAACATGAAAAATTAAAGTTATCAACTTTTAGCACTACCATAATGTTAACATTTGGTAATGTCGCATGTTGTGCTAAGTCGCATATAAGTGAACTTTTTAACACAACTAATATTTTAAACATTATTTTGTTGAAAATTAGCCCTCTGCCATGGGGGTTGCCAGATCTGCTAACAATTCTCGAATTCTTGCATTAAAATGAACCGAATAAACAGATAGCAATTATGTGGTAACTTCAATGGTTTCAGAGAAACACGTGCTAAAACTAGATAACTCGAGTTATCTAGTTATAGCATTCAGTGTATGTCGTATTCACGATTATTTCGATTAAATAATAGCTTGATAACTTATCTTGTCAAGTTTTAGCACTGAATATTAGTGGCATTTGAGTTTTATCAACTTTCGTCAATCATAAATAAATACTTAACCCGTTTGAAGTGAGCTATCAAGTTTTTACACAATATGGAGGCAAATGAAATACATCTTGTGAACTAGTTATCTCAAAAACGTCAATTTTGGAGTTATCAAGTTATAGTACTAAGGCGACGATATAAACACAATGCCGCAAAAACTGTTTCAGAAACGTAATGAAGAATGAACTCGATCTTCTAGTGCTATAATACTAACTATATTTCTATTTTATTATGACTGCTTTTTGTATTGTAACTCATTTTCTTTTATCGCCTCGCCTCATCGATTGGGCTAAATCACATATATAAAGATAAATGAATGAGCGCATCGGAAACTGGTAAATCGGAAAACGTTTTTATGCTACAACGCCCATAGCAAAGCCAAAAAACACAGGAAATCCTTGAAGAATGTTCCATAAAGATAAAATGGTTTAGTGCATGGTAGCTGAATAAGCCGCGAGTCGTTTTATCAATAATTTTCTTAGCAACCGACTTCTACATACACCGAACTTGTGAATAGTTATTTCAGTAGTCTACGAATGGAATTGATTTTTATACTAGTTTAGGGGATGTAATAATTCTGAAATTTTTAAAAAGAAGTAAAAATATCACTATTTCTCTCAGAGAATTATAAAATTGTAACGTTACAAACGTCACATATCTTTGATATTTTATTTTTAAATAATTATTCTATTTTATTTCCTTTAATATTTCATTTTTTTTGAAGATATTCTTCTTTAGCGGCGAATCGCTGAGGGTAAAATTTGATTGATCCCCGCGCATGCGCACACCGACAGTATGGTATTAGTGGTTATACGGGCTCTGATTGGGTGTTGAAATTTTGAAATGATCTGTCAATAATTGTTCAATATGGAGATTATCGGTAAACAAAAATATTGTATAATATTAGTTTTTATTGATGTGTGGACAGAAATAAAATCAAATTATAATTATAGTGACTTTTTAAATAGTTTTGAAAAGCCGCAGGTACGTAATTCTAAATGTTTCAGTTGGAAATACCTAATAGTTTCAATACCTATCTATTTGGAAAATGTAAACAAAATAATGTAGTTACCTATTAGTAGGCAATGCTTTAATTTACATAATCTGATTACGAACAAACTTTCTACAAATCTTCATCTCATATATTGTTTTCGTACACTATATTTTGTTGTATTTTATTTCGACAAAAATCCAACTAATGATTTATTAAATTCATATAAATTTATGGTGTAAACGTTTAGTTTGTGTATATTCCCACATGACGTACACGCGAATGTGGTCTAGTTTGAAATCCCGTCAGCTTTCGTACGGCGCGGTAGACGTGAAGTGGGTTCGAGCCCCAAGCAAGTTATTATTTTTTTATTTTTTTTTATAGATTTTATGATTGTAAGTATATTATTATATAATTTTTGAAGATATTCTTCTTTTTTGAAAGTGGTAGATAAGAAAGTTAGTTTGATTTTTAAATAAAATAAGTACAAATAACCTTTTAAGTATATTTACTTCGTTTAAATTACCTATTATATAATAGAAGAATATCTTCTTACGTGCGTACAAAGTACACACACATTCTTTTTTTTTCAGTAAAAAATGTAACTGAACATATAACAGGGTTAAAATGAAGATTTGCGGGCCACAATGCGAGACAGGAAGATAAAAGATGGAATGCTGAAATACAAAACTGGAGACCGTGGACAGGAAGAAGACCTTAGATGCGATGGAAGGACGATACTGTAAAAGCTGCAGGAACTAAATGGAAAAACGCAGCCAAGGACAGACGGAAATGGAAAGATTTGATATTCGTTTTAACTTGCTTTTTCGTTAAAACCTTGTTTGGCGCCCGTTCCATAGGCAACTCTCTTTTCAATCTTGTGTTCCATAGTCGTTATTTCAAATTTCATGTTCTGTGTTTCAAATTTCAGTTCTGTTGAAATATGTGTTGTGTATTTCGCTGATATGACAGTGACACTTCATCCCTACTCCCTGACACAAACTGAAAATGGAAGGGAAGAATTTATTTATTTAAAGGCATGAAATTTGAATACCAGCTTCATTTTAATCCATCAACACTTACTCTCTTGGGGTAAGAAAATTCATTATTTTTTTTCTAATAATTTAGTGTGACCAACTAGCCCGAAAAATCCGGGACATGGCCCGAATTACGAAGTCGTGTCCCGGAGTCCCGGACAAGGCTTCCGGGCCATCCGAATTTTCAACGTTTTGGTAAAATTCTATTTTGAAATTTTGAATACGTTATTCTTCTAACAATTCACATCAAATTGAATTGATCAGACGAAAAAAAATGGACAATTTCTAGAGTGTAATACTAATATCACATCCAAAACGCATGCATTTATATCGTGGTATTATAGTTCTATGAAAACTGAAACGGTGGACTTTTTTATTTCTGTATTTTGATTATCATTTTCTGAAAAAAAAAATGGCCCGATTTTCAATTTTCATTGAAAAGTCCCGGATTTCAGGTATTTTTTTCAGCCTTGTCCCGGATTCGACTGAATTGGAGTTGGTCACACTAAATAATTACATTCCTACATGCATATCTAGCTTTTTATAATTATTTTTTATAGTCATTTTTTTTCCTATACCTAACCTCGACTCTCCACGTGTCTTGATATCTTAATTTTGAATATTTCATTTCATCTATTGATATGCTTTTAGTAATCAGATAATTTAACTATTCTCCCCATCTTAATTCCATTTAATTTACCCCTTGCCATCTGCTACTTTTTGAATACTTTTTGGCAAGGGTACCTTTTCTTCTTGATGTCAAAACTTATACACACGTTTTGTATTCTAGTTTTTGGGAATAAAACCACTTTTCTCCCTCCGGGAGCTTCAAGCATCCTCAAATCGCCGGCGATACAACAACAAGAACCATGTTATTTGGACTACAACCACATCACCAAGACGATCATCCGTAGGCCTGGTGGAATGCATTTAGAACCACAGAGCCAGTTGCAGAAACAGCAGTACCATTCAACATCAACAAGTTACCATCGAACCAACACCACAAGCCATGCATAAGTATAATCCAGAATTGTTAGTTTTTGGCAAGAATTTGAATATACAGTAGAACCCCGATTATCCGGGTGCGGATTATCCGTGCTGCGGATTATCCGCAGGATTTACAGGATAAACTCCGTTATAATTGAAATACCATGAAATTTATATGCACAGTACACAGCCTGCTTGACTCACAGTGAAATTTGGTTCACAATCAGGCAACATTTTATTCAGCTTGAGTGCTGATTCTTGAATAATTGGTCCAGACACTGGTAAACCACGTTCGCGTTCCGCACTAAACCACACATACAAAGCGTCGTCGAGAGTCTCATTTTTAGCTTTATTAGCTTTGCACCGATTGTCCAAACTGTCTTTTGTTACCATGTTGAAACAAAATTTTTCGATTTTAGCTCTATTTTTCTTCCAATCCGATACTGTACATCAGTGGTGCTCAGACTTGTACTTCGTGGGATCTACCACATAAACTACAAGCGGCCAGCGATCGACTGCTGGTAAAAAAAAAACAACTATGAAAATAAAAAAACTTTATTGCACATTTCTATTTGATAAAAAGGTGTTACTACATATAGAGAGTTGAAATTAAAGTCATGTTTTTTATCTTAATTTTATTTGGATGTGATGTTGATGCATAGCACTGCCTATCATCCATAAGTTTTTCATATGATGGTACGTAATTACCGAGGGCCAAACGCAAGCATGATAAGAGATGTTCGTCAGTTAGCCGATTACGATACTTTGATTTCGCTATCTTCATTTGGGAAAATGCAGACTCACACAAGTACGTTGATCCAAAGAATGCTGTGAGCTGCAGAACTACTTGCTTCAAAGATGGATATTTCTCAGACGATATGAAAGACCAAAATTTCGTATCAGTCGCTCTGGATTTAAGGTGTATATCCGAAATTATTTTCAGTACCTCATTTTGGACGGAAATGATTTTCATATTGCTTTAAAAAGACGTCGTTGCAAGCTTCGCGCCCTTATTGAATTCACAATTTTTGTTGTCATCTTCATAATGTCGTCCATATTTAAAATTTTGGAACACAAAACTTGCTGGCGAATGATGCAATGAAATGAAAAAAAAGATGAAACGTCATCGTTAACTCGACATAATGCAACAAATCCATTGTTAACGCCAGTCATGGATGGTGCACCATCTGTTGCAATACACACTAGTTTGTAAATCGGTAGCTCGTATTGTTTCACAAAATTTATAAAAACGTTGTAAATATCTTCTCCGCGAGTTTTTACTTTCAGAGGCCGCATTGTTAACATCTTCTTTACACGACATATCAGAAAATACCATCCAAATGGAAATATACAACTGGGCAGTATCAGTCATATCGGTCGACTCGTCAAATTGCAAAGAAAAGTATACACACTTCATAATATCAATTTTCACTTGGCTTTCCAAATTTTCTTCTTCTTCATGTACAATGTCCTTTCAGAACGTTGGTTACCATGCTTGTATCAACACCATACCAATCTCAAGTTCTTCAACCATGAGGTTCTTCTTCGTCCTGGACCGCGTTGGCCTGCTATTTTTCCTTGCATAATATTTTGTAGCAACCTATATTTGGGACCTCTCATTACATGTTCGAAGTACTCCAGCTTTCTCTGCTTGATGCTATTTATGATCTCAGTAGTCTTGCTGAGACGTTCTAGTATTGTGGAGTTTCGAATCTTCTCCACCCAGGAAACTTTTAAATTCTTCTATAGCACCACATTTCGAAAGCCTCAAGGCGATTTAGATCGATTTTATTCACAGTCCAAGACTCGACACTACAAATTAAGACTGATAACACGTAGCAGCGAAGTAGGCAGATCCTCAATGCCAATTTTAGGTCTCTGTTACATAACACCTTGGACATCCTTCTAAAAGCGGCTCTAGCCTGCTCCATCCTAGATCTAATTTCGCCGTGACTTTCTGCGTTACAATTTAGTTGCTGTCCGAGGTAAACGATTTTATCAACTTGCTCAAGTTTGGTATTATTTACATTTATATACGGTTTTATATGCTGCTGTTTACTTATTACGAGTATTTTGGTTTTCCGTATGTTCAGATCCAGACCTGCCTCTCTACAACTCTCAACGACACTATGAAGTAGTGTTTGCAGATCTTCTTGACTAGAAGCTAGGAGTACTGTATCGTCTACTGTACTTTCCAAATCGTTGCCCATGATTTCGATACGTCTGGTGAACGTTGGACTTGACAACCCGAGTTTTTTAATAGCAGACATAATATCTGTTTTATTTTTGAAGTCCTCAAATAATACACTCGCTGCTTCAATGAATGCTTCTTTCACTACCTCTCCATCTTCAAACGGTTTTTTATGTTGTGCCAGTATATAAGAAATTTTAAACGACGCAATCGTTGCAGCTACTGATTGTTTAACAGGCCTAGTAAACATTGACTGTTCCGTCTTCAAACTATTTTTCAAGTCTTGCACTTTCCGTTTTCTAAACAAACTATTTTACGGAAAATCATTTTCATAGTTTTTGTGCAGTTTTATAATGCCGTTCTAAATTTCCGCGTTTGGGAAGAGCAACGAAAGACCGACAAACAAGACAAACACACTACTTATCTTTCACCATAGTAAACAGGAATTCTTCTTCACAGGCATTATTAAAATGATATGTTTTACTTTTTTTCGCAGCACTCATATCGAGTCTTAAATATTAACGTATAATAAAATGTTTGACTGGTATCTTAAATACTTTGGTAATGAATGATTAATGATTAACTAACAGCAATACAATGCCGATACAGCATACTACCAGTTTAAGTTATCTGTGAATGCTTATATGCCGAATCGGCATTATCGCAACTTTTGGGTGAGCAGATAGCAGATCGCATATTTCGCTCATACACGTGTGGTGAGTCAGCGCAGTCCCCGTCTTTTCTATTTGTATTTATCTTTTCCGCGAATCGCGATCGACTTCAAAAACTTTGGCGATCGACCGGTCGATCGCGATCGACGCTTTGAGCACCGCTGCTGTACATGTACCGACACCATATGATGTTGCAATTATTTTTAAAGATTCGCCTTTATCAATTCTACCTAATGCTTCTAGTTTCTTTTCCATTGTCACAACAACATTTTCACGTTTTGTTGCCATTACGTAGACAAAAAAACACGCAAACACAAAATCTAAATAGATTTACGAACGATTACAGAACGGAAGCGAACAATACGACTCTACTACATACATACAATACGGTCTCAATCGCAACGATTTTATGTTATTTAATATCAGTGCAGAACTAAGACCATTGTTTAAAAAAGAATTTTTTATTAGTCTTTTAGTCTTTTTTAAACAATGCTAAGACAGTTTGAAACTACAGGTGCCTGTTGTTTCCGATAACCCGAACAATGAAGTCATTTCATTGTCATCAACTCATGGCACCCGTCGTGTGCCATGAGTCATTTTTACACATACACAAATTTATTTACAAATACACAAATACCCATTATCTCTCAAATATTATATTACATACATTTTTATTGTTGAAATGCTTGATAAAAATCGGTCCGGGTTAGATGGACTTCCCGGTTTTTGGAGGCCGACTTATCGAGGTTCATAGGTTCATAGGACATAGATTTTAAAACTTTGCTCAGATCTAAATGCGGCGTCACATTTGATTTTAATCTGTAACCATTAGCAAATTCAGGGAGGGGGTTCAGTAATGAAATTCGTCATCTTCTATACATTATTCAACGAAGATAAAGATCGATGGTATTATTAAGGTGAATATAATTTGTTTTAGTAAAAATCGTCCAACTAAATTGTCTAACTTGTATTCAGAGGTTTTCTGAACCCATTGAAATGCTGACAAACAACGTACTCAAACTGAATTTATTTCACTAATTTCCTATTTATCGTCCTCTATTTGCATCTTTATTACATTACTATTCCTTTTTTAGGTTTAAATGGAAACGTAAAACACACATTTCCGTTGTATATATATAATATACGAGAACTTCACATATATAACATTTATTTTAAGCTCATAAATTTTATATATACGTTATAAAGAAGATCCTCTTTGGGTATATAAAATCCAATACTGAGACTTTTCATTATGTATTTTATGGTTTAGGGATGACAGAAGAAGGAGCTTAAAAAGTACGGTTACAATGGTAGTTGATCTTATTTATTTCTAGAGGCATCCTTCCAGCTTTTATTGTTTACTTGGAAAACACGAATAAATCGTAAGAGAAGGTTGACGTGGTAATTACGTTATTTATTGCTAATGTTAGATTTTTTACGGGATGAGGTTTAGATAATTTGTCATTTTCAATAGTTAATTCCTTATACAGGATTGGGATAAAATATGGAACCAACTAAATATCTTTGAAACACAAAATATGCTGGAACTGAAATTCGAATTATTTATCCTCTGCTTTTTTAAATTGGAAAAATAAAACAGAACAGATTGGTGAAATACTCGACAAGGGAAATCTAAAATTGCATTTCACGTCCTGTCATTCACCGTGATAATAATTTTTATCACCGTTTTGTTACAACGCTTATTTTGTCTTCTTTACTTTTCGTTTTCTTTGCCACAGTCAGACCTGCTTTCAAGAGCTTTCGTTGCATTTCTCTATTAATTGTGTTCATGTCGGTATTTTCTTGTTGATAATATCCTACAAATTCTTCTCTTAAGACTTCTCTGTACCAGTGGCGGCTCGTGACATCTGCTATAGGGTGTGCTGCATGAACCACGGCCAATATAAAATAATAGAAATAGAATAACATACGAAAACAAAAACAATAAAATTAGCTTTAATACTAATTAATAGTAACTAATAACGACATGCTATAAAAATCTGATTAACTTACATTTATTGCATTTTTCTAAATTGGAAATTAATACGCCGGTCCTTTTTTGTCGCAAACTTTTCGATTACTTTATCGTTAAAGTTCGGTATTGAAGCGATGAACTTTTTTTCTATCGAGAGTGTGGAAAGGGCTGTTAATCTGTCTTCGCGCATTGAATTTCTTAAAAATGTTTTGATCCGTTTTAAAGTTGAAAAACTACGTTCAGCTTCTGCTGTGCTGTGGAATTTCTAAACACGGCACAGATGCAACGGTCACGAATAACTGTCGTGAATTGCAGCTCGCAAACACATTTCCGAGGCCGTTAATCAGCCGATTGCCGAAGCACATCGGCTAAGATCGCCGTTTGCCTAATAAATGCATTTTACCGCTGCCAGTGTTTCGGTTGTTATCGACGCGGCTTCACTGGAGCAGCAAATACGTAAAAAGATTGCTTCACTGGAGCACCAAATACGTAAAAAAATTATACGGTTTCACTAGAGGAGTAAATACGTAAAAAAAATAATATTAATCATCGTTGTTGGTGAATTATTATTAACAGTTGATGTTTAATATGATAATATGGCAGATTTGAAATAAAACTATATTAATTATTCTTTAATAATTAAGATTTGCTATGGTTGTTTGGTAGTTCTGCAGCTCAGCAGCACATAAAGAAAAGCCGCCACTGCTCTGTACTCATCTCCCTTCTGTCGGATTTTAGTTTGATCTATCTGATTATAATTATGTGGCCTGTTTCTACGGGTTTTGGTCTGTTTAAAAACAATCCTTGCTCTTAAAATACGATGATCGCTGCCAGTTGTTAATTGATTGGGAGCAGTTATGTCTTCAAAAATGCCTTTGTTCCCACATATAAGAAGTAATCGATCTCGTTTTTCGTCTTTTTATCGGGAGATATCCACGTCCATTTTCGGTTTGCTTGTTTTTTGAAATATGTGTTCATGCCATATAAATTTTGTTGTTTTAAGAAGTTATATAATTTTTCTCCTCTTGCATTTCGTGTGCCATAACCATGCATCCCTATTTTAGTTTCAGTATTTTCTTCTTTTTTACCTAATTTTGCGTTGAAATCTCCCATAATTATAGTATCATTTTCATCTAATGCTGTTATCAGATCTTCGTAGAACATTTCAACTTCCTCTTCCTGATGTGATGTTGTGGGAGCATACACTTGTATTACCTTTATCTTAGTTTTATTATCTAGGTCTACTATAATATAAGCTACTCTATAAGAAACGCTTTTATATGTGGAAATGTAGGGTGTGAGATACTTTTTGATAAGAAATCCTACTCCACCATATGTTTCGTCTATTTTCCCTGTATAGTACAGGCGATTTCCAGAGTTTAGCTGCATGCATGAAAATACTTCGACGAATATCAGGGAAAAGTCTGTTGGATAGAAAGAGAAGCGAAAACATAAGATCATGCAATGTAGAAGATATAAATGGATGGGTGACAAAACAGAAACAGGAGTGGAACGAACACGTTATTACTAGAATGGCAGAGGACAGGATAGTACGAATAGCACGAGATAAGTAACCAAATGGACGAAGAAGTATTGGCAGACCAAGAAAAAGATGGTGCGATAATTTAAACAATTTAGGAGGCTACTATTAAAAACACACAGGCTTTAAAGCCTACATACAAGAAGGAAGAAGATACAGAAAGCGATATGGGACACAACTCCATACCAATTGTCAACTACCACACCTCAAGAACTACCTTCCAATAATTAAACAAAAAATAGCCGAGAAATTGAATATAAAGAAATCTGAGTATCGAATTAATTTTACAAATCATCAATTAAGTTAGAACAATGTCAGCTGTAATGGTGTTTTGAATAATAAGTAAAGCATTTTTAAAAATTCTTATTGTACTTACTGAGAGAAATGTTGTTCTGCTTGTGTTGGTCGACTTGTCCCCTAAGCGCCCGGAGCTTGCGCAGCTTGAGTTCTTGCGCGTCGACCCGATCCCTCAGTCTGCGCAAGCGTTCGCTTTCAGCATGGACGCGCTGTTGCCGCGCCTCCTGCTCTTTCAGGTACCTCAGCCGTTGTTCTTTGGCAGCCAGCAATTGGTGCTGCGATTCAATCTGCGCTTGTTGCTGACACGCCATTTCGCGCAGCTCACTTAACGTCAACTGCACTCCCTCTGGTAGCTGAAACAATAAAACAACCTTGATTTAATGTTGAAACATTGGAAAAATAAAACAATATTTTACGCTTTGTGTAAAATTTCAAAAACCATTATAAAGCAGTTGAAAGACTGATCTTTTTTCTATTGACCATTAACTCGGGTGATGACAATTTTGTCGAAAAGGCTTAGTTAAGGAAATAAATACTTTTTATATACTTCGATATACAATTTTTTTAGTTTCTTGATTCATTATAAAGTATCAGAACCTGGAAGGACGATGTTTTTGTTCGATTTTGTGTGGCTGTATAATTCTTTTTCTTGTGGTGTTTATCTGTGGCACATGATAGATCATTGGACTCCGTAAAGAATTCGAGTCCATCAAAGGTTGTCAAATATATAATGAAGATGGCAGTAGCAAAAGAAGCAGTTTGGAATTGACAGGGAGAGACATAACTGCTATTTTACTGGACACAATATAGATGTACACTTTTATTTAAATTTGTAGGTATTAATGATTCAGAATATTAAATGTATGTATGGTATTTTGTTTTATTTGACTTGTTTTAAAGAGAGCTTAATACCAATATAGGGGATCCAGGCATATTGTTTTGTAGTTTTCACATTGGGTTTCGTTTCCTTTTTGCATCCGTTTTGGGCATCGTATTGGTACGATTAAATTGTTTTTCCCAATCCTCTCAGACATCTTTTGATTCTTCCAAGCTTCTCTGCAAATTATGCACAGCCATTTATTTCCCTTTTCTCCTGGATAGGTACTTTATCATTCCTGGCGCAAATTTCGGCTTTCGTCAGTAGCTGACGTAACTTTGGCATTCCGTGTATTCAATGGTATTCTATCTTTCAGATGCGAAAGTTATTTCCACATATTTTTTAAGTCTCTAGTCTCTCTTCCACACTTAAGAATTCCACACAACTTGTCTAGGCTTGTGTAAGCCTGCACTGCAGCTTCTTTAACTTTTTTGAGTATATTTAATGAATTGTGTTTATGTTACAATAGCTGTATTTCCGCACATTATGTTGCGGTAGCAACATCGATATCAAAGCAAACATTCATTTTCTTATGAGATCGCATATACCAAGGGTGTTTCATCTATTCACCCTCGCGACCTATCATCGCGGTATACAGCGATGTCGATGCCAGAACAAAATAGTTTGTTTTACATCGCGATCGAGCTGTTGATCGCGTGGTAAATTATAAGTTTATTGGTGGTTTTCAAAGCACGTGACATTCGCCGGATATTAGCATAAAAAATATACTATCCAGATGTAAGCCTAGACCGCGACCGCGACCTCCACCGCGCACATCCATGTATCTTCGTTATGCCTGTATCCATAGCTATTCTGATTACTTTTTTAACCTTTAACTACACGCGCTAGCGTATTTTGTACGCCAGATATAAGAAATCCACTGCAAACATATTTAAAAATTTAATTTTTGACCTTGTTTATCTATCTAACCTATCACTGAAATGTGCTTTACATTTTGTTTTAGTTTCGTTATAATGGGCGCTCTCGGAACATCGTAATTTACAGTTTATTATTTGTTGTTTCCGGTGGACAATATACGCGACGATTATAGTAATATAAGTAGTAATATAAGTACATCTTTCAATTCTTTTTTAGTCATTATGGCACAAAATATATTTTTCTTTATAAACAATACTTTTTCTCGTGTAAAAAATCACATTTCAAAAATTTTTTTATTAGTAATTTTATTTATCATGGAATCAGATTCCAGTTATAAATCCCAATTGGCTTACTGAGAAGGAACTCCAAGTATTCGCTGATGCCGAATAAGGTTTATAACAAACAACTAAGTGTATTTTTTCAAAAAAAAAATAAAAAAATCCGCTGTTTTTAAGTGTATTTTCTTGTGGCGTATAAAGTACGCCACGCATGTAATTATGTTATAACTTGATGCGCGAGAAGTTAAAGGTTAATCTCTTTGTATATCCTTTTGTATAATGTCGTGTCCTCATCTTTGAACTTTCGCCCCTCCTCCATCATATCTATGATCTCATTGGACATCCACGATGATATAGAAGACGAATTGGTTGAGTATATTCTCAAAATTGAGTCTCAGTTTTGTGGTTTAACCAGAAGAGATCTGTGTAGAATGGTATACACACTGGCTGTTAAAAATAGAATCAAAAATCTTTTTAAAAATGGTACTGCGGGTCGTACCTGGTTAGATGGTTTTTGAGTTCAACAAGGAAAATATCAGAATATTTTTCGATAACCTTGAGGCACAATATGAAAAACATCAATATGTCCACATCAAATATACAACGTCGACGAAAGTGGTATTTCCATTGTACCATCGAGAATTGCTAAAATCATTGGACGAAAAGGGAAGCGTCAGATTGCCGCCATTACATCTACTGAGAGAGGTTCGCTAGTGACTATGGTTGCAGCAATGAGCGCAGGAGGGCAATTTGTTCCTCCATTGTTAGTCTCCAGAAGTCTCATCTGTTGTTCCAAGAAAAAATAGAAATGATCAGCTTATGCGCGGAGCACCAGCAGGGAGTATCTATGCAGTACATCCAGGTGGCTGGATCCAGCAAAATTTATTCACTGAATTGTTCAATCATGTTATCCAGTTCGTAAAGCCTACTGAGGAGTCACCTGTGTTGCTTATAGTAGATGGACATTACAGCCACACAAGAAATTTAGATGTAATAAATTTGGCAAGGGAAAATAATGTCTGCATCATATCACTTCCTCCTCATTCGACACATAAACTCCAGCCCCTAGACAAAACGTTCATGGTACCACTAAAAGCTTATTATAGTGAAGAGATTAGAACCTGGATACGAATTAATAACAGAGCCCTAACACAATTTAATTTAGCAGAACTATTGGGAAAAGCATTTCTGAAATGCCAAACGGCAGATATTGCTAAGAATGGGTTCAAAGTAACAGGAATCTGGCCAATAAATAAAACCATTTTTTCTGATGCTGATTTTATTGCCGAGAAACTTGAATCTGAGAACACCTGTAACTCATCCGAAATTAATTTGGAAGGATTGACAAGGGAACTTGGAGAAACAATTGAAAATATAACAGTTCATTCAGAAGATCAAGAACCAAGCTGTTCTAAAGACCCAGATCCACCAAAAAGGAACAAAACGAACGCAGCCACCGTACCAGAACACTGTTCAAAAACATTAATGAGTCCATTCGTTCTTTCACCTGTCCCATCAGTTACGAAGCGAGTGTCTTCACTTCTCGGTCTCAAGTTATAACTTCATCTCCGTATAAATCAGACCTTGAAATATCAATTGAGAATATAAGAAAATCAAAAGAGGGAAAGGGGAAGAGAACGGTATTTTCAGATGAAGCAAAAGAAAATGTAAAGACCAAGGATGGAAAGGGGAAGCGAATAGTTTCTGCGCTAAAGCCGAAAGAAAATGTAAAGAATCCCAAGAGAAAAATCAAAACCAAATTCAGTTCGGATGAAGAAGAGGAAGAGGAATTTTTGCCCGCTGGCGAAGAACTTGACGTAGAACAGATAGGACAGTATTCTCCTGAAAGCAATGACGCCACATGTCTATAACAACAGTTTTCTGATGACACTAGAGGAGAAACGTGAGTTCAATGTTTAATGTGCAATCTCTGGGCACATGAACAGTGTTCCGGAGCTGAAAAAGACTCTTACGTTTGCGATTTTTGCAGATAATTTTATTTTATTTTTTCACAGATATGTTTATTGTTTTTTAAGCATAAATTGTTGGCTAGGTTATTTCGTATTTTTAATGTCAAAGAAAATTTTGTTAGTTTTTGAGTGGGGCCCATATTTCAGACAGCCTGGCCTGGCCTGGTTAGAAAAATATGCCCCATGTCATATTATTATCCGTAAAATTAATAAACTTTATTATAAAAAATACATAGTTAGCAGTTGTTGTTCCAAGGTCTTATAGCATGTATAAATAGTGTGACCAACTAGCCCGAAAAAACCGGGACATGGCCCGAATTACGAAGTCGTGTCCCGGCGTCCCGGACAAGGCTTCCGGGCCATCCGAAATTTTCAACGTTTTGGTAAAATTCTATTTTGAAATTTTGAATACGTTATTCTTCTAATTCACATCAAATTGAATTGGTATGGGACGAAAAAAAGTCGACAATTTCTAGAGAATTTCTAATACCACATCCAAAGCGGTGGATTTGGACCTAATACCACCATTTTATATCGGTGGGCGGTGGACTTTTTTCGTTTCTGTATTTTAATTATCGTCTTCTAAAAAAAAATGGCCCGATTTTCATTGAAAAGTCCCGGATTTCAGGAATTTTTGCAGCCTTGTCCCGGATTCGACTGAATTGGAGTTGGTCACACTATGTATAAATGACATTTAGACATTGTTATAAAAATATAATAAGCAAGTTTCAATAGAAAAACAAATGGGGGGCCCATATTCGGACCAGTTCCTCTACATTTTCTACCATAAAACGTGATTATATACAAACAAAAAACTGTACAGAACTTATTTGTTGTTCATTTCATTGTAAGGCATTGCAATCTATTGTGGTTTCTTCAATATGTACTTTAAATAACGTTGGGAAAACAAACTAGACTTGGTAAAGAAACTTATTAATTCCGCTAACATGATACGTCTTGCCTTAACTGTACTTTAATATCATTTTGAAGTCGTTTCAGTGCCTTATAAAGATATTAAAACAGTTTATTTCCCGATAAAATAAGGTGTCCTATATATTTCACATAATATTATAGTCATATATTTTAGATCTAACACCTACATATAAAATCACATTTATTTTCTTTATCGATTGCTATAGGTTTAGCGTGGAAAACACAACGTATTTCTTTCTCCTTAGCTCCACGTAGTAGAAAATGGAATATATTTCGTATATTCCACAACGAAATAGAGTTGTCATATCTATCATGTCACATTTTTTGTTGCCTCCAGTAAGACAGGCACTTTTCGGCATCTTCGCTGACATCTGTGACAAAAAATGGCCTTTACTTAATGTAAAAATATCGAATGGGAAGTGATTTTGATCGATTAAGGTAATATTTTTTATGAATTGATGATAAAAACTACCCTTTAGAGAGATATAACTACGCCCTTTTTGACGAAAAATTATTTCCTTTTATTTTTCAACTGGAATATTTGGGGGAAGTCAATAGAAGAGGCGTACCATCCCGTGGGTATCGAACTTTTAACATGTTTTTTTTTATTAATAGTTAACGGTAAAATACTTGTAAATTAAAAAAAACCGCTTGGATTTACACGAAATTTGGCGCATGTGTGCTTTTGTGCCGATGTGTGCTTTTGCCCTGGGGGTTAGTTTCACGCCTTCTCAGGGGTGAAAAAATATACGTTCAAAATAAGTCCGGATATGGATTAACCTTCGGAGTACGGAGAGTATTTTACTAACTTAGATTACGATTACGATTTTAGAATTACTTCAAACTATAAATCACAGTAACTTAAAGCACTTCGCCACCGGAGAACCCACATACTGGCCCAGTGATCCACAGAAAACACCAGATGCCATAGATTTTTTCGTAACAAAAGGCATTAATACTAAACAACTCAAAATACAGTCAAGCTTTGACCTATCATCTGATCATTCACCAATACTCTTAACCATGCTTGAGGGAATAGTAGGGCGACCAAAAAAAACCTATAGTAAATTCCTCTTAAAACAACCGAGGACATAGAAGTAGCATTAAAAAAACTAACAACTTCCATTCAAACTGCGGGTTGGGTCGCAACTCCGATACAAAAAGTCAGTGATAAAATCGACGAAAAGCCAATCATAATAGAAGACCAAATTGCTGAAAAGAGAAGACTACGCAAGAAATGGCAGCAAACAAGGACAGCAGCAAATAAGAAAAACCTCAATAAAGCAAGTAAGGACCTAAAAAAACTTCTGTTAACGATGAAAAATGACTCGGTTCAGGCATACCTCGAAAACCTAACGCCAACGGAAGCAACAGACTACTCACTCTGGAGAGCAACAAGAAAATTGAACAGGCCACAACAACATATTCCCCCTATAAAAGATCAACAGGGGAAATGGGCCAGAAACGACAAAGAAAAGGCCAATGCATTTGCATTTCACCTATCAAATGTGTTTAAACCAAATGAAGTAGAGAGTACACAAGAAGACATGGACGACATACAAAACTACCTAGAGTCACCTCTCCAAATGGAACAGCCCATAAGCAACTTTAAATACAAGGAAATACGAGATGTAATTGTACACCAAATTAAACCAAAAAAGCACCGGGCTATGACCTAATAACCGGCATTATAGTGCAAAAACTCACTAGAAAAGGAATAACAGCATTACTACAAATTTTTAACGCAATGCTAAGGCTGAGCTACTTTCCAAATCAGTGGAAAGTAGCAGAAATAATAATGCTTCCCAAACCAGGTAAAAACCCTAATGAAATATGCTCGTAAAGACCCATCAGTCTCTTGCCAATCTTATCAAAAATATTTGAGAAACTTCTACTCAAGCGAATGCAGCCAATATTAACGGAAAAAAAGCTCATACCAGATCATCAGTTTGGCTTTAGAGCAAAACATGGCACAATAGAACAACTCCACAGAGTCGTTAAACAAATTAGCAATGACTTAGAAAAGAAAAGGTATTGTTCAGCCGCATTCATAGATATTAGCCAAGCTTTTGATAAGGTGTGGCATCCTGGACTATTGTATAAAATAAAAAAAAGGTTTACCTCACAACTTCTATCCATTATTAAAATCATACATAACTAACAGATTTTTCTTAGTAAAACAGCAGTCTGAATATACTAACATCTACCACATATAATCTGGAGTACCACAGGGTAGTATCTTGGGCCCAATATTATATTTATTGTACACGGCAGACATTCCCACTACAGAACAAACAACAGTATCAACATTTGCTGATGATACAGCAATACTAGCCTCCCATCACAATCCTGCAGGAGCTACAAGAAACCTACAAACAAACTTGAACAAAATAGGAGTATGGCTAAAAAAGTGGAAAATAAAAGCGAATGAATCCAAATCAATACACGTTGCTTTCACGATGAAAAGAGATCAGTGTCCACCAGTGAAACTAAAGAACAGTCAATTAGCACAAGCTGATAGTGTGAAATACTTAGGCATGCACCTAGACAAACGCCTCACATGGCGGACACATATATTCAACAAGCGAAAACAACTAGGACTTAGACTGCAGCAACTATACTGGATTATCGGCAGGAAATCTAAACTGACCATTCAAAACAAAATACTTGTATATACATCAATTCTAAAACCAATCTGGACATATGGAATCCAGCTATGAGGCACAGCGTCACATTCAAACTTAGAAATACTTCAAAGGTTCCAAAATAAGGTTTTAAGAATAGTCAATGCCCCCTGGTACGTGCCAAATACAGCAATAGAAAGAGACTTAGAAGTCCCCACCATCAAAAGTGAAATAAAACGACATAGTGAAAAATATCGGGATAGAGTGAATACGCATGTGAACCCTCTCGCGAGTGATCTATTTAACACCATAACCATAGGTGAAGTGCGCCGCTTAAAAAAATTTAAACCAACGGACCTGATAAGCAGGTTTAACTAAGTGTACTCAGAATAACAAACAAATAATGGTTTTAAATAAATAGGTTAATTATGTAAAGGAAATAATTCACTGGAAATATTTCCTACATGTCCAATGTAAATATCCGATCATTTACTTATTGTCCTTTAATATTATATATGATATGTGACAGATTGTAAATATATTGGGAGTTAAAAAAAAAAAAAAAGATTACGATGATGGGTCAAGCATGACCCATTCTCATTTTATGTATAAGTGTGTTTTAAATAGTCAGTATTATTAAAGAGTATGCTTAATTTAACAAAAAACAAATAGTCATGAAAATTATAATCCTAAATTATTTTATTTGTTTAATTTTTTTAAGATTCTCATCTTTTTGGCAGTAGTTGCATTTAATTTTGACAATATGGACTTTTCCACGTTTTTAATGAGTATTAACACAGATCTTTTACAAATGTCACACCTCTTTGAATATTTACTGTCACTACCCCTACAAGAATAACAACAACCTAATTTTGTTTCAGATTCCGGCACTTCTGTTTGCTTCTTTACACTAATACCGGTGATCTCTATTGCAACGATTACGGATTTATGGTACCCGATGGGTTCTTCTTGTATTGCTTCAGCTTTTCGTTTTATATGGGTGAGGTTAAATGTTTCCCAAGCCCCTCCAGAAATAGTTTTCTGCGATGTTTTATGTTTACTTGGTTCCATTCAAAATTTTTCATATTCCATAAAACGAAAGCATTGTAACATGCAATATCCAAAAATAAGTTAAAAAAATACGTAAAAGCCATCTTCTTGTTGCTCTTTTGCATGTGTATTCTCGTATCAATTTATCTAAAATATCAACTCCACTTTTGGTTTTGTTGTAATCCAAAATAATCTTTGGTTTAAAATTTTGGTCTTCACTGTGTAATGATAATGTTCATTGTGTAAGGTCGATAATAATACGACAGATTTGTTTGGCTTGGTTACATGTGAAACTAAAGGAATATTTCTAGTGAACCAAAAAATTTTGAAGAATACAGTGAACGATCTGTCATTTCAAGCAATGACTTGGGCAAACAAAATTTTTCTAATAGTACCCAAAAAAGTTAAATTTTTGGATAAGAGTTCTTCGGATAAAGGAATGTCAGTAAAAAAATTATCAGTTGTAATATTTTGACCAGACCTATGCCAATATTCTCTAAGTGTTTTGACAACTCTTGGGCCTTGGTTACTTTCAGATTTATCACTAATTTTTCCAGTATACAGCTCAAAGTTGCAGCACTAAAAATTTGCAGCGTCACATAAGGTCCAAGCCTTTATACTGTATTTTTTCGGTTGACTAGCTTTATAAATCAGAAATGGACAACGTTCCCTAAAATTTAAAAGTTGCTCGTCGATAGTACCAAAAGCAGATGGTTCATTATGATTCCCTACAATTTTGGGCAAATAGATCAGCGATTTCTCGAATAGGAATTAATTTATCTCGCGTTTTGTACCTACAAACATATTGAAAATATTCTTCGAAATCCGAAAACCGGGTCAGGACTGACCCGGTCAAAAACTGTAATTTGCATGTTTACTCATAATACAAGAATAGATAGATTGAAACAAATAAGGAAAACTTACGATCAATCGACTTTGTAAAAATAATATTTCATTAAACATCAAGAAATAAGTGAATTTCGGGTCAGGCTTGACCCAGACTTCGTACTTCTAAGGTTAACTGACTAATTCTAAGCAACTTTCATTCTATAACATTTTTTTTAGTAAGTTAATACTTTTCGAGTTATTTGCGAGTAAATATGTTCATTTTTCAACAAAAAGAAACACGTTTTTAGACGGTTTTCTACAAATAACTCAAAAAGTAAGCATTTTATCGAAAAAAACATTCTTAGCAAAAATATAGCTTCTAAAAAATGGAAAAAATAGTGTATGTATGAACTCTCTAGACCCAATAAAAGCAAAGTTACGCCAAATTCCAAATCGAGCATTTCAACGTGAAATAACCAAAAAATGAAGCACTTTTTAGGGAAAACTCATTTTAACTTTTTTAAAGTATTTAAAAAAGCTTTATTCTTGCTTTTCAAAAAAGTTTCTAGACTTAAAAGTAAGGAAGGTACGCTCAAAATAGAGTTGGTACCTTTTCCATTTGGTAAAAAAAATCGTGAAAATCGCCCAATAATTAGCATGCCGGATGAAATTAATCGTTATTTACCACTTCACAAGTTGCTTTACTCGTGTATGTATTGTTTATATGATCTGTAAGTTTCATCGGTTCAAAGTGCTAATACATAAGTAAAGTAACTTGTGAAGCGGTAACAATTAATTTGATCTAAGATGCTAATTAGTGGGTGATTTCTTGAGTTTTTTTTTACCAAAAAAAAGTGACCAAATTTATTATGAGCGTAACTGTCTTACATTTGATGCTAGAAACTAAAAAAAAAAACAAAAATAAATATTTTTTGTAACACTTTAATAAAGTTATAATGAGTTTTCCTAAAGAGTACATCAATTTTTGATTATTTCACGTTGAAATATTCGCTTTGAAATTTGACGGATATGAACCCATTTTTCATTAGCTACAACTTTGCTTCTGTTGGGTCTAAAAAGTTCATACATACACCATTTTTTTCAACTTTTTAGAAGCTATATTTTTGCTAAGGATGTTTTTTCGATGAAATCTTACTTTCTGAGTTATTTGCAAAAAACCGTCTAAAAGCGTGGTTATTTTGTTGAAAAATGAACATTTTCACTCGCAAATAACTCGAAAAGTATTCAATCTCAATCTAATCGGTTGTTTAAAATTTGGGGCAAAAATTGTGAAACAATGTACAACTAAATGATAGTTTTTACATAAAATAGTTGTTACTATTTTCACTATTATTAAGGAATAAAACAAACGTCTTTTGTACATTTGCTAACATGTGGAGCCATTTTTTGAGGTTGAACAGAATAAGTTACCTGACAAATTTTAAGATTTGGCAGTGGCAGTGACAGTATGTAAATAATAAGTATTTATCCTTCAAAACACACTGCTCATATTTCTACAAAATACGCTTTAAGAGTCGTATCATTTTTTTTTGGAACCAGCTGTACATACTATAATATTTAAGCAAAAAAGCGACCTTTTTCATTCATTTCAATATTCTGAAAAATCTATGCATTGTAGATGGAAACGTTCAACAGATGACTTTCTTGAAAGTACTTTCTTTAAAGTGAGATTTTCGTAGATAAAAAATGTTTATAAACAAAAAAGTTATTGCCAATTAAACCAGAAAGTTTTCTTTATTTGGTAAAACTCCAGTAGGAATCTTATGATTATTGCTATCTGATCATTATTACAATATATAAGCAAGTTAGTTCTAGCTTAATTTAATACCCACTACAGAAGACTTATCAAACAATCTGTAGAAAGCGATACGAAGAAAATATATTACAAAGAGAAACAGTAAAACGGGTAGTCAAAATTGCAAAAAGAAAAAGCTGGGAAAAATTTGGAGGTAGCTTGAATGAAGGATATAAATTATAGCAAACAATTTTGGACTCACATAAAGAGGTTAAAAGGCAAGAAAAGAAACAAAATAAGATCAATTAAAAACAAAAACAGTCAACTAAAAACGAAGAAATAGAAATAAAAACCTGGTAAGAAAAATATACAAAAATATTATGGGCCGAACTGGCAGAAGAATACTTAGAGGAAAACCAAGTAGTGGAAATCTTACCGCAGATAACAAGAGAGGAAATGGTGAAATGGACAAAGCCATAAATAGAATCAAAACAGGTAAAGCATGTGGGGGAGACGAAACACAAAATGAGACAGGGTAAAAAACGAAAATATCAGACAAATAACAAATACAAACCTATTACTGAGGATATTAAACAGAAGCAATTTTTATCGTTCGAATATACTATTATTAGAATGAAACCAGAAATAATTACAAGGCAAATATTAGTAATGGAAAGAAGAAGGAAAAGGCAATGGAAAGATCATTGCATTTAATTCCAATACGAAGCGTGAGAGGCCAAAAGGATATGAGAAAAAGAAGAAGAAGAAGAAGAAGAAGAAGAAGAAGATAGTAAAAACTTTTTTGTTTTCCTGTTGTAATTGTTTCAAAACAAAACCTATTGCTTATTATTAAAGAAAAGTTTACTATTTTTCCAATAATAAAACGGTATAAAAACAAAAAAACAACTGAATAAAAAACAAACCTAACGTTATGTATATAATATGTCCACATAAACTTTACTAAAAATCGGAACACTACTCATTTGTCACATCCTACACACTACACACAACTTATTAAACTAAACACATTTTTCCTTCTTTCGACAAACAGGGCCCTTCTTTCACTTCGAGTATGTTAAGGTACCTAAAACCTATTATTTGGCGACACTCAGGTCAATGAGGAATTGAATTATGAGTTTCTGGGACATTAACCAGATAACATGTGTCTCTATGGCACTGGGAGAAGGAATCAGGAATGTTTCTATCGAGAGTTATGTGGCTGTAATATGTTATAATATGTTGCTGTATCTGATTATGAAAGAAAAAAATGTAGGGTAATGGGTCTATGATTGGAAGGAATTTGTGAGTACATTCGTTTGATTTTAATTTTTGTGTGTCCACCAAAGTGTGTCTGTCACTATCAAATTGAATAGAAAACACAGTTTTTTTTTTCTATAGATAATAATATATCTTTTTTATTACCATATTCTATACAGGGTGTCTCACGACAAGCTTGCATTAGAATTATCTATATTATTTTATATCGAAAACTACGTACACGATTTTTATAAAAATTATTTTATGAGGATTACAATTTATGACGAACTTATACGAAATATTTTGACAGATATGCCACTTCCGGTTATACCGGAAGTAAACAGCAACGTTGTTACTTTAATTGGAATACCCTATATATTATTGCATTTTTAGATTCGGCATAAGATTATACACAAAATTTGTATAAGGTATCATAGGTCCAAACTTTATATTTTTGAGTTATTTTATATTCTTTTGAGTTATTCATCTTTTTTTTTCAAAAATTTTCACAGATAGACACAAACTTTTCAAAGTTAACAGCTTAGGGGCTGTCCATTAATCACGTGAGGCTCGAAAGGGGGGGAAAGGTCCATAAAAACATCACGAAATTTCACAATACACGTGATATACGTGGTCTTAAACCTCACCATGTATCACCAAGGGGGAGGGGGTTTAAAAAATGACAAAAAAACATCACGTGATTAATGGACGACCCCTTATCCATATACAAACATATGTAAGGTCTTAATGTTTGCACATACAGAGTAGATAACGTTCTTTCAGTAGTTTACATCGAAATCCATACTTAATAACAATCAATTATTCATCGATAATCAATTTTCTAGATTTAAAAACTATCATACTTGAACATAAACATGAGTTCTCCGTTTTTCATAAACCTACCTACTTATATTGACACAACTATTATACTCAATTCATTATCCAATCCTACACAACATAAATTGGCAGCGTACCATAGCATGTTACATAAATTAATAGAAATTCCCATGTCAAAAAAATAACTTGAATATCATTAAGCAAATAGCAATAAACAATGGGTAAAACTGTTCCGAATGGTTTGGGAACGATTAACTAAAATTAAAATAAATGTAAACACAACAAACTTTCAATAATATATTTATTTTAATCAGTAAAAAGACTTGTTTTGCTTATATCTCGTAAGTGTGTTGTTGACCTATCCCGATGCCCGCTGGGGTGTGACTCCCGACGCACGGGAGGTTGTGAACCGACTGCCGTGGCTGAAAAAACCACAAACGCTAATATGTTTGTGTTTCTACCATCTGGCCAGAAAGGCGATAAATTATTTAGATCTGGCGTTTAAAAGTTAAAACATTTCTGCAGTTTTAAGAAACTCCTTGGAATGCATCTCCAAAGTGAGTTATTGACATAAGGTCTGATAAGATAATTAATTTATGGGGAATTCAGTTTGTAAAACGAAACACACCAAAAACGTATGGTTAGGGATACATTTCGTTTCGAAAAACCGTGCCCTTCTTAGCATCTGGTTTGTATATTAAATGTGAATTTTATATGACCCATCTTATTTCGTTTTGAGAAAAGTTATTAAAAATTAAAATTAGCAAAAATAGTAATTAAAGCGTGTCGCCACAAAACTAACGAACAATAAACAAAATTATAAATCAGAAACTGCATAAAAAAAGCCCTGAAATTAGTCTGGCCACCACCAGAGAAAAACCCAGTACCTTCTGCTAGATTATATTATACAGTCCGTACAATACAGTGTGTTCCAACGAAAATTTTACCCCGCCCCCAGGAACTTAGAAACCATTCTTCACAACTTAAAAAAACAAGTCAATTTTTATTGAACGGGGGACGAATTTTCATGCAAAATTCATGCCTTCAAATGTAACCCCCTACTGCATCGCATCAACCCCCAGCTTTTTTTAAATAGCAAGTGTAGTCGAATTGCACATCATTTGAAAGGTAATTTTTTTCTCTACGCGACCCTGTATTTTTTTTTTAATTTGCGGAATAACATTAAAGATTATTTTGTATTATTAACTTATAACGTAAATTAAAAAAAGAGAATGTCGTGTAGAGAAAAAAATTACTTTTCAAATGATGTGCCACTCGACCACACTTGCTATTTAAAAATCAAACTGGTGTTTGATGCGGGGCAGTAGGGGGTTACATTTGAGGGTATGAATTTTACATGAAAATTCGTCCCCCTTCCAATATAAATTGACGTCTTTTTTTTTAATTTTGAAAAATCTCTTGGTTTCTGAGTTTCTGGGGGGATCAAAAAACTTCCATCAAGTAACGGTCGAATGCATCACTTACAAAATTAAATAGAGACGTCAGTGTGGACAATGGAGTTAAGGCCAGACAGAAGAAAAAAATTGAAAAGTGAAAAACTGGGTAAAGACAAAGGGTAAGAGGGCCAATACTCCAAACTAATACATATTCCGAAAAGGAATAGGAATACTTTCTTTCTTTCTTTCTTTCTCCCCTTCCTTGTACCCTATCAGGGTGTCGGATTTGGGATAGCTATTTTAATTTACATTCACCCATCTCTTTCATTCTTTTCTGTTTTCCGCCATCATTTTTAATTCCTCGAGTGATTTTCCTTTAACTTTTCCCGAATCTACTATTTGCTGTATCCATTTTTTTCTTGGTCTGCCTCTTTTTCTTTTTGCAATGTTCCTTGCTTCGTGGATTCTTCTCGTAATTATGTTGGGTTGCATCCTCATCAAATGCCCATACCAATTCATTTGTCTCTTTTTTAGTTTATTCATTATTGGTTCTTGGTTGGCCATTCTCCTAATAGTCTCGTTGCTTAATCTATCCCATTTGGTCTTTCCAACTATCCTTCTTAAATGTCTCATCTCCATTGCATTTATTCTGCTCTTATGATTTTCCAGAATAGTCCAGTTTTCACTTGCGTAGAGCACAGTCGGTATCACTATTGTGTTATGTATGTTTATTTTTGTCTCTCTTGCAAGTCCTCTTTTCCCCAGTATTGGGGCTAAGGCATAGTATAACTTTCTGTTAGTTTGATTTCTTTGCTCTATTTGTTATTTCCCAGTCTATTTTTCCGTCGTTAGTAATGATACTTCCCAGGTATTCGTAAGTTGTAACTATTTGCAGTTCTGAGTTTTTGCATTTTATCTTTATTTCATTATCTTCTTTGCCGTTGATTACCATTATCTTACTTTTTTCCTCGTTTATTTCCATTTTTAGCTCTTCTATTTCCTCTACCCATATATCCATTAGTTTCTGCATTTTGTTCTCGGAATCTGCTATTAGTACTATGTCGTCCGCATTGTCCGCATACATTAAGGACTCTATTGTTACTGGTTGTAATCTATGGTATCCTATTATTGTCTGTAGTTGGTTGGTTCTTGCTCTAGTTTTTCTTATTAATTCATTCATTACGATTATGAATAGCAAAGGGATGACTCTATCTCCTTGTTTAATACCTCTATTCCAATTAAATTCTTCTGATCGTTCCCCTGCTATTTGTACTCTTCCTTTTACCTCTTTGTAAATACTTTATATAATTTTTATCAATCTGTTTGGTACATTTATTTTCCTCAAGCATTCCCCTATAATTTATCTTTCTATCGTGTCAAATGCTGCTCTTAGGTCTATGAATGCTAATACCAGTTTTCCCTCGTGTCTAAGCATCTTTCGATTAGGTTCCTGATAGTAAATATGTTGTCATTTGTTTGTCTTCCTGGTCTAAAAGCCGCTTGTTCATCTCCCAATTTCATTTCTACCTCTTGCCTTAGTCTTTTCTCTATTATTTTCGTATACATTTTAAAGCATACCGATGACAGACCTCTGTAGTATACATAGCTCTGTAGTTTTCGCAGTTTATATGTTCTCCTTTTTTGTATATTGGTACAATTATGTTATTCTGTCAGTCTCTAGGGATTGCTTGTTTTTCCCACGCCTCTTTATATATTGTCCATAGCCAGTTTATTCCCTCTTCTCCCATGTATTTTACCATTTCCGGTTCAATTTCATCATCTCCTCCTGCCTTGTCTATTTTTATGTTTGATATTCCTTCTATTACTTCTTCTCTACTTATTTGGTCTATCTCTGTGTTTTCTTGGCCTTCATTTATTACATTGTCAACCTGTGTTACTTCGGTATCAAATTTTTTCTCATAATATTCTTTCCATACTCTAGCTATTTGTTCTGGGTTTATTTGAATTTGCATTGATCTATCTCTTACTGCATTTATCTCCTTTCATTTCCCCTCCATGTGTCGTATTGTCGTCCAAAAGTTTCTATTATTTGTTATATAAACTTCTTGTAGTTTTTCTCCAAATTCTTTCCATGATTTTGCTTTTGCTTGTGTGACTGTCTTTTTTACCAATTGTCTCTGCTTGTAATATTCTTCTTTATATTATTCTAAGCCCGTTTCGATGTATTTTTTTAGTGCCATTTTCTTCTTTTTTATTTCTGTTTTCACTTCTTTATTCCACCATCTTGTCCTTTTCAATTGATTATTACATTTTTTGATTCCACACACTTCAGCTGCTGTTTTCTTTAATACTTCCCTGTAAGTTTTCAATCTTTCTTCCATTGTCCATGTTTCTTTTTGGCACTCTATCTGCCTCAATCTTTTATTGGTTTCCTTCTTGTAAAGTTCTCGCACACGTTATATCTTTAGTTTGTTTACTTTTACTTTCTTGTACTCTTTTCTTTCCACCTCCTCTATTTTTTCATCCTTCAGTTTTGCAGTGACAAGCCTGTGTTGTGTGGACAGCTCCGGCTCTTTTTCCGTTAATTGTTTGTTCCAAATTTCTCGTACATACTATATAGTCGATTAAGCTCTTTGCATTTCTCTCTTCAGCCACAAATGTATATTTGTCTTCAATGGTTTGTTCACTGAATGTGCTTCCTATTATCAGGTCATTCGTTTGGCAGAATTCTAGCATTTTAATTCCATTTCTATTTAATGTTTCTTCCCCATTCCCCATATTGTCCAATACATCCTAATCCCCTATTAACGTCCTTACCTAATCTAGAATTCCACTCTCCTAAAATTATTTTTTTTTTCCTGTCTCTCTTAATTTATCTAATGTATATTGGAGTTCGTTGTAGAATTCTATCATAGCCTCTTCTTCACTACCTTCTGTTGGTCCGTATATTTGTATTATCCCTATCTTATCTTTTAGTTCTATTTGGGCTGTAATTATTCTAGATGATACTGCTTCGTAATTTGTTATCCTTGATTCTATTCTTTTATTCACTATTATAGCAACTCCTTCTTTTGCTCTATGTCCCTGCAGTACTCCGGAATAGTATACGCTCTGAGCTTCGCTGATGTCGCTCCTAGCGGTTACTAATTCAACTTTCACCGGTAATTTTTAAATTTATTATTTAATTGTTATCGCTTAATATTTACACCGCAAAAAAAATAATTAAATTGTAATCGATTTTTTTAAGATTTTGCTAATCATTTTGACGTTCTATTGATAAAATATGAATTTCTTACTTCGGATACTTTCACAATTATCGTGTAGATGGCGCTAAGATTAATACATTAATTTATAATTACATATTACGGAACATTAAAAAAACATAATTCAGTATTTAAAACGTAAGTATATTTAAGGTAAAAATATATACCACAGCTTTGACCAACTAATATTTTTTATAATTAATGTTTTTAATTTTAATTTTAAATTAATCACTTTGACATTTATGTCAAATTTCCGGTAAACGTTTACAGACTTGTCACTACTGGCGCTCGCGAATTTGTAAATATCGCCTCTACGTACGAGCTCACAGCGTATAGGCTATATTCTCGTTGATATTTATGTGTCCTCTGCATATCTTTTTTGTTTCGCTTATTCCCAATATTTGTACATCCATTTTTTCCATTTCTTCTGCAGCTTCTATTTCCTTGCCTGTCAGAGATGTCACATTCCATGTCGCTATTCCTATATGATTTGTCTCGTTACGATGTATTTCCTCATTACCGTTTTCGTCTTCTCCATTACTACTATTATCGTTGATTTCATGCTCCCTGGTTTTTGTATTATCATTATATCTGCTATTTGTTTCGTTACTGTGTTTATTTATAATACTTATATTTAATTTTTCCCTACCTTCATTACTATTTATATACCTACCCATTCCCAATATTTCCTTCACCCATCATATTGCCCATATTGTTGTTAAACTTAATACCTATATTCCCATCACCAGTAATAATTAATACAGTTTTTATCATTTATACTCCTAATAGGAATAGGAATACATAAAGTAAAAAAGTATTTTTTTCGTGTGAAATTGCTGATTTTTCTTGCAAATAAAAGCATCGTTTAAACATAAGATCAGGTTAATCTTCTAATCTAAAGGAAACAACCAAAAATGCAATCATGCATGTCGACCCAAACAAAACAAACTACGCAAACAAGAAATAAGGGAGTAATAACCATGAAAGGCTTTTGTGAACTCCCAAAATTCTTCTCAGAATTTATTTAAAATTGACCCTCCCTCTGTGAACTAGATCTCACGAGAAGATGATCCTTCTACCTGTTCTCAACGCGGTTTTTCGTCATAAAGCCGAGGATATACACCAAATCCAATACAATAGATATCGTTTACAAAAGAAAAAGAATTTGGGGAAAATATAATTAACAATATCTGTTACACTTGGGGCAGGTCGTATATTTTTCGCGTAGTGCTAAAAAAACCGAATTGCTTTTGCTGTTATCAATAGCTACTGATTTTAACATTAATTGAATATAGTTCGAATTTGAAACCCTTTTTATTAATTAATTAGAATGGCAATAAGTTTAAGTTTATATTTTTTGAAAAAACTTTCTTAGGATTAGGTTCATTTAAAGGTAATTACATACTATTAAAAGTTCTTTATTGACGTTTCGGCAGGTGCTCCATGTCTTTATCAAAATAATATCTGAAATAAATCAAGTATTTTTGTCATAATATTTGCAAACAATTCTATGAACACTTACCAAAAAACGCAAATTATCCATTTTGGCGTAAAACTTAATAAAATATATTAGGTAACTTAACACATAAACACAATTTATAACAATAACATTTCGACATTTTTTGAAAAAAAGCAAGTCATAAAATCAGCAAAGCTCTTTATCCTTCAGCATTCCTATGGTATGGAGGGAATCAAAAAACCATGTAGGCGACTGTTACTTGGCTCATGCGATATCAAAGATTTCAATCCAAAATAAAAATACAATTCAGTATTCTTGTTTACCGTCTGCTAAACGACCTGTATCGCATGGACCAGGAATCGCCATTCCTTCACCTTTTCTTCGCACAAACGCAATCATCAATGAAAGTTCAAACGAAAAAAACCGATGAAGACGAATTCAATCCTAATATAGACCAACCTTAACCCTTTCAGCCCCGGTGTTACGCTCGTAAGCGCGTCCATGGCATTAATGCTGGGGCTACACTAACGTCTAATGCCGTTAATTATCGCATTATTTGCATTACAGAGATCGCAAATAATGCGTTAATTAACGGCATTAGACGTTATTGCGGCCCCAGCATAAGAGTGGCACTCAGAAGGGTTACATGCTCCTCTCTGATTCGAAATGAAACCAAACTGTCTATTTAAGCAAAATTATAAAAATAATTCGCGTTTTGAGCGCTGTAGCGATATCTATTACCGACATGAGAAGTACTAGATACATAAATCTGGATTATAAGTTCAGTTCTCTACTGAAGTTCAAACGTCTACCGTGGAACCAATTTCCGGGTACATCGTTAATCTCTGCCTTTTACCATTTATAAGGCAAGGAGATGACGAATAAAGGAGACAAAAGGGACTCTACAATATGCAGTCACATTCCGTCCATTCGCCTAGGAAAAAATTCCAACGAAATTTGGGGAGACCGAAACGTACGTAAGGGGATGATCTCCGAACCAAAATGAAACATATCCTGTCTTTCATTTTTTCAGTCAGGTCCGGCCCCAGGGGTGGGTGAACTGGGCGGTTGCCCAGGGCGAAAAATTTAGCGGCGGCAAATTTTAGACAACAGCAAATTTTTGAAAATAAAGAAATAATAAATTATGTTTTTAATATTATAAAAAATCAATATTATGAACAAGAGCGGCAAAAATGCGACTGTAAAAACCAGAATTAAATAAGTGAAACAAATAACAATTGAAGACCTTGGGACCAGAAGGGGGCATGCCACCAAACAATATTTTGGAGAAAACATCATTTTAAACTTATTTTCAAATCCTGTAATCCAATTTTTAAATTTTTCTTGGTAGTAAGGCTCATAATCGTTTGGAAATATGATATTAAATACACAATAAAAGTAACACAGATGTTTATTTAACGGTTTTTGAGTTTTTGAACATTTTTTGAAAAAATATGAGGCTTATCCCCTTTTGTATAAAAAATTATATTCTAAAATATGAACATAAAATGCAACAATAAAATAATTCAGTTGTCAATATTTTCAATATCTGAAAAGTCGTCCAAATGTTCAATGTCTTCCAGTGGTTCATTATTCTCAGTATCTGGTAGAATCTGTTGGAAAGCACCAATTTCTGCCTACACTGTTTTTTGCAACCGCAAGGTTCACCTCATTTTTTTGGTTCTACATATTTCCTTTCCTTTTGTATTTATATACATATTCGTAAACTAGATTTTTTTTTAGTCTTGCGCTTAATTTTTTATATCGTTGGGTATCCTTGTGTCTCCATCTAGAAGGCGCCTTCTTTTCTGGAGTTGTCAAGAGAACTCGAGAAGTCTGAGAAGTCTGAGAAGAAACCTATTCATTTTCCTACATACAATACATAAGCCACAAAAATCCTTTAGAACAATCCTAATATTTTTAGGTTCAAAAAATATAACATAAGGAGACAAGCCACACAGTAAATAAACTTACTGTTCCTGAGTTTATATTTTCCCAATCGCTGCTACTTCCGGATACTGTATAGTCTTTGTCATCTTCGCTTTTATTTAAAAATGGATCTTGGTCACTGTGTTCAGAATCAAACTCAGAAAAGTCTATTTTCCGTTTACTTACACGGGAATGTTCCGCCGTCATGTTGATTACTACTGTGGCTTGTCTCCTTCTGTTGCAATGTAAAGTAATGGTGACACAACGGGACTCAACTACAGCGGCGCCATCTATGAGAAAACTGCTGAAATTTTCTGTTTGGGACATTAATATGGTCTTAAAGTGTGCGATTTCTACTTTAACTCATTTTTGACGAAATTGTGGCTTGCCCCCTTCTGGTCCCAAGGTCTTCAATTGCAAGGCTCATTCGACGGGAAATCCATAACACCGCCCTCTTCTTCATCGCATAAGAATAGTGTGATCAGAACTACCTGTCCCCCCACCCCAATCCCTACCAAGATTGTTTTTAGGGTTCAGGTGCAGTAGTACCGACTGATAACTGATATCTGTTGACTTGCGCTTTTCGTAGCCGTTTAGCAAGTTTCCATAGGTCATACATGTCCCGTTAAGAATTTTATTGTGTGTTTGTATTTTGTTTAATTGTATAGGCTTGTAGGTATTTTAGTCAGTTTAGTTTTTAAATCAATTTAGATCAATTGTTGTACAGTTTACTTTCCGTACCGGTGTGTACCAGGATACTATTAAGTGTTTAATTTTAATAAAAATAATTATGTAAGTGCAATAATGGATGGTGTAGAAATAAAAAGAGAGCCTATGAAAATGGACAAATAGAAAAAATTGAAGAACATTTCAAAAACAACGAAATTAGAGGGGCTTACGAATACCTAAAAAAGATAAAAAGTGGGTATAAACCTCAAACAAGTCTATGTAAAGATGAAAGTGGGCAAATAATCAGTGACCAACAGAAAGTCACAGAAACCTGGAAGCATTATTTTCAGACACTACTTGGAACTCAAGTAGACATGGAAGATGAAATGGGTATGATCTACGTAGAAGAGAATGGAGTAGAAGCTCCAACCATAGAGGAAGTTTTCGAAGCCATTAAGACCCAGAAAAACAATAAAGCTCCGGGAGTTGATGAAATACCAGCAGAACTATATAAGGTAGGTGGCGACCACCTAGCAAGTCACATCCACGCGCTCATCAGAGACGTATGGCAAGAAGAGAAAATACCCGACGACTGGAAGAAAAGTATAGTATGCCCGATCTATAAAAAAGGAGACAAACTTCAGTGCAAAAACTACCGTGGAATCTCTCTACTATGTACAGCATATAAAGTCCTCACGTATATTATAAACCAGCGGCTCCAACCACTAGCAGAAAATATTATTGGAGAGTATCAGACGGGCTTCCGACGGGGAAGATCGACACTGGATCAAATATTCACAGTAAAACAGATCTTGAGCAAAGCATGGGAACACGATATTGATGTTCACAACGTGTTTGTAGACTTCAAACAGGTATACGACTCAGTCAAAAGGAGCAAACTATACTATATATTGGCTGAATTGGCAATACCACACAAGTTAATAAGACTCATTAAAGCCACAATGGATGAAACTCAGGCATGTGTACGAATACAAAACCACCGGACAGACTTTTTTAACATTTCGCAGGGACTAAAACAGGGAGATGGGCTGGCCCCAACATTGTTTAACCTGGCACTGGAGTATGCGGTTAGGCAAATGCAAACTGGACGAGGAAATCTACTGACCAACCGAACGATTCAACTGGCCGCTTATGCTGATGATATTAATATTATGAGTAGAACATCAACAGGAGCACAGGAAACATATGCAGAGTTAAAAACACAAACAAAAATGCTAGGTCTGGAAATTAACACAGAAAAAACAAAAATAATGACTCAGACGAGAAGAAATATAGTCCCAGAAAACATTATATATGAAGATGACATTGAAACGGTTGAAAAGTTTACATACCTGGGAGTAGAAATGTATGCCGACGGATCAGAAGATGGAGAAATAAGGAAGAGAATAACGCAGGCAAACAGAGTTTGCTTTTGTAGTTTTTTTTGCAAAATTTGCAAAACAAATTTTGCCCTCTCCCATATATTTCGGTCAAAAAGTGTCCACCGAAATACAAAGATGAGAATCTATAAAACCTTAATTCGACCAATAACATGCTATGGCAGTGAAGTCTGGGTGCTGAAAGAAACATCCAAAAACAAACTCGACACATTCGAAAGGAAAGTACTTAGGAGAATACTAGGACCTGTGAGGGAAAACGGAATCTTCAGAAGTCGATACAACAACGAGCTTTATCAACTTTATAAGGAAACGCCCCTGTCAGACTTCATTAGATTACAAAGATTGCAATGGGCCGGACATGTGATAAGAATGGGAGAGGATAGGCTACCAAAACGAGCACTGAATGCTAGAATGCAAGGAAAGAGACCGGTTGGGAAGCCACGAAAGCGCTGGGAAGACACAGTAAAGAGCGACGCACAAGCCCTTTTAGGAGTCCGTGTATGGAGAAGAGCAGCCACAGACAGGCAAGGGTGGAGGCAAAAAATAAAGGAGGCCAAGGCTCAATTTGGGCTGTAGTGCCGTAGAAGAAGAAGAAGAATAATGGATGGTAGAAAACGTCTTTCTGGTAGTGAGTATAGGAAAAAGAGAGCAAAGAAGGAAATTAAAACAAAAAGGCTGAACATTTTCCTAGGTAAATTTTTATAACAGTTACACACTGATGCTGAAAATATGGCTCAACCTAGAGAACATACAGCTGCTACCGCTCCCTTTGGGTCTGATAACATTCACCCAGACCTAGGCCTATCATCTGCATCCACGTCTACTGCCGCTCCCTCTCAGTCCAACTACAATCACCTAGGACTATCATCAGCATCTACGTCTGATACCGCCCCCCCTCAGTCCAAACTCGGTCACCTAGGACAATCATCAGCATCCACATCTGCTGCCGGCCCCTCTCAATCCAACGACAGTCATCTAGGACCTAGGGCAATCATCTACGTGAGCTACTGATTATTGACTTATTGAATATAATCCAGTAAAGTGGTCCAATAAAATTAATGATTTTGCTAGAACGACTTTAGTAACAAGAGGCCCCCGCAAAAATTATCCAATTGCAGAGGCTCAATTGTACCCGAAAGATAATAATTTAGATCGCAGATTTACAACTAAATACTACAGCTACAAAATGTACAATGGTGAAACTGTTGAGAGAAAGTGGTTAATTTATTCTAACACAAACAATAATTATGTGTATTGTTTTTTCTGTAATAGTATATTACTTTACGAGGCGGAGAAGCATGACTTTTCTTGACGCGCCCGATATTAGAGGGCAAGTCAAGAAAAGTCGCTTCTTTGCCGAATAAAGTATACTATTTTTTCTTCAAACGTAGTAATTTTCAACCATAAATAGTACAATTCATACGTTATTTTTACTCGAAATTAACTGTGACAACTATCAAAGTCGTCTAGATGTTAGAAATTAAAATAATTAAGTCGTCGGTGGGATTTGCGTCTCCCTGGTTACAGTTGTTTGACAGTTGTTTGCAATTATTAAAGACAGCTTATTGTTGTTGCAACCGCAAGCGCAAATTTAGTGCGAAAATGGAAAACCTAAACGAAATTGAGTCCGCGGCTAATGATGCAGTAGCACGTTTGGGGCCCTCCAAGTCCGGAATAAAGTATCGGTTAGCGTACAAGCACTTCCAAGAGTGGTGCGATACAAGAGGAGTACGGCAAGTTACCGAAGACGTTTTACTGGCATATTTTAATATACCTAATGGAAAATGAAAATAAATGGAAATCTTCTACAATGTGGTCACGATACTCTATGATAAAATCCGAGTTAGTTATTAGAAAAAATGTGGATATAAGCAA
This sequence comes from Diabrotica virgifera virgifera, assembly GCF_917563875.1. Classification (NCBI taxonomy): domain Eukaryota; kingdom Metazoa; phylum Arthropoda; class Insecta; order Coleoptera; family Chrysomelidae; genus Diabrotica; species Diabrotica virgifera. The sequence goes on along the minus strand of NC_065448.1, from coordinate 222,249,373 downwards.
ATTTTTAAAGTTACGTGCCTTTCTGAAAAAGACAAGCGAAGGATATACTGCAAAGAAGTCTAAAGTTTTCACTAAAGACGAGTTTGATAAATTTTTGTTTGAAGCGCCAGATAAGTTGTATTTAGGATTAAAGGTAAAAAAAAATTATATTGCAAAGCATGTAGTATACTCTACTAAATTATAAAAATATTTCAGATTGTTTTGTATTGTTGCTTTGTGACATGTTTCATATTGTTGCCATGACAACATTTTTTCCTCCGCCGTAAAGAAATGGGAAAAAAAACGGCTGCCTGCGGAGACATCAAACTTTGACAGGATCAAGTTAGATAAGTAATGTCATCATTATTTGACGTTTGAAGAAAAAATATTTTCTAATGTCAACATTAAATTGACTGAAAATGGATATAATAATAATTGGAAACATATGACTGAAGCTTTGTCCAGCCACGCTAAATCTCCAGCTCATCCACAGTCACAGCGACAGTGTGTAGAACTAGCAATTAGACTAGAGTCGGGCAAAACCATAGACGAAGAAACACAAAAAGTTCTAAATTCAGAAATTCGTTATTGGAAAAATGTAATAGAACGACTTATATCAATAATACAGTTCTTAGCACAACAGTGTCTTCCATTGAGGAGCGATTCTGATCAACTTTTTCATCACAACAATGGTAATATTTTAAAGCTTGAGCAATGTGGAAAATTTGATTCTGTTTTACAAGAACACATTAGCAGAACAACGAATGGTAGGAACAGGCAGCATCACTAGTTGGGAAAAACGTATTCAAAACGAAATTATTCAGCTCCTCCATGATCAAAACAAAAATAACATTTTAGATTTGGTACCTACAAACTCGACTCGGATGCGAGTCATGGTCATGAGCAATGAATGTGTAAATATAGTAATGTACGTACATTATAAATATGTACATATAAATACATATAATAATTTAGCACAAAGCACACATCAATAAAAATACAATCGTGGTTTACGAGTAAGTTGGCGATCACTGAAGGAAGGTCATGAGTTATGGGCCTACCAAGGGGGGCGGCGGTCACCGCTCTTGCCCAGGGCCTATATTCCGTGCACTGTAGATATCTACATGTCGCTTTCTATCGATATTTGAATATCAAAATATTTGAATTTTTAGCTTTAATTGAATTATTTTCTAGTTTTGCTAGGTTATACTCTAATTGATAAACTAGAGCAAAACTAGAAAATAATTCAATTAAAGCTAAAAATTCATATATTTTGATATTCAAATATCGATAGAAAGCGACATGTAGATATCTACAGTGCACGGAATCTAGGCCCAGGGCGGCAAAATCCCTAGGGCCGGGCCTCTCAGTTTACTCAGATTGCGTGAGTGTACGGAACCAATTCCGTTGGAATTTTTTCCTAGACGAATGGACGGAATGTGACTGCAAATTATATAGCCCCTTTCGTCTCCTTTATTCGTCGTCTTTTTGCCTTATAAATTGTAAAAGGCACAGATTAAGGATGTACCCAGAAATTGGTTTCCTCGGTAGAGGTTTTCAGATTTACGGACCTGGGACTTTTCATTTCATTAATAATAATTATTTGTTCAGTTTGTTGTGTTCATACAACTTTGTTATCAAATATTATAATTTTGAGCATACCTCAAAACAAGCTCCTTGACTAAATCGTAAGAGCAACGAAAAAACGAAACAATTCCAACATACCTGGAACAGCTCCTAAGGCAACACAATAGAATTTTTTAAAAGTACGAAAACTACAATATAATAGTGGTTGGTACATAAAACAAGTGTTTTGAAGAGTCTCGTTAGGATTACACTTTCACAACAACACAAACTCGACTGCATTCGAGGTACAAACGTCTAATTATATCCCGCTGGAAGATACGACTCGCACTCGGCACTTGCCAATTTTTTTGTCGTAAATACAGGCGGAAAATTAGAAAGTACATTTGGTGTGCATTTTTATTTTTTTTGATGCAGGTAGCTGCATCCGGCGAAAGATCGATAGTAATAAGTTTTTTTCTAAAAATAGTAACCACACCAACACCCGACACACACGCTATTACATAAAACGCCGTCAATATACAGGATGGCGGAACGCAAACGAAATAGAGGCATTATTAGGAACCCTGACACTTTTGGGAAACCCAGCGACAGCGACGGGCCAATTTTTGATTTTTGATTTGTTCGAAATCCAGTCGAACATATAAAACTAATTTTAAAAATATTTTTAATTTACCAGTAGACGTTTTTCTCCATATTTGACAACATTGCCAAATTGAAAACTTATACAGTACGTAAATCGTTCTGCTGGACATAGGGAATATACATTGAGATCATTGTGGCAACTGCGCTAACCTGTGTTAGTTGAAATTTCTGTTCAAGTACGAGTCATAGAAAAAAGTGTTGTGTGATTTGGTAGAATGCGATCTTACTCTTTAAAAAACATGTCACGTATTTCAGCGCCATCTCAGCACCTGGTTAAATGGAAGTATACTACAAATCTGGCCTCCACATAAGAGGTCTGTAGCTTCGACATGATAGGTGTGAAATTTTAAACGTTCTTGTTGTTGATTGGATAGGAAGGGTGCCATAATCTAGCCTCCATGTTAGGTACATAGCCTCCATACGGTACTTCCAATATTTAATATTTTATTCAAGTGGACAATAAAGGTAAAACACAAACAACTTTTGTTTCTTACTTATTTATTTATAAAATAATGTGACATTTTACATAGAAGTATGAGTATTTAATTTGGATTAAATAAATGTTTACTTGTTGAACTTTTCCACCGTCTGGACACAACAGCTGAACGGAGCCATTAGACCTAACAACAAAACGCGAAATAAAGTGTGTATTTTAAAACTGTTGGATAAACAGTACCTACAATCAGAAAATCTCTACCTTACAATCAGAAAAACTTACCTTTAAAAAGGTACTCGATTACAAAATATCAAAAAACACGACTGAATATCAGCTTTTTATGGTGACACAAACACATCACATAACCGACCATATAAAATAACTGAACGACAACGAACGAACGAACACGAACACAGATTCACAGATAGCGCAGGATTTGTCAAAAGTCATGTTCCACCAATCACAATGCCGACATCAGCGCCTCTCACAAAATGGAAGGAAAATAAATACAATTACATGTTTTTTATTAGAGTGCGCGGGGCATGGTACGAGTTTCTGGTGCAATAGAGCTTTTAGAACGAATAGAATGAGTGATTTTGAATGCAAGGCAGTCCATAAATAAATAAAAAAAAAGATTATGACTGATGAATTAATAATTTTACTTTAATTTTTAAAATATATTTTATTTAAAAATTAATTTCCAAATTAAACAGACACAGTTTTCCCATTAGGTCAAAAATAGTTCTACTACAATGTCATGTTTTGACGTTTATTTGTGTCACCCGAAATTAATTGTCAATTTTGAGGTTAATGCCCCAATTTTGAGGTAATGAACGATTTACGCACTGTAAAAGCCAACAATGTTTAGTGTTCATGTGTGCCTAAGAGACATGTTTTCAAAAAAATACTTCTCAAAACACTAGGCCCTCACGCTCAGAGTAAATTAAGACTTGGACCAAGCCAGATCACTGTTCTCAAAAATCAGTCAACGGTTTTTACTATGCACTGGACATTTATTTACTCTCAACGTTCTCTACAATTTATCAAGGATTGTCCGCTTGTGTTAAAAATCAATTAGTTAAAAGTTCTGTAGTGTCCTCTTTGTGAACCAAATTAACAGAAGTTTTCTTGGCATCATTTTTATTGGTAGCCTCTAACCCAAGGTTGCCACATCGCCACACCTCTATAGTCCAGATCTGCGTGACAATGAATTCCGAACAATAATGCACATAGACATTGAAAAGAGTTCAAAAGACTTGTTAATTATAATGCTATAGTAAGTAATATTGTAGCTCTAGGATTTTGTTTATATTTATGTTGTTTTCTATTTACTTTCTAATTTGTTTGACCAATTTTGTATTTTCTCTCATAATAAATTGTTAGTACAGTATACGCCAAAACAAACGACACTGAAAAACTAAAGCTTTATTAAGCATGAAAAATTAAATAACAACATTTCAAATAATGCGAATTTTAAGTTTTGCTTCTATACAAAACGTGTTCAAAGTGCTCGCCATTGCCTTCCAAGCAGTATTCATAACGCTTAACAAGATTGCTTAACATTTTATTAAAAATAGGCTGCTGCATTCTTCTGAAAAGGGCAAAATTTTTTTAAGGAGTTCATCAATAGTTGCCGGTGGGTTTTCTGTAAAAACGGCTTGTTTTAGCATACCCCATACGTAAGCATCAATAGTTGATAGATCAGGTGAATGAGGAGCGTAAGGAAAATTTGTGTTACGGGAAATTACGCGGTCTTCAAAATTTTCTCGAATCAGATCTAAAGATGCTCTCGTGGTATGACAAGTAGCCCCATCCTGTTGGAACCATTGGGTATTCGGGTATTCAACTGTATGTTTCTCGCACGACAGAATTGTCTGAGATCAATAAAAAATGGTGTCAAAATTTGAAACTCCTCCCGAAATTGATTGGCAACCATTAACAAACTAGGTCCATTTGATCGTCCATTCCCGTATGAGCGGAAATAATACTGAATAATAAATATTTTTTCTTGCGTTGTAAGCACCATTTCGAATCTTTTTGACAGTTTGTTAGAATAAACAATGTTTAAAAATGTCATGACAACTATTGTCACTTGTTTCATTTGACGCGATTATATTTCACAGGCTTCCTGATTTCAGTGTCCTTTGTTTTGGCGCATACCGTATCTACTATTGGATAGCTTTTTGAAACGTTAGTGTTTAAGAGACTCCTAAATTATAGGTAAGAGTTCTCACATTTTGCAGTCAAAAACCTGTTATATAAGTTCTCTCATTCGAGGGCATTCTTTATTCATTACCTCTTGTGTAGAGTGTAGATATTCATTTTATCTACATCTACTTTCTACTATTTTGGAATATTTTACTTTTACCCCTAAGCCAGGGTAAGAATTACCCCAACATTCTATCTATAAATAGAAGTCTTTTAATAAATATAAATAAAAACAAAATCTTTTAATAAATAGAAATAAAAATCTTTAATACCATTAAAACCATTAAATTTTAAAAAATTGTATATATAACATTCACTAAAGTTTACTTCACAAACACAATAACAGGCACATATTTGTTGGTTGTCTCTCAACAACTATCTCTTCACCCTCAAGAATTCCCAAATCCCATAAACTTGTTTACCTTTGTAACATTCTCCGTCTATTCCACCATATCCCGTTAACACAACTTAAGCAATAATATCATGTTAATGAATAGCCCTGTGAAGTTAGCACCTGTAAATACGACTTTTTCAAAAATTTTTGTTTTTTTTAATAGTCCATCAAATGTCCACTCTTGTCCAGTAAAAATTTTTTTTTGTCCACCTTTTGTTTACGAGATACTAAAAAACGTGAAATAAGGCCCAACACCCCGAAGTCAAAAAAACGTCGTAAAAACTATTACGTTTGATTGTCCAACTGTTGTCCACACTTGTCCAGGCATTTTTTTTAATTGTCCACCTTTTATTTATTTAAATTAGCAATAATTATCGTTTGTTAGTAAAAATGCCAAAAAATGAGAATTTTTGGAAATTTTTTTTCACGTTTGATTGTCCATCGAATGTCCACCCTTGTCCAGCAAAAATTTTTTTTGTCCACCTTTTGTTTACGAGATACTAAAAAAACGTGAAATAAGGCCCAACACCCCGAAGTCAAAAAAACGTCGTAAAAACTGATACGTTTGATTGTCCAACTGTTGTCCACACTTGTCCAGGCATTTTTTTAATTGTCCACCTTTTGTTTATTTAAATGAGCAATAATTATTGTTTGTTAGTAAAAATGCCAAAAATTGAGAATTTTTGGAAATTTTTTTTCACGTTTGATTGTCCGTCGGATGTCCACCCTTGGTCCAACAAAAAGTTTTTTTTGTCCACCTTTTTTGAAAAAAAAATAGTTGAAACAAATTTTTTGGACAGGGAAGGAGTATAAGTTTTCGAGAAAAAGTTGTCAGGACTAACAGCTTTGGATTGTCCAAAAGTTGTCCATTCGTGTTCAGACATTTTTGTTTGATGTTTTTAACTTTTACTATTGTTAGCAAGAAAATTTTCGTTGTCCATTTTTAGCCTAAGAGATAATTAGAAAATGATACATAATATATTTTACCCATAATAAGGCCAAGCACCTGGACTTTGAAAAAAGGTCATAAAAACCAGCGGCGGCTCGTGGGTCAATCTTCAGGGGGGTCATTTTGGTTTGAAAACTTCAAACTGTTGATTTTTTAAAGTATTTAAAAGATCTTTTAGCATTTATATTTTAGATAAAAAATACAGACTTAGATAAAACTCAATACTATTTACCCTAGTTTTCCGAAAATTAAATTTGTCTTTTTTTAGAGTAAATCTTTTAAAAAATATAGGAAAAATGGTATGAACAGGTTATTGACTGATATATAGATAGGAATATTTATAGTATAATAAATTGTAAATTTATTAAAACGAAACTTACTTTAAATATTTTTATATTTTAAGTCAATTCTTCTATCCTTTAGTTCTGCAAAATAGTCTATGACCTTCTCATTGAAATTTGGAATGCTCTTGACAAGCGTTTTCTCGATGCTCAGCATAGACAAGGCACTAAGTCTAGGTTGTCCCATCGTATTACGCAGGAATGTTTTTACTCTTTTTAAAGTAGAAAAACATCTCTCACTTTCCACGGTTGTCATAGGGAGTGTGCACAAAATATTTAATAACTTCACTGCTTCAGAAAATGTTTCAGACAAATTCATGTTAATAAAAAGCTGAAGTATGGCTACTGCACCAGCACTATTGCGAAAATCCTCACGACAATATAAGACTTCAAGTTCCGATTTTAGTTTGGAAATATTCACTGTGGGATAATTAGCCGTCACCATTTTTAAAATATTTTGCGGAAAGTTGGTAGTGTATGCTTCAAATTTCTCTATGTAGAATAACTGTGAAATCATGAGATGATCATTGAAACTAAACCTGTGATTTATTTCAGATATAATAATATCACAAATTTCAAGTGCAGTTCGTCGCTTTGGATCCTCTGCAGTAGTTTTTCTTTTTTTTGCTGTTGATGTGCTTGGTACTTCTGATTCCAAAATAGTATTTCTAATTATTTGGATATTGTTGTTAAAAGACAGGATACAATTTTTGACAGATATAACATCAATGTCTCGCATTTGCAATTGTTTAAACAATATATCAACATGGGGCATTATTTTATGGAAAAAATTTAACCAAAATAAAAAATGCTCATCTTCCAAATGTCTTTTTAAACCAGTTGCTTGATTTATATTGTTACCATCTTGCTCCTCATCAATAATTTCCTCTAAGCAAGATTTTAAATCATCTTTATAAGTGTATACAATTTCAACACATTTTGTATTGAAAGCCCATCGAGTAGGCGCAGCTTTAGGTAGCCTTACTTTAACCACTCTATCCAGAACCATCGTACGTTTTGGAGATCGGCCGAAAAAGGACGAAAATCCGTGTAAATTTGCAAAAAATATTTTTATCGGTTTGTGTTGACTCGCCGCTTTTTGGAGGATAAGATTAAATTGATGGGCATAGCAGTGAATGAAGTGTGCATTTGGGTATATTTCTTTAATTTTTGTTTGTACTCCTCCCAGTTTACCGCTCATGACTGATGCACCATCGTAACTTTGGGCAATCAATTTTTCAGGTGCTTCATTAATTTTTAATAATTGAAGTTCTTCCAATATTACATTAGTTAAATGTTGTGCTGTAGTACCTAGGGGGTTAACAAATTTCCAAAATCTTTCATGTACAATACCAGTTAATACATATCGCAATATGATAATCATCTGCGTTTTATTGGAGCTGTCTGTGGTCTCATCTACTTGAATGGCCACAAAATTTGTCTGGCCAATCTCCTTCATGATATGAGTATGCACAATGGCTAACATTGATTCTAAAATATCGTTCTGAATTGTTTTCGATGTTCCTTTAAATACTGTACTTTTTTCAATGTGTTCTTTAAACATTAAATCCAGTTCAGAAACAAAATCGATAAGGCCCAGAAAAATTCCACGATTATTGGAGCTGTCACTTTCGTCATGACCGCGCAATGCAATTTCGAAAACTCCACAAAATTTTACACAGTCGATTAGTTTGTTTAAAATATACCTATTTTTAGATACCAATTCATTAAAGTCATGCACAGATTTACGATATACACTATCAAGTTGCTGTCTTATGTTAACACGTCCTAAACTTGCGTAACTCATTGATGAATTTATATGAGTAGTTGAAGAGGCATGTTTTGTAATTTTCACTTTTAAATGCTTAATGTCAGTTACTCCATTTTTCGCCCATACAGCGTCATTCGAAAACAGTAAACACGGATAGCAAAAAAATGCATTTCTCACACTGCAGCCACAAATCCAATCACACAAATTGTACATTGATTCTTTAAAATATCTTTGAATGTCCTTACCCCTATCCTTTGTTGTTTGTTTTAAATTCATGTTTGGTTTTGGTCGACCACTTTCTTTTTTCTCAAGCCGCCGTTCATAATTTAGTGTTCCAGCAGATTTTAAGGCAATTATTTCGTCAACAACACTCATCTTGTTTTTGTTACAATCACAAAAAAATCCAACAAAACAAAATAAATTACGCAAATACGCCGCGATCGATATAGACCTGCCGTGAAGTGCTGTCAGCAGACGGTAACTAACTAAACGTGAGGCCGTCGACTCTACTAGAGGTATACGACGGAAAGGTCACTCCCACTCTCGCCCACGAAATTGCTATCTGCCGTCTCTTTTCTATTTTACATGCATTTGTCCATAAGCCATAAGAACTGTATATAGACAATTTAAAATACGGCCCAGCCACGGGCTTGTGTATAGCGCGAGGCGCGACGTTATTATATCTATTATATTTGTTTTGCCAATGCAGACTGCTGACCTGCTGAGAGAGAATTTTATATTTCAGAGTGAAGTTTTAGATAAAGGATATTTTTAATAAAATTGGTATTTTTATGAGATTATTTTAGGGGGGTCATTGACCAATTGACCCTAAGGAGGAGCCGCGCTTGATAAAAACTAATAGATTTTACTGTCCAACTGATGTTTAGACATATTTTGGCATTTTTTTTATTTGTACACTTTCTATTTTTCTTTTTTTTTGTTGATCTCAATTATTTATAATTTGATAATAACATATTAGAAAATTCCTCGGAAGTATGATTCATCTGATGCGTTAAATGCTGACAATTTTCTGTAAATTTGAAGGCGAAGATGAAAAATTTCTTGATGATCAACATTTTTGAGAATAGTATGTCATCTGTAACTTTTCACATGGGTTACTTACTATTTAAAAAGATAACTCATTTTAATATGCAGTAGGTACTTGTCATATACCTATTTTAATAGTTGATTGTGGTAAAATTCGAAGAAACTATGCTCAAGTTATGTTGATTGGATAACCGAAAAATAATATATGTTTACATTTTTGAAAAAAAAAATGCATGATAGGTTTGAGAATCACGAAGAAATAGACAATTAGACGACTAACAATTAATAAGTGAGTTTATTGATATACTTCTGTAGGATTTTTGTAAACATTCAACATTTCATTTTTCTATAAGTTTATAGAAAATAGTAAAAGTGCCGGTGATAAATGTTTTAATAAACGAAAAATGTAAACTGCAAGTTTTAATCAAATTCCTGGTGCAAGCAATATTTCCCATCTTAAGGGGACACAGAGGCTGCTGCAGTGCGAGTGAGACGCATAGAACAGAAAGCGAATGAGTGGAAGGAGGAAACGGAGAAAACGGCCTCTGTCCCGCTTTAACTAATGACGAAATATTTTTTTCCCAATCGATATTCTTTGACGCGGCATCTACCAATCACAGAAGACGAAATGAGAAATTTTCATTTTTTGGCATTTTTACTAACAAACAATAATTATTGCTAATTTAAATAAACAAAAGGTGGACAATTAAAAAAAATGCCTGGACAAGTGTGGACAACAGTTGGACAATCAAACGTATCAGTTTTTACGACGTTTTTTTTACTTCGGCGTGTTGGGCCTTATTTCACGTTTTTTTAGTATCTCGTAAACAAAAGGTGGACAAAAAAAATTTTTGCTGGACAAGGGTGGACATTCGATGGACAATCAAACGTGAAAAAAAATTTCAAAAAATTCTCATTTTTTGGCATTTTTACTACTTAACAAACGATGATTATGGCTAATTTAAATAAATAAAAGGTGGACAATTAAAAAAAATGCCTGGACAAGTGTGGACAACAGTTGGACAATCAAACGTATCAGTTTTTACGACGTTTTTTTGACTTCGGGGTGTTGGGCCTTATTTCACGTTTTTTAGTATCTCGTAAACAAAAGGTGGACAAAAAAAATTTTTTACTGGACAAGAGTGGACATTTGATGGACAATTAAAAAAAAGAAAAATTTTTGAAAAAATTGTATTTAGAGGTGCCAACTTCACAGGGCTTTAATGAATACTGAGGTAGTAGCTCCTTGTATCCGAATGTAAGTACGACACGTTATAATTGCATGATTATAGACGATATACATCTGCATGTGTTTGTAAGCTTGGGGACGTTTGTTACCGCCGCCGTTTTTACATGCATATGTATTTGTCTGCTATTTTCACCACTTTTATGTATGTTGTTCAACATTGGCTTGATCTTATGGATCTTTAGCATCTTTTACAACCAGACATTGTTCTAACTCTGTTTTTTTATTTGTAGCATTTAGTGACTTGTAACCGTTGACCTGAAGATGCTCTGCATAGTTTAGAGAGCGAAACCGGTCGTCGGAAGTTACAATAAATGATTGAGAGTACGTCTGTCTTTTACTTCATTTAAAATGAACTCTCACATGCAACCCATTCAACATTATTCCCCATTTGTTTTTAAAAGGCATTCAAACAAATATCAATGAATGAGGTTATAACTGACATTTAATCAGTGTATCAGAGTTTATTTTTTTATAGTTAAACGTTTCTTACTTCTGGATTTGCGGATTAAATTATTCTTTATTTTTTTTATTATTATTAAGTTATTTTATTATTAAGTTATTCTTATTATTATTCTTTAAATAATCTACCAATTTAAAATGACCCTGGAAGATATTTTCAATTTGAAAGTGAATGAGCTGGGTGGTAATATAAATAGTTTTCGAATTAAAACCGAAACTGATTATAAAAAACTTATTAGTGAAGTTTCGGAAGCAAAGAATAGAAAAACCAAAACTTCATCAGATTATCGACGAGTTAAGATGTACGACATTTTACAAGTATGAGATACATTTAAGTTGATTGTTCCAATGTGCAAAACAGACAATATCATTAAGTAGTTTGTATGCGATTCCGAATTGTATAATATAATAAATTGTGCTCACATACAAACAGGTCATGGTGGCATTCATAAATTAGAGCAAAATTTAAAAGAAAAATATGCAAACATAACCAGGGATGTCATCCAAAGTTTTCTTGAAAACTGTGAGGTATGTGTAAAGGAGAAAACACTTCCAAAGAAAGGTGTCGTAGTAAAGCCCATGGTGTTCTTTCAAGGAAGTTAATGAGAGGGGACAAGTTGATCTGATAGACTTTCAAACATTACCAAGTGGAGAATATAAATTTATATTAAAATATCAGGATCACTGAGCAAATATCAACAGTAGTTGAACAGGGAACGAGACCAGACGAGACACGCTGTATGCCACTTGTATGATGTTTTTACGCTTTGATGTAGTCTTCTTACGCTCACCTCCACGCGAGTTAGATCGAAATACGAGATATGGAGAGAGTGACAATACTGTTTTATTATTATTTCGTGCAAATACCTATGCCAATATAAAATTTTCACCTATTTTGGTTAATTTTTATAAATATTTATTTACTACAGAGGAATTTTAAGACAGAGGAACATTTAAATCAGCTGCATGGAGAAAAGAATATAACCCACACCTATGTTTTGTCTCAAAAGATACCAATGACAGACCACTAACAACTGCGAGAAGTGTCCTTGCAGACTTCCCACATACTCAACATCGTCCGGTGCTTATCACCATCGGAATATCAATTCCAATAATTAGATCATATCCTCGACCCAGGTGGAATCTTAGAAAAGCAAACTGGAAGAAGTTCTCTGAACAACTAGACCGGACCTTGAGCTGGGTCCCTCCAACCAGCAAACATTATGAGAGGTTTGTGGGCGCAGTAATAAGCACTGCCAAGAAAACCATCCCTAGGAGGTATCGCAAAGAATATGTGCCTGGATGGACTAAAACATGTGAAGACTTATACACGAAGTTTCTCGAAATGGTGACCGAGAAATAGCCGATGAGCTTTTACACAACATCGATACAGCTAGACGCCAAAAATGGATAAAGACTGTCGAAAACCTTGACTTCAAAAAATCAAGCCGGCAGGAATGGTCCTTGTTGCGGAAAATTGGAGGAGCTAACCAGCTGGAATTCAGAGTCTAAAATGTCTCCTAACAAGGTTGCCTCCCATATAGTATCTCTATCCAGAGCTCCACGAGATCGAACACATACTACCAACGTGAAAAGAGACTTAAGGGCATTAAAACAAATGAACAGTACGAACTCCGAATATTCAGCAAGAATACTTATTTCTGCACCTTTATTAAATTATATATTATTATTAAAGCACCTGGCTTTGATGGTATCCATCCAGAGTTCTTGATACACAGTGGTGCATACACGAAACAGTGGCTTGCAATGTTCTTTAATGATATACTTCAGTCAGGTAACATTCCTTTCTCACTTAAGCGAACAAAGATAATTGCAATTCCGAAACCGGGCAAATCAAACGATAAGCCAGAAAACTACCGCCCCATAGCTCTACTCAGCATGGTATATAAACTATTAGAAAAGCTTCTCCTCAACAGAATTAGTCACAGGATACTAGAAAATGTCTCCATTGAACAAGCTGGCTTCCGCCCTCATCGAAGCTGTACGGACCAAGTGCTGTCATTAACAACTTTTATAGAAGCTAGTTTTCAAAAGAAACAAAAGACAGCAACAGTATTTATAGATCTAACAGCAGCATATGATACTGTTTGGAGACAGGGATTAATATATAAACTGGCCCGCATTATCCCCTGCAGAAAGATAATTAACCTCATTGACAACATGTTGACCAACAGAGCCTTCCAGGTTATAATGGGAAAGGAGACGAGTAGACAGATGAAACTTAACAATGGTCTTCCACAGGGTTCTGTCCTTGCCCCTTTACTTTTCAGCCTCTATATTGCTGACATGCCTGAAACCGAATCTCGGAAGTTTGGATATGCTGACAACTGGACCCTTGCAACAAGCCACCAATCTTTAGAAACTACAGAAATCACATACCTTAAGAAATGGAGACTACAGCCAAGTACTACAAAAACTGAAGTATCAGCTTTTCATCTAAACAACAAGTTGGCAAACAGAGAATTGCGAGTGTATTTTAATAACAAGCTGTTAAAACACAACAAATACCCGAAATACCTTGGGGTTACTCTAGACAGAACGCTCAAATTCAGAGAACACCTGACGAAAACAGCAGCAAAATTGAAAACACGCAACAATATAATACAGAAACTCTGCGGCACTACATGGGGGTCCACAGCATCAACATTAAGATCCTCTGCTCTTGGCCTGATATATCCGGTGGCAGAATACTGTGCTCCAGTGTGGCTAAATAGCAGGCATACCCAGGTACCTTAAGCTAGCATGGCCACATGAGCAAAACCCAATTTAACCTATGCCATAATTTTTCACCAATTTTTCACTAATTTATTACCGCCCTAATAACTTTTCACCCCTTAACCCCACTTCAGGAGAGATGTCACGCTAGCTTAATATTCAAGCTAGCAAAATTCTCGATAAAACGGCATTGCATGAGCGGAATCCAATTTAACCTATGCAATAATTTTTCACCCATGATAAACTAATTTATTACCACCCTAATAATTTTTCACCCCTTAACCCCGCTTCAGGAGAGATGTCACGCTAGCTTAACATTCAAGCTAGCAAAATTCTCGATAAAACGGCATTGCATAAGCGGAATCAAATTTAACCTATGCAATAATTTTTCACCCATGTTAAACTAATTTATTACCACCCTAATAATTTTTCACCCCTTAACCCCGCTTCAGGAGAGATGTCACGCTAGCTTAATATTCAAGCTAGCAAAATTCTCGATAAAACGGCATTGCATGAGCAGAAATTAATTTAACCTATGCAATAATTTTTCACCCATGTTAAACTAATTTATTACCACTCTAATAATTTTTTACCCCTTAACCCCGCTTCAGGAGAGATGTCACGCTAGCTTAATATTCAAGCTAGCAAAATTCTCGATAAAACGGCATTGCATGAGCGGAATCCAATTTAACCTATACTATAATTTTTCACCCATGTTAAACTAATTTATTACCACCCTAATAATTTTTCACCCCTTAGCCCCGCTTCAGGAGAGATGTCACGCTAGCTTAATATTCAAGCTAGCAAAATTCTCGATAAAACGGCATTGCATGAGTAGAATCCAATTTAACCTATGCAATAATTTTTCACCCATGTTAAACTAATTTATTACCACCCTAATAATTTTTCACCCCTTCACCCCGCTTCAGGAGAGATGTCACGCTAGCTTAATATTCAAGCTAGCAAAATTCTCGATAAAACGGCATTGCATAAGCGGAATCCAATTTAACCTATGCAATAATTTTTCACTCATGTTAAACTAATTTATTACCACCCTAATAATGTTTCACCTCTTAGCCCCGCTTCAGGAGAGATGTCACGCTAGCTTAACATTCAACCTAGCAAAATTCTCGATAAAACGGCATTGCATGAGCGGAATCCAGTTTAACCTATGCAATAATTTTTCACCTATGTTAAACTAATTTATTACCACCCTAATAATTTTTCACCCCTTCGCCCCGCTTCAGGAGAGATGTCACGCTAGCTTAATATTCAAGCTAGCAAAATTCTCGATAAAACGGCATTGCATGAGCGGAATCCAATTTAACCTATGCAATAATTTTTCACCCATGTGATACTAATTTATTACCACCCTAATAATTTTTCACCCCTTCACCCCGCTTCAGGAGAGATGTCACGCTAGCTTAATATTCAAGCTAGCAAAATTCGCGATAAAACGGCATTGCATGAGCGGAATCCAATTTAACCTATGCAATAATTTTTCACCCATGTTAAACTAATTTATTACCACTCTAATAATTTTTTACCCCTTAACCCCGCTTCAGGAGAGATGTCACGCTAGCTTAATATTCAAGCTAGCAAAATTCTCGATAAAACGGCATTGCATGAGCGGAATCCAATTTAACCTATACTATAATTTTGCACCCATGTTAAACTAATTTATTACCACCCTAATAATTTTTCACCCCTTAGCCCCGCTTCAGGAGAGATGTCACGCTAGCTTAATATTCAAGCTAGCAAAATTCTCGATAAAACGGCATTGCATGAGCGGAATCCAATTTAACCTATGCAATAATTTTTCACCCAAGTTAAACTAATTCATTACCACCCTAATAATTTTTCACCCCTTCACCCCGCTTCAGGAGAGATGTCACGCCAGCTTAATATTCAAGCTAGCAAAATTCTCGATAAAACGGCATTGCATGAGTGGAATCCAATTTAACCTATGCAATAATTTTTCACCCATGTTAAACTAATTTATTACCACCCTAATAATGTTTCACCCCTTAGCCCCGCTTCAGGAGAGATGTCACGCTAGCTTAACATTCAAGCTAGCAAAATTCTCGATAAAACGGCATTGCATGAGAGGAATCCAATTTAACCTATGCAATAATTTTTCACCCATGTTAAACTAATTTATTACCACCCTAATAATTTTTCACCCCTTCACCCCGCTTCAGGAGAGATGTCACGCTAGCTTAATATTCAAGCTAGCAAAATTCTCGATAAAACGGCATTGCATGAGCGGAATCCAATTTAACCTACACTATAATTTTTCACCCATATTAAACTAATTTATTACCACCCTAATAATTTTTCACCCCTTAACCCCGCTTCAGGAGAGATGTCACGCTAGCTTAATATTCAAGCTAGCAAAATTCTCGATAAAACGGCATTGCATGAGCGGAATCCATTTTAACCTATGCAATAATTTTTCACCCATGTTAAACTAATTTATTACCACCCTAATAATTTTTTACCCCTTAACCCCGCTTCAGGAGAGATGTCACGCTAGCTTAATATTCAAGCTAGCAAAATTCTCGATAAAACGGCATTGCATGAGCAAAATCCAATTTAACCTATGCAGTAATTTTTCACCCATGTTAAACTAATTTATTACCACCCTAATAATTTTTCACCCCTTAACCCCGCTTCAGAAGAGATGTCAGGCTAGCTTAATATTCAAGCTAGCAAAATTCTCGATAAATCGGCATTGCATGAGCGGAATCCAATTTAACCTATGCAGTAGTTTTTCGCCCATGTTAAACTAATTTATTACCACCCTAATAATTTTTCACCTCTTAACCTTACTCCAGGGGAGATGTTCCGCTAGATTAATATTCAAGCCAGCAGAATTCCAAAAAATGGCACCTCGTGAACGGAATTGTTTATAATAGGTATTATTACTGATGAAAGAAATTGTATTTAACAACATTGTGTTTTGTAAATAAAATTTGCTATTTTAGTGGCCGATGGTATGTTAGTGATAAGCCCTTGAAAAACGTCAGCCTCACCACCCAAAATCATCACCTCCACTTTTCACCCTCCGTATTTAACTCCGGAACCGTTGATTTGATAACAATTATGTATAGGACATTTTTTTATGGAATTTTGTTAAATTTTATGTAGAACATTTTTGTATAGAACATTGTTTATCCTAAATCATAGATTTAGAAATATTGACGAAAAACGTAAAAAACTACTAATTTACCGACTTCTCCCCCATCTCCCCCATCTCTCCCCGCCCCCCAAACCGGACGCTCAAAATGAACAATATGTGGACCATATAGAACAATTTGGTATAATTTTTTTAAATAAGGACACAAACAATTTTTTTCCATAAGTGGTTTCCACACATTATAATTTCAAAATTTCACCCTGTCTTATTCATAATATACCATACATGATGTAGTTCGATGAAATCAGGTTGTTAAGCAACTTTTAAAAGTATAAAAATATATAGGGTGTTTCATTAAAAATAAAGCTTATGGACTATGCTAGACTTGCGTGAATCACCCTGTACAATCAAATTTAGGTTTAAAAAGCGTATATTTATATTTAAAAATGGACGGGTCTTGGCGTTTTTTAAAATTGTTTAAAACAAGGACAGAAATAATTTTGTTCCATAAGTGCCTTCCACCCTATACAGGGTGAGTCATGAGTAGGGAGCGGATTTTATGCTAAATGCATACTGCATGCATATTTCGCATATTTGAGAACTTTACTAAATTTTGCATATTTTTAAAGAAACATGCATATTTTTAAAGAAACATGCATATTTTGTGCCTATTTAAAAACATTTAAGTCCAAAAAAAATTTAAAATTTTTTAATTCAACACAAAATATTTCCCCGCACAGGCTGTCGTATGTATACAGGGTGTAACAAAAATACAGGTCATAAATTTATTCACATATTCTGGAACCAAAAATAGTTTGATTGAACCTAACTTACCTTAGTACAAATGTGCACATAAAAAAAGTTACAGTCCTTTGAAGTTACAAAATGAAAATCGATTTTTCCCAATATATCGAATACTATAAGAGCTTATTTATTCAAAATGGACATGTGGCATTATTATGGCAGTAGTACCATAAGAAAAAATTACAGTGAAATTTGATAACCCCTCAAAAATTTTATGGTGGTTTTGTTCTTTTAAATCCCCCCAAACTTTAGGATACGTTCCAATTTAATTTTATTATAGTACCATTAGTTAAACACAATGTTTTAAAAACTTTTTTGCCTCTTAGTTCTTTTTCGAAAATTCAATTTTTATCGAGATATTTTGAATATTTGTCAAATCCACCACATATTTGTATATGGTTACGATTATGGACACTTGGTAATAATATGAAAATTTATTTATGATTTACATTTTTAGGTATATTTTGAACCATATTAAAAAAGAAGCCACATCTCGATAAAAGGTGCCTTATTTAAAAAATACAAAGACGCAAAAAAGTTTTAAAGAGACTGTGTTTAACTAATGGTACCGCAGTAATAGTTGAATTGGAACGTACACAAACATTTGGGGGCTTTAGAGGCACAAAACCCCTATAAATTTTGTATGTAAACATATTAAAAAAGAAGCCGCATCTCGATAAAAACTGCCTTATCGAAAAAATACTGAGAGGCAAAAAAGTTTTGAAAATATTAAATTTAACTAATGGTGTTACAATAATAAATTAATTGGCACGTACACAAAAGTTTGGGGGGGTTTAAGGGAACAAAACCCCATAAAATTTTTAGGGGGTGCACAAATTTCACTATAATTTTTTTTTAAGATGTTCCTACCATAAGAATGCCACATGCCTATTTTCAATATAAAATCTCTAATAGTTTTCGATATATTCGAGAAAATCAATTTTCATTTTGTAACTTCAAAGGGCTGTAACTTTTTTTATGTGCATATTTGTACTAAGGTAAGTTAGATTCATTCGAACTATTTTTGGTCCCAGAATATGTACTTTAATTTATGACCTGTATTTTTGTTACACCCTGTATATGAAGGGCTTAATGTGAAACAATGACAAGCCACACATGATTTCAAAACAAGTTAGTGTTATTCTTGGTTAAAGTAATAGTATAACAAGCCACTAACAAATTATCTCAGCCCTTCGTTAATAGATGGCCCGATAAATCTATGGTCACACTATTGCATAGGTCTAGTTTGTCTCTAGTATCTACTCGACATAATGACAAGCCCCATAAAAATGGCGAACATGGGCGGAAGCAATTCGGATAATTATTGAGTTCTGATGATTCTAGCAAGAAAAATAGTAAAGTTGACTTGACATTCGATGACAGTGACCGTAACCCTGACTATGTACAATCTAGAAGTGACTCAAGTAATGAAAATACAGTAATATGTAATTTTTTCCTAAATGTGGCTTGTCACATTATTACCATTCAAGATTAATGTAGTGGCTTGTGACGTGGCTTGTTATATTATTGCATTTGGTTGTAGGATAATGAACAAGGTCCGTCAATAAAAAGGACAAAACCAAACACACCCGTCAAAAATTCCAACAAGTTGATGGAGACAAAGAAATAAACACTGTTTAACACGTATAGGGTTGAAACCACCACGAACTCAGTCAATAATAGAAAATTATGAATCTACATATATCTAAAATTTGGGTATTTATTATTAATGGAATAATGTAACATGCCACATTTTTTTTAAATAAATGCTGTTTTTTCTCGAGTTTCAAGTAATTTTATTAATATTGTTGTCAACTATGATCTCATAGGGCATGATGCATCGAAATATCTAAACTAAAACAATAAAAGTTGTTACTGGATTTTTTAATATTATTTTTAACATTCAAAGTCAAATATCTCATTTTTACCTTTTTGAGGCTTTTCATTGTTTCACATTAAGCCCTTCATATATATTAATTCGAGGACTACCTGAAGAGAGACCATAGGCGTAACCAGGATGATCCTAAGGGGGGGGTTTCATCTACCTGAAAGGGGGGGGGGGGTTACAACTACTGGAAATATCTGAGGGATATGATGTTAAGCGTATAGAGCTGAAAGTACATCCCAATGGGGGGGGGGGTTACAACCCCCAAAACCCCCCTGGTTACGCCTATGAGAGAGACGGCTCATTCACTGCCTTTCATTTTTTCTTAGAAAATACCGGATCTTTACACAAAGTACTTATTTACTAGTGCTTATCGTACGCCGTTAGAAAATGATTGTAGGTTGTAATGATGAAGGATGGTTTACCTGGAAATCCGAATTTTATTTACTTTTATTATATTTAGTAGGTACCTATAATTCTGATAATTCTTTTAAATCCTCTATTGTCAAAACAATTTACACCTTTAACCATAGTTTTACGAATTTTTAACGGAAATTAACAAGTTATTTTAAATACGCCTTAATTACTTCTATTGATGTTGAAAGGAGTTTTTCAAGTTATAAAAATATTTTATCTGATCAAAGAATATGTTTCCTCGTCAAGAATTTGGAAAAACAAATTTTAGTGAATTATAATCGAAGATAATTTAGAGTGATATTGTTGTTTTATTTTAAATAGGTAACTATTGGTAGCAGTTTTTGTGAATAAATTGCATATATAAAAAAATTATTTTATTTGAAAGATAATAAATAAGATTGCCCCCCCCCCTATAAAAGAACCCCCTAGAATAGAATAGAACAGAAAATTTGTGGTTTCTTGAAATGCGCATTTTTTGAATTTTTGTGCATATCTTGCACATATTTCGTAATTTTTTACCGCATATATATGCGCATATTTCATCAAAATTGATCGAATATAAATCCGCTCCCTAGTCACGAGGAACTGTACATGCTCCTACCTCGTATAGAGGCCCCTATGGGGAATAACAAATGACCTAATAAAAAGTGTCTGCTCCAATTGTTTAATAATATACAGGGCGAGTTTCGCATTTTGACAGAAATTTGTATTCGTCATAATTTTTGAACGGTCAGATCGATGTGTCTCTTATTTTGGTCAATCGTTACACTATTACCACCTAATCAAGTGATTTATTCAAACTGGAAAAAAATCAGGCCTGGATTTAAAAAATTAGTTCGTTTTGGTCTTAGAAAAAATTTCACCCTGTATATGCTTTTTAAAAACTCTAATGTGAATTTTACAAATTAGACAAATAGGCAATTAAAATAGCATATTTATTTTTTCCCCACACGGTTACTTAATTTTTTATTAAAAATCAAATTTGTCAAAATCGGAATTTTAACCCAAAAATGAAAAAAATATATCACAGTTAACTCGCTACAACTTTGTTCCATTTTAATATTTTTTTTTTCTAAAATTTTTACAGCACATATCTCTTACCATTGTGAAGATTATGAAAATTGTTGTAGACTTTTAGTCTTCTTCTCGTAAAAGTTATGAATTTTAATTTAATAAATGAAAAATGAAAAAATTTAAAATTTATCTATTTGATCACGTCTATTTTAAACTATAGAGTCCAAAGAGAAGTGTTATGGGGAGTTTTAAATCTAGACGTGTTATAGAAAAAAAAATGGTGAAACTTTTAATTTTAAGAAAAACGTTGTTTATTTTTTTTTTATTTTTATGGTAAAATTGCGATTTTGACGAATTTGATTTTTTAATAAAAAATTAAGTAATCGTGTGGGGAAAAATAAATATGCCATTTTAATTGCCTATTTGTCTAATTTGTAATTTTTTTTCTAAGACCCAAACGAACTAATTTTTTAAAGCCAGACCCGATTTTTTTCTAGTTTGAATAATCAGTTGATTGGGTGGTAACATAAATTAAATATTTGTTTAAAAAAAATTAATTTTTGTAATAAAAGTTAATTTTTTTAAATCTATGGTTCACTTTACCAAACTTTTAATTCATAGTCAAATTTGATTTTTTTATAAAAATTTATGTAATCGTGTGGGGAAAAAAATATGCCATTTTAATTGCCTATTTGTCTAATTTGTCAAACTCATATTAGAGTTTTCAAAAAGCGTATACAGGGTGAAATTTTTTCTAAGACTCATTTTTTCTAAAACGAACTAATTTTTTAAAGCCGGACCTGATTTTTTTCTAGTTTGAATAAATCAGTTGATTAGGTGGTAATAGTGTAACGATTGACCAAAATAAGAGACACATCGATCTGACCGTTCAAAAATTATGACGAATACAAATTTCTGTCAAAATGCAAAACTCGCCCTGTATATTATTAAACAATGAGAGCAGACACTTTTTAATGGTCATTTGTTATACCCCATAGGGGCCTCTATACGAGGTAGGAGTATGTACAGTTCCTCATGACTCATCCTGTATATAATATTAGATTAATATTATATTAAGATTTTAGAGCAAGAGTCGCCAGAATTTTGCTAAGAATATCCTAAGTGGTTTTTAGAATATCATAAGAATGAAACGTTTATTGGTGTTTATCTCGATATGTATACAATGTGACATTTATTGTTTTCCCCCTGTACTCTATAACTTAGCCTACTTAAGTCAAAATATGAACTACTTAGCAGTACAAATTAATAATTAAGCATTTATACATTAGAATGCAAAAATATTTTGCATTCAGCTAACGCGAATGTGTAGCTTGTGGAATGTTTCCCATTCAGTGTGGTTTTGGTTGTAAAATTATGAGGTTGGTTAACATTAAGTAAAAACTAACCAGAGCCCTTTCTTATTTTACTTATAAATATAGTAGGTATAGTGAAATGTACTACATGTTTTATTTGTAAATAAGCCACAATTCAAGTTAAAAATGAAATTTATTGATGTTTCGACTTCCACTTCGGAAGTCGTCATTGAAATACAAAATATTAATAAATTAAAAATAGTTTGTTTGTGTTGCTTAGTAAAAAAATTCTTCTAAAAATTTAATTTAATCTGGCTTAAACTATAGTATATATTTCTAAATAAAATAGTAAATTTTTTTCAAAAAGATTCCACAAAGAAACAGCTTCAGAATAATATAAAGTACATACAGTAAATTTGTAAAAAATGATTTTTTTTGTCCCTAAATCTTAACTTTCCTATACTAACGTGGTTAAAAATTATTCATAGAAGTAAATAAATTTTAATACAGACCCACTTACTACAACAATAGTAGTAGATACAATAGGTAAACATCTGGGTGGTGGTTTTATGACTTTGAAATGCGGAAAGAATAGTATCATAAAATGCATTATTATCGGTACCCTATTATAAAAATTAAGTAATAAATGTTCCAAAGGGCTGTGTTAGCTATACTAAAAATTACATACTTGTTAATTTAAAAATTATTTTACTTTTATACTTATATATCAGTTCATTGTCCGTAGATATTGTTATATTTCTATTTGATATGAAAATTTAATTTTAATAATTATAAACAAAATTCAATTTAATATAAAATATTTTCAATTTTCTCAACCACGGGCATATAAATTTAGAACAACCTGTATACAACAAATTGTTATATTTAATTTTAAGAAGTGATTAAACGAAACTCGGGAAAATGCGCTTAGAATAAACAAAGTGAATGGCGTACCATTATCGTTGTTCGCGGAAGGTTCGATCATTAGCCTATGCTAAATAAAACTCAAGTGAAATCGATAATAGGTCATTATCGTAGTTCGCGGAAGGTTCGATCATTAGCTTATGCTAAATAAGACTCAGTTGAAGTAGATAATAGATCATTAAATTTTGTAATTAGTAGAAAGTAATTTTAGAATGGGAATTAACTATTTTTCTTTTGAAATCCATTAAGCATATTTAGAAAGATTAAAAATTGGTTTTGAGGAATACTGCGAATGAGAGTTGGTGGTGGAAGTTTGATTTGTGAATCTGGAAGGGATATTTAGAAAGTAGGGGAATGAATGACAAATAGAGATCAGAATGTTTTGAGCTGTCGAGAAGTGAAGTCCAGTAGTAGACGGTAGTGTACGGAGAGTGAGAAAGCCGGTGTAGTTCCGTGAGTGTGGAGTATCTATCGTGGAACGAGAGGTAGGCCAGGTTGAGAGTAAAAGAACCTCCTTGAGCCAAGAGTTCCCGGTAGCTGATTGCAGTTTCGAAAAAGGTAGAACACAGCATCACGACAGAAGCAAGGAAACGAGAGCTATACGAGCTAGTTTCAGAGGAGAACATTACTGGAAGCCAGGACGAGGTTTTGATTGCAGCCAAGGATAGCAGGAAACGGGTCTTGTGTGAAGACATTCTCAGTTCACCAGAAAAAGGTCAGTCTCATTTGTTTGGACATGAATGTATGGGTTTTTCGTATTAAATACCACATTTAAAATTGAAGAAACATAATCAATAATATCAGAAAAGCTTCATCAAACTTAAATAGAATTGTTGCTAATAAATCATAATAGTTAAATGTTAATAAAAACTTTCAATTGGAAACCAAAAGGAAATAAGATTCCCATGTGTAAATGTTATTTTTAAGAATAATAAGATATAGCAAATAATAAGCAGTGATTGCCATTTAAATAAAATAAACAATATTTTGATTACAATTGTAACCCATATGTGTTATTATTTTACTCTTTTCTTTCCTATCCCGATTAGGAACCATTGAGAAATACTTAGAAGCCACGTATGTAAGTAATTAATTTTATAAAAAGCCCTGAGATTGAAAACATATTGATATGTGATCTGGTAAATTAATTAGATTATTATTAATGCATTGATTAAATTAAATGACATATAAAATTATTATCTCATATCAATAATCAAGATCACATCAATATATTATACCTATTTGTGTTTTATTCATTATTAATGATAAAATCTGATCTTTTAAAAAATATTGAGAGATGAAAATTGAGTCCTATCACAATAATAATTACAAGAATAAAAAACCGCTAAACGCCGTAAAAATGAGTGGCGCATACAATATTCCAGCTACAAAAGATCTGATATGAATATTACGTGGCGCGACAATGTATTTTCATTTTGATGCAAATCAAAATTCTAGTTTTATTTTAAAAGATTTTTCCATAATATTTGCTCAATTTGAAGTAAAACGCGTCACAAAAGACTAACTTTGATACAGTTTGAATTTTGAAACTCTTTTGTGGCGCGTTTACTTCAAATTTAGCAAATATTATGGAAAAATCTTTTAAAATAAAACTAGAATTTTGTTTTGCATCGAAATGAAAATACATTGTCGCGCCACGTAATATTCATATCAGATCTTTTGTAGCTGGAATATTGTATGCGCCACTCATTTTTACGGCATTTATCGGTTTTTTATTCTTCAATTGGGAGTTTTTTAAAGTTATTTATAAATTAAATGTATGAAGTTGAATGCAATGTTTTTCTCGATTACCTACACGTTAAGCTTTATAAATGGTCTACTTTGTCCCATTACCTCCCAAATGACTTAGTGTCCATCGAATTTACACTCAATTTTTTTCTATTCAAAATATATTGAAAAAAAAATATTGGGATGGCTGGTAAATAAACTCTGATTGCCCGTTGCCAGATCAAATTTAGCGTCGTAATCACTACAACTACATAAACCATTTCGAGAATAATCGTTAACTGGATTATACTTCTGTAGCTCAATAACTTCTAAACGGTTTAACCGAATTTGATCACTAAACATGAGTTTGAAACGTATCGACAAGTAGTATCTGATGCATCTAAGGTCAAGTATGCTAACTGATTACAGGAATTATTGAGCTTGGAACCCGTTTTTTCCCATAGATAATAGATTTGGTCATACTTATAAAGCCTGTAACTTAAAAATTCGAATTTTCCCGGATATGGGGTACACATCGTTAGATTCGTCTAGAGTCCTTCTACAAACGCTCAGTAATTTACGCAATTCGTAAATTGAAATTATTAGTAATTGTCGAAAAACCAAAATTTTCAAAGTTTAGTTTTTCAGTTTTTCGGCTATAATACTGAGCCGTGTGTATGTCTGATCCTGACGGCTCACAGACCATTTGAAATCTGAAATCAACACTATTGATTGGGTGTATTTGCGGTTCTCCTGTATATTCTTGAACTGAAGATATATAGCCCCAAAAAATATACCGTTTTGTACCTACCAAGTCCTATAACTGGCTTAAGGGTGGTCAAAAATCACAAACTACACCGGTTCTGAATCGGCCCTAACCCCCTCTTCAAACATAGAAAAAAAAATTCAGATCGGTTTAACTTATCCACACACATACATACATACATACATAGATACATACAATATAAGTGTATACACTTGTATACACTTATACACATATACACTTGTACATATCCACAAACATTTTCACTTTTTTAATTAGAAATTGAGTCATATTTCTGAGCTCGGTAACTTTTGAATAGTATAACCGATTTTCAAAATTAGACATGCGTTGGAAAGGTAATGATCAGTACTATTAGAAGCCGCAAAGCTAGCTTGAATATTAAGCTAGCGTGACATCTCTCCTGAAGCGGGGTTAAGGGGTGAAAAAATATTAGGGTGGTAATAAATTAGTTTAACATGGGTGAAAAACTACTGCATAGGTTAAATTGGATTCCGCTCATGCAATGCCGTTTTATCGAGAATTTTGCTAGCTTGAATATTAAGCTAGCGTGACATCTCTCCTGAAGCGGGGTTAAGGGGTGAAAAATTATTAGGGTGGTAATAAATTAGTCTAACATGGGTGAAAAATTATTGCATAGGTTAAATTGGATTCTGCTCATACAGTGCCGTTTTATCGAGAATTTTGCTAGATTGAATATTAAGCTAGCGTGACATCACTCCTGAAGCGGGGTTAAGGGGTGAAAAATTATTAGGGTGGTAATAAATTAGTTTAACATGGGTGAAAAATTATTGCATAGGTTAAATTGGATTTTGCTCATGCAATGCCGTTTTATCGAGAATTTTGCTAGCTTGAATATTAAGCTAGCGTAACATCTCTCCTGAAGCGGAGTTAAGGGGTGAAAAATTATTAGGGTGGTAATAAATTAGTTTCACATGGGTGAAAAATTATTGCATAGGTTAAAATGGATTCCGCTCATGCAATGCCGTTTTATCGAGAATATTGCTAGCTTGAATATTAAGCTAGCGTGACATCTCTCCTGAAGCGGGGTTAAGGGGTGAAAAATTATTAGGGTGGTAATAAATTAGCTTAACATGAGTGAAAAATTATTGCATAGGTTAAATTGGATTCCGCTCATGCAATGCCGTTTTATCGAGAATTTTGCTAGCTTGAATATTAAGCTAGCGTGACATCTCTCCTGAAGCGGGGTGAAGGGGTGAAAAATTATTAGGGTGGTAATAAATTAGTTTAACATGGGTGAAAAATTATTGCATAGGTTAAATTGGATTCCGCTCATGCAATGCCGTTTTATCGAGAATTTTGCTAGCTTGAATATTAAGCTAGCATGACATCTCTCCTGAAGCGGGGTTAAGGGGTGAAAAATTATTAAGGTGGTAATAAATTAGTCTAACATGGGTGAAAAATTATTGCATAGGTTAAATTTGATTCCGCTTATGCAATGCCGTTTTATCGAGAATTTTGCTAGCTTGAATATTAAGCTAGCGTGACATCTCTCCTGAAGCGGGGTGAAGGGGTAAAAAATTATTAGGGTGGTAATAAATTAGTTTGACATGGGTGAAAAATTATTGCATAGGTTAAATTTGATTCCGCTTATGCAATGCCGTTTTATCGAGAATTTTGCTAGCTTGAATATTAAGCTAGCGTGACATCTCTCCTGAAGCGGGGTGAAGGGGTGAAAAATTATTAGGGTGGTAATAAATTAGTCTAACATGGGTGAAAAATTATTGCATAGGTTAAATTTGATTCCGCTTATGCAATGCCGTTTTATCGAGAATTTTGCTAGCTTGAATATTAAGCTAGCGTGACATCTCTCCTGAAGCGGGGTGAAGGGGTGAAAAATTATTAGGGTGGTAATAAATTAGTTTAACATGGGTGAAAAATTATTGCATAGGTTAAATTGGATTGCGCTCATGCAATGCCGTTTTATCGAGAATTTTGCTAGCTTGAATATTAAGCTAGCGTGACATCTCTCCTGAAGCGGGGCTAAGGGGTGAAAAATTATTAGGGTGGTATTAAATTAGTTTAACATGGGTGAAAAATTGTAGTGTAGGTTAAATTGGATTCCGCTCATGCAATGCCGTTTTATCGAGAATTTTGCTAGCTTGAATATTAAGCTAGCGTGACATCTCTCCTGAAGCGGGGTTAAGGGGTAAAAAATTATTAGAGCGGTAATAAATTAGTTTAACATGGGTGAAAAATTATTGCATAGGTTAAATTGGATTCTGCTCATGCAGTGCCGTTTTATCGAGAATTTTGCTAGATTGAATATTAAGCTAGCGTGACATCTCTCCTGAAGCGGGGTTAAGGGGTGAAAAATTATTAGGGTGGTAATAAATTAGTTTAACATGGGTGAAAAATTATTGCATAGGTTAAATTTGATTCCGCTTATGCAATGCCGTTTTATCGAGAATTTTGCTAGCCTGAATGTTAAGCTAGCGTGACATCTCTCCTGACGCGGGGTTAAGGGGTGAAAAATTATTAGGGTGGTAATAAATTAGTTTAACATAGGTGAAAAATTATTGCATAGGTTAAATTGGATTCCGCTCATGCAATGCCGTTTTATCGAGAATTTTGCTAGCTTGAATATTAAGCTAGCGTGACATCTCTCCTGAAGTGGGGTTAAGGGGTGAAAAATTATTAGGGTGGTAATAAATTAGTGAAAAATTGGTGAAAAATTATGGCATAGGTTAAATTGGGTTTTGCTCATGTGGCCATGCTAGCTTAAGGTACCTGGCATACCCACCTGGTCGACACCCAACTAAACCGTACTATGCGTATGGTAACAGGCACAATTAAGCCCACCCCTACAATGTGGCTACCTACCCTTAGTAATATAGCACCACCCAACCTACGCCGCGAACATGCATTGGTTAAAGAATATAACAAAATAATGGACAGTCGCCAGCTTCTAGTCCACAACGACATCCCCGATATTCTTGGAAACCGTCTCCGATCCAGGTTACCCCCTCTACAATCTGCTCAAGCGCTGCAGCAATCCAACTTTGACTTAAATACCCGATGGAGAGAAGATTGGGAAAGTAGGACAGATCCGCATTACCATAGTCTACCGGACATCATAGGGAAACCTGGCGAATTTGAACGTCCCCGTAAGATTTGGGCAGCCCTTAATCGAATTCGAACAAACTGTGGAAGATGCGCCGACTCCCTCCACAGATGGGGTAAACTCCCCTCGCTTTCTTGTGACTGCGGCGCTGCAAGACAGACGATCAGTCACATTGTTCAGGACTGCCCACGCAGAGCATACACAGGCGACCCTATAGACTTTGTAATGGTAACCGAAGGGTCAATCGAATATATAAAAAAATTGGACATCTGTTTGTGATGCATTGTATAATGCATAAATCTAAATATATTCTGTGATATACTTAAGCCATACGCTAAATAAGTAAATACTAATAATAAAAGTTTGTTTTCTGTCACTTCCAATTAGCGCGCCTATGACTATGAGTATATTGTCACAATATTGTGATTTCATCTAGACAGTGTCAAATACTGCCGACACACTGTTGCCAAAGTTTCGCAGAAAATTGGAAAAGGGTGTGCGACTATCCCCCGAAGTAATATTGATGACGCGCTGATGTGGCCTCTTAAGAATAAAATCATAATCAATGTGGCTGCCTGTATAAAAGTTTTTCAGTTGACTTTTGCTAATTGGTCGCAACAATTACGCTCATTAGGAACGGCCCACTGGTCCTATTTACCTATGCTACAATTGCTACTATGAATTACTAAATGCCACGTATCTCCGATCGATCGAATCCTCGAATATGCACAGAATGTTGAATAGAGGAACATTGCGGAATTCGATGCCTCCAGTAAAATTCAGACAATTATAGTAAATCTCAAGGACAACTATACCTACGATCAGATCATACCTGAAGGCTAATTGCTTTGATAAGGGCACGTATTCGGTGGTTCTCCAAGTTCCGTTAATCTACAGATGGATATTATAAAGGAAAAGAAAATAAAACGCAAAAATCTACTTTTTTGTAAAGGACACCGCATACATATTATCAATATCATGCCAAATGCAATACAATTTACACGAATAGATCGTCTCAAAATTACAATCATTTCATATCATTGCGCCAACTCTAAATTTTGATTAATAGCGGCTTAAATTGTAATTAATTGTTTAAATTGTTATTTAATTGTATGTAATTGTAAAATCACAATTTTGAAGTCAATAAAACTGTCACTCATAAATACTATTAGTCTAGTCGCTATTGAAAACAGCTTAACCCAGCGTGAGATAAGCCGAATTAGAGGAACTGTTATAACGGTACCAAAGTTATTTGAAATTCCGATCCAGTTTACATTTGTAAGACTTTCGTTACACCCTGTATATCATGATCGTTGGGACCGCGTTATTGGGTGGAATTGGATTTGTGAGTTGTTTTCGTTCTCACAGTGATCGAGTCGATAGGTTCTTATTTCCTCGCATGATGTGTGTTTTTGTTAATCGTACGGTATTAGGAATTTACGCGGTGAATTGGATCATCCGATATTGTTTTGTATACGTTATCTTTTGCCATCAAAGAATTTTAATGGTTTTTCCAGACTGAAGTCTGAAGTTTTGTTGATGGATAGTACCCATTAGACTCGGATTACTGTCATACCGACTTTCAAGCTGTGGGAAGTGTTTATGTTAACTCATCAGTGTTTGGCGATAACAGCTCAAAGAGCACACGTGTAAAATTGTTAATTTAGCAATTTTCTGTGGGAAACGTGAAGCTTTGGCTGATGTCGTTTTGTAATTTGGATTCGTCAAGAAGAAGATTTATGAGTTCAGAGGGTGTGGCTGGAAGTATGTCAAGCAACTTCTTATTGGCAAAGATTAAATTTATTGAGTGTTTTGAATCTGTAATTGGTTGAGTTCTTGATGGGAGTGAAGATTTCTGGTTTTGAGAGGGCGTTGATTTTTAGAGATTGGAGTTTGAGGAGATCGAGTTAGTCAGTTCTGTTAATGGAGTTCCATCTGGGCCGTCTTCAAGTTTAGTTCAGGAGAGAGAGCTATCGACAAGTTAAGATCTTGCCGGTTGCCTCGGGGCTGCGATATGCGGCTACCGGCAAAAGTTAGTAGTGAAGTTCCAGTTAAGTTTTTTTTGCAATTGTTTTGCAGAAATAATTGTGTTTAGTTAGTGTTTACCCCATCATGGCTTAAACAATCTACAGACCACGGCGTTTTCGCCGTTTTAAGCGAACGCGATATCTTTGTACTAGTGTTAGTACCACCGTTCTTTACAAGCAAGTAGAAGTTAAGAAGTTTTCTTTTTGTGTTTTCAACACCCTTGTTAAAGCAAGGAGTTGCTTTCATTTTAGTATTTTTGATCCAGTTTAATGAACTAGATAACAAGATCTTTTTAAATATTATTGTTCGAGTACCTAAGTGCTAATTTATTTAGACAATGCTGAATTTTTCTATAAATTTTCTTATGAACTATGGTTTCATCAAATATGAACTGTTGCTGTATCTATTAATATTGTAAAGTGACTTTAAAGTGAAGTGAAATCGCGCCTTGGACTCAACCACCGAAAAGAACAGGACAATGATTGTAACACAAGGTAATATTTTTTTTATGTAGAACTTTTCTTTCATTTATTTAATTGGTAATCTCGATCTCAATCTGTAACACCGTGAGATCACAGATTCATCATTTTGTTTTGTTTTAATAAATAATGTTTTATTTGCTAATTACCATCTTATCATTTCTCTTTTCCTTCTCTCTTGAATCGTAAGAACAATAAAGAAACTGGCTGAGTATAGAATATAGTATAGAGTAAACAAGGTAAGTCACACCATATTTGCTGTAAATTTAAAGTATATTGTATATTTTTTATTTGACTATGTTTTTTTTTGTTTTATTTTGATTTATCTTTCTTTGCTTTATTTCTATTTTTTGTATAATTTTTGGTTCCCTTTAGGTAACCAGTGGCGCCCAATATTTAATTTGATTTTTTTGACATTCTTATTTTGATTTTTCTATTTTTTTTTATTTCTAAGCTAAAAAGAGTATACTATAAAATCCCTTAAGAATCCACACCCATTAGATCTCTGAGACTCGAGCGACCGTGGCCATGTTGTTCATTGTGTAACATCCCCTTATATGACATATCAACATCTTGTCAAAGTTCTATTCCCCTTTGCATGTTATACTGTATACTTTGGTACGATTGACCAAATTATACCTATTTTATTATCTATAAAATAAGAGTAAGCCTTGAGTGGAATACCACGATACAACAATGGAGACCATGGATAGGAAAGAGAGCAAGAGGACGGCCCCAGATGAGATGAGGAGACGACATTAAAAAGATAGGAGGAACGCACTGGAATGAGAAAGCACTAAACAGAAGCGAATGGAGGAAACTGGGAGGAGACTATGTTCAAAATTGGACGAATTAAAGGGCAAAAGAAGAGTAAGTATCTGCCTTAAAATCTAAAGAAAAATTTATGAACTGCCGATTCCAAAATCACTTCTCTTTCTAACTAACGTACAGGGTTATTCGCTATATTTTGACCCCCTGTAAACTGCCTTATTTACATAATTAGAAAAAATTGTAAAATACAAAAGTTACACGATTTCTTATGTAGTTTTCGAAAATGATAGTAGAAAAACAAAGAAGGTGCAAACAAAATGGCCGCAGATGTTAACTTTGTTAATTTAAATGGAACACCCTGTATATGGTTACACATTTGAATAGAACGTTCTGTAACGAACATTTCCATATTGGATTTGATGTGCCTATCTGAAAAAATAAGCAAGATACTTAGTGTGACCAACTCCAATTCAGTTGAATTCGGGACAAGGCTGAAAAAAATACCTGAAATCCGGAACTTTTCAATGAAAATCGGGCCATTTTTGTTAAATATAGAACTTCAATATCATCGTTTTATTGATTATTTAATATTTTTATGTTGACAAAAATTTCTTTGATGGGATGGGTTG
This sequence comes from Diabrotica virgifera virgifera, assembly GCF_917563875.1. Lineage (NCBI taxonomy): Eukaryota > Metazoa > Arthropoda > Insecta > Coleoptera > Chrysomelidae > Diabrotica > Diabrotica virgifera. The sequence goes on along the minus strand of NC_065448.1, from coordinate 222,216,578 downwards.
TAACTAATGGCACATTTTTGTTAGTTTTTGACGTTTCGACTTCCAATCCAGAAATCGTTTTCAAAAAAGGGAAAATTAGAAAATCAACTGATGTTAGACTTTCATGTAAATAGAACGTTAGGTTAATATAAAAATATAATTAACATTATTACATATTAATGTTTTTGAATCGTCTTTTCGGAAGACGATAATTAAAATACAGAAACGGAAAAAAGTCCAGAGTTTGAGTTTTCGTAGAACTATAATACCACCATATAAAATGCATGCGTTTTGAATGTGGTATTATTATTACACTCTAGAATTAGATTATCACGACTCCACAATTAGGGATTCCAATGAACTGTCAGTGGTGGTCGGTGGATGGCTAAACTGACATGGCCATAGACATAGTTAAGGGGGGTGGTCATGGCGTATCTAATGTTTACATTGAATATTGACAAATTTGTAAAGAATATCCTGTTTGGTTTTGTTTTTTTGTTAATTGTGTACCGAAATTTGTGAAATTTTGATAGCAAATTAAATATGAAGTGGTTTAAATATTGGATACGCCTATGGATGACAGTTTCGCCATCCAGCAGCCATATTATATCACGTGATTTGGAATGCCTAATTCGAGCCATGTCCCGGGTATTTCGGGCTAGTTGATCACACTAAAGATACTAGATATTTTGAATAAATTTCCGTCATGATGGTAGGCTATGGCAGTGATAGGAATATCATGACAACAATGTTATTCTTTGACAATTTATAATGTTTAATTAGAATGGGTCACGGTTACATGGAAGCTGAAAAGTTTAAAATATAGGTAATAAAAAATATAAATTACTCAAAAAATAATATTGTTGTCATGGTATTCCTATCACTGTCATAGCCTACCATGCTGGCACCTGACTGACATTTATTCAAAATATCTAGTATCTCGCTTATTTTTCCAGATAGGCCCATTAAACTCAATATGGAAATGTTCGTTACAGAACGTTCTATTCAAATGTGTAACCATATACAGTGTGTTCCATTTAAATTAACAAAGTTAACATCTGCGGCCATTTCGTTTGCACCTTCTTTGTTTTTCTACTATCATTTTCGAAAACTATATAAAAAATCGTGCAACTTTTGTATTTTACATTTTTTTCTAATTCTATAAATAAAGCAGTTTACAGGGGGGTCAAAATATAGTGAATAACCCTGTACACATACATACCCATTTGATTTTAGATTTATTTGTATAAAAATCCACGAGGAAATTAAATTCCTGTAGCCCGCTGTATACTATAAATCACAAAAATACTAGAATCCTTTATAATTTTTATTAAAATCCCTAAAAAGGGGTACATCACAGGACGTTTCCGGAATAATAATTCCAATAATTCGATCACCAGTGCTTTTACCACCAAAATATGTGGGTTTTAAACTAGATAAGAAATTATTAATTTGTACAAAAGTAGTGTAATAATATGAATGTAAAATCTTTTGTTGGAAACTCTATGGGAGAAATTATAATCTTCCAAGCTTTAATAAGTTTCCATGACATATTAAAAATCGACGGTGATTTTTCAAAGGACGCTGAACATACGAAATAGAAAAAAAAAGGAACTATTGTTATTTGGAACGAATACGTCAGTATTAATTGTCATGATGGATTAAAATCTGATAGATATGTTTTCCTTATCAGCTCAACATGTAAGCTTGAAAAATTCATGTTTTCGTAAATCCAGATGCAATATTTTCGATCCAAATTTTATATGTAATACGCTACCACTTTGTTGTCTGAATGTTGTAAACATTTAACAAATTAGATGTTTACACCTTAATACGTCCGAAATAAATGACACAAAATTACATCACAAATATATTTAGGTCAAAGTCAAAGTTTTCAACCTAATAAAAATATTCAAAATATTTAAAAATATCCAAAATATTTCTAGATATTTAATTGAAAACTTATTGGACCATTTTCCTGGTAACACCTCCATGACTTCTAAAAATTGCAAGCCAGATGGATGCTGAAGCGAAGAAGACAAGAGGGAATTCTAAAAATTTGCAATTCACGACCCCGGCTGTTCTTCTGGTAAATCCAACGGAAAATGGACCTATGTTACTCAAAGGAGTAATACTAATATAAAATAAATTAAAATAAAAATAAAAAATAAAAATAAAAATGTATACCATTTTTCTTCAGTTGCAATGCGACAGCAAAACTATCTTATTTCTCACTTAGTACAGAGAGCGCAAACCAGCACTCTAAATCGACGATTTTCGACTATAATTGGAGTCATCATCAGAGAGGCGTAAGGTTTGCTGTTCTCTGCCCCAAGTCGAAACTCCAAGAGCTTATCCCCGCATTGCAACTGACATTTATGGAGTAGGAGTAGGGGCCTAGCGGCATCTGCTAAATGAAAGTCAAAGTTTTCAACCTAATAAAAATATATTCGAAATATTTAAAAATATCCAAAATATTTCTAAAAGATATTTAATTGAAAACTTATTAGACCATTTTTCTGGTAACACCTCCATGGCTTCTAAAAATTGCAAGCCAGATGGATGCTGAAGCGAAGAAGACAAGAGGGAATTCTAAAAATTTGCAATTCACGACCCCGTCTGTAAATGCCAGCGGAAAATGGACCTATGTTACTCAAAAGAGTAAAACTAATATAAAATAAAAATGTATACATTTATAGTATGTATAAAATTTTTATCAAATGGTATACATTTTTATAACATATTTAGAATTGAGGAAGAACTAATAATTCAGAGAAATAAGGCAAAAAAGTAGTTAGTAAAATAAGTTATTATTATTTATATTTTTTTTTAAATTTTATAGGTACCTATATATTCAAATATTTCATTAAATTATTATGTTTGTTCCAAACCCACCTGTTAACTTATCAACAAAGTATAGGTACTTTGTTTACTCCTGACAGAGCCGTCAAAATCAGACTAAGATTATTTCCTGAATGTTTTGAATGTCGCAGAGGACTGAGGGAAGAAGGGGGATAAGGGGAAAATGTGTATCACTATAGGACAAACACAGTCACTACAGGAACAAATAAAACGTAAATGTTGTGATTTATCAAAAATCAAAGGTTGATCAACTGCTTAATACTCCCAATGCTGACGACATACTTATGTGAATCTTTGACTCTAAGACGCTGAAAGAAGAAATATAGATGCCACTGAAAAATTCTATTCGAGGAGAATGTTTGGAGAGTAAGAATGTTTTCCGTCGACCGACCACATGACAAATAACTCAATTTTAAATGAGTTCAGCAAGTTCAGCAAAAGTCCCTCTTCCCTCTCTAATAATTAAAATACTACCGAATACCGAAGATCACCAATCCAGAGTTAAAAGAAATCGCCAGAGATAGAGATCTTTGGAGACTGACAATACACGGCATCACGATGACCCCCTACACTCTCTCAGTAGGGGCAAGACTGAAGAAAGAAAGAAAGAAAGAAAGAAAGAGAGAAAGAGAGAGAGAGAGAGAAAGAAAGAGAGAGAGAGAGAGAGAGAGAGAGAGAGAGAGAGAGAGAGAGAGAGAGAGAGTACTAACATTTGATTAGAGAAAGTATGGTAAGTCTAATTGGAGACGCTTTGGAATCTAACCCCCGCGATTTTAGACAGAAATGGAGTTACACTTTCATGAAAATTGTAACGATATCCTTCCGCTCGGCATTCAACAGCTTGTCAGAAGACAACCGTACGCATTTCCATACCAACTCAAGCCCAACGTGCCATACCTCTCTGTTGGAACCAAGGAGTGATGGTTACCGAGAGTATACTTAAGAATAGAATCGAGGATCATGAAATCAGTTCCACTCAGTTCAGTGTACTGAACCGGGAAGGAACTCAAACGGCAGTTATGTAATGGAGTGAGTTGGAACTCTGGCGTGGCAAAGTTACTTTCTACTGAAAAGATGCTTTGTCGGAACTGTAAACGCAGTGAGCGGTAGCTGGCATCTCTGACCCGGAGCTGGCGAATGGGTAGCTGTGTGTCGATGTTTGATTGTAATAATTACACTGAATTGAAGTGTGATGGGCTACAAATCTGTGTGTGTAATTATGTAGATATGTTGATTCCATTTAGCGCAATTGCTTTTGTAAATACTGTGTTGTGTATTGTAATATTCTAATATTGTTATTGAAGTTATACTTCTTTACCGGCGATATGAGGGTAAATTTTAATATGTTAAAACCTATGATCCCGGTGCATGCGCATTATAACTTTGTTCTGATTGGATGTTCAAATGACATGTCAAAAATTATTCAATATGGCGGCTGTGGCACAGCTGTACGTAGTTTGATGATTTATGGTTGTTGCGTTTTGAAATTTGTAGGAAAAGAAACAAAGTTAGTTAATAGTTATACTGCCTTTTTAAATAGTTTTCATATACCTATATTTTTGGACTTTTGAACTATTTTGGACAAGGAAAACTCATTCTAATTTGGTAAGTAGTTTTTATTATAATCATATTGTAATTATACATTTGGATTAGGTTGGAATACATACATTTATTTTCTCAAGAATGGGGATTTTAGAGAGAAATCCCAAATTAGGTCCGATTTTTATTTTTAAATTATGATTTTTTGGCGTAGATTTATTTATCTAGTAGGTATGTAATGCTTTGATTTACATACTTAATTTGATTACCAACAAAAGTTCTCCCAATCTTCATCTAATATATTGTTTTCTTACTGTTTTGTTATATTTTAATATTTTCTTCCACAAAATTTAAACTACATAATTTAATTATATTCAAAACAACTGTCAAACAGTCAAACGTTCAGTTACTCTATTTTTCCACACGACAAATAATGTGGAATTGGACGAGTGAGTCTAGGCTTCGATTACGAATCAAAGCGCCCCGAAATTCACGGGTTCGATTCCCGATGCAAGTTTTTATTTTTTTATTTTTTTATGCATTTTATGATTGTAAGTATATTTGTTATATAATTTTTTTTTCAGAAAATGGGTATTTAAAATTGTTGCCAACAATTATTATCGTTCAGAAATAATTTTTTCTTTGTGGCATTTTTCAATTTGTTTGTGTGCGTTTTATTCTTTTATTTTTTTAAATTTATGGTATTGTTTTAAAAATCACATAATATGTAGTAGAAGTATAACTTCTTACGGGCGTACAAAGTACATACACATTCTTTTATGTTTTTGATGATAGCAATAAAGACAATTTCATTTTTTTTGCGGACGTCCGACCCGGGAGCTTGCTCCGGAATGGGGCGAAGATAGAATGCTATTTTATTTTAATATTTTAAGTTTAAACTGTATATAAAAATCCTCAATAAATTTATTTTATTTTTATTTTGTGTTTTACTGAGTCTGTTGTTCTGAAAGAACTACTCGTCACAAAATGATATAGGCCTGGATCGCCCGTACCAAAAAAAGTTTATTAATGGCAAGCTGAAAATTTGTTAATAGCTTAACGGTGTCTCGTCGGACAAACTTTGATGTATGGGAACACTGGGACAGGGGAAGTTTTAATTGTGGAACAGGTTAAACATTTGGAACGTCAGATTACGAAAACGTCCCATGTATTTTGTCGGACAGAACTTCCAATGGATTTGTTGCCCTTTCATTAAACTGTTATCAAAAAAATCAGACTGGCATTTATCAACAAGTGGACATTTTAAAAGTCCGACACGTAGAACATGTCAAATGACAGGAATTATGACAGGTGATAAAGAGCAGTCTGATTTTTGCATGAGAGTTTAATGAAAGGATAAATAAATTGGAAGTTCTGTCCGACAAAATACATGGGACGTTTTCGTAGTCTGACGTTCCAAATTTTTAACCTGTTCAACAATTAAAACAATACAAGTTACAAGTTTAATAAAATAACGAAAATTTTGATGCAACGTAACGGAATTTTGACACGTTACACTATTGCCGGTTTATAGCCCGATCAAAGAACAATCTGACCCCAAAAAAAATAAAGGAAGGATAAAAATTTGGGAATAGGTAGTTCAAATTGTCTATTATTATATGAGAAAAAGTTTACAATTCTACATCCCCTCCATTTTACAAAAATGGGGATAGCCCCTTCTCGGGGTGAAAAATATACATTCAAAATAAGGCCGGAATTGGATAGAATGACTAATTTTAAACAACTTTTGTTCTATAAGGTATTTCACTAAGTCAATATTTTTCGAGTTATTTGCGAGTGAATATGTTCATTTTTAACAAGAAAAAACAGTTTTTTTACGGTTTTTCGCAAATACCTCAAAAAGTGGAGTATTTTATCGAAAAAATATTCTTAGCAAAAATAAAGCTTATAAAAAATTGAAAAAAATGATGTACACAGGAAGTCTGTAGACCCAGTAGGAGCAGAGTTGTAGCTAATGAAAAGTAGGTTCTTCTTCGTCAAATTCCAAATCGAATATTTCAATTTGAAATAACCAAAAAACGAAGCAGTTAAAAAAGGTTTATTTTTGTTTTCAAAAAAAGTTCTAACATTAAAAGTAAGTGAGTTATCAAAATATTGTTGGTCCCTCTTATTTTTTGGTAAAAAGAATCACGAAAATCACCCCCTAATTATCACTCCAAATAAATTTAATCGTTTTCGCTCCACAAGTTACTTTGATTATGTCTTCTCTATATGATCTGTAAGTTTCATTGGTTCAAAGTGCTTAGTTTTGAAAAGGCTGTAGTTAAAATAGCTTGAACGAGTAGCTAATCACGAGTTTATGTAAATTTTGAACAGCCATAGCATAACCAATTTTTGTCTAAGAAAAAAACAAAAAATCCAAAATATTCATAAAAGCAAAACGTACATTTTATTACTCTTTGTGATAATTGGTATTACTAATAATTTTCAAGTTAATTTGAAAAAAAAAGGATTTTTTTTGAAAATTAAAAAAAATGTTATATTTTAAAACCAATTTTTTTCAAAACTAAGCACTTTGGACCAATGAAACTTATAGATCATATAAATAATACATATAGACAAGGCGAAAACGGCGGGTTCGAAGGGAAAAATATTCCCATGAGATTTTTTTGCATAATCACATTTCTGAGACATCGCAGAATAAGGTTCAAGAAATCGCCCACGTGAAAAGTGGGCCAATTTTTTTTTAACAATTTTTTTTTAATCAAATTGCAAGAATGAATATTTTTTGCACGAACAATTTTTTCTTTAATTTTTTGGACCATTCTGGACAAAAAGGTCTCTTATAATTTTTCTCTAAAGTTGATCGTTTTCGACTTATAAGCAATTTAAAATTGAAAAAAACGAAAAATGGTGATTTTCAAGGCTTAATAACTCGGTTAAAAGTTATTATTATGAAAGTCAATATATGAATAAATCAAAGTTTATAGCCCCCTACAAGATCCTGAAGATATTTTTGTCATTATTTTATTACTAAGCTGTTATTTTTAAGTAATAATAATAAGCGTCATGCACGTGTGCGGGGCTGAAAATGCTGAGTGCGAGAGAGAAGCCATTCCAGCAGTCCAATTGTGCATCTTACTCGCACTCACATTTACAGCAGTGTCAATACGATCTAACCACTCATTATTATTAATTAAAAATAACAGCTTAGTAGTAAATTAATGACACAGATTTCTTCAGGATCATGTAACGGCGACTTTAAACTTTGGTTTAGTCACTTTCTGACTTTCATAATAATAATTTTTGACCGAGTTATTAAGTCTTAAAAATGGCCATTTTCACGTTTTTCAAATTTGAACTTGCTTATAACTCGAAAAAGATCAACTTTAGAGAAAAAATATAAGAAACTTTTTTTGTCCAGAATTGTCCAAAAAACCTAAAAAAAATTAGTGCGGGCCAAAAATATTGATTTTTGCAATTTGATTAAAAAAAATTGTTAAAAAAAATTGGCCCGCTTTTCTCGTGGGCGACTTCTTGAACCTTATTCTGGGATGTCTCACGAATGTGACTATGCAAAAATATCTCATGGGAATATTTTTCCCAACGAACCCGCCGTTTCCGCCTTGTCTAATAAGTAAAGTAACTTGTAAAGCGGTAACGATTAATTTTATTTGGGAAGCTAATTAGGGGGTGATTTTCGCGATTTTTTACCAAAAAATAAAAGGGACCAGCAATATTTTGAGCGTAACTCACTTACTTTTAAAGTTAAAAGTTTTTTTAAAAATCAGAAATAAATCTTACTTTTTGTGTTATCTGCGAAAAACCGTCCAAAAACATGTTTTAGTTTTGTTAAAAATGAACGTATTCACTCGCAAATAACTCGAAAAGTATTAACTTAGGGAAAAAACTCTATAGAACAAAAGTTGCTTAGAATTAGTCATTTTATCCAATTTCGGACTTATTTTGAACATATGTTTTTTCATCCCCGAAAAAATATTTTTCACCCTGTATTTTCCAATTTTTGTAAAATGGAGGGGATGTAGAATTGTAAACTTTTTTTATATAATAATAGACAATTTCAACTACCCATTCCCAAATTTTCATCCTTCCTTTATTTTTTTGGATGTTTTCGTAAAGTTTTGTGTTCATTGATAGGGGTATTATTTAAAGAATTGATAAAGGCTGAAACGCCACACAAAAGACTTTCGCAACAATATGTAATTTAGAAGACTATGTTGGTTTTACGTTTAGTGCAAAATGAGTTTATTTCCGAAATGCTCCAGTTGGAGCTTTTGTATCGTTTATATTCAATTTCCAGATATTCAATTAAACTGTTTAGAGAAATCCTTCAGAGGCAGCAGCGCAAATAGTTATTGTCTATTGTCTGTGCGATAAAACTTCTTCACTGTCCAGGATTAAGCTTCTCCTGAATGTCTTGAATGTCGCAGCGGACGGAGACGAAATAAGGGGGAAAGGGGGATAAGGGGAACCTGAGTAAATTAACTTATGCTTAATCGCCGATCGTGATTTCCTCTTGTCACAAATAAGCTATAAAGCAATCTTATTACGATGGCTAATAAATTCCTCTAGTGAGTTGAATAAGGGAATGAGAATTGTTCAACGACTTACTCGATAATACACTGTTAAAAATAACTGAACTAAATAGATTTTCGTTAAAAAATTTTTATTTTTTTGTATTACTCCAAGAAATGAGGCATTTAAAAATCGTAAAATTACTGGCGCTACTTTTTGACTGGAATATCTGAGGGAAGTCAATAGAAAAGGCGTATAGCATCTTGGCCGGTGATTGTCTCAGTCGCTTTTCAAACGTTGAAATGTATGTACACTTTGCAACGAAAAGAAAAATAGCTACTAGCTCAGCTAATTGAAATAATATTCGAAAATAGTACTCCAATCACCCAAGATAGCTATCGTTCACCCTAGCTTAGCTCAGTCTCCCAGGGTGTGTGTTCGTCTTGTCCTAATCTTAGATAATCAACTCTGAAAATTTAGAATGGAAGCAAACAAAACATTATTTTTAACCAATCATGTTTATTGTTCAATAAAGATATAATAAAAATGTGACTTATTAAATGCATTAAAAAATTCAAATTCTTGCCAAAAACTAACAATTCTGGATTATACTTATGGCTTTTGGTATCTGGTTCGATGGTAACTTCTTGATGTCGAATGGTACTGCCGTTGGTTCTGCAACTGGCTCTGGGGTTCTAAAGGCTGCATTCCACCAGGCCTACAGATGTTGGTCGTTGCAGTCTAGGTGATGTGGTTGCAGTCTAGATTTCATGTTCCTCGTTCTTGTATCGCAAGCGATTGAGGATTGTTGAAGCTCCCGGAGGGAGGACGGTGATCTTTTATCCCAAAAACTAGAAGAATAATGCGTATAAGTGACAATCAAGAAGTTAAAAACCAAATTGTACCTTTGCCAAATAGTATTCAAAAACCAAGTACGTATGAAGTAGCAGGCATGTTCCGTATTGAAAGACAGATATCTAGAGAGTAAGGATATACGGGGTACGTTCAGTATGTTCAGTTGATGATTTAGATGTTAGATGAAAAGAGAGATAGGAAATAGAGGATAATAAAAGAGGGTAATAAAAGAGGACGCCAACGAGTTTTAACGAAGAAAACAGGTAAAACAAATACAGAAGATAATGATTAATGAAAAATTAAAGAAAATGAAGTAAAATAATTATTTAAAAATAAAATATCAAAGATGTGACGTTTTTAACGTTACAACTTCGAAGTGCAGTAAGTGAATATTGTACAAAATTGATACTTCACCAGTGAAGGCGGTTCAGGTAATTGCGTAAGTCAGAGGACTGTCGCCCGTCGCCTCCTTATGACGGAGTTTGCAGTCTCTTGGGGTTACCGTTGATACCAGGAGACCGGTAGCTATATTCGACGACCAGGTTCGGGTCGGCGACGTGTAATGACAGAGAGGGATGATCGATTTATTGTCCTGAGTGTCTTGTGGGATTGGCACGCGACAGGTGTTGAGCTTTAAGCGCTGTTTCACACACTAAGAATTTTGAACGTGCGATGGTTGAAATGTCCATAGTGGCTCGAGCAATCATATCGAATCTTTCTTCCTTCACCGAACGTTTCAAGCGGTTCAAAATTCTTAGTGTGTGAAACAAGCGTATCAATCCTTGAGGAATATTCTCTCTGTAACTATATGTCACCGTCACTTAGTGAATAATTAGGAGCAGACTTAAGACTGCCACTTTGACTCCCAGACAAGATAACCCTCGGCCCAACTTGAATGCACATCAGAAACAAGGCCGACTTCAGTTTACCCGAGAACACCTCAATTGGAACATTGGCCAATGGTGCAGAGTTTTATTCTCTGATGAGAGTCGACTGAACTTGTAGAGCAATGACAGAAGACGACACTTCTATCGGAGGCCCGGAGAACGATTTGCCCAGTGCTGCAGTGTCGAAACAATGCTATAGGGCGGTTCGTGTATATTTTGGGGTGGTATATCTTGAGAAGGAAAAAAAGAGCTTGTGTTCGTGCCCGGTGGTGATCGCGGAGGGGGTTTGACAGTGGATCGTTACATTACAGATATTCTCCAAGACCATATTGTTCCTTAGGCCTATTTCATACTTTACGACTTCGGTCGTCACGACAAACGGTCGTAACGACAGTTAGTCGTACATTCCATTAGACCAATACAGCAATGTACGGAGCCTTTCACACAGGACGACCACGACTAACTGTCGTGCCGTTGCTCCTCGCCTGTCGTCCAATGTCACTGCAATGGACGACGGTCGTGTCGTGCCGTGCTATCAGTGAACCACGGGCATAAATTAGTGCTTCCATACTTAACGACAGTTAGTCGTGTAGTATCAGTGAATCCAGTGGCAGACAATATAGATTGGGGAATTTTTAATTGCACTGGTACAAAGTAGACCAGTGTTGTGGGACAAAACTTTAAATGTGTATAAAGACAGAAATGTGACAAGGAAGTTTTAGTGGAGGTTAACCCTGATTTTGAAAACTTAGAGGACCAGGAGAAAACTAAGTTTGGTAAGTTGTACTTACTTTATTTTACATTTAAAGTATACTCGTAGATTACTAACCTGAATTTTTTAGCCCATTAATTTCCAACGTTATGTAAACGCAACATTTTTAATTGTATTATTTTTAATGTATCACTACTTGAATAACATTTTTATTGCTACATTTTATTTAAAACAGAACATAAAGTACAAATCTAATAAAATATTTTGAAATAATTATGGCATGTAATGTAATACGCATAAAGATAAAGACAAGAAGAAGAAGTATTTTATAACGATTTCCGAAGTGGAAATCGAAACGTCAAATAAACTCAATCATAAAATAAAATTGTGGCTTATTCTCAACTAAAATAGTAAATTGCATAAGAGACCACAATATAATAGCTTCAGAGCAATTATTATTTTTTATGTTATTTAATTACAAAAGATTATAATTAGGATTTTTAGTAAAAATGCTTATTTTAAAAATATGTTGCTTATTTTTGTTTATTTTACTTCTTATGATAAACTATAGTGAAATTACATGTATTACTTCCTGTCTTAAGCAAAATTCTATTAGCGTTGATTGATAAATACTGATCCCCCTCTGATAAATACTGATACCCCTCTATAATTTATCAATCAACGCTATAAGTATACAGAGCTATAAAACTCTAATAATTCAATAAAACATAAGAATTTCAATCCCTTAGGCTTATAGGAGATAAACGGGAAATCCCATCGTTTTACCTGTCCCTGTAATAAACTAATATTTGTCTGCAGAAAGCCCAAATTTATTATATTGTTGTAAAATGGTACCGGCACATTTGTCTAAATTTAAATACGCACCAATCACATCTGCAGATGTTCAAAGAACTTTTTCTACGTATAAATAATATATTATGCATTAATAATAAATTTTTGTCCGATTCATTCTACGCCCTGTGCTCTCTACGACAATAAAATGAATACTGTCGTAAAGTGTGAAAGTCCGATGAGCACGACAAACGGTCGTACGACCGTTTGTCGTGACGACCAAAGTCGTAAAGTATGAAATAGGCCTTACGACGGCTACATGGGTGACGGCTTCATGCTAATGCATGATAACGATGGATGGTTTATTTTAAAAACGGTGTTTTTTTAGAACTTCTCGTCTGAGTTTTTAAAAGTCCCATATAAAAAAATTTAATAACGGTTTCTGATCTGAAATCAAAAACGTCAAATAAAAACATTATTTTACTTTTTTGCGCAATATTCTTTCCATATTTTATGAAAATGGCTGTATCCAAAATATCTGTTCTGTATAACAATGTGTTTTTAGGGATTCCGAAGCCTCGGCCCGCTCCTGGGTCTTAGCTTTAGAACTATAAAGGGAACGATATCTGTGAGAGATATCGAAATCACGTAATTTGGGTTTTAGATGCCCTTTAGAAATCGTTCTCCTGGTTATTTGCATACCATTAGTTGAGTTTAAACCTTTCAGCAGCGAGGTAAAAACTTAAGCTTTGTGTGCAGATGTTCTGTGTTCGATTTTGTTAAAAATTGAAATATAAATCTTGAAGGAGGACATTTTTGCCAGGAATTTGCAGGGGTTTAACATTTTATAATCTTAATTCCGTTTTTGTTCCGTAATTCTTTAAGAGGTTTGCTTTGAAATTTAAATTTTTGGGCACAGTTACGTAAGTTTTTAAGTTTGCTACTGTTTTTGTCGTTTTCTTTGTTTTAAATATTCTTAACTGAATTTCTATAAATTATGATGATTTATGTGTAGGGAATGATAGGGGAAAGGATGAGATAGCTGATTTGGTTTGATGTTTTAAAAGAAATATAAGTGAAACTACATATTCTAACCGTCCCATATTTGGTAGAAAAAATATACAGGGTGTTTCATTGGGAAACGGAAATACTTTAATGGTGAATAGACGTCACCGAGTCGGTTCTAAATATAGTACATTTTTTTCCCTACCGACTTTTATAACCGAGTTACAGGGTGTTTTATCGATTTTGCCCATTTCTTTCCTAAGCCATAACTTTAGAACCACCCTGTATATTTTTTTGATATTTGGTACACATATGTCTCATTCAAAACCCAAACGACCGACATAATAACCATAAGAAAAATCCAGGTCCGGATTAACAAAAAATTATAAAGTAATTGTGAACTTAAAACAACACCCTGTATATTGAAATTTTGAAAATCTGTTCGCATATTTGAAAAGAGCACAAAAAAGTAAGTTTAATGGTTCTCTTCAATTTTTCGGCCAGACAATTTTATGACTTTAATTTTGAAATTATATTGAATTTTTTAAGAACTTTGACATTAAAAAGCAGATATTATTAACTTTTTGTTATAAATTATTAAAGTTAATAAATAAATACTCATTTTAAAAATAATCTATACTTATTTACCACATTGGAACGACGCAATTACTAATGACAAGAAAAATCCAGGTCCAGATTAAGAAAAAATTATAAAGTAATTGTGACCTTGAAACAACACCCTGTATATTGAAATTTTGAAAATTTGTTTGCGTATTTTAAAAGTGCATAAAAAACTGCGTTAAACGGTGCATGTCAAATTTTTGCACAGACGATTTAATTACGGCAATTTTGAAATCATAATGATTAATTCTGTCAAGTTCACAAGAAGCTGCCAGAAAAATTATGAATAATCCCAATGTAATTAGAAAATCGATTCGAAATATTTTAAAACGAGCAAGGAAATGTATCGAACAAAATGGCGGACATTTTGAGCAACTGTTATAGTTCAAATATTTTTAATTTATGTTAAATTGTTGAATTGTAACGAATTTTTGTTTTATTAGATATAGCAGTTTTTTAATTCTTTACTAAATCATTAAAATATCCCAATTCTCGCAATTCTAATTTTTAATGATGTGCATATAGCTACAAATCCAGAGAATCTATGAATAGCACGATAACTTTTGAACGAAAAGTCCGATTTCAACCAAATTTGGTTCCAGGTTCTTTTTTTGATGTATAAGATCGAGGTCTTGAACCGGAAGAATCGGTTTACCAGAAGTTGTGCTTTTCCTGATTTTTTATTTAAAAATATGTTGTTTATTTTTTCAATTCTTTCACCCTGTATATATTAATTTTTCAAAAAGGTAATACCGGCGTTGGAAAAAGCGTAAAAATATTTTTAGGAAATATTTTGAACTCTTTAGTTAAATTAATTACTTTTTAATAAATGCATAATGGATCTTCACATGTAGGTACCTACCTCTGTGCGGCAGATTCGTGCAAATAATAATATAAGAATTATTGTGGATTTAATGGTAGAAGCATATAATTTGGACCACACATACTACACATACAAAGATTCAAATTTAAATATGAGGCCATCTTAGATTTTGTCTTTTACAAAAATGGCTGGCATTCAAAATGAATCTGACGCCCATAGGTACATGTGAACATACGTTATGCATTTATTAAATGGTAATTAACATAACTAAAAAGTTCAAAATATTTCCTAAAAAATATTTTTACACTCTTTTCAATGGCTGTATTACCTTTTTGAAAAATTAATATATACAGAGTGAAAAAATTGAAAAAGAAACAACATATTTTTACATAAAAAAAACAGTAAAAACACAACTTCTGGTAAACCGATTCTTCCGGTTCAAGACATCGATCTTATTTATCAAAAAAAAAAAACATTGATGTCAAATTTGGCTGAAATCGGATTTTTCGTTTAAAAGTTATAGTCCTATTAGTCATATACAGTCGGAAAAATTAAAGAATACCCATGAACGATCACATCAATCACTTATTTTGTATTTGCTGCCTTTTCCTGTAAATAACAAACGTTTGTTATAGAAAAAGACAGCCAATACAAAATAAGTGATTGATGTGATCGGTCATGGGTATTCTTTCATTTTTCCGACTGTATGTATAGTCGCCATTTTGAATGCCCGCCATTTTTAATGCCCGCCATTTTTGTAAAAAGAACAAAAACTGAGATATCCTCATATCTAAATTTGAACCTTTGTATGTATATGTGGTCCAAATAATATAGTTCTATCAGCACAATTGTTTCACATATCGGCTGCACTATAGAGTAAAAGACTCGCTATAAAAACTTCACTATATAGCTTTAAACAATACTAAATGTGTGATGTACTGAGTAAACTACGGTTTTTATCAGTTTAAGCTTCGTTTCCTCTGCAAATAAAATTTTTAATGGAGTTACTCATCCACAAAGGTTCGCAGTAAACAGCATGGCGGAAGTTCATATAAAATTTACAGGCTGTAACACATTTCAACGCTCTTTCATAGGTAAAGGGTTGGTCACAAAGGAGAGCTATTTTCTATTCATTTTTTCGCTACTTTTATCGCACGTGGATAAGACTGTTTCTTATTGTGGACGTCCTCTAACCGAATAAAAAATTTATCACTTAATAGACACCGAAACTTAACATATACGTATTTTTGTAATGGATACCTACATTAGAAAAAGCAGTTTGTCCTATCGAAAAGGTAGAACTATATTGAGTATATAGTCCAGGGGGTCCGGACAAATAATCCCGCACAAAAAATCCCCAGACAAAAAATCCCCGAACAAAAAATCCACACAAAAAATCCCGGACAAATAATCCCCACAAATTTTTTTGGACAAAACATACCCACAAAAAATCCCCAAGAAATATTTGCTGCCGAATAGTTCTCTAAAAGTTTTCCCGAAATTTTCCAAATTTCTAATTCCAATTTTATGCCGAAAACTTCAAATTTTACATGACAAAAAAATGTGAGTTTTATCAAAACCTTTCAAAAAATGTGAGAGGCCAGATGGGAGTAGATCTGTACGACGGCCTAGAAAAAGATGGAAAGATGTAGTCAGAGAAGATTGAACAAAACGGAAGTGACAAGCGACAAACCTATAATGGGACAATGGGAAATAATGGCACCGAAAAACATGAAAAGTAATAATAAACGCGGTAAAGACTCTCGAAGAGTTATGTAGTAGCGATGCTGTTGATGATGATGATGATGATGACTAAATATTTTTGAAGTTTTTGCATTTTGGAAACTTGGAACAGGTTTTTTGTATTACAATCAAGATTATTGTTTTCAAGGCCAGCGGAAAAGGAACAGGTTTTTTTGCATTACAATCGAGATTATCGTTTTCAAGACCAGCAGTTATCATAACGAATAGACAATGTTTTGAACATAGTTATTCAAAGCAGAGTGAGCAAAAGATTTAAGCGAATAATTACAACATGATTCCCTCATTCCCCATATCTTCCACGATTTTTGAAAAAACTTGCACTCTTTTGTCATGTAAAATTTGAAGTTTTCGACATGGAATTGGAATTCAAAATTTGGTAATCGAAATTACAATTCATGCTTAATCTCAATTGCTATTCATTATTTTCGTACCGAAAAGCGATTTCATGGAGATTGCTATAACTCTCATGCACTGAGGCTGAAAAACATTTGCGTCGATTGCATCCACGGGAAAACTTTTAGAGAATTATTCGGCAGCAAATATTTCTTGGGGAAATTTTGTCCGGGACTTTTTGTGGGGATATTTTGTCCAAAAAAAAATTGTGGGGATTATTTGTCCTGGATTTTTTGGTCGGGGATTATTTGTCCGGGGATTTATTTTTTGTCCAGGGATAATTTGTGGGGATTTTTTGTCCAGGGATAATTTGTGGGGATTTTTTGACCGGAATTATTGGTCCGGGGATTATTTGTCCTAGCTTCAGTCCAGGTGTATCGTCGCCCCCGTCAAGTAAATTATTCCGATTCGATTATTTTTGCACAAACTTACTCAAAAAGAGGTCCTTGTAACAAATCCACAGGGTGCCATGAGGTGCCGCGGTCGGAAAATTGTTTAAACAGTTTTTTTAAACAACAGATTTCTCACTTCGGACAAATTTTTTTTTAGATCATTTGGGTCATTCGAAGCAAAAAAAGGTCTCTTGTGATTTTTCTCTAAAACTGATTGTTGTCGAGTTATACGCGATTTAAAACTTGAAAAATGCAAAAATGACCATTTTCAAGGCTTAATAACTCGGTTAAAAATTATTATGAAAGTCAGAAAGTGGCCATATCAAAGTTTAAAACCCCCCACCCCACCCTACAAGATACTGAAGAAATTTTTTACTAAGCTGTTATTTTTAATTATTAACAATGAGCGCTAGGAGCGTATTGAGGCGGCCGTCAATGTGAGTGAGAGTAAGATTCACCATTGGTCGGCCGGAATAACGGCCTCATAATATGGAAAAAGAGGTCCAGGACGAAGAAGAATATCCTGGTTGCATAACCTGCGAAAATGGTTTAACTTAACCACTACCGGACTTTTCAGGGCAGCAGTCAACAAAGTCAGAATAGCCATGTTAGTGTCCAACATCCGTAACGGATAGGCACCATAAGAAGAAGAATACGCGCTTAGCGCTCATTGTTAATAATTAAAAATAACAGCTTAGTCATAAAATAATGACAAAAATTTCTTCAAGATCTTGTGCGGGGGCTTTAAACTTTGATTTGGTAACTTTTTTTCTCAGTTTCTCATAATAATAATTTTTAACCGAGTTATTAAGCCTTGAAAATGGCTATTTTCGCGTTTATCATATTTTAAATCGCGTATAACTCGACAACTATCAGTTTTAGAATAAAATCACGAAACCTTTTTTGGTTCAGAATGACCCAAATGATCTAAAATAATATGTTCGAAATGAAAAAAATTATTTTTGTGAATCTGTTAAAAAAAAATTGTTTAAACAATTTTTCGACCACGGTACCGCCTGACACCCTGTGGATTTGTTATAAATAGCTATTTGTATAACAAGGGAGGAAAGTGCTACTTTTCCTCCCGAGAATGAAGTTTACTGCCCGACGCGTAGCGGAGGGCAGTAATCATTCAAGGGAGGAAAAGGCACTTTACTCCCATGTTATACATATGGTTTTTCCACCTTCCTCAAATAACAAGTCATTTTTTTATTTTTACTTAATTTATATATGTAACTAACCAACAAAATTTATTAGAACTAAAACTAACAAGTAGTTACATTATAACTGTCAAATATAAGTCAAATTATTAATGTAAACATTGTTAATCCAAAATAGCTATTTGTATAACAAGGGAGGAAAGTGCTACTTTTCCTCCCGAGAATGAAGTTTACTGCCCGACGCGTAGCGGAGGGCAGTAATCATTCAAGGGAGGAAAAGGCACTTTACTCCCATGTTATACATATGGTTTTTCCACCTTCCTCAAACAACAAGTCATTTTTTTATTTTTACTTAATATATTTATGTAACTAACCAAGAAAATTTATTAGAACTAAAACCAACAAGTAGGTACATTATAACTGTCAGCTGTCAAATATAAGTCAAATTATTAATGTAAACATTGTTAAATCAAAATAGCAATTTACTGTTTTTTATTATTCTGCAAAATACAGAGTGTTTTTAAATAAACGTTAAAATTTATAGATACTTACGTAATAGAAAATAGATATTGTACAGGGCGTCAATAAGTTATATTTCATGAATGAAATACCATGACGTCACTTTTACTTTTCCTCCCTAGAGAGGAAAAATATTTTCCTCCCTAGGGAGGAAAAGTACAACTTTGCTCCCTACAATCAGGTCCGGAAAAGTATACTTTCGGTAGAGGTAGGTGGAAATAACAATTTACTGTTTTTTACCATTCTGCAAAATACAGAGTGTTTTTAAATAATCGTTAAAATGTATAGATACTTACTTAATAGAAAATAGATATTGTACAGGGCGTCAATAAATTATATTTCATGAATGAAATACCATGACGTCACTTTTACCTTTCCTTCCTAGGGAGGAAAAATATTTTCCTCCCTAGGGAGGAAAAGTACAACTTTGCTCCCTACAATCAGGTCCGGAAAAGTATACTTTCGGTAGAGGTAGGTGGAAAAACCTCTTTTTGAGTAAGTTTGTGCAAAAAAATCGAATCGGAATAATTTACCTAACGGCGACGACGATACAGCTTGGACTTTATCTGCCCTGAATGTTAAATTACAGACATGAACCAAGAAATGTTGAAAATATCTTTTATACAGATCTCTGGAAACTGCTTTAAAACTATGGTCTGAAACCGATTGCACTTGCAACTATTTTCTTATTTTGGCAGCGTAAAAGCTCGGGGATTCGCCCACGAGACCACGAAGCCTGAAACTTGTTTCCAACAGGTTTCAACCGTTATTTTAAAATAATTGCGCCGTGAGTGCTGGACCTTAAAGGCAAACTAACAAAGTTTTGGGTTCGAATAAGGTGATCAATTTTACGAATATTGGCAGAATAAACCTCGTTTTACTGTTCAGTTAATTAGTATTGGGTTGTGCACTATCAATAAACTTACGTGCATAGAAATCGGCCCACTTAAAAATTTGATCATTTTTGATGTCTCATATTTCCTAAATCTGTTGGCCGATTTAAGTGATTTTTTAAACATGTTATAGCCTGATTCTTTAAAAATACCACTGTAATAATATTGTTGCTAAACAGGTAAATTTTCATTGTATACCGGGTGTACCAATCAAACTGTGTTTTTCTTTCTCAAGTTCGCATCACCCTGTGGAATATTCTAGCATCTATAAAATACTGAAATTAAAACCCAACTATAGCCTCAGGTTTTCTTAACATTCTGTTTTTTGATTCATTCATCTATGTTGGATAATAAAAAAGTTAGGTATTTTAACAACTAGACATGTTCTTCATCAATACACGGTGTTTCTAAATAAGTGCGACAAACTTTAAGGGGTAATTCTACATGAAAAAATAATGACAGTTGGCTTTACGAACGTATGTCCGCAAATGTTTCGTTTCCGAGATACGGGATGTTAAATTTTTTCTTACAAACTGATGATTTATATTTATGTTATTGCTTTAAAACCAGTTGAGTTATGCCAATGAAATTTGGTGGGTTTTAAGACGTAGTTATTGCTCATTTTTTGACATACAATTAACAATTTAATATTCACCATTAGCGCGCATATGTGTAATATGACCGATCATATTACCCGTATGCACGCTAATGGTGAATATAAAATTCTTAATTTTATGTCAAAAAATCCGCAATAACTATCTCTTTCAGTCAGTCAGTTTGTAAGAAAAAATTCAACATCCCGTATCTCGGAACGAAACATTTGCGGACATACTTTTATAAAGCCAACTGCCATTATTTTTTCATGCACAATTAGCCCTTAAAGTTTGTCGCACTTATTTAGAAACACCGTGTATTGATGAAAAACATGTCTAGTTGTTAAAGTACCTAACTTTTTTATTATCCAACATAAACGAATGAATCAAAAAACAAAATATTAAGAAAACCTGAGGCTATAGTTGGGTTTTAGTTTAAGTATTTTATAAATGCTAAAATATTCCACAGGGTGATGCGAACTTTGAGAAAAAACACAGTTTGATTGGTACACGCGGTATCCAATGAAAATTTACGTGTTTAGCAACAGTATTATCACAGTAATATTGTTAAAGAATCAGGCTATAACATGTTAAAAAAATCACTTAAATCGGCCAACAGGTTTAGGAAACATAAGACACCAAAAGTGGCCAAATTTTTAAGTAGGCCGATTTCTATGCACGTAAGTTTATATTTATTATTAAGCTTTCATGTGAAAATTAAGCACGATTTTAGTGGTCTTCAGAAGTAAATATGGTGCTTTATAAGAGTTCAAAGAAGGGATGTGAAGAAACTAATAGATGTAAAGTGTAATAATTCTCCCGTTCCTCATTTTTATGGTATTCTGTGTCCGTAAAGTGAAGAAAAATGGGAGATAGATGGATATGTGAAAACTACAGAGGTGTTGCTCTGTTAGATACGCGTTACAAGATATTAGTCAGTGTGCTAAGAGAGACAACAGATTTGCTGAAGATAAACTAGCTGCATATCAGGCCGGTTTTAGGGTTAATAAATCAGTGAAAGATCAGATTTTTACACTAAAAGAAGTCCAGACTACCTGCTACGAACATAAGGTATCCCTTCAGGCGTTGTTCCTACATTTTAAACAAGCGTATGATAGGATAAGAAGGAATAAAAGGTATGAAGCACTGACCTCCTTGGACATACCCGCAAAACTGATTAGGTTAGTAAGAATGACTTGAATAACACGCGAAATCAAGTAGTATGCAGAGGATTCTCATCGGATAAATTTGAAGTGAACAGAGGTCTTAGACAAGGAGATCCGTTATCCACGGTGCTGTTTAACTTAGTATTGTAAACAATAATCAGAAATCTTCTCTTCTTGATGTGCCTATCCGTGACGAATGTTGGCGATCATCATGGCAATCTTCACCTTATCTGCAGCAGCGCGGAAAAGCTGCACAGATGTTGTGTTGAACCAGGTTCTGAGGTTCTTTAACCAGGATGTTCCTCTTCTTCCTGGACCTCGCTTTCCAAATAGTTTTCCTTGCAGGATGGCTTCTAGGAGGGCATATCTGGATTCATTTCGCATAATGTGTCCAAAGTATTCCAACTTTCGAGATTTGATGGTGGTCAGTACCTCTCGGTTCTTCTCCATTCTTCTAAGGACCTCCTCATTTGTGACCCGATCAGTCCATGGGATTTTAAGAATTCTCCGATATAGCCACATCTCAAATGCTTCCAACTTTCGGCACATATCCTCGTTCAAGGTCCATGATTCAACACCATAAAAAGGACAGAGAAGACGTAACATCTCAACATTCTTACTTTTATACCAAGAGAAAGGTTGAGGCTCTTGAAAAACGCGCCCATGCAGTTGAAGATTGATCTAGCTTTTCCGATGCGCGCTCTTATCTCTTGGTTGTTGGTCCATTCTTCATTTATTATGGTGCCGAGGTAGTTGTAGTGCCTCACTCTTTCTACAGGGGTTTGGTTGATATAGAGTTGACCTTCTGTTATCTTTTTCTTACTTACGATCATAACTTTGTTTTCTTTACGTTTATATTGAGTGCATATTGTTGACTATAATACATACGTGATTTTGTTCATGAGGACTTGTAGGTCTTCTAGGTTGTCCGCAAATACTATGGTGTCATCTGCATAACTGATGTTATTTACCCGGTACCCGTTTAGTAATATACCTTTTTCAGTTTCGTGCAAATCTTCGATAAATATTCTTTCAGAGTAACGATTGAAAATTAGGGGGGACAAAATGCAGCCCTGCCTCACTCCACGCATGATTCTCACATATTCGGTGTTTTCACCGTCAACTCTTGAGGTTTGCAGTCTGATTCCAGTAAAGGTTTCTAATTATTTTCAGATCTTGGTTGTTAATTCCTGCTTCTTTAGTATTTGCATCATCTTGGCGTGTTGTACTCGATCAAACGCCTTCTCGTAATCAACCAGATATGCGTATACGTCGCAATTGACGTCTCTGCATCTCTGAAATAAAACTTGTATTGAAAACAAAGCCTCTCTCGTACCAACAGCATTTATGAACCCGAACTGGTTGGGCGAAATTTGACTTTCACATAGCTTGTAAATTCTCGTATGGATTACCTTTAGGAACAATTTTAAAAGATGACTCAATCAGAAATAGTCGAGTTAAAACGACCGGAGCCATCTTCAACAATGAGCATCAATGTCTGGCCTTCGCTGATGTTCTTACTGTTCTAACGAAAACAAGAAAATAATTAAGAAATGTTATGAAAAGATTAGAAAAGCAGGCAAAATATTTTGACCTAGAAATAAACCAGAAAAGTCAAAGTACGTGTACATGATAGTTGGAAATACAGAGTAAAAAGAAGATTGACAGTTGACTTTCATATCTAATGAATCAAGGGAATATAATTTAGAGAGAGTGGTCCATTTTAAATATTTGGGGGTTATTATAGACGAGAAAGGTCAGGAAGAATGGGAACTGCTAGAGGAACGTTATAACGAACTAAGTATCAGTCGCTTCATAAAGGCACAGAGAGTGAGATGAATGAGTCAAGTGATGAGAATGGAAAGGAAGAGGATGCCAAAGATGATCCTAAAACCGGACCCAATCACGAAAAGAAGGAAAGGAAAACCCAGACAAAAATGGTTTGACAGCGTACAGCAGTGGCGGCTCGTGATTTTTACAATAGGGGAGGCTATACCTAGCTGTAAAATATCTAGACAAATTTGCACTAGCAAAAAAATGCGCCAAAAAAATGTAATTTAATAATTAATAATATCATATATCATTTTAAAAATAGTTAGTCTAATTGTAAAAGTATAATACCAAAGTTTGTGTCGTTTATTTGTTAATAATTTCATCTTTGTCAGTAGATATGTATATCAAAATAAATACAGATTTGAAGTTTTGCAGTCCATAGAGGCTGAATTTTTTTAATTCTAAACGCGGCCTACTGCGAATCCAAAGACACGGTAAATTACCGATATTTTTCTTTCCGTTACAGATATCGGAAAAAGTTATTTGAACAAGTTGTTCCAAATATTATTCTAACCCCACCTACGAAATTTCATAACAAAATTCGCTCCTTTAGTTTTTTCATTACTTTTAGTCAGGACCCTAAAATTCTTTGTCCCGAGATGGACGCAACGGAGGCGAGAAGCCAGCCAGCCTCCCTTGCTAAATCTCCGGGCAGCGTGTGATGGCACCGTGGATGGCATTGTTAGGAGACCGGGTCTCCTTCAACGCTGCTGCGCTGCGCGGAACATTAGCAACCGAGGCTGGCTGGCTTCTCGCCTCCGTTAATGCATCTCGGGATAACCCAGGGTCCTACCTACATTAATAATGAAAAACTGAGACGCAATCATGCGTTCTAATACTAATACTCCGTGCGTATGGATATTTAGTGATAATTAGTACATTCTTTCACGGTTTTTGCTGTAAATTTTAAAAAACCCGCTTGGATTGACATGAAATTTGGCCTACGCCAAAGCATATGTCAAAGAAAAAAAGTGATATGGTGTCGATTTGTGCTTTTGCCCTGGGGGTGAGCTTCCCCATCTCGGGGGTGAAAAAATATATGTTCAAGATAAGTCCCGAAATAGTTAAACTGACTAATTATAAGAAACTTTTGTTCTACAGAGTTTTTTCATCAAATCAATACTTTTCGAGTTATTTTCAAGTGAATATGTTCATTTTTCAATAAAATAACCACGTTTTTAGACGGTTTTTCGCAAATAACTCAAAAGGTAACGTAAGCATTTTGTAGAAAAAAAATTTTCTTAGCAAAACTATAGCCTATAAAAAAGTGAAAAAAACGGTGTATATATTAGGTATCTATACCTAGCAAAAGCAGAGTTAGAGCTAATGAAAAATAGGTTCATATTCGAAAAATTCCAAATAGAATAATTCAATGTGAAATATCCAAATAATGAAGCATTCTTGGGGAAAACACATTACAACTTTTTTAAAGTGTTTAAAAAAGCTTTATTTCTGTTTTTACAAAAAAAATTCTAGCATCAAATGTAAGCAAGTTACGTTCAAAATAAAGTTGGTCCCTTTTGTTTTGGCAAAAAAAATCAGAAATATCACCCCCCAATTAGCAACTTAAAAATGAAATTATTCGTTACCGCTTCACAAGTTAATTTACTTATGTTGTGTTTATATGATCTGTAAGTTTCATAGATTCAAAGTGCTTATTTTTGAAAAAATTGGTTTTAAAGTAAAATTTTTAAAAATTTTAAATATCTTAAAAATTGTTAGAGATACCAAAAATCTTAAACAATAAATAAAGTCGGCTTTACTTTTTTGAATATTTTGTATTTTTTTGTTTTTCTGTAAGACAAAAATTGGTTAAGATTCTAAATTTGCATACAATCGTGATAAGTGACTCGTTCAAGCCCTTTTAACTACAGCTCTTTCAAAAATAAGGACTTTCAACCGATGAAATGTACAGATCATATGATCAATACATACGCGAGTAAAAACTTTGTGAAGTGATAACAATTAAGTTCATTTGAAATGCTAATTGGGGGTGATTTTCCCGATTTCTTACCAAAAAAGGGACCAACTTTATTTTGAGTGTAACTTGTTTACTTTTGACGCTACATTTTTTTTGAAAACAAAAATAAGCATTTTTTAAACACTTTAAAAAAGTTAAAATGAGTTTTCTCCAAAAAAGTGCTTCGTTTTTTGGTTATGGAACGTTAAAATATTCGATTTGGAATTTGACGAATATGAACCTATTTTTCATTAGCTATAACTCTGCTTCTACTAGGTATAGTGACCTAATAATATACACCATGTTTTTGACTTTTTTACGTGCTAAAACCGTCTGAAAACGTGGTTATTTTGTAGAAAAATTAACATATTCACTCGCAAATAACTCGAAAAGTATTAACTTGGTGATAAAACTTTATAGAACAAAAGTTGCTTATAATTAGTCATTTTATCCATTTCCGGACTTGTTTCTAACATATATTTTCACCCCCAAATGGGGGCGAAACTCACCCCTAGGGCAAAGGTACACATCGGCACAATATCACTTTTTTTCTTTGACCTGTTAGCTATGCGTTTGCCAAATTTCATGTCAATCCAAGCGGTTCTTTAAAATTTAAAGGTTTTGCAATATTTCACCTTTAAAGAACGTACTAAAACGTACTATAAAATATATAAAATATATATTAAAAAAACAGTAAAATAATTAAAAAAAAACAAAATAAAAAAAAGCTACACAATGTACCAATGTATCTATAAAAATATTGTCGAATGTACTTATGTTTATAAGAAATTTATGACTATGAATCTGCAATCAATCACAAACAAGTCTGGCTAATTGGCTCTGCCAAAGCCATTTTTCAAAAAAAAAACGTACTAAATGTGGAATTTTATTCCACATTTAATGTTGAATACACGTTGTATATTAAGAGTGCTTGTTGTTTTTCGCGATTCAAGATAAACAAAAGAGTGTAGCGTCTGTAAAAAATTTATGGGGAGGCTAAACCTCCCTTGCCTCCTCTGACGAGCCGCCACTGGCGTACAGGAAGATCTCAGAAATGAAGGAATTATTGGTTGGGAAGAAAGAGCAACAAACGGGTATGAATGAAGGAGAATAGTGAGACAATTTAGAAGGCAGGGAGCATGATTGGATAAGAAGCTACCCCACCTGATACAAGTTTTGTAATGTATAAGTATTATATTATTGTATTATAGGTATTAATAGAATTTGTAGCCCTAAGCCTTCAAGGTCTGTTGAGCTTTGTAAATAAATAATAAATAAATAAATAATTAACATGTATACCATTTTTATTCAGTTGCAATACGAAGCCAAAACTGTCTTAATTTTTACTTAGGTTAGAGGGCGCACCCAGCACTCTTATCGACGATTTAACCTCTTGCTAGAGGCTCTTCAGAGAATGCATAGGCTGCTATCTCTACTCCAGGTAAAAATTTTCGACATTTATTAGTCCCCCATTGCGACTGACGTTAAGGTAGTAGGTGCGTCATCTGCTAAATGAAAGTCTGTTTTTCAACATAATAAAAAAATTTGTAAAATAAAATATTTTTAAAAGATTTTTAATTGAAAAACTTATTGGACCATTTTCCTGGTGACAACCTCCATGGTTTCTAAAAATTGCAAGCCAGATGGATGCTGCAGTGAAGACAAGAGAAATTCTAAAAAGTTGCAAATAAATAAATAATTTGTGCGGGATTATGAAAATCCAACAATACTGCTCTGATCTCCTAGTAAATGTCTCCAATTATATATTTCCAATGTGCAATTTCCTTCTCCATTCCTTCGCCAGTAAAACCTATTTTCAATGTTCCAACTATTTTCTAACAACTAATCCTCTAGAAAGTCGCATGTGCAGCAAACTCTCAGATTAAATGTCTCGCTTGAAACGGACATTTCCGTTTTTCCATTTTCATTTTCCGAGATTTAAAGTTAAAAGTTCCCTTAGCGGCGTTCGCTCAAAGATCACGTCAGTCTTTTTCCACTTTTTGAAGCCGCATTTTCCATAAAATATATGTATACCTGTTGGGGATCTAACGACTGTAGCTGACATAACAGTAGATGACGAATTTTGCTGACTATTCAACCCTTCTTACTGTAACTATTCTCCATCGAGACCGGAAAGCTGCTCCGCCCAAACCATAAAATGACGAGATAAAGACAGAGTCGGGTGGTGAGTGGTTAGTGAGCTAATCGGGGTAAAAGATACGTTCTATCAATTATGGTATATTTCACGAATTTGCGAGTATTTTGGATTAGGGTTGAAAGCTTTGACTTAAACGGTCCGCCTTGTTGAGTTTAATACCGAATTTGTAACGTTATAAACGTCACATCTTTGCTATTTTATTTTTAAATAATTAGTTTATTGTATTTTCTTTAATATTTCATTAATAATAATCTTTTTGTAATTATTTTTACTTGTTTTCCTGTTAAAAACTTGTTTGGCGCCCTGTTATAGGCCATTCTCGTTATATCTCATTCTATCAAAGATATTCATCTTTTATATTTACGTTCTATGAGTCGTTGTCATTTCGATGACAGTGACAATCTTATTCGCCTTTCGGCCACACAAACTTTATGTGTAGATTGAAAATTAATAATTTTTAATTCCAAACAAACGATCTCCTGGGGTAAGTAATAATTACACTATTTTACTGTTAGTCTACATTCATAGTTTTTTGTAACCATTTCTTTTCACATTTAATCTCCTAATCTCCAACCACGTGTGTGTGTGTTTCGTATTAGTAGTATATAAATAGTAATCATTACTATTAATTTTATTTTATTCCTTTGCCATTTGCTACTCTTCCCGATTACTGGCAAAGGGCATACTTTTGGTTTCTGACTTCTTGATGTCTGATATATATTATATCTTCTAGTTTTTGGAAGTAAGCAAACAACCTTTCTCCTTTCGGGAGCATAAAGCCCCCATCGCCGGCGATGCCACTACAAGAAAACAGAATGCATCCAGACAGCAATAACCACCAACTGTAGCTGTACCCGTAAATCTGGTGGCCGATAACATCTAGAGCCCAAGCCAGTTGCAGAAACAGCTGTACCATTCGACATCAAGAAGTTACCATCAAACAGATACAATACGCCTAATAGCCCAGTAAATGAACGGGAAATTCGGCGATACCGTGTAATTTTCAGGGGCAACTCTGAATTGCATGAAAATTTGGATTTAGGTTCTACTTACCCTCCACTTCAAAGTTGAAATTGTGACGTTGGTTGCTTTTACTTGGGGGGTGACAGTCACCCCTTCTCGGGGGTGAAAAAACATACGTTCAAGATAAGACCGGAAATAGATAAATTGACTGATTTTAAGCAACTTTTGTTCTATAGAGTTTTTTACGTAAGTCAATACTTTTCCGAGTTATTTGCCATTGAAAATGTTAATTTTTCGACAAAAAAACTACGTTTTCAGACAGTTTTTCGCAAATAACTCAAAAAGTAAATATTTTATCGAAAAAAAGATCCTTAGCAAAAGTGTAGCTTATAAAGATCCCAAAAAAATGGTGTATCAGTAAAGTCCATCAATCAAATGAAAACAAAGTTGTAGCTCATGAAAAATACGTTCTTATTCGTCTAATTCCAAATCGAATATTTCAAGGTGAAATCGCAGAAAAATTAAGCACTTTTCATAAAAAACCCATTTAAACTTTTTTAAAGTGTTTACAAAAAGCTTTGTTTTAATTGTTAACAAAAGTTTTAGCATTAAAAATAAGCGAGTTACGCTCAAAATAAAGTTGGCTCTCTTTTTTTTGTAAAAAATCATAAAAATCTCGCCGTGTTTAGCTCCCCAAATGAAATTAATCGCTACCGCTTTACAAACAATTTACTTACCTACCTCTTTTTTATATGATCTGTCAGTCTCACCGGTTTAAAGTGTTTATTTTTGAAAGGGTTATAATTGAGAAAGCTTGAATGGCTCACTAATCACGAGTGTATGCAAATTTTGAACAGCCATATCTTAACCAATTTTTGTCTTA
Source organism: Diabrotica virgifera virgifera (assembly GCF_917563875.1). Lineage (NCBI taxonomy): Eukaryota > Metazoa > Arthropoda > Insecta > Coleoptera > Chrysomelidae > Diabrotica > Diabrotica virgifera. The sequence goes on along the minus strand of NC_065448.1, from coordinate 222,187,329 downwards.
CGGAGAAATAAAATGAAACTAGCATATTTATAATAGCAAAACCTACATTTTTTTACTCTTTAAGATTTTTCTTATCACTAATACTTTTTAAGTTATTTTGAAAAAATGAAATTTTTCAAAAATGTTTAGAATTTTTTTTTTACTATAAAACCAAATGATTTCAAAAATAAGCACTTCAAACAAATCAAACTTACAGATCATATAAACAATACACATACAGTTAAAATAAATGGTAAAGCCAAACGGTTAATTCCATTTAGGGTGCTAAATAGAGGGAGGTTTTCACGATTTACCAAAAAAAAGGGGCCAACTTTTTTTTTCAGTGTAACTCGTTTAATTTTGATGCTGTAAACTTTTATAAAAAACAATTAATAAGCTTTTTTCGATACTTTAAAAATCTTAATAAGGTTTTCCCGAAAAACGCTTCTTTCTTCGGTGATTTCGCGTTGAAATATTCGATTTGGAATTAGACGAATAAGAACGTATTTTTCATGAACTACAACTTTGCTTCTGGTCAATTTGTAGACTTTACTGTTACACCATTTTTTTCGTTTTTTTATAGGCTACACTTTTGCTAAAAATATTTTTTTCGATAAAATATTTACTTTCTGAGTTATTTGGAAAAAACGGTCTGAAAACGTAGTTTTTTGTCGAAAAATCAACATTTTAAATCGCGAATAACTCGAAAATATTGACTTACCTAAAAAAACTTTATAGAACAAAAGGTGCTTAATTAAAATAAGTCAATTTATCCATTTCCGGCCTTATTTTAAACACGCGTTTTTCGCCCCCCGAGAAGGGGTAAATGTCACCCCCCAAGTAAAAGCAACCAACGGCACAAATTCAACTTTGAAGTGTAAGGTAAGTAGAACCTAAATCCAAATTTTCATGTAATTCGGATTTGCCCCTGGAAATTACACTCCAAAACGGTCATTTATTGGGCTATAAGTATAATCCAAAATTCTTAGCTTTGGGTAAGAATTTGAATATTTTTGAACGTATACACCACATTTCCTTTATATTGTTAATGAAAATAAACCTGATTAGTTAACTTATTGTTTTGTTTGCTTCAATCTAAATTTTCAGCGTTCATATCTTTTGATTAAGACAAGGCGGTTCACAACCTGAGAGACTGAGCTAAAGCCACTAAACGACAATTATTATCATAGTTGATTGAAATATTAGTTTACAATAGTATTTTAATTCTGTGGTAGTTTATCGTTACACGAATAGTCACCCAACATGCTTTCTTCGTGAAAAATTCACTGACTGAAGTACTGTGGAAGAACCACAACACAAAAACCGATAGAAATGGAGATAATAGCAGTAATAAAAGACCTAAGAAATAATAAAAGTACCGGAGAAATCGGAGTTCCAGCAGATAATTTAGAGGTATGAGGAAATATACTGCAGCAAAAAATAGCTCGACTTATAATGAAAATAGGGTAAAACAAAAAAAAATGCCGGAGCAATAAAACACACCTCCCATCTGCCCAATTTACAAGAAAGGTGATAAAACTATCTGTGAAAATTACACAGGGACCGTACTGTTAGAAGTGGTATATAAGGTATTGGCAAAGAAATAAGAACCAGAATAAAAACCTATGAATCAGAGATAATAGGAGAATACCAGGCTGGTTTTCGACAGGGAAGAGCGACAACCGATGAAATTTTTATGCTAAAATTATTACAAAACAATGCAATCTAGGCTTGCATACGCTCGTTATTTATAATTTGCAAACCATACGAATGCTGAGGCAAAGAAGGCTAGGGGAGATCTAAGAATTGCATCTCACTTCCTGTCTGCTAGGCGTGGCAAAAATTTAATACTTTTAAATTTTAAATAAGGCCTTAAAAATTATTTTAGTTTTTGTGAAAAGGGAGTACTGCTAAAAGTATGGTGCAATAACATACCGATACTTCATTGTCGACTGCCCAACACTCACCTGAAACAAAAATTAACATTAGTAAATTGAATATAATTTGAATGATTAGATTAAAAATAAAAATACAAAAATAAAATTTTGTAACATTCCTGTTTTCTTTGAGAAAAATTTCTCACTTGTGTTCAAAATTTTTCTAATGAGTGAGAGGAGTGTGTAACGTTACAAACGTCACATCTTTAATATTCTATTTTTAAATAATTATTTTATTTTATTTTCTTTAATATTTCATTAACAATAACTTTCTTCTATTTTTTTTACCAGTTTTCTTCGTTAAAAACTCGTTGGCGCCCTCTTTTATTATCCTCTTTTATTACCGTCTTTTATTATTCTCTTTTATTATCCTCTTTTATTATCTTCTTTTATTATCTTCTATTTACTATATCTCTTTTCATTTAAATCATCGATTGAACATACTGAACGTACCCCGTACATTCTTACTCTGTAAGTAACTGTCTTTCAATACGGAACATGCCTGCTACTTCATAGTACTTGGTTGTCATTTCAAATGTCGTTTTCAATGACAGTGTCACTTCATCCCTATCCGAAGACACAAAATGGAAGAGAAAAATTATTTCTTAAATAGGCATGTAATTCGAAAATTAAATCATTTTTATTCAAATTATCTTTCTCTTGGGGTAAGAACACTAAAATTTCTAATTATTACAATCATTATATTCCTCATTATATTCCATGCATACCTAGTTTCTTATAACAGTCTTTCTAATATTTTTTATACCTAACCTTCAAATGTTCAACCATGTGTTTGGTTTCTGTATTTCATTTTATCTATTTATATGCTTTTAGTAATCAAATTTTAACTATTCTCCTCATCTAAATTTCATTTAATTTATTCTTGTCATCTGCTACTCTCTCTGACGATTAGAATGGCAGACGGCACACGTTGGTTTATCTTCTTGATTGTTGAGATGTGCTTTACTGTTCTAATTTTTTGGATAAGATCACCGTCCTCCCTCTGGGAGCTTCAAAAAAGTCTATCGCCGGCGATGACACCTAGGCTGACAACAATGGGACCATGAAATCTAGGTTGCAACACCTACCACCTTCAGCTGCAGGGACCTAGGGCCGCAACATCTGCCCAGGTCTACAAGAAGTCTACAGCAGTACCATTCGACATCAAGAAGTTACCATCAGATACCAAAAGCCATAAGTATAATCAAGAATTGTTAGTTTTTGGCAAGAATTTGAATATATTTGTTAATGCAATTTACTCGTAGTCGTATTTTTATTATATCTTTATGAACAATAAAGATGATTAGTTAAAAATACTGTTTTGTTTGCTTTCATTCCAAACTTTTATAGTTCATTTCTAAGATTAGGACAAGACGAACACACACCTGAGTGACTGAGCTAAGCTAAGGGTGTAGCAATGGCTATCTTGGTTAGTTGAGGTAATATTTTCGAAAATATCTTCTTTAAAAAGACAACTTTTGAAAGAAGATATCGTCAGATTTATCATGACACAGAGACTCAAATGGATGGGACATATAGAAAGGAGAAATCTAAAAAAGTTATCAAGAATATTGCCAAATTTTCGGAAATACTGGAGACCAGTATCAGGCAGACTACGAGGAACACAGAAAACGAGGTCCAGATAATTACGGACCTTAAGACGATCTGAGTTAGAGAATGGATAACCATGAGCAGAAACAGGAACAAATAGAGAAATATTGTAGAAGACACAACCAACCAACTGTAAAAGGAAATGCGGACTGATTCCCCGCGACAAATGAATCGGAAGAGCCCTAAGAGGGCGGCAATCACACCGCTAAGAGTGTAGATGTCATGATGATGATTTATAACAGACCAACAAACTCAGAAAAAGAATTTTCTATTTAAAAATCATTTATATAAATTTCGTTACCCCCGGAAAAATTCCGGTAACGTCACTGTCTTTAACAAGCCCTAAGAGCAAATCTTAGAGATGGGATGATATAAACCTTTTATCCACTCCATAAGGAATTGAAATGTGTCCTAATATGTTATAAATTGTAGCAAAGTGCATATCCAGAGCCGGGAAGGGTATGTTTGACTGACAGTTACAGCGGATTTGGCACAGTTTATGACGCTGGAATCGCGAGCTGAAAGGAAAATAGAAAGATAACATATTTTATTTACTTCTAATATTGTGAAATAAATTGATACAGTGTTCGTATTCGACGAATATTGCAAAGAAGGGGAAGCGTTTGATCTGTCTTTAATCCAAGTAGGAAGTAGGGTGGGACGATTTTATGAAACATAAACATTCTTTTTCTTCTAAGGCACTACAGCCCAAATTGAGCTTTGGCCTCCTTTATTTTTTGCCTCCACCCTTGCTTGTGTGGCTGCTCTACTCCATTAACAGGGACTCCTAAAAGGGCTTGTGCGTCGCTGTTTACTGTGTCTTCCCAGCGCTTTCTTGGCTTTCCAACCGGTCTCTTTCCCTGCATTCTAGTATTCAGTGCTCTTTTTGGTAGCCTATCCTTTCCCATTCTTATCACATGGCCGGCCCATTGCAATCTTTGTATTCTAATGAAGTCTGACAGGGGTGTTTCCTTATAAAGTTGATAAAGCTCGTTGTTGTATCGACTTCTGAAGATTCCGTTTTCCCTCACAGGCACAGGTCCTAGTATATTCTCCTCAGTACTTTCCTTTCGAATGTATCGAGTTTGCTTTTGGATGTTTCTTTCAGGGCCCATGCTTCACTGCCATAGCATGCTATTCTTGTATTTCGGTGGACATTTTTAGACCGAAATATATAGGAGAAGGCAAAATAAGCTCTGTTTGCCTGTGTTATTCTCTTTCGTATTTCTTCATCTTCTTATCCGTCGGCATATATTTCTACTCCCAGGTATGTAAACTTTCCAACCGTTTCAATATCATGTTCATGTATAATATTTTGTGGGACTATATTTCTTCTCGTCTGTATCAATAATTTTTGTTTTTTCTGTGTTAATTTCCAGACCTAGCCTTTTTGTTTGCGTTTTTAACTCTGCGTATGTTTATTGTGCTCCTGTTGATGTTCTACTCATAATATTAATATCATTAGCATAAGCGTCCAGTTGAACCGTTCGGTTGGTGAGTAGGTTTCCTCGTACAGTTTGCATTTGCCTAACCATATACTCCAGTGACCAGTGCCAGGTTAAACAAAGTTGGGGCCATCCCATCTACCTGCTGTAGTCCCTCTGAAGTTTTGAAAAAGTCTGTGCGGTGGTTTTTGTATTCGTACACATGCCTGAGTTTCGTCCATTCTCGCTTTAGTGAGTCTAATTAGCTTGTGTGGTACAATTCAGCCAATTGTAGAGTGTGTTCCTTTTGACTGAGTCGTATGCCTGTTTGAAGTCTACAAACACGTTGTGAACATCAATTTCGTGTTCCCATAATTTGCTCAAGATCTGTTTGACTGTAAATATTTGATCCAAATCCGAACTACCTGTACAATAAGGAAAAAAACCCTTACTCTATAATATAATATGTATAAAAAAATGAATATAATTTTAAGTAATTTAGGTTGTTACAAAAGATATTGTTTCTAAATATGCAAAAAAACGAAGGTTGATTAACGCAGTTTTGTTTGTGTAACCTCGTAGAGGCTCACGTATAGTTTACTTTTCAAAGTCCAAATTATAAGGAGATATAAATAGCCCACAGAGGGATTGATGGAGAATTATCATTATAGTATTGTTATTATTAAGATCGTTACTATGCTAGTGAGCCGTCCTGCGAGAAGGGTGTCCTGACGGACCACCCCCGCGAAACAACATCTTAGTAACCTTATGTTGATTGATGTCGTAAATCGTAAATAAAGTTATAAAGTTAGAGTCAGTGTTTCAACCCGACATTCCAATCCTGCAAGATTATCATGGCTATCTACCAACGTAGCACCAACGTAACATACCCCATCGGAAGTATATCGCAAGTATATCGGAATAATACCTATTTCCTTCTAGTAGTTGGAGCCGCTGGTTTATAATATACGTGACGACTTTATATGCTGTACATAGTAGAGATTCCACGGTAGTTTTTGCACTGGAGTTTGTCTCCTTTTTTATAGATCGGGCATACTATACTTTTCTTCCAGTCGTCGGGCATTTTCTCTTCTTGCCATATGTCTTTGATGAGCGCGTGGATGTGACTTGCTAGGTGGTCGCCACCTACCTTATACATATATGCTAATACTGCTGGTATTTCGTCTACTCCCGGGGCTTTATTGTTTTCTGGGCCTTAATAGCTTCGAGAACTTCCTCTACGGTTGGAGCTTCTACTCCATTCTCTACTTCATTCTCTTCTTCGTAGTTCGTACCCATTTCATCTTCCATGTCTACTTGTGTCCCAAGTAGGGTCTGAAAATAATAGTTCCAGGTTTCTGTGAGTTTCTGTTGGTCACTGATTATTTGGCCACTTTCATCTTTACATAGACTTGTTTGAGGTTTATACCCACTTTTTATCTTTTTTATGTATTCGTAAGCCCCTCTAATTTCTTTGTTTTTGAAATTTTCTTCCATTCTTTCTATTTGTCCATTTTCATAGGCTCTCTTTTTATTTCTACATATCTTGTCTGCTCTCCGTTTTGCGACTTCAAATGATGTTAAACCATGTTATAAATTTTAGCAAAGTGCATATCCAGAGCCAGGAAGGGTATGTTTGACTGACAGTTACAGCGGATTTGGCACAGTTTATGACGCTGGAATCGCGAGCTGAAAGGAAAATAGAAAAATAACAGATTTTATTTACTTCTAATATTATGAAATAAATTGATACAGTGTTCGTATTCGACGAATATTGAAAAGCAGGGAAAGCGTTTGATCTGTCTTTAATCCAAGTAGGACGTTGGGGAGGGACGTTTTTATGAAACATAAACATGCTTTGAAAGAATTTTGATCTGATTCGTTCAATATATCGTTTGAAGCGATTGTGAACGTTTCAAATTAAGGAAAATTGGCTCAACAAAATCAACCTTGATATTTCAATATCGCCCTCTCTTAAATAAAAAGAAGTCCCACTTTTGTTCCACAATGTCTTTTTAGATCGAGAAGTCTGATTTTTTTATCTGTGCATATTGGCAATCCGAACATTTTTTATTCCATTTGTAAGGACTGTAACGATTCGAAAATCCTACAAGTTTCAATTCCCGTATTTGAAATGCTACACACTGGCTACACACTATGCATGTGTTCGTGATTCGTGATGCGCGATGCGTAATTCACAGGCTGTGTACGAATAGTGTGTAGGGTCTTGTTCGTTAAAAATCGATTCCTAAACAATATGACTCGTGTGTGCATAGTAATTCGCTCTTGTGAGCGGTAAATTAACGAATATCAAAGGCTGCGCATCAACACGAACCGACGAACATGGATAAGCCCCGGCGCAAATTGAACCTAAGCCAGACACAACCTGCGTCGGCGGACTGCATAGAGCGTTCTGCGCATCCTACTATCAGTTCATGCGTTTGCAGGTCGAGCTTGGGAAGGTTTGTCATCGACGTACAGTTTTCTTGGGCCTGGGACGGGTGACTCAGCGCCAGATGTTAATTTTTACGTGTTTTTGTTTGCGAGATGGAAGTATCTGAAATGAATACGGATGGTAATTACAAGTATTTTCTCCAGCTAAGAGACCGCTTTGCAATTACATGCTGATAACTTTAATACCAGCGGACCAGATAAGCGGTGATATATTTTACACTATCTTTATGAATAACATTTTATTGCTTTGTTGTAGCACTACTCAACAAGTTTTAGTTTATTCATTTTAATATTTTATTGCAATAGTAGGGAATATAATATATCTGATTAAAACAGTGAATTTATTACATGGTCATTATTTTTAATTTCTTGTGACGTATCTAATGTAGGTTTAGCCAATAAATCAAAGTTATGCGTTTACAAGAGCATATTATTTGAAAAATAAGGAGTACCATAATGTGTCATAATTATAATCTCCTTTATACAGGTAAAAACATTGTTTAGTATGTATTTCTTAAATCCACACAATCATTGGAAAATGATTTATGGTATTTAAAAATATCTGTTAATGACACTGTTATCGACAAAGTCGATCAATTTCAAACTTATCATCATATTAGACTTTTGTTTATCGTTAAAAATTAAATGATGGTTGTGAATTGTATTTTTTGTGTTATTTAATATTTTAGCAAAATACATAATCAGCAAAAATCCTATTTAAAACATGCGAACCGTTTTGCAATCACAATCAATGCAGTGTTACTTATGCGATTATAAAAGTATGTAGAAATAAAATACTCAGTGTAAGATATCTTTTTATGCACCCGCTTATGGTCAAATTCGATGTTTTCGAAAGTCATACCACTACGACTACTAGAGACGTGTAAGATATTTTTAAAACGTTACTAGTTACAAGTACGGAACTACCGATTTTAAGTTGCCTACTCAATTCAGTAAATACAAGGATTAGATACATCAGTATTTTGTAATCAGTACCACTTAGAACCGGTATCAAAAGTAACCGTTACATGTCCGCACTGATTTTGCGAACATGCGAACCGTTTTTGCAAACACAATCAATGCAGTGTTTAACTTATGCTTGTTATTATAAAGGTATGTAGAAATAAAATACTCAGTGTAAGATATCTTTTTATGCACCCGCTTATGATCAAATTCGATGTTTTCGAAAGTTATACCGCTACGACTACTAGAGACGTGTAAGATATTTTTAAAACGTTACTAGTTACAAGTACGGAACTACCGTTTTTTAGTTGCCTACTCAATTCAGTACAAGGATCAGATACATCAGTATTTTGTAATCAGTATTTGTACTCAGTACCACCGGTATCAATAGTAACCGTTACACGTCCGCACTTATTTTGCCCGTCTCTATTCGTTACGGCGACAGCCGGTTGGCTTGTGTTCAATATGCGGCACGCTAGAAAAATAACTGCACAGGTCACCCGTCCCGCAGGCGCAGGTTGTGACTCGCTTAGGTTCAATTTGCGCCGGGGCTAAGTCAGGCATCGCGCATTAGTCTAGTAAAATAAAATTACACTACATGTAAATCAAAATGTAAATTCGTACAGGTTGAAACAAATTTTATATCAAAGATTAGGTGGACACAAAAGATATTTTCAAGAAAGTATCCAAATCATACAAGGGGATCATTGTTTAAATAATTAAAAAGTGGTCGTTTTTGCAAAAAAATTACTTTTTTAACTGCTGAGGTCATTCAATTACTAATGAAGGTATATAGGATTGATTTCTGCAAAGCTAAAGGGTAAATCTTTTACATGAGACGTACTAAATTAAATTTGACCCCATATTTATTTAAATAATTATACATAAAACTTGAAAAACAAATTTGCAAAAAATTATTTTTAGCGTTTTAAATTAGCACTATAAAATACCTTATTTTACAGCAGAAGTTGCGCTATGTTATAGGTATTAACCAAAAAAAATTGGTCCAAAAATATTTAATATTTTTTGAGATATTTAATTTATTTTTAAAATGTTACTCTATTTTCAATTGCAAAGACGCGGTTGTTGCCAAAGAAATATTAACCGATATTAAATCTTGTTATTTGTATTTTTATGTATATTTTCGATAAATGTATTGATAAATTCAAATTTCAATTAAATTTTCTCCTAAAATTGCATTTGAAAATTATTCAAATTTGTTTATAATTTGTTTTTTTAATAACGTCGCGGGGATTAAATATTTTAAAATGCCGTTTCGATAATTGGGTTTCTGGGAATTTTTCACTAATTATCAATTTTTTTTGTGTTTTATCTTCTTCTTTTTTTTTTCTTTGATTTATATGACCACGGGCCCTTTTAGGATTAAGTTTCATTAAGAATGTCGAATCTCTAAGTTGTAGATTCTAGACCTAAAAATATTAGGATTGGTCTAAAATCACTTATAAAATGTGACTACTTACTGAGTTAGAGGGTGTTTTATTTAAAAATTTAAAAATTATTTTTACCAAGTACTTTCAAACTATTTGACGTATCCTAATCATACTTGGCACTAAGTATGGGTACTATACAGTCAACTAAATAGTGATAAATAAAAGTTTCTAGCTACTACCAGAGGCGTACCACAGGGGATAGTTAATGGTTGACCCTTCCCAAATTCTACGCCACTGGGGAATTCCTACTTTAGCGAAATTTTTCGATTCTCCAATACTTTCTATGTAAATAATATACTCTTTACTGGTAACGATTAAGTCATCAGTTTTCGAGATATTGGACGTTAAAAATGAAACGGCATAGTTATTTTGATTCATTCGTTCATTTATTTTAAACTTCCAATATCTCTCAAACTGATGACTTTATCGATACCAATCAAGTTATTTACATACAAAGTATTGGAGAATCGAAAAATTTCGCTAAAATAGTAATTCACTCAGTGGCGTAGAATATGGGAAGGGTAAATCATTCACTATCCCCTGTCGTACGCCTCTGGCACTAGATAGAAACGTTTATTAATCACAATTTAGTAGGGTGTATAATAGCCACACTTTCTGCCAAGTATGATAAGGATACGTCGAATAGTTTTAAAGTCCTTGGTAACAATAATTTTTAAATTTTTAAATTAAACACCCTGTAACTCAGTAAGTAGCCATATTTTATTTAAGAGATTTTAGTTAAATCTTAATATTTTTAGGTCTAGAATCTACAACTCAGATTATTCGACAATCTTAATAAAATTTAACCCAAAAGGGCCCGTAGTAATATAGCTCCAAGAAAAAAAAGAAGAAGAAAAAACGAGAAAAAAAATTTTGTTAATTAGTAAAAAATTCCCAGGAACCCAATTATCGAAACGGCATTTCAAAATACTTAATCCCCGCGACGTTATTATAAAAACAAATTATAAACAAATTTGAATAATTTTCAAATGCCATTTTAGGGGTGAGTTTAACTGAAATTTGAATTTATCAATACATTTATCGAAAATATAGATAAAAATAAAAATAATGAGATCTTAAGCAGGTGAATATTTCTTTGGCAACAACCGCGTTTTTGCAATTAAAAATATAGTAACATTTAATAAACAAATTCAATATCTCAAAAAATATTACATATTTTTCGACCAATTTTTTTTGCTTAATACTGATAACATAGTGCAACTTAGTCTGTAAAATACGATATTTTATAGTGCTTATTTAAAACGCTAAAAATAATTTTTTGAAAATTTGTTTTTAAAGTTTTATATACAAATATTTAAATAAATAGGGGGTCAAATTTAATTTAGTAAAACTTATGTGAAAGACTTACCCTTCAACTTTGCAGAAAAAAATCCCATAGACCTTCATTGGTAATTGAATGACCTCAGCAGCTAAAAAAATATTTTTTTTGCAAAAATGACCCCTTTTTAATTATTTAAACAATGATCCCCTTGTATGATTTGGATACTTTCTTGAAAATATCTTTTGTACCCACCTAAACTTTAATATAAAATTTGTTTCAACCTGTACGAATTTACATTTTGATTTACATGTAGTGTAATTTTATTTTACTAGACTATACGGACTACAACGAACTGGATGATTCATGTATCTCGTATCACGAGTCGCGAATACGTGCATAGTGTGTAGCCAGCTTTACACATATTTGAATAGGCCTGGATCCCGCGTACCAAAAAAAGTTGATTAATAGCAAGCTGAAAATTTGTTAATAGCTTAACGGTGTCTAGTCGGACAAACTTTGATGTACGTGAACACTGGAACAGGGGAAGTTTTAATTGTGGAACACTTTAAAAATTTGGAACGTCAGATTACGAAAACGTCCCATGTATTTTGTCGGACAGGACATCCAATTGATTTGTTACCTTTTCAATAAACTCTCATGCAAAAATCAGACTGCTTACTAACCAACACGATTCCTGTCATTTGACATGTTCTTCGTGTTCCACTCATTAAAATGGTAACAAATCAATTGGAAATTCTGTCCGATAAATACATTGAACGTTTTCGTAGTCTGACATTCCAAATTTTTAACCTGTTCCACAATTAAAACTTCCCCTGTTCCAGTGTTCCCATACATCAAAGTTTGTCCGACTAGACACCGTTAAGCTATTAACACATTTTGAGCTTGCTATTACCAATTTTTTTTTGATACGGGGGATCAAGATCTAGAACGCTAGTTTTTTGGTATTCTAAATTATCATTATTGTTTGTTATAAACATTCCATTCCCATCCTATACCTTCGAATGGACTTCTTAGTAATTTTTTTTTAGGTCAAAAAGTATCTCTTTCTTTTCATTTTTATCTTTTGCAGCCAGTAGTGTAGCTTGGTAATGTAAGCGGTTAGTAAGTAAAGTAATATGTACAGGTTAATCAAAAATAAAGAATACTTTAGTGTAGAATGAGCCATCTTTGATTGCAATAGCTATAGCTAAACAAGCCGATGTAAGTATTTACCCCTTTTTTTTTATAAATAACTAAGCTGAATATTTCCGTTGGTGAAGCATCAAAGTAAAGAAAACGTAAAACGGTCATTGTTTAATCATTTGTACCCAGTTCAGTGCAGTGTTAGTGTTCTTTTAAAGGGGTCTTCTTCTTTTGGTGCCTATTCGCTTCGAATATTGGCGATCATTCTGGCTATAATTATTTTATTAACTGATGCTTTAAATAGATTAGTTGTTATTGTGGAGAACCATTTCCTCAGGTTCTTTAACCATGATATTCTTCTTCTCCCAATTCCTCGCGTTCTGAATACTTTTCCTTGAAGGATTACCTTCAGTAATCTGTATTTAGTGTCGTTTCTCATTCTGCGTCCAAGATATTCTAACTTTCTCCTTTTAATGGTATACATCTCTCGAAGAAAAAACAAATTGGCGCCCTTTTTAGCAGATTCTTCCTAACTTGTATTCTTCGTTTTTTCTTTATTCAATGTTTCTAGTTTAGGTCTAGTAGCTATCAGTATATAGGCCATTCCACGAATATACGACTGTTTTGGATTATCGCGACAACGAATATTTTAGTGTGCAACATAAGAAGTACGAAAGTAAATGGCTCTAATAATTATTCCAATGAACAACAATGTAATTTGCAATTTACTTTGGTTCTTCATATTTTGCACAGTAAAATATTCGTTGTCGAGATAAACCAAAACAGTCGTATATTCGTGGAATAGGGTATAGTAGATATCTTCTACTTTTTGCTTTTCCCCAATTTTATTTCTATTTCTGAGCTAGTAAGATTGATTAAAAGATCCACCCCCAAATCTTTTCTGATTCTGAGCAACGAGGCCTTAGTTGAACTTTGTATTACACACTTGAGTGTTACAGGACTCAAAATGTTACAGTGCCGCGATAAAATACACAAAAAGAAACCTAACAGAAAGTGGACATGGATCGCACCTAACATGAAGATATTTTCTCTCAAACAACAAAAGACTATTTGAAGGCGTCACAACAATAAACAACGTAACAACTGGTAGTCACCACATCAATAAGGATACGTTTAAATTAAGAAAAATGAAGAGAAATTTCGAGAAGTCTTAGCGGGTAAGTTCGAATCAGATCAAACCAAATTGACGACATTAACTCTTAAACGCCCAAGGGTGGGTAAAAAATGTCCACCTAATGCGTATTCCCTTATACAATATTTATTAGGTTTTGCAAAATTTTTCAAAAATTATTTATTGTTAAAAAGACGGCCCTTTATCGAACGCAAGTTTGGTTTTACTAGTATGTTAAAAAGACGGCCCTTTATCGAACGCAAGTTTGGTTTTACTAGTATGATATAATTGATCCAAATAATGCCATAACCCAGACATTCAAAGTGAAAGTTATCCTCCAACACTAAATTGTTCTATATGGTCCATATAATGTTCAGAAAAAAGTCACACCATTTTAAGCGTCGGGTTTGGGGGGTAGAGGGGGGAGAAATCGGTAAATTCGTAGTTTTTTAGGGTTTTCGTCAATATTTCTAAAACTATGCGGTTTAGCATGAACAACCTTCTATACAAAAATGTTCTGCATTAAATTTGCAACAAAAAAGCATAATCCTTCTAAAATGAACGGTTCCCAAGTTACGGAGGTGGTATAGTATAATTGGCCCAAAAAAGACCTAACCCAGACATCTAAAGTAAAAGTTTTTTTCCAACGCCAAATTGTTCTATATGGTCCACCTATTGTTCAGTAAAAAGTTACACCATTTTAAGCGTCCGGTTTGGGGGGGGATGGGGGAGAAGTTGGTAAATTAGTAGTTTTTTTACGTTTTTCGTCAATATTTCTAAAACTATGCTTTAGCGTAAACAATGGTCTATACAAAAATGTTCTACATAAAATTTAAAACAAAAAAGGTCCGATACATAATTGTTATAAAATCAACGGTTCCAGAGTTACGGAGGGTGAAAAGTGGAAGTTTTCGATACTTTTTATATTATCTGGGCAATTGATGATGATTTTGGGTGGTGAGGTTGACGTTTCTTCAAGGGCTTATCACTAACATATCATCGGTCACTGAAATAGCAAATTTTATTTACAAAACACATTCCTGTTACAAGAAAATTTCTATAAATTGCCCAAAGAATATAAAAAGTATCGAAAACCTCCAGTTTTTACCCTCCGTAACTCTGGAACCGTTGATTTTATAACAATTATGTATAGGACCTTTCTTGTTTTAAATTTCACGTAGAACATTTTTGTATAGAACATTGTTTACGCTAAAGCATAGTTTTAGAAATATTGACGAAAAACGTACAAAAACTACTAATTTACCGACTTTTCCCCCATCTCCCCCCCAAACCGGACGCTCAAAATGGTGTAACTTTTTACTGAACAATATGTAGACCATATAGAACAATTTGGTGTTAAAGGAAAACTTTTACTTTGGATGTCAGGGTTAGGCCTTTTTTGGACTAATTATACTATAGGTACTACCTCCGTAACTTTTGAACCGTTCATTTTAGAAGGAATACGCATAGGACCTTTTTTATTTCAAATTTACTGTAGAACATTTTTGTATAGAAGGTTGTTCATGCTAAACCGCATAGTTTTAGAAATATTGACGAAAAACGTAAAAAACTACGACTTTACCTTTACCGATTTCTCCCCCTCTCCTCCCAAACCCGACGCTCAAAATGGTGTGACTTTTTTCTGAACATTATGTGGACCATATAGAACAATTTGGTGTTGGAGGATAACTTTCACTTTGGATGCCTGGGTTTGGGTCTAGTTATACCATACTATATCGATATTTTTGAAAATAAAGGTAATATTTTGAGTTAAATATGGGTAGGGTATATATGGGTTAAAAATGTCCATCCTGGGTAAAACTTGTTATTACTAAAGGTTTTATATAATTTCTCGTTGGCAGGAACATAATCCACATAATTATTGACGTATAATTACATTATCGGCCACACTAATGAGGAGACTGAAAGGAAGAATATGGAGGAAATCGACAAATCTGAATTACTGACTTTTACTGGTCTTTTAATTTTGATGTACATCGTAATTTTGTTGAAGGTTTATACATCGTTTATGTTAATATTTTAGAAAATGCTGTGTTTATTATGCATAAGATTCTTCAATTTAATCCATTTCTAACATTTGTAACAACTCTCAATAAATATATTAATAGCTATTTTCGAGGTGGGCAATTTTTACCCATTCTTGGGTATACATTGAACCTACATAAGGTTGGGCGTTAAAGGTTTAACAAAAACATAAATAAAAAACCTTCTTGAAACCGAACTACAGGTCGCAAAGAAAATAAGAACTAAAGAAGACAAAATAAACAACGAAACTAAACAACTAATGAAGGAAAGACGACAACTACTAGAGGAAAACAAACTAAAAATTATTGATCTTGGTTCGGTAAAGCACATATTTTCACAACCAGTCTTTTAATCGGTCCAGTTCATCATAACGGAGCTGGAGTAATTTTAGAAAACAAGTACAAACAATGCTGTCACAAACTTTATGCCATTTTCTCACCGATGCAATGCCTACTTATTCAACTATCTGTAAACCCAGTAAATATTAACATCATTCAGACCTAGGCCCTTACGGCAGACAAACCCATGTGACGTGAAGACAGGGATAAATGAGTTTGCAATTGTAGTAGCCAATCTGCATTGAGAGAAGCGAGAAGAAGAGGATTCGAAATAAGTATCGCTGAATTTAAAAAATTACTTGGACGACTCGAAAAAATTATAATAGAAAAAAGAAAAAACAAAAAAAAAACAACAAAAAACAAGGAAAAAGAAACAAAAAAGAGGAAAAAGGCAAAAAAAGCAAAAAAAAGAGAAAAATAAACTAAGAAGATGTAAACCTCCCAGATGTTGAATCGGGTTTATGTCTTATGTTGAGATATCGGGTTTATGAGATGTTAAAGCGTAGTAAAAAAAAACAATTAATAAAAAATAATGATAAAAAAATACAAAAAAATTAAATATTAAAAAAAATATTTACAATCAAAACAGTGTATTATTTAGATCATAATTGTAATTGTTAGTTTGTTATGTATTTAGAGTTAGAAATACGGAAAAAATTCCTCTGATTGAAAAAAAAACATTGTTTGTTTTTAAAATAACAAAATGTCTGGTTAATTGGCTCGGCCAAGGCCATCAAATTCACACAAAAAAATACTCGAAAAAAACGTGAAAAGGTTCCAAACATATTACATATAGAGAAGAAACTATTGAAAAGGATCCACATAGAAAACAACAGCCATTTGGGACATATTTTAAGTCTCGAAAAACATCAAAATGGTTAATGTATTATTCGCTCATCGAAAAATCTTTTGGCAAAGTGTTAACGAATCCTCAAGTTCGACATGTCTCACCTGCGTGTAAAAAAGATTATTAATCATCGCAAACTATGGCACATACTAAACCGATTTTTCAGAGTATTCGTCAACGACCTGGCCTCAAAACGTTTCCATCAATCTTACATGACTGTAATGCCGCGATAAAATACACTGTTTGCTTATAAAGAATATGAAACCCGTAATTCTGGTTTGTATTTTAGCGACAATATTTTTCAAAAGCTATTCGAGCACTTATCGCGACATTACAACGTACAGGGAGGTCCCCAAATTGGGAATGGAGAATATACACATACTAGGGCGGTCCGAAAAGTACTTAGCCTTGAAAGAAAAAACGAAAATTTTGGAAAAGTGGTGATTTATTTCTGAACGTAGTCTCCTTTTAGATCGATACACTTGACCCAGTAAGACTTCATCTTCTTTAACCCGTCTGAAAAATACCTTTTCTCGAAGTCTGCAAAGTAGGCTTCCGTGGCGGTAACGAACTCTTATGCTGGGGCCACAGTGACATCTAATGCCGCTAATTAACGCATTATTTGCATTACAGAGATGGCAAATAATGCGTTAATTAACGGCATTAGACGTTACTGTGGCCCCAGCATTAAAGCAGGAAACCCATTATGAACGCCGGCCCGACACAGCACAGCACAGCCCGGCACGGCACAGGATAGTCCAAATTCATTTGTATAGATTTAAATGCAACGTAACCCATTATGAGCGGTCAGCTCGGTTCGGCACAGTCCAGCACGCAAAACGGAACGGCCGAAATTCTCCAGCAAGAAACCCATTATGAACGCCCGGCCCGGCACAGCCCGGCACGGCACAGGACAGGCCGGCACGTCCAAAAACCCATTTGTAACGGCCGGCACGGCACGGCATCGGAAAAATGATAATTTGCCATGGAGACCTCGTCGGAAGAAGAGGCTATAATAAGAAGATGTCCACGGTCAAGAAGAATTTGGCTTCAGAAAAAGCATGGGACACGAGAAGCAATATTATGTCTTAAAATTTTTTTCCTGTTTCATCCATGATCATGTCTGTTCAACATTACAGGACTCAGAGAATCCCCTTGACTTATCCCATTGCCAGCTTCAATTGGATCAGTTAATTCTTCTTCTACTTTTACTTTTATTGTGGTGTTCTGGTTGATATTTCATATCGTTTTGATAATTCCTAGAGGTATCTCTCTTGTGTACAATAAGTCGATTCGTCCTTTAATTTGACGATAAATATGCCGGTTTGTTGTACTCTAATAAATTCTCTTGCACTTGCCTCATTACAAATATAGAGTCGGTGCATAATCTCAAAAATCAAGTTACGTCGATGTTTCTCAGTCTTTCCTACACTGTTGTACGGAGTTGAGTCGTGGACTTTTACAGACGCCATCTGCAAGAAAATTATTTCGAAATGTGTCATTATCGTCGAATCCTGAAGATATCTAATACCGACCTCGTTGCTATCAGGGTGTTTTATGAGGAATACAAAAAGAGCTGTTAACCACAATAAAAATAACCAAAATCGAATACCTCACTCAAGCATGAGCAACAGCGGTAGATATGGATTGCTGCAACTAATCTTACAGGGAAACGCAGGAGGAAAAAGGGACCAGAAAGGCGAAGGATATCCTGGCTGAAAAATCTACGTAAGTGGTTCAACACAATAGTGATGTTGATTATAGTTACTTTCACTACTTCTACTAATCATTTACAGTATTCGTGACTTTGATTACTATGATTACTTTTGTATTTGAGTACCGGTAATCATATCGAGAATCGTATTTCTCAGTAGGTAGGTATTTTGTATAGGTATTCCGATATAACAACGAATTTCACCGATCTGTTTAAGGGAAAAAAATGATTTGATTACTATGATTACTTTTGTTACTTTTGTATTTGAGTACCGGTAATCATATCGAGAATCGTATTTCTCAGTAGGTTGTTATTTTGTATAGGTATAGATCTAGATAAAAATATAGGGTTCTCGCATTCGATCTTTGTTAATGACATACATTACATATTTTACCTTTATTATACCTCCCTCTGTTTCATCTTCTATCTTCTCCTCACCCTCACAGTGTGAGGCTCTGAGGCTCACACCCTTAAAACGCTTCATACCGATAACGATATTCGATAACACTCGTAAAATACCGGTCACGTCCGTTACTCGCTGGGATACGATTGGTAGAAAGTAATCAAGTATACTGGTTGTAGATACAAAAGTCGTTACTCACTCTGATACGATTGGTACGAAGTAATCAGAGAAATCAAAGTAGATACCATAGTCGTTACTCGCTCTGATACGATTGGTACGAAGTAATCAGAGAAATCAAAGTAGATACCATAGTCGTTACTCACTTTGATACGATTGGTACGAAGTTACGAAGTAATCAGAGTAATCAAAGTAACGATTTGCCTCTCTGTATAGTAATCGTTACTTTCGGTATTCGTAAGTAACGAGTACTTTGTAACGAATAGATACTTTTTCAACATCTCTACAACACAACCGTCACAAATCATTTTAGAGCAGCAGTGTGCAAAGTATAGACTACCATGATGGTCGCCAAGACCTGAAACGACTAGGCACTACAAGAAGAAGAACTAGTAAATAATTTTGTAGTTATAGTGTTTTGTTTCTCTTTATGATCACATTTGTTGGACCTATTTGTTTATAAGATGAAGTAGTTTTCAATCCTAATAGCAAAATTAATATTGAAAATATTAAAAATATTACTAAAAGATTTTTAAATTGAAAACTTATTGGTACATTTCCCTGGTGACACCTCCAAGGCTTCTACAATTTGCAAGCCAAATGGATGCTGCAGTGAAGACAAAGGGAAGGAATTCTACACTATGCAATTCACATCCCCCGTCTGCAGCTTGGTAAAGTTCCAACGGAAAATGCACCTGGTTACTCTACGGAGTAATACGACTATAAAATAAAAATATATACCATTTTTATTCAGTTGCAATGCGAAGGCAAAACAATCTTACTTTTCAATTAGAATACGGAGCGCAGTCCAGTCCTCTGAATCGCGATTTTCGGCTCTTATTGGAGCCTCATCGGAAAGAACGTAGGCACTGTTCTCCATACCCTAATTGATCAGCGCCGAGAGTTTTTCCCACCCATTGCAACCGAAGTGAAGGTATTACGTGACTAGCGTCATCTGGCAATTGAAAGATGAAGTAGTTTTCAATCCTAATAGCAAAATTAATATTCAAAATATTAAAAATATTACTAAAAGATTTTTAAATTGAAAACTTATTGGTACATTTCCCTGGTGACACCTCCAAGGCTTCTACAATTTGCAAGCCAAATGGATGCTGCAATGAAGACAAAGGGAAGGAATTCTACACTATGCAATTCACATCCCCCGTCTGCAGTTTGGTAAAGTTCCAACGGAAAATGCACCTGGTTACTCTACGGAGTAATACGGCTATAAAATAAAAATGTATACCATTTTTATTCAGTTGCAATGCGAAGGCAAAACAATCTTACTTTTCAATTAGAATACGGAGCGCAGTCCAGTCCTCTGAATCGCGATTTTCGGCTGTTATTGGAGCCTCATCGGAAAAAACGTAGGCACTGTTCAATTTAAAAATCTTTTAGTAATATTTTTAATATTTTCAATATTAATTTTGCTATTAGGATTGAAAACTACTTCATTTTTCAATTGCCAGATGACGCTAGTCCTAGATAGATGACGATAGACCTAATACCTTCACTTCGGTTGCAATGGGTGGGAAAAACTCTCGGCACTGGTCAATTAGGGTATGGAGAACAGTGCCTACGTTCTTTCCGATGATGCTCCAATAAGAGTCGAAAATCGCGATTCAGAGGACTGGACTGCGCTCCGTATTCTAATTGAAAAGTAAGATTGTTTTGCCTTCGCATTGCAACTGAATAAAAATGGTATACATTTTTATTCTATTTGTTTATATTTATTTTATCTATTTTGTTTTTCGGTAGATGGCCCTAGTTCATCCGTGACATTTCTTTCTTTGCAATTCGGAAACGCCTAAAGTGTGGTACGTGGAAGAATCTGAGAGAGGAGGATATGGGACTACTGATGAGGGGGAAACAACCCCCGAAACCGGTATAGACTCTTCCTGCACTCTCAGATTTGACCCTAGTATTATGCAGCTGCTGCATTTTCGTGTTGCAAAGAAATTGAGATTTTTTTTATATTTATTTTGTTTCCCTTTATTTCCTAGTTTCTTTTGCTCTATTTGCATTTCTCTCTCTTTAATAAATTGTTACTATCTTTGGATAGTTTTTTAAACCAGTAGTTTTTAAGACATTCATAAATTACAGGTAAGAGTGTCATATTTTGCACCTAGCAATCTGCGTTATACTCTCCTTTTTAGGACATTCTACATGTTTGTCCTATTTTTGTAGATATTCATTTTATCTACACTACTTGACAGAAATTCAGCCATCCAACACAGATATACTTGACTTAAACAATGAAATAGGGTTCACTAAAATTAGCCCCTCTCATCATAATTTTTAATTAAAAGCGTTCTCAACTGTTCCAATTGTATAAACATTCTTTTCGTAGAGCCAACGGAAGTTTAACAAACTGAAGGGCTTTTCTAACTTAAAAACTTCCTCACAAAATAAGGTACGAAAAAAAGACGAAGTAGTGACTGTTAGACAATGACTATTGTAAATTTCTGTCCTCTCCTGCTACGAATTCACGGAGATTTCTGTGGAGCAGACTGAAAAATCATGCAAAATAAATAGGCTATCTTTTTTAGGCCCTCGTGGCACGTTGTCGACGTTTGTGACGTTTTGAATAAAATACAATGGAAGCGAAAATTGTTTATATTGTTGCCATAAATAGAAATTGTTCTGTATATAGGATGTAAAGCAAACTTTAAACTTCGTTTCTTGAGTATCTACCGAGTAAAAAGAAATGTAAAATAGAGTTCAACGTTGACTACGATACAATATTTAGTTTCAGGAGGTTTTATAAACTAAATACACGTGGAAATTCCTTCAAAGCACCTGGAGACGAACCACGTCCCATTTGTGGGAGTATTCAGAGATAAAGTGAAGAGAGTGCAGAAAAGGAAATTGAGTTTTAAAATAGAAAAGAAGAATTTGTTGAGTACATTTTTATTTACAATTTACACCTTCGAAATCTAAAACTAACACAAAGTGTAGCATGCGCATGTTCCATGCCCAATACATTTTGCGCAAATTGTTCAAACCTAACTTCTACCTCCGATCGACAGCTCTAGTATGATGGCTATCTATCTATCTATGTAGCACATTTTATCCATTTTAGGGCGTAGGCCTTCCCTTCTTGTCACCATTTGTGTTTGTCCTGAGCTAAGTTCATCCATGTGGGACCGGCTTGCCTCTTCCAGTCATCAACCCATCTCATCTGTGGTCTTCCTCTTCTTCTTCTACGGCACTACAGCCCAAATTGAGCCTTGGCCTCCTTTATTTTTTGCCTCCACCCTTGCTTGTCTGTGGCTGCTCTTCTCCATACACAGACTCCTAAAAGGGCTTGTGCGTCGCTGTTTACTGTGTCTTCCCAGCGCTTTCTTGGCTTTCCAACCGGTCTCTTTCCCTGCATTCTAGCATTCAGTGCTCTTTTTGGTAGCCTATCCTCTCCCATTCTTATCACATGTCCGGCCCATTGCAATTTTTGTATTCTAATGAAGTCTGACAGGGGTGCTTCCTTATAAAGTTTTCGAATGTGTCGAGTTTGTTTTTTTAGAACCCAAGCTTCACTGTCATAGCATGTTATTGGTCGAATTAAAGTTTTATACATTCTCATCTTTGTATTTCGGTGGACACTTTTATACCGAAATATATGGGAGAGGGCAAAATAAGCTCTGTTTGCCTGCGTTATTCTCTTCCGTATTTCTCGATCTTCTAATCCGTCGGCATATATTTCTACTCCCAGGTATGTAAACTTTCCAACCGTTTCAATGTCATCTTCATGTATAATGTTTTTTGGGACTATATTTCATCTCGTCTGAGTCATTATTTTTGTTTTTTTCTGTGTTAATTTTCAGACCTAGCATTTTTGTTTGTGTTTTTAACTCTGCATATGTTTCCTGTGCTCCTGTTGATGTTCTAGTCATAATATTAATATCATCGGCATAAGCGGCCAGTTGAACCGTTCGGTTAGTCAGAAGGTTTCCTCGTCCAGTTTGCATTTGCCTAACCGCATACTCCAGTGCCAGGTTAAACAATGTTGGGCCATCTCTCTGCTTTAGTTCCTGCAAAATTTTGAAAAAGTCTGTCCGGTGGTTTTGTATTCGTACATATGTCTGAGCTTCATCCATTGTGGCTTTAATGAGTCTTATTAGCTTGTGTGGTATTGCCAATTCAGCCAATATATAGTATGGTTTATTCCTTTTGACTGAGTCGTATGCCTGTTTGAAGTCTACACGTGAAGTCTACATGTAAACACGTTGTGAACATCAATATCGTATTCCCATGATTTGCTCAAGATCTGTTTGACTGTAAATATTTGATCCAGTGTCGATCTTCCCCGTCGGAAGCCCGTCTGATACCCTCCAATAATATTTTCTGCTAGTGGTTTGAAAAATATTGAACACGTATTTTTTGTGTATTTTGCAGTTTCTCGATCTGACGTTCATTTTGCGAAATATTCGCTTTTTTTGTGAAACTTTGTGACTCACCCATTTTCTTACCCACCGCTCAAATCGTCAGATTTTTTAAATATACACTGTTTTGCATGTACTTACCTTATCTTAATCTGACGATTTCGAGTTTTTCTAAGGATAATTTTTTTTCGGACCCCCTTAGCGAACTCCTCTGTATTAAGAGCCAAATGGTGGAGGTACATTTACAGGGTACAAGGTTTCTCCCCCATGTGATAATCTGACGCGCTCGAGTAACTGCAGAAATCCCCGCTTGGGCTCCCCTACCATAAATAAAAATTAAACAAATATAATAATTCCATTCGTTCGAAAAGTTAGTTCAGTAAGTAAATTTAGATTCACATTAAAATATTAATTAATCTTGTTTCAGTCGTGTCTGCTCTTATTTTTTCGTTCTTTATATATTCTTAATCCTCATTGTAATGGTGAAATACAGAAAAGAGCAAGTAAAATGCGGAATAGGATTATTTTCTCTTAAAATAAATATTGAGTGCATTTTTCTGTATTCGCCTTTAAATCTTTTGAAAGCAGCTTTTAGACAAGACAGCTATACTAACTGAAATGAGCATTACCAGAAACCTATACAGAGTGTTTGGTAGGTAGATGGAAATTTTTTAAGGGATAATAGGGGACGCCATTTGCAACATTTTTTGCCAATAATGTATCGCTCAACTGTTAAGGTTTCCGAAATAAAGTTAAATTTGTCAATATTCGACAACCGTCTATTTCACGTTTAAAAATTATCTAGGCGTACTACCTCCCTGTTTTACGAATGGAATAAAAATGTAAACCTACAACACTGACTCTTCGCATACAATTTCCATCAGCTATCGTCATTCTCCGAACGCATAACAAACAAAAAACAATCTACCTGCTATGCTAACAAACAATCTACCTGCTATGAAGTGGTTTATTTTGGTTTATAAACATGGTTATTGTATGCGTATGAAAGGTGCGTTTTACTGTTTTGACATCCGAATTGTGTTTGGAGTTGCATTAACAACAATAGTCCAGAAAGCCACTGCGCATCCGCTAGGAAAAATATTCTAATTCAGATTTTTTGCACAATCTTACTCAAAAAGGACTCCTTTTAACAAATTTGCATGTTGCCAGGACCAAAAGGTGGTAAAAAATTTTTTAAACGTTTTTTTTTGTTTTTTTCCTAAAATTATTTTTTTTTACATGGAAAAAAGTTTTTTTAGGTTTTTTGGATGATTCCAAACAGAAAAGGTCTTTAAGTACTTTTCTCTAAAAATGATAGTTTTTGACATATAAGCGATTAAAAATTGAAAAATTGCGAAATCGGCCATTTTTAACCCTCAAAAACTATGTGAAAAACTGAAAATTTGAATGTTGCCAAGGTAGGTAGATATTCTTTAAACATCGATTGATGAAATCCCGAAGAGTTTTTTGCAATACAATATTCAAAACTCCTATTTTTTTAATTGCTAATCAAGCGTGCTCGACACTATTTTCCACCGACAGTATGGTGCAAATGAAATGAATAAATTCGTTATTTCGTAAACCGGCGACTTTAAGGAAAAATCCCGAAACCGGTCGATTTTTATTTTTAAGTTATGATATTGTGGCATATATGGTATACTAGTGAAGTCATCCGTCTGGGCGTGATGACGTAATCGATGATTTTTTTAAATGAGAATAGGGATCGTGTGGTAGCTCATTTGAAAGGTTCTTCAATTCTCTATTCAGTAATGTAAACATTTACATAATTATTTATACAGGGTGTCCTTCTACTTCTTTTTTTGTCAAATAATTTAATTTAATAAAATTTTTTGGACACCCTGTATAAATAATTATGTAAATGCTTATATTACTGAATAGAGAATTGAAGAACTTTTCAAATGAGCTAGCACACGACCACTATTCAAATTTAAAAAAATCATCGATTACGTCATCACGTCCAGATAGATGACGTCACTAGTATATCATATATGCCACAATATCATAACTTAAAAATAAAAATCTACCTGTTTCGGGATTTTTCCTTAAATTCGCCGGTTTACGAAATAACGAATTTATTCCTTTCATTTGCACCATAATGTCGGTGGAAAATAGTGTCGCGCACGCTTGATTAGCAATTAAAAAACAAAGAAGTTTTGAATATTGTATTGCAAAAAACTCTTAGGGATTTGATCAATCGATGTTTAAAGAAATCTACCTACCTTGGCAACATTCAAATTTTCAGTTTTTCACATAGTTTTTGAGGGTTAAAAATGGCCGATTTCGCAATTTTTCAATTTTTAATCGCTTATATGTCAAAAACTATCATTTTTAGAGAAAAGTCACTAAAGACCTTTTCTGTTTGGAATGATCCAAAAAACCTAAAAAAACTTTTTTCCATGCAAAAAAAATAATTTTAGGAAAAAAACAAAAAAAAACGTTTTAAAAATTTTTGACCACCTTTTGGTCCTGGCAACATGCAAATTTGTTAAAAGGAGTCCTTTTTGAGTAAGATTGTGCAAAAAATACGAATTAGAATATTTTCCCTAGCGGATGCGCAGTGGCTTTCTGGACTACAAAGGGTTTTTGCAATCTGAGCAAGTAATACGTAAGGCATTTTGTATGTCAGGGAAGTATCTCGCTTGATAATTATTTTTAAAAATAAAATAGACGTGCTGCCTTATTTTCGAATATTGACAAATTTAACTTTATTTCGGAAACCTTAACAGTTTGAGCGATACATTATTAGCAAAAAATGTTGCAAATGGCGTCCCCTATTATCCCTTAAAAAATTTCCATCGACCTACCAAACACCCTGTTTATGGTATATTTTTAGGAAAAAGTTAACTTTTTCAATGAATTAAAGCACCATCAAAGAGTAGACACCTACTCAAAAATTGTCAGTAGTAATTACACGAGAGCTCTAAAATTATCGATTTGTATCCCGAGTGACACTTTGACAGTTTTAATGTCACGATCCGAAGGGGTGTGAAATTATGTCAAAGTGTCACGAGGGCAAAAAAATCGATAATTTTTAAGAGCTCGAGAGTAACTCGGTAAGATAATTTCATGAATAAAACTGTCTTTTTAAATCATTTTAACTAATATTTTATTGATATATTCACCTGAATATTTGCTAAACCTGTTTCTTGGTATTTTGTGTGACAAGCTGTAAAACATTAATTGCCATTAATGTCACTGAATGTATTGGCATCTGACGTAAAATACTTGACGATTGAGAAATTATCAAAAATTATCAGTAGTAATTGCACAAGAGCTCTAAAATTATCGAATTTTTCCCGAGTGACACTTTGACAGTTTTAATTTCACGACCAGAAGGGGAGTGAAATTATGTCAAAGTGTCACGAGGGCAAAAATTCGATAATAATTTTAGAAGCCGAGTGCAATTTGTTGCGATTATTTCATGAATAAAACTGTTCAAACCCAAAATTTTATTGTAATTTATTTATGTAAGTACAAATTAGTACAATTAAACACACAGCTGTTATAAATATTTGACGGTTGAAAGTCATCACTTTTATAATTTTAAAACATTAATTGTCATAATGTCACTGAATGTATTTTTTCGTAGCAACGAAGGGCATCTGACGTAGTATACTTGACGACGGTATATTATCAAAAATTATCGGGTATAATATCACAAGAGAGTGAGAATAAATTGAAACTAATGCGACAGTTTTTCGAAAATTTGTTGTCTGGCAATAGACAAGAGAGCCCGCAGGGCTCGAGTGGCTATTGCCCAATGACAACAAATTTGAGTAAAAATGAAGCATTATTTTCTTATTTATTCTTACTGTCGTGTGATATTCGTAGGTTATTTTTTAATACGTATATTATGAATATTTTCTTAAATGTGACAGTTGTCAAAACTAAGAAACTAGTTGCCATTAAACAGAAACAATCTACTTAAAAAAATTTTGTCGGTAATTTTCTACAGTAAATAATTCTCAGTATAATTTTAATCTGATTGGACAGAATTAAACACGTGATCAAATATCTTACTATACGATTGGAAGTTAAAATCATTAAAACATAATCAGTCTAATTTTTATTTCTGTAGCTTTCTATTGGTCAGAATCTCCTATGAATGAAATAATCAGTAGTAATTGCACAAGAGCTCTAAAATTATTGAATTTTTACCGAGTGATACTTTGACAGTTTTGACAGCCGAAGGCGAGTGAAATTATGTCAAAGTGTCACGAGGGCAAAAATTCTATATTAATTTTAGAGATCGAGTGCAATTTGTTGCGATTATTTCATGAATATAACTGTTCAAAACCAAAATTTTATTGTAATTTATTTATGTAAGTAAAAATTAGTACAATTAAACAAGCAGTTGTTATAAATATTAATTTGACAGTTGAAAGTCATCACTTTTATAATTTTTAAAACATTGTCATTAATGTCACTGAATGTATTTTTTCGTAGCAACGAATGGCATCTGACGTAATATACTTTATCGATTTAATTTAGATTTCTGTAGCTTTATATTGGTCAGAATCTCCTATGAATGAAATAATCCGAGTGACACTTTGACAGTTTTAATTTCACGAGCCAAAGGCGAGTGAAATTATGTCAAAGTGTCACGAGGGCAAAAATTCTATATTAATTTTAGAGTTCGAGTGTTGCGATTATTTCATGAATAAAACTGTTCAAAACCAAAATTTTATTGTAATTTATTTATGTAAGTACAAATTAGTACAATTAAACACAAAGTTTTTATAAATATTTGACGACTGAAAGTCATCACTTTTATAATTTTTAAAACATTAATTGTCATTAATGTCACTGAATGTATTTTTTCGTAGCAACGAAGGGCATCTGACGTAATATACTTAACGACGGGCAATTATCAAAAATTATCGATTTAATTCAGATTTCTGTAGCTTTCTATTGGTCAGAATCTCCTATGAATGAAATAATCGCTGTAATTTTTATTTATGTAGCTTTCTATCGATCAGAATCTCTATGAATCAAATCATCAAGTACATTAATTTTTTTCAATACAAAATAATTGTCCGATTCGAAAGCTTAGTTTCTAACGTTAAATGGGTACATGGTACATGTATAAACTAGTTTTTTATAAATACCTGTTGAACGTTTTCATCGAGAATGCGTAATTTTTTACTAATGAAAAATGTCGCTTTTTTGGTACGCCTTTTTTGACTTTTCCCTAATATACGATTTCACAAATACTGGCAGTAATTTTTAGATTTTTCAAGTGCTTTATTGGTTTCTTTTCTTGGGGTAGTAATGAAACTTGTGTAAAAAGATCCATGATTGCTCTTTTAAATGTACGTGTTATTCATCGATGACTACTTTGCTCGTTCATTTTTCCCTCCTTCCAACGATACATACAATAAGAAAAAAGAGTTTCGTATGATTAATTTTCATTAAAATGTTTAAAAAGCATCTCGATTACAAATAAATCCTGTGTAATGAAAATGCCCGGCGGAAAAATTAAATCTGAAGTCAAAAATGCCGGCCGGCCATTGTATTATGTCTCTGGGAGAGAAACGGGTGTAATAGTATGAGAGCTAGCAACGTCGGAAAAACAATAAGTTTAAGAAAGCTGGTTCTTTACCCATCTGATAGAGGTAATGGTTTTTGACAAGAGCTATGAGTCATACCGAAGCAGTACACAAGTTTACGTGTTATTTTCAAGGTCATAGCTCTTGTCAAAATCCATTACCTCTAATGTCCTATTTTTGAGACACGTTTTTAATTTTTATTATTTTAATGACTGTAGCTTTATTACAAATAGCCATTCATTAGAATAATGAGAGCATACCTCTCCCTGTATGAAAGTTTTTAGAATTCCCGCTATTTATAAAACTGACGTTGCTCATATCAGGTTGAAATTGTGTGTGTTTTATTGGCACTGGGTTTCACAACCAACTGGCCAGTCAATTTCATAATGATTTTTTAGACTATAACTTATCACTAACTCAGGGGAGTAATGTGTAATGTGTGTGTTGAGTAAGTGTCTTGTTACTTTGCAAAGTCGACGTCAATGTCTTTGCAAAGAGACGCTAATTGTATCCGAACGTCTGCGGTCCCTCTGGTGAGTACCGATCCCACAAGGACAGAAACTATTTTCATCTACTAATTTATAATAAACGAAACATCTCTGACCCTGGTGAGATTCGAACTCGCGACCATTCGGACCTTTCGATCCAAAGGTAGGCGGTCTTAACACTGAGCCACAGAGGGGTTTTTTTAAACAGTGAATGGTACATAACCGATAGTTTATCTGAGCTCCCTCTTTCGCTCCCTCCTTATACTGGTAACAATTTTTTGCTAATGCACGATAATGCAAGACCTCATGTTGCACGAACTGTAACCAAACATTTACGAGTGAATCTTAGGATTTTGAATTGACCACCGCATAGTCCAGATCTTAACATGATCCAACATTTCTGGGACATTATTGGCAGAAGACTACGACAGAGTTTGCCACCTCCTAGAACCTTAGCTCTAATAGGTAGAAACAGTAGATCTCGAGATTTGGAATGATATTGATTAAAACCAAATATCCAACCTCAAGTCTCGTCAATGTGAAGCCGTCATTAGAAGTAAAAGCAGAAACACGCGCTACTGACGCGTATTGTATTGATTTATTTTTGTTACTTTAATGCTGTTATAACACATACTTCTTACGATTTGCTAATAAAAAAAATTTTGTAATATAAAAGTAGGTACATATCTTTTTTATTATAGAGTAGAAATATATCCGACGGATCAGAAGATGGAGAAACACGGAAGAGAGTAACGCAGGCAAACAGCGCTTATTTTGCCCTCTCCCATATATTTCGGTCTAAAAGTGTCCACCGAAATATAAAGAAGAGAATCTATAAAATCTTAATTCAACAAAAAGCATGTTATGGCAGTGAAGCATGGGTCCTGAAAGAAACATCCACAAACAAACTCAACACATTCGACAATGAAATTCTCTGAGGAGAATACTAGGACCTGTGAGGGAAAACGGAATCTTCAGATTTCGATACATCGAGCTTTATCAACTTTATAAGGAAACACCCCTGTCAGACTTGTCATTAGAATACAAAGATTGCAATGGGCCCGGACATGTGATAAGAATAGGAGGGGATAAGCTACCAAAAAGAGCAATGAACGCTACAATGCAGGGAAGACACCGGTTGGAAAGCCAAGAAAGCGCTGGGAAGACACCAATGAACTGTCAACACTGATGGAATGGCTCCGTCCCATTCCAACAGTGAAGCGAGATAGGCGCCAACATACAAGAGAGAGGTTCTAGCACTTCTAGAGAGACATGAGAGAGACAGAGAATTTGTCAGGTAAAATTTGCTACAACTACAACGTACCCTGGACTAGCACTGTCCGATTATCTTCCCTCCTTTACCTGATTATCTTCTATCTCATCCTGACGCCATTAACTTCGTTTTATGGCGATTCCATCAGTGTTGACAGTTCGTTGGAAGACACAGTAAGCAGAGACGCACAAGCACTTTTGGGAGTCCGTGTATGGAGAAAAGCAGCTACAGACAAACAAGGGTGGAGGCAAAAATAAAGGAGGCCAAGGCTCAATTTGGGCTGTGGTGCAGTAGAAGAAAAAGAAGATATATCTTTTATTACCAAACATATGTAAGTGAATGAATCAAAAAACAAAGTGTTAAGTAAGCCTATGGCTACAACTTAGTTTTAATTTCAATATTTTATAAATGCTGCAATATTCTACAGGGTGTTCCTAACATCGGACAACATGTTTGGAAATTCGAGACATCAAAAATATCCCAAGCTTTCTTAAAATTCTTGATTTTCCGCCATTGCTAGCTCTTGGTCTATTATATGGCCCTGGGAGAGAAACGGGTCTAAGTGAAGCAGCGAATTCGTGTGCCTTCATAACAATTAAATTTCTCACAAAACACAGATTCCGAATGGAATTATTTTGGAATCGTACACAAAGGATAATTAAAAAATCTCGCATATATAAAGTAAATTTCATTTTAATTTTCGTCATAGCCGGTTATGATTTTAGATTTCCATGTTAGCAATAAACATAGCAGTCTTTTAATTTAAATATTTGCTCTGGTATTGAATGAGTCGGCTTTAATGTGTTTAGCATTTGCTTTTCATTTTTATCCTTATGTATTATTACCTACCTCTCTGGAAAATACGAAAATTGTATATTTCCAAAATAACGAAAAACAAATATAAAAAAAAAGAAATAAATAAAATTTTAAAAATTAAAACAAATAATGAAAAAATAATGAATAATAAAAAAAATAAAAAAATCATATAAAAAACACACACAAAGTGGGCCTAAACCTACGAGGTGTTTAACCGGGTTGAATATTTTATAATAGATATTTAATAGTACCTATTTAGTATTAGTATTAATAACAGCCTTATTTAGTATTATTTGTCGAATTGCCTATTTGTTTATTTGTACATCAGTTGGTTTGAGCCTTGAATGAAGAGTATACCTACTCAAAAATATCAAATTCTGACATGTTATTTTGTGTTAATTTGTGTAACGGTCTAAGAATGAACATCAAGAAGACAAAATTTATGAGAATATCTAAAACTAAAAAACATAACGAGATTCTCCTCATAAACGGAAACAATGTCGAACGAGTAGACCAATATGCATATCTTGGAACAATGATCAACTCCGCAAATGATTACTTCCAGGAAATTAAAATTAGAATAGAAAAGGCTAGAGCGAATTTTAACAAAATGATAAAAGTCCTCTGCACAAGAGATCTAAAGTTAGAGCTAAGAGTAAGGTTGGCTAGGTGCTACGTTTTCTTGACTTTGTTTTACGGAATGGAAGCTTGGACCTTGAATGCGGCATCAATGAAAAAACTGGAATCATTCGAGTTGTGGGTGTATAGAAGAATTCTGAAAATATCATGGACAGAACACGTCACAAACAAAGAGGTTCTGAGAAAGCTGAATAAAGAAATGGAAGTCTTGGATACAATCAAAACCAGAAAATTGGAATATTTCGGACATATTACACGTGGAGAGAGACAACTTGCTCCAACTCATTATGCAGGGAAAGTTTCAAGAAAAAAGAAGCATAGGGAGACGCAGAATATCGTGGCTGAGCAACCTGAGAGAATGGTACGGATGTATATCAAATTAACTTTTCAGAGCAACCGTCTCCAAAGTCCGATAGCTATGATGATTACCGACCTCCGTCGCGGAGATGGCACTTAAAGAAGAATAAGTTTGTGTAATCTGTATCATAGATGTGACTGTAAATTAAGGTTTTTTTTAATGTTTTACATATATTATGTATGTTTGGATATTGTGTGTTAAATATATGTATTGTGTATGAGATTGTCGATGAGTTTTTCTACGCTATTGCTGGTATGTTGTTGTTGTTGACTTCTTGTCTTGGCAACTAAGGCCTGCTACATTCTACTAATATGTTTGCTACACATTTCTCTTTATTAAATAGGATGAGTGTTGCTTCTTTGATTGTTCTTTTTTTCATCAGTGTTTCTTTTACGATTATTAATGCATCTTTCCATTGTGCTCTGTACTCGTTGTCCTAGATAAGCAAACATGGCAAACAAGCATTAAAAAATATACAATGTCTTACGACCCTTAGAACCCGAGTTAGTCCTTTTTTTCAAAAGCCCCAAAGGTAAAAGGTTTCAAAATGCAGCGATTTTACTGTTTTAAAAACTGTCCGATTCGCACCGGTAAAATATTAATGGCCGGTTCGCAATTAACAAAAGTCGCAATCAACAAAAATTGATTGGATTTAATTTGGGGTACCTCATTGCATAGCCCACGTTGGGCGCCAAATTATGTGTAGCACTCTGAAGATAACTTTACAAAATCTCATTTTAAAGGATTTTCTATGCTTTTTCAGTACAATTGTGTTACTTTTCCATATAATTTATCGGTTTTTACTTTTAGTATTTAAAATCAAACAGCGATCTTACATTGTTTATTCATCTTATACATCTTTCCTATTCATGTTTATACATCTTATTTGTTTATTCATGAAAATTAACGTTTAATCTTTTGTATATTCTGTTTATTACTTACATATTGTTATTTCTAAATTTATCAAAAGCAACTGTTATGACACCTGTATCAAAGAGTGTCACGAAAAAGTCTTATTATAGTCAACTATAAATAAATATTTGTTTTTGAATCTTTGGTCATGTCGCATATTTGAATTTTTTAGGTTTTAGTGATTTAGAATTAAATGTATATATGAAGAGTACAGGGGAAAAACAAGGAATGTCACATTTTATACATATTGAGATAAACACCAATAAAGGTTTAATTCTTATGATAGCTAAAAACTACTTAGGAGATTTTTAACAGAATTCTAGCAATTATTGGTCTATAATCTTAATATAATATTAATCTATATTAAGTTACTAATCTAATAATACACCAAAAAACTGCTAACATTCCTTATTTTTGTCCAGTGGCGTGCGGACAATCCTGGTCCTTCGCCTGGATGCAAATTCTTAAAAAATATATATATAGACTGATATTTCTGGTTATTGTTCTGAATCGATAGTCTAGTCAATAGTACTAAGTTTTTACTACCCCATGGCGAGAAAAGCCAAAATTCATGAAAAAGTGACATTCCTTGTTTTTCCCCTGTACTCTTCATATTCTTTGTTTAATTTTACTTGCTTTAAATATAGTTTACTTATATTGCTGACTTAGGTAGTTGTAAATTTGCAACTTGCAAAAGAAAACTTGATATGAAAGTTTAAACTTTTAGTAAACAGCAAATTTCTTCGAAACTTTAATACTAAAATAATAACGAAGTAAAAGTCAATCTGATTATGCTCTCCTGTGGGGAAATCCACGAAGGCCGTTCCTTTATTAACAAAATCTGATTATCTTAAGTATTTTAAACTGATTAAACGAATTATTTATTTTTCTTTGTCTTAAGAAAACGGCAAAGTTTTTCGCTTGTATTTTATCAACAACACAAAGGGCCCAGAGGAGGAACAATTAAAGCGTCTGTCTTCAAAAACAGCACAACTTCGTCGACGTCGGCGTCGTCATTTAGAATAGAGCTCTCCGGCTGCTGACGATTCAACGCCTCGGTGTCGGTTTTGTGACGTTTATCGTAACTAGCAAAGTTTGGCAATTAAAACTTTTGCAAAATGCGATCGACAGTATTAAATATTTAGAAGGGAAATACAAATCCTTCGAACCAAATCACTGCCACTTCGGTTTTCGACAATATTATAAAACAATCAAGGAATTTCATGGTGGTTTCGTGGTTTGTATTTCAAGTTGTCTCTAACTTTTCCATTCATCGCTAGAGTCGCATTCTTAAACGCACAATATTTACTGCTTTAATGGAAGTTATACCGAGATCGGCAAACGATATGAGTCTTTGTAGAACAGAGAGGTAACAAGACACTCTTATATACGGGTATCTAACAACTGCTTTTGATAAATTAGGTGATAAACTAAATTTTGATAAATTAGGAGACATATGTAATAAACAAAGTATCAAAAATATTAAACTTGATTTTTTACTTATAAACAATGTAATATCCCTATTTGATTTAAAATACTAAAGGTGAAGACCGGTAAATTATATTAGTTCAGAGAAATAAGGAAAAAAATATTCTGTTGGTGATACAACCCCCTCCAGGCCGAAACCAAATTTTTTGAGTAGTATGGACATCTATAATAATAACCTATATGTTTCCTGCAGCCGATTTTGATGGCATACATAGTTATAAACAAATGAAGATCAAAAAACGGTAAATTCTCGCTTTTTTCGTTTATTACCAAAAAGTTTAGCATTTTAAACAAATTTGAGAGTAAGAAACTCATAAATCGTATAAAAAACTTCAATATGGCGTCCGCTGAATATGTCTATCCTTATTGGTTGCTTAGAAAATTGCAAAATAAATCATAAATTTTGAGTTTTTATAAATATTCATAACTTATGTAAAAATTTACTTAGAACCTTCTTATTACACCGAATGCTGAAACTTCTGTTGCTTAAATCATACCCTAAATTTCAAAGCCCAAAAAGTTATTTAATTTGTTAATCTCAAACTAATTTTTTTTGCAACACTGTAAGTCAGAAAATGATGAAGTTACAGTAATACTTTGGATAGTTTATGAAAGAATATTTACACTATTAATTTAATTAAAAAAAATGACAAAAAATAATTCTAAATATTGCAAAATTATTTTGCAAGAACATGTGAATTAAAAAAAGGGGGGGGGCTAATTTCGTCCCTAATTGTCATTTTTTCTTTCTAAATGTGTACAAAAATTCAGTCTTTCTAAATATGAAAAAATAATTTTTCTACTGGTAACGGTTAAAAAGTTATTCTAATTGTTTATAAGTAAGCAAAAAATCGACATGTTTTTGCAAAATAAGTTTACACTGTTTAAAATTACTTGTTGCCATTTTTTTAAGTTAATAGTATAAATGTTCTTCTTTCATAAACTGTCCGAAGTATTACTATAACCTCATAATTTTCTGACTTATAGTGTTGCAAAAAAAAATGAATCTGGTATAAACAAATTAAATAACTTTTAAACTATTTGACCAATTGCTTTGAAATTTAAAATATAATTTAAGCACAAGAAGTCTCAGCATTCCGCGTAGTAAGCAGGTTCTAACTTAATTTTTACATAAGCTATCAACATTTATAAAATCTTAAAATTTATGACTTATTTTGCAATTTTCTAAGCAACAAATAAGGATAGACATATTCAGCGAACGCATATTGAAGTTTTTTATATGATTTATGAGTTTCTTATTCTCAAATTTGTTTAGAATGCTTCACTTTTTAGTAATAGACGAAAATAACGAAAATTTACCGTTTTTTGATCTTCATTTGTTTATAACTATGTATATCATCAAAATCGACTGCAGGAAACATATAGGTTCTTAATATAGATGTCCATACTACTCAAAAAATTTGGTTTCGGCCTGAAGGGGGATGTGTCACGAGAAAAATCTTATTTCTCTTGACTATATGAAAAATTTACACAATTCTACTGAAAAAGCATAGAAAATCCTTTAAAATGAGAGTTTGTAAGTTATTTTTGTTAATGAAATAAAATCTAGACGTACTCGCAATCAATTTATTGTATTACACCGACGGCCTATTTCGCTGTCTACAGTTTGCACAGCATCATCAGGTCCCGGTAACAGTATACTAAATGATGCCGATACAAGGAATGATTTCCAAAGTCTGCATTATCATAACTTCTTGCTCAATTTCTGCTAATAGGGAACTGATAGAAAGGATGGATTATGCAGCATACATTAGAAGCATACAAAAAAAAAAAGAATTTGTGTGTACTTTGTACGCACGTAAGAAGTTATACTTATGATTATATGATTATAAACGAAATTAATATACTTTTTATTTATATTTTATTTAAATATTAAAATAATTTATACTTACTACTTCTCAAACATTTTTATTAAAACAGTGCCAAAAATTAAAATAATAAAAGAATAAAACACACACAAACACATTAAAAATGCCACAAATGATTTCTGAACATTAATTGTCGGAAATTTTTTTAACTAAATACGTATTTTCTGAAAATAAAATTATATAATAAATATACTTACAATCATAAAATGTATAAAAAAAATAAAAAAATAAAAGTTTCTATTGGAATTCGAACCAACTTATCAGCGCGGTTGGTATTGGCGTCGTATTGGGGTTCATTCGCATTAAACGCTTCGCCACGGAGACAATGTGTCATTATGTGCGAAGATCGACTAACTAAACGGATTAAACTTTTGACATTTTTGAATTAAATCAAATTATTTTGATTTTGAATTGAAATGATTTAGAATTGAAAAAATACAACAAAACATAGAGTAAGAAAACAATATATTAGGTGAATATTGATAGAAATTTTGATGGTAATCAAATTATGTAAATAAAAGTATTACATACTATGTATTTCGGTAGGTTCAAATAGGTAGGTACCTATGATACATTTACAATTATTACGTACCTGTTGCTTTAAAAACTATTTAAAAGTCACTATAATTATAAACTTTTTGTTTCTGTCCTCACAACAATACAACTAATATATTATACATTTGTTTACCTTCATATTGAACAATTATTTATTATTGACAGATCA
Organism: Diabrotica virgifera virgifera; assembly: GCF_917563875.1. Lineage (NCBI taxonomy): Eukaryota > Metazoa > Arthropoda > Insecta > Coleoptera > Chrysomelidae > Diabrotica > Diabrotica virgifera. Next base: position 222,149,892 of record NC_065448.1, on the reverse strand, counting down.
TTTCAACACCCAATCAGAGCCCGTATAACGACTAATACCATACTGTCGGTGTGCGCATGCGCGCAGATTAATATAAATTCACCCTCAATCTCAATCGCGCCTAAAGAAGTATAACTTCAAAAATATGTATGGTTTATCTCCTGATCAAAATTATAAAAATAATAAAACCAATGTAGTGCTCCAATCGCTAATCCTTCTTCACATCATTTTAAACTGTTTGTTATATCTCGCTCTGTGTGTTCCTGTTTTATGTTTAGTGTTGATTTAATTCATTTTAACAACTCATTCAAGGTAACCTTTTGATAATTTTGTATTGAAATTTCTACTTCTTTTTTATTATTAAAGCCATTTTTCCATTCTTTGACTTATTTTTTTTCTGACTCCACATTTACCCACTCAATTACAGAGGATCAAATACATACATACAGACACACAACCAGAGTTAACATCAATTATTAATACCTTTTCTAAATAGGTAAACACAAAAAACTTTGCGTGAGAATAGGGACAATATCACAAGTATTTAGCTATAAATATTTTAAGAAGTTTCACTTAACAGTTATTGTAAAATTCAGATTGTTTATTCCGGAAAACTTTTATCTACAGCGTTATTATACAGTGAGCACGTAAAGGTTGGAATAAATTCATTTTCTCGAGAATGGACGATTTTGGAAAAAAATCCCAAAACAGGTCAATTTTTATTTTTAAATTACGACTTTTTGGCATATATATCATACTAGTGACGTCACTCATCTGGGCGTGATGACGTCATCGATGATTTTTTTAAATGGTAATAGGGGTCGTGTGATAGCTCATTTGAAAGGTAATTCAATTCTCTATTCAGTAATATAAAGATTAACATAATACTTTATACAAGATGTCCAAAAAAAATTTTTTTTGAATTACATTTATTGACATAAAAAGAAGAATGCATGTAATTTATTTAATTCAAAATACATTTTACCGCTCTCAGAAAACAGAAAACAATGTTTATTTGAAAAATATTCATTGCTTTTCGCTTAAATTCAATGTTCAAACTGTCAAGAGGAAAGTGAGTGGCTGCTTTAATATTGAATTTAAGCAAAAAACAAAATTTATTTGTCAAATAAACATTATTTCCTGTTTTCTGAGAGCAGCAAAATGTATTTTTGAATTAAATAAATTACACAGATTCTTCTTTTTATACCAATAAATTTAATTAAAAAAATTTTTTTTTGACGCCCTGTAAAAATAATTATATTAATGTTTATATTACTGAATAGAGAATTGAATTACCTTTCAAATGAGCTATTACACAACCCCTATTCTCATTTAAAAAAATCATAGATGACGTCATCACGCCCAGATGGGTGACGTCACTAGTATAATATATATGCCAAAAAGTCGCAATAAAATTGACCTGTTTCGGGATTTTTTTCCAAAATCGTCCATTCTCGAGAAAATGAATTTATTCCAACCTTTACGTGCTCACTGCATAAAGACTCTTAGGTCTACATAGGTACATGAATTCTGAAAGCACTAGATTGAAAAGAAAGGCTTCTACTATCAAATTAAATCATTTACCGATTAAAAAGTTTATGTTAATAATTCTAAAATAGGTTTATAAAAGCATTGTCATTTTATGCTTATAAACATTTAAAATAACTCTGACGCATCAACATGTAGGAAGGTAATTATGAACATTAAGAAATTTAGAAGTTTTGACAAATTTTTTTTAAATACGATTCCTTTAAGGAGAAGTCGTCCATGATTCATCATAGGTAATGAGTTTAAAATCGAAGCGATTTTACACTTAAAAAACTGAATTTACAAGTTCAAATTTATAAAAGTTGCAATATCTCCGGATCTAATCAACGAAAATCGATATTGATTAATTTGGGGTATCTCGTTGCATATCCCCACGTTGGGCGCCAAATAATGTGTCTAAAACAAAAAAAAGTTAAGTTTAATTTTCCATAAAGTTTCTAAATTTAATTTTCCATGTCCAAAAATCGTTTTTTCCGCTTATAGCGCCATCTATCCATAATTCAAAAAAAATGTCATGAATAAAAGTTACTTATTTTTACGTAAGGAATCCAAATCTGCAATAAAAAATGGGGGCTCCTATTTAAGACTTAACCTCCCACCCCACCTCCGTGGGGGTCGTTGGTGTCATTTGATAGATTTTTCAAAAATATTGAATACGTTTATTTTTCAGTTTTTCGATCTGATGTTCATTTCGCGAAATATCGCGGGGTTCGTATTTAAAATTTTACATTTAGCCCCCACCCCTCTCCGTGGGGGGTCGTGTTTGCTATCATCCGATAGATTTTTGAAAAATATTGAACACGTAAAGTTTTTCGTAATAGTTTTTCGTAAGCAATAAATACCTCGAAAGACGGGAAAGCAGTTGGACCTGATAAAATTCCTGTTGAGTTAATCAGATTGTTAGATGAAGAGGGAATTACGATACTCCAAAGATTTTTCAACCAAATCTATAAAAAAGGAAAATTCCCTGTCCAATGGCTTGTATCTACCTTTATCCCTTTGCCAAAAAAGAACAACGCAACAAAGTGTCAAGAGCACCGACTGATAAGTCTGATGAGCCATTCTTTAAAAATATTCCTCAAAGTTCTTCACTACAGAATATCTAAAAAATGCGATAAGGTTATTGGTTGCTCACAATTTGGATTTCGAAAAGGCCTGGGTACCAGGGAAGCACTAGTTGCAACCCAAGTGCTAGCTTAGAACTGCTACGATCAAAGGAAAGATGTAATGATGTGCTTTATAGATTATGAAAAAGCCTTCGATCGAGTAGGTACAACATCATAAACTCGTACATATACTGAAACAACTCGACATAGATCAAAAAGACATTCGTTGCATAGAGGCTCTTTACTGGAATCAAACAGCTGTCGTCAAGGTGGACAATGAAACAACGCAAGCTCAAAAAATTATCAGAGGTGTAAGACAGGGATGCATTCTCTCCCCACTACTGTTCAATCTATATTCAGAAAGTATCTTCCAGGAAGCTCTTGAGGAATGCGAAAGCGGCATCAAAGTGAATGGTACCTGGGTCAATAATATACGATATGCGGATGATTCGGTCTTAATAGCAGACAATATAGAAGACCTCCAAAACCTTCTTAATAAAATTGGAGAGCATAGCGAGAACATGGGACTTAGCATCAACATAAAAAAGACAAAGTTCCTTATAATCAGCCGTCAATTATGTCAACATCAAAATGCAAGACTAGCATATAACAACCAAGATGTAGAGCGCGTAAGAAAGTTTAAGTACCTGGGAACCTGGCTATGTGAAGACTGGATGTCGGATATGGAAATTAAATGTCGGATAGAAAGAGCCAGAAGTGCATTCATGAAATTCAGAAACGTCTTTACGAACTCTGACTTTGACCTAAACCTAAGATTAAGATTCACAAAATGCTATATATGGTCGGTGCTCCTATATGGCATGGAAGGATGGACTTTAAAAATAAACACAATGAATAAGCTAGAGGCATTTGAGATGTGGATCTATCGACGAATCCTTAAAGTTCCCTGGACCGCAAGAATAACAAATGAAGAAATCCTGAGAAGAATTGGTACAGAACGACAACTGATGTGCACAATTAAACAGAGAAAAACGGCATACCTGGGACACATAATTAGAAATGAAAGATATCAGTTTCTGCAAACCTTAATTGAAGGAAAGATCGAAGGAAGAAGGGGAGTGGGCACGAAGAAAATGTCATGGCTCCGTAATGTCAAACAATGGACAGGACTAAAAAACATAGGAGACCTAATACATACTGCAAGGGATAGAGAAAAATGGTCAAACGTGATCGCGAACATCCATTAGTGGATTGCATAAGAAGAAGAAAGTTTTTCGATCTGATTCATTTCGCGAAATATTCGTCTTTTTGTGTAACTTTGTGACTCGCCCATTTCCTTACGCCCCGCTTAAATCGTCAGATTTTTGAAATATGTATACACTGTTTTTCATGTACTTAACTTACCTTATCTTAATCTGACGATTTTGAGTTTTCCTAAGTATAGATTTTTTCGGACTCCCCTTAACGAACTCCCCTGTATTAAGAGCCAACATATGGTAGAGGTACATTTACAGGGTACAAGGTTTCTTCCCATGTGATAATCTGACGCACTCGACTAACTGCAAAAATCCACGCTTGGGCTCTCCTACCATTATGCACATAAATTAAAAACAAAATGCCCGTAATATCATCAACACCTACTTTCCATTATAACCTATTTTTCATCCATATCAGCCAACGAAGCATCCTTTTTGAAGAGGGACATATAGGTACGTCGCAGTCGGCTAGTTCTAAAACTCTCAAAATGTCATTCAAAATAGCGTAACTAGCTGCAAACCTTCGTTTGTTTGCTCGCCACGGGGAGCCCAAAAGCAATTACAGTGAACGAAAGTTGCACAACTGTACCGCACTGATGTATTTGCCAAACTAAATTCGGAATATTTCGTTTAAAGTAAACATACGTCGTAAGTTAAATAGTGTTAATAAACTTCGTCTACTATCTCATATAAATCCGAACTAATGAAAATAGTGATATCTTGTTATATGTATATTTTTGTTTCCTGACCGTCAATTTTTAAATAGACATTTTTCTCTTTGTGTCTCTAAAACAAACCCAAACTATACCTATAGCTAACTATACCTAACAATAATACTAGTAGTGACACCAACTAAAACAAACGCTACATATCCCTACCATAATATATTAATGGATTTTTCGAGCAAATGTCGAAAATGTTTGTAAAATAGATATCAATGTTGGACATAAATCGTTTAAAATCTCAAATCTAAAACATCCGGACAATATTTTTCAGAACTTAAACCCATTGTTACTAACTGATATTGGTCAAACACACCAATATCTATACAGAAGGGTTGTTGCACATAAACATAGTGTACAAACCAACAAATTAAACACTACAGCCTTAGCCAAACATTCTACAGAAAATAACCATGCTTTTGATTTTGAAAATGTACAGATTTTAGAAAAAGAACAAAATGATCATAAAATATGTATTATTATGCTCTGTATTTTATATAGAATTCACCATTAGCGTGCATACGGGTAATATGATCGGTCATATTAAACGTATGAGCGCTAATGGTGAATATTAAATTCTTAATTGCATGTCAAAAAATGTGCAACAACTACGTCTTAAAACCCACCAAATTTCATTGGCATATCTCAACCGGTTTTAAAGCAATAAAATAAATCGTCAGTTTGTAAGAAAAAATTCAACATCCCGTATCTCGGAAACGAAACATTTGCGGACATATGTTTATAAAGCCAACTGTCATTATTTTTTCATGCAGAATTATCCCTTACAGTTTGTCACACTTATTTAGAAACACCGTGTATCGATGAAGAACATGTCTAGTTGTTAAAGTACCTAACTTTTTCATTATCCAACATAAACGAATGATTCAAAAAACAGAATGTTGAGAAAACCTGAGGCTATAGTTAACTTCTAGTTTCAGTATTTTATAAATGCTAAAATAATCCACAGGGTGATGCGAACTTTGAGAAAAAAACACAGTCTGATTGGTACACCCGGTATACAATGAAAATTTAACTGTTTAGCAACAATAATATTACAGTGGTATTGTTAAAGAATCAGGCTATAACCTGTTCAAAAAATCACTTAAATCGGCTAACAGGTTTAGGAAATATGAGACATCAAAAATGACCAAATTTTTAAGTGGGCCGATTTCTATGCACGCAAGTTTATATTCCGAACATTTTACAAAGTCCCGAAATTTTCAAAACGGTTACAAACTAACAATGTTGAAAGCAACTAAATGTTGCGAAACTAGAGATATTTCTCTCGAAGTCACCCTCGTCGTCTCTCTTCAAAAAGTTCGTCCCATCACTACTATAGTGAAAAAGTAGTGTAGTATTATATCGATTTGTCTGCCAGTCATCGTATGTTTGTACTAGCTACCTTAAACATACCTTCCTTCTCGTCCCCTACACGTTGTTTCTAATAAGGATTCCCCAAAATACTGGACATCTCTGTCGAGGTGTCTACCTGTGATATCTCTGTCGAGTTTAGAATTTTAAAATTTATTAGTACGGTTTCATTTACTTATCTTAACTTCTGATGAGTAGCCCATTATAGATAAAACATCTTGTTCAGCCTTTGAGTCATAGAAATTAGTACCTGCCAGAGAGACTTGGCACTAAGGAAGGCTAAAACCGATGTTAGCGGACGTCCGCCAGTTAACTCGCTGAAATGGTATCTGGATTCTAGTTTATATTGACAATGTGCGGAAAGAACTCAGTAGTTCTTCAACTAAATGAGACCAACCAAACAACTCTCTTAATGTAAGTTTTGACGCCTAAGAAAATAGACATGTCAATACCAATAGAAACATCCTACGTGCACTTCAGAAAAATACGTACCATAAGTTTTTTTTTTTTTTAACATCCAATTTATTTACAATCTGTAATAATGATTACAATAAGTAAATTGTTTAACAATTAAAAGAGACTTGCAGGAGACTGTCCAGTGACAATAACCTATAAAATCATAATTTTAGTACTTAACAAAATTATTTGTGACTAATAAATAAAATATTTTTGAAAATTTAAAATTTAAAATTTAAAATCTTGTTCGTAGATCGCTTGGAGTGTAGCGCTTTAGCCTTCTGTTTGCCTGGGGTCTCATTAGGTTCTTCGCTAGCCTGTTGGGGTGGTTTTGTAGTCGGATGTCGTATTTTTGGGCGTAACTGGCAATTTCTTCTTTGACAGTCTTCATTTGGAGATCACGATTGATGTGTTCATTGGGCATGTACCACGGTGCATTTGTGATAATGCGCAAGGTTTTCGATTGGAATCTCTCCAGGATGTCGATATTGGATCTCGACGCAGATCCCCACAGTTGGATACCATAGCTCCATATTGGCTTAATCACTGCCTTGTATACTAAAATTTTATTGTACAAACTCAGTTGTGACCTTTTTCCTATCAGCCAGTACATTTTATTGAGTTTCAGACCCAACTGTTTTCTTTTCGTGAATATGTGTTTCTTCCACGTTAATCTGCGGTCCAAGTGCATACCTAGGTATTTTACGTCATCCTTTTGTTGTAGTTCTTGATTATTTATTGAGACGGTTGGGCACGTATCTTTTCGATTAGTGAACGTTATATGTACTGACTTGCTTTCGTTTACTTTAATTCGCCATGTTTGTAACCAGATATTTATACTGTCGAGATTTGTCTGGAGCAGTTGCGAGGCGATGTACGGGTTTAAGTGAGCTGCAATGATTGCTGTGTCATCTGCATATGTGGCTGTGATGATGTTTTGGCTTGTAGGAAGATCTGCTGTGTAGAGTAGGTAGAGAACTGGTCCAAGGACACTACCCTGAGGTACTCCAGCGTTGATTGGATATAAGTTAGTGCACTGATCTTTAACTTTTACAAGGAAATGGCGGTCGGAGAGATAGGACTTGAGGATTAGAAAGTAGTTGAGAGGAAGGACTTTTCTTATTTTGTATAGCAAGCCAGTGTGCCAGACTTTATCAAAAGCCTGCGAGACATCTAAAAAGGCTGCAGAGCAGTATTGCTTCTCTTCTAAGGCTTTGTTTATGGAATTGCAGACTCGATGAATTTGCTCGGTGGTAGCATGTTGTTGTCTAAATCCAAACTGGTGGTTGGGTATTAGCTGCTTTTCCACGAGGATTGGCTGTAATCTGTCTAGTAAGAGTTTTTCAAAAACCTTTGACATCACTGAAAGTAGACTGATAGGTCTATAGGACTTAACTTCTTCTACAGGCTTGCCTGGTTTGGGTATTAAGATGATTTGTGCCACTTTCCACAAAAGGGGATAGTAACCAGTTCTTAAGATTGCGTTAAAAATCTGTGTCAAATATTGCACGCCTTTCTTGGGAAGTTCTTTTAAAATTCTTGCAGTGATTAAGTCGAACCCTGGGGACTTTTTCTGATTCATATCTGTTTGGATTTTGTTGAAAACTTGTTTGGCTGTGAATTTCCCCAACGGTGCTTCTAGTTGGTATGGATATTCTAAATACAATTGAATATTATCTTCTGCATCAGAGTTGTTGTTTTGGGCATGTGGTTGGAACACTTCCTCCAGGTATTTGGCAAAGACTGTAGCTTTTTCGTTGTTACTTTTAGCCCATCGTCCGTTACTGGCCCGGATAGGCGGATTAGAGAGTTGTGGTCTGTTAATCTTTCGTGTTGCCTTCCATAGCGAGTATTCGGAGGTTTCCGTAGCAGATAGATTTTGTAGATATCGTTTTATGTCGTTGTTTTTATTGTTGTTTAACAAAGTTTTTAGTCGCGCTGTAGCTTGGTTTAATCTATTTTTATCCTGGGGTGCACGGGTTCTTTGCCATACTTTCCTTAGTCTTCTTTTTTCTGCGATTTTTTCTTTTATTTCGTTGGGTAAATCTTTGTGTATGATTGTTCTTGGTTGTTTAGGTGTTGACTGCCAGCCAGCTTCCTGAATTATCCTATTTAATTGATTTACTGCTTCGTCAATTTCGCCATCCGATTTTAGTGGGATGTTTAGGTCCAGTCTCTCATCAAGGATAGCCCGGAATTTAATCCAATTGGTATATTTACTACTTAGATATGGTGGAGGTTGTGTTTCGAGGATATTCGTAGATATCATGACCAAGACAGGAGAGTGGTCGGATGAAAGATCAAAACAAGATTGTGCTGTCTGGGATTCAAGTGGTATTCCTTTAGTCACACAGAAATCAACCAAATCTGGAATTTTGTTTGTGTCTGTGGGCCAGTATGTGGGTTCGCCAGTAGATATGTATTTAAGGTTGTTGGTTTCCATTGCCATGTATAATTGCCTACCTTTCGGAGTTATTAGCCTGGATCCCCAGTGAGTGTGTTTTGCGTTATAATCGCCGCCTGCTAGAAACCTGTTTCCAAGTGTGTTGAAGAATTCTTGGTATTGATTTTTGGCTATAGTATGTCGTGGTGGACTATATATTGCAGTTACTGTTAAAGGACCGTTCCAGTCTTCTATGCTAATACTTGTTGCTTGTATATAGTCTCTTTTAAACTTATTTAACTCGTGGTGTTTTATAGATGACTTAATTATGATTGCAGTTCCTCCATGTGCAGTGCCATCTGGATGTTTGGTGTTATATATTGCATAGTTGGGAATTCTCAGATAGCTTCTATTTGTAAAGTGTGTTTCAGATATTAACATTATGTCGATGTTGTGTATTAGTATAAAAGCTTTAACTTCTTGCGCATGATTTGTTAGCCCGTTGGCATTCCAAATAGCTATTTTTAAGAATTTGATCATTTTGTTAATTTAGTGACGACGGTGGTGAGAAGGTTTAACAGTGTACCCATTTGTTCCATCAGGACTTTTAACATATTCTTTAGTTCAGCCATGTCATTTGAGGCGGGAGTATTGGTAGTAATTACTTCTGTTTGGTTTGTATTACTATTCGTAATTTGTTGTGAGTTATTAACGATTTGGGCGTAGGTAACTCCTGCTTGGACATGTTGTGCATGATTAATTGGCATGCTAGGCCTGGGTCTAATCGTTGGGAATTTTTTCGTTTGTAGCTCCTTGTATACCCTGCAACCTTTGTAGTTTGCTGGGTGGTCTCCCTCGCAGAGTACACACTTGACGTTGGCACTTCTTTCTTTATTAGTGCATTGCTCTGTTGCATGATCCCCTGTGCACTTTACACATCGTGGTCTAAGGTGGCAGTATGATTTGGTATGTCCGTATCGTTGACATCTAGAACATTGTGGTATCTCTCTTTTCTGGTACGGTGGTTCAATTTTAATCTTATGGTTTAATAGGAACTCAATGTCATATATATTTCTATTATTATCAGAAGGTTCCAAGTCGACGAAAAATAGTGATAGCTGATCTTTAGTTTTAGGGTGTTTGATGTTCCAAATGTTTCTAACAGTGTGGCCTTTCTCTTCTATTTCCTTTTTTATAAGATTTTTGTCCATCGAGTAATGCATGTTCTTAAGAACAACCCTGAAACTGCGCTCGTTTTTTATTTGATAAGTATGAAACTCTGTCTTTTTTTCCGATAGGGCTTTTGTTATTGTACTATAGTAGTCAGCAGATTTTGGCTGAAGTTTAACTTGATCGGAGCTAAGAACTTTTAATTCGTAATTATTTTCAGCAATTTGGTTTAGTAATTCGATAAGTGGGGGTATGTGTTTAACCCCCTTAATAAATATTGGAGGCGGTTTGGTTATTTTCTCTTTTTCACTTGTGCTTTCATTGTCATTTATTTCATCATCTTTCGACTCGCTATTTAGTGCCTCGAATCTGTTAGAAGTGGTAGTCGGCGAGTTCAGCCAGTAATCGTTTATTTTTGTTTGCTTTACAATTCTTTTGTCTGGACTAGTTCGATGTCTTTTGTTGGAGTTTTCGACTGTTTTCCATTCGGTTTGATTTAATGAGGTGGAAGGTGGGTTAGTATATTGGGGTTGCTTTAAGGGTTGAGAGTAAGATGTGTTTAATGGTTGAGAAATTTGCATATTACCTTGTAATTGTTGATCAGTGCACATTTGGTATTTTGGAGCGTACGCCACTGGCTGCTGACTAGTACCCATTGCGTCGCATTGCATAGGTTCGTTAGATTGCAGAATATTCCGATTTATCGCCGTCGAAGCGGAATCCATTTTCGCTTTTTGGGTCCCATTAACAATCGTTTAATTTGTTTCACCACAAAAACTGGATTTTTATTTTTGTATTTATATTTAACTATAGATAAGCAAACTGGTAATATCGACTTACCATAAGTAAGTACGCGTTTTATCCAAGGGCTCCAAGTATGATATTTTTAAACACCTAGGTTAATTGCAAAACGGGAAATTTGAAATACACAATTTTATGCAATTTAATCCCAGTTTCTTTCTAATTAGTATTTTCTACACGTCCCGAAGTGATTGTTCCTTGAAAATGTTCATTATTGTCTGCTTTTCGATTAAATGTCTATTTCTAAAATGTCTATTTCTAATTATATTATTAAACAAGCAACAAACAATTATGTGAAAACTCGACATACATTCCAAACATTTTACAAAGTCCTGAAATTTTCAAAACGGTTACAAACTAACAACGTCAAAAGCACTAAATGTTGTGAAACTAGAGACATTCCTCTTGAAGTCACCCTCGTCGTCCCTCTTCAAAAAGTTCGTCCCGTCACTGCTATAGTGAAAAAGTAGGTGTAGTATTTTATCGATTTGTCCGCCAGTCATCGTATGTTTGTACTAGCTACCTTAAAGTTACAAGGACTCTGGGATCAATATGCGCTTTTAGTTGTTCTTTATATAAACGGTGGAACACAGAGACAGCTTACCTATATCTACGGTTTTATTAATACCACGTAATATCCCTTCCTTCGAGGGTGCTTCGGATTTTTACGTCACAGAGTAGCCATAAAACAGCTTTCGTTAAGGACCTTAGACTATTATAAAGGAAATTGAATTTTTTAACAATGTTGCGGACTTTTTGGATATATTGTGTCGTATCTTTGATACTACATACCCGCGTTTTTATTTTAATTTAGTATTGTTTGGGGAATTAAGACCTTGCGGCTAATATAATTACGAACACGAAACATTATCGATTAATTTCTATATTAGAATTATACCTGAATTTTTTTAATTTATTAACTTCCATAGATTCTAATAAAGATATCTTAAGGCCTTTATTTTGAATATGAAGAATTTGAAACTGTTCAATAAAATAATGATTATGATCTAGAATCTAGACGACACAATGCTCCTCTAGAATCTGTTTTTCTATTATTGAAAACCCTTTTGTGTTCTGCTAAATGTTTGCTAAAGGTTCTACCAGTTTGACCGATGTAAGTTTTTGGATAGTCATCAAACAAAACTTTGTATACACCACTGTGTAAGTACTTTTCCTTTTGGCTCTTGTTTTGTTCTTATACTCCGTTTAAAAATTATTGATAGCACAGTTTTTATGACATAGCTCGTTTACATTGTATGTTGTATTATGTTTGTATATAACATAAAAACTATAACAAAAAACATAAAAGTGTCATAAAAACTATGCTATTAATAATTTTTAAACGGAGTTTAATAGTAGGGGAGGTAAGGATGCATGCTAAAGTTGCAGTTACTAAAGCGTTATGGGGATCAATTGGGTTGTGAAGATTAGGTCTTAAAACCAAAAAAATCTACGTTAAGTTTTTCAATTTTTGTGGGGATTCGAAAAGATGTCTCGAATAAAAGTCTCTTATTTTTACTTAAGGATTCCAAATATCTGTGATAAAAAATGCTCCTATTTAAGATTTTCAAGTAACCCCCCACACCACCTCCGTGGGTGGTCGTGTTTGATGGCATTCGATAGATTTTTAAAAAATATTGAACACGTATTTTTCAGTTTTTTGATCTGATGTTCATTTCGCGAAATATCGCCGGGTTCCTATTTAAAATTTTAAATTCCTATTTTTAAGTTCCTATTTAAAATTTTAAAACTTGGGTTACTCTACCACTGGGTTTCTTACCATTGCAAATTAGATTAATTAGTTTTTTACACTGTGTATTATATTTTTTGTCCATTATGTTAGGCATCTACTTTATCTCTCAAGTTAGAATCTAGGATATCAAATTCGATATAGACCAGGGCGCATCTGTAAAAATATTAGTACATTTGGACGTTGAGAGCTGACTCAAATTTGTTTGCAGACATTGCTTGAAAATTCATTTCCGAGAAAAGTTGTACTGGCATAAAGGTTGCGTAATTAAATTTCCTACAATACAGAATTGGTTAAAAATTTAAAAAATAATCACCCTTGTTGCAAAATAGCAATAATTGCGAAAAAACCATACAAAAACAAGTATTCGCATTTTACGTTTTTCCACCATTTATGCTACACTTAGGACCTTCATATTTCACCTTAGAAAAACTTTATGATGTAGTAAAACAATGTTGTAAATTTCATTAAGATCGGTTCAATAGATTTTGCAAAATAAATTTTGCAATCCAGCTTTCGCAGTAAAAATTCATTTTTTCAAAATGTTATAGGACTGAAAATAAAGCAGATAGCACGTTGAAATTTTTTTGCGTATAGAAGTGTACTGTAGCTATCATTTGCAATTTGCAAAATTAAAATCGATTAACTACCACGGCGTCAGGAATTTTTTTAAATAAACATTAATTATTGGTGCTACGCGCAGGACAGCGGATAGTTTGCTCTAGGTGGGCATTCCAATGACCTTTGATAATGATTAATACATTTTAATTTTTATTACATTTCGATATAAATAAATAAATTTGTTTATTGCAAAATAAAAACACATACTCCATCCTTTGAAATAACACTTTTTTTAGCAAAAACTTTCTTTGTTCATATATTTTAACTTAGAGAATAAAAGTTTATTATTTTTAAACATATGCAATTGTTTAAACAATATTTCACAAACAATAATAAAATAAGTTTGATTTTTGTGGAATTAAAATATTAAAATACAACAAAATATAGAGTAAGAAAATAATATATTAGATAAAGATTAGAAGAAATTTTGGTGGAAATCAACTTGTGTGAATCGAACACTGCTGTCCTGCGCGTAGCACCAAAAATTAATGTGTATTTAAAAAATTTCCTGTCGCCGTGGTGATTAATCGATTTTAATTTTGAAAATTGCAAATGAAAGGTACAGTACACTTCTATAAGCAAAAAATTTCAACTTGCTATCTGCATTATTTTCAGTCCTGCAACATTTAAAAAAAAATTTTGCGAAAGCTGGATTGCAAAATTTATTTTGCAAAATATATTAAACCGATCTTAATGAAATTTACAGTGTTGTTTTATTATATCATAAAGTTTTTCTGGGTAAAATATGAAGGTCCTAAATGTAGCATAAATGGTTGAAAAACATAAAATGCGAATACTTGTTTTTGTATGGTTTTTTTCGCAATTATTGCTATTTTGCAACAAGTGTGACTATTTTTTAAATTTTTAACCAATTCTATGTTGTAGGAAATTTAATTACGCAACTTTTATATCTGTACAACTTTTCTCAGAAATGAACAGTTTTAAAGTTATAATCAAAAAACCAATAAAAAAAATCAAATTTTTCCATCATATTTTAACATTTTGATTATTTAAACAATGTTCCGGACCATTCTGAGTGGGAGGATAACTCAAATATTATTATTTGAGTTATTTTCAAGCAATTTCTGCAAAAAAATTGAGTCACCTCTCAACGTCCATCTCACAACAGATGCGCCCTGGACTAATATTATTTACTTTATAATTCAAGTGTGAATGTTACGAAAATTCATCACTATCTACTAGTAACGGTCGAATCCATCACTATTTAGAATCTTTAGTAGCATCTTAAATAAAATTAATAGTTCTTATATGTAGATAAAAAAAACTGGAATACGAGCATACGAAAAGTAACAACTTTGTATGATATCATCGTAACCTATCATAGTCAGATCATTTCGCTCTTCGTATAATGTGCTGTGGGTATATTAAATCTAAATGGAACACTAAATAAACACAATTGTGATATTGGGTAGGTACTCACAGAATTACCTGGTAATCTAGAGGCTGTATTATCATCTAATTAAGCGATGCTCAATAATCCGATGTGGTCACAAAGTCCATATCTGCTGAGTTTGATAACAATGGGATTTCAATAGCGTACACATTCAGATTAAGTGTGCCAATATTGTCTTTTGTGTAAAGTTGATTACTATAATAGTCATTTTTTATTACAGAATTATAAATTAGTTTACGTTTCCTAATATTTTACTAAGAAGAGACTTAACATAAAAAAATCGAAACGTCAGAAAAGACCAAGATGATGACGAAAGCAATGTAAATAAAAATACATATAATTAAAAAAATCGCTTTTACATGATATGTTTCACCACAAACTTTCTATTTCAGAGTTTTTCAACCTAATAAAAATATTAAAAATATTTCTAAAAGATATTTAATTGAAAAACTTATGTGACCATTTTCCTGGTGACACCTCCATGGCTTCTAAAAATTGCAAGCCAGATGGATGCTGCAGTGAAGACAAGAGGGAATTCTAAAAGTTGCAATTCACAACCCCGTCTACAGCTTGGTAAATTCCAACGGAAAATGGACTTAGTTACTCTGTAGGAGTAATACTAATAGAAAAATAAAAATGTATACCATTTTTATTCAGTTGCAATGCGAAGGCAAAACTGTCTTATTTTTCACTTAGTACAGAGAGCGCAAACCAGCACTCTAAATCGATGATTTTCGCATCTGGTTGGAGGCATCATCAGAGAGGCGTAGGTTCTCTGTTCTCTGCTGTTCTCCCCCCCCCCCCTCCCAGTGACAAATTAGGTTGAAAAACTTTGAATTTCATTTAGCAAGGATTTTAATATAAAGAGCGCTCTCTGTATTAAGTGAAAAAGAAATGGAATGTCAACTTTTAGAATTCCCTCTTGTCTTCACTGCAGCATCCATCTAGCTTGCAATTTTTAGAAGCCATAGAGGTGTCACCAGGAAAATGGTCCAATAAGTTTTTCAATTACATATCTTTTAGAAATATTTTTAATATTCTTATTAGGTTGAAAAACTTTGACTTTCATTTAGCAGATGTCGCTAGGCACCTACTCCATAACGTCAGTTGCAATGCGGGGATAAAATCTCGGAGTTTCGTCACTTAGGACAGAGAGCAGCAAACATAGACCTCTCTGATGATGACTCCAATTAGAGTCGAAAATCGTCGATTTAGAGTGCTGGTTTGCGCTCTCTGTTCTAAGTGAAAATTAAGACAGTTTTGCCTTCGCATTGCAACTGAATATAAATGGTATACATTTTTATTTTTGGTATACTTTAATATTTACACTGAATAATAAGTAGAAAGACTAAGTTTTCACTCTAATGGCATACAAAACAACATAATGCTATTCTACATCCCACCAGAATGAAAACAATGGAAACCTTCTCTGGTTACACATCCGAGGCTTCTACAATTTGCAAGCCATACGGATGCTGAGACTAAGGAAGATGAGGGAATTCTACAATTTACAATTCACGTCCCATCTGCTCAGCGCGGTAAAGTTCCAACGAGAATGGTTCCCTTCATACTCCACACAGAGTAAATGTAAATCAAAAATTAATAACCATTTTCAATTTCGTTGCAAAACGAAAATACAGCCGAAACATATTCCAGTCCAATCAGAGAGTGCTGCAAGCACCTCTACCGGTTTCGAAACTTATTAGTCTCTCATCAGGAGGCACATATGCTGCTACAACAAGTACCTTGTTTGTGAGTTATTTCAAGAATCACTCACGCTTTAGAAGTTGTCATCAAATACGGAATTAATATAATTCCCCGTATGACATAATTAACCAAACATACGTTGATTAAACGTTCCAGAGGCAGGAATCAAATGCAAACGGCGGGCTCGCTAGAGCAAGTGACGATTGCGGGATTAAGCTTAACGTTTCAAAGACCAAATGTATCCCATAATAAGTAAAATACCTGCAGCCGCTCTGATAAGTACAATTTAGCTATTTAGGACGAATGTACGAGGAGAGTGCTGTAAATACTACACGTGTGAGTCCCCGAAATAGCTATTTTCAGTAGCAATTACCTCGGTATTTAGTAGACGAAAATGCTTTCTTTTTGTCGGAACTGCTCTGGTTTTTTTCGGAACCAATTACATATAAGTATGGTAAAAGTAAGGTAAAAAAATAAAAATTTTCCAAGTAAAATTAAAATTAAATTACCTTGTTTTACATTGCCCTGGAATAAAATAGAAAAATCTAATATATCCTGGTAATACTAACATTACATTTTATCGTAAAAGAGAAAGAGATCTGATGATCTTTTCTCTAAAGTCAATTATTAGAATAAATATAACATTTAAAACTATTTGTAAATTACTAATATATAACTCCAACTTTGACAACATTGCCAACATTGAAAATATACAAAGGACAACAATGTATATTTAAAACGCATAAGAGACTCCTAAAACTTGGGCACCAGCCCTCACCCTCAGAGCAAATTAAAATGGTGAACACTCAAGATCTCTTTCTCAAAAATGCGTCAAAGATTTTACTGTATACGGTACAGTTGCAAATTCTCTGCAATGTGTCAAAGATTGTCCGTTTTGTATTAAAAAGCAACTAATTGAAAGTTGTGTAGTGCTCCCTTTATGTACCAAAGTGTTCAGAAGTTTGCATCGCTTTGCGTAGCCTTAAACTCAAGGTAGCCACGTCTCCCCACCTCTAACTTCAGGATCGACGTGATAGTGACAGATAGATTCCGATGAATGGCTCATTTGAATTTGAATGGCTACCTTGAATTTTCAATAATTTCTCTTAAACTGTCTCCATCTTCCTCTACCGTCTGCAACAATGAAGCAAAGGTGTAGTGGAGCTCCGATATATTTTGTAATGGGGTTGTCATACCTTGTTGATGATCTTTCCCGGGCTTTCGCTCCTTGCACCATCCCTTCAATGCCAGCTTCTGCAGACCATCGCTACGCACCACATGACCAAAGTAAGCGATGATTTCTTCGGTCACAATGTTTCGAAGCCTACTTGTGACGTGCAGCTGTCTACGGATAGACTCCTTGGTTCTTCTTGCGGTCCAGGGTATCCGCAACATTCTTCGCCAACAAAACATTTCAAATGCGTCTATAGTGCGCTTATCAACTTTCTTCAAAGACCAGCATTTCGATCTATATAGAAAAATGGAGGAGGAGACGAGAGATGTATTGTAGAGACAGTAATACTATATAGAGTACTACAATAGCATTCTATTGTTTATTGAACATTTACCATCACTTGGTGATTTAATCTCATGGTAGGGGAGCCCAAGCGGGGATTTTTGCAGTTACTCGAGCGCGTCAGATTAGCATATGGGGAGAAACTTGGTAACATGCACAGGTACCTCTACCATATATTGGCTCTTAACACAGGGAAGTTCGTTAAGGGGGGCCCGAAAAAAAAAATCTATCCTTAAAAATAATCGAAATTGTCAGATTAAGATAAGGTAAGTTAAGTACATGCAAAAGAGTGTATATTTCAAAAATCTGACGATTTGGGCGAGTCAAAAAGTTTCACAAAAAAAAGCGAATATTTCGCGAAATAAACGTCAGATCGAAAAACTGCAAAATACACTTTCAAAATGTTTTTGAAAAATCTATCCAATGGTACCAAACACAACTCCCCACGGAAGTGGGGTGGGGGGTTACTTTAAAATCTTAAAAGGGACCCCAAATTTTTATTGCAGATTTGGATTTTTGTCGTAAAAATAAGCAACTTTTATTCGAGACATTTTTTCTAATTATGGAAAGATGGCGCTATAATCGGAAAAAACTATTGTTGGAAATGGAAAATTAAATTAAAAAATGGAAAGTCCCCACTAAAATGGAAAACTTTTACTTAACTTTTTTTGGTTTTAGGACCTAATAATCACAACCCAATAGGTCCCCATAACGCTCGAGTGACTGCAAATTTAGCATACTTTGCTCCCCTACCATCAGTCATTTCTAGAAGTCTAGAATATCGTTTTTTATTTTGTTAATTTTTGGTGTTTGTATTATGAAAACCACCGTTTTTTTTGTGAAACGAGACAATAACAATGGTCTATCGATTAGGTGGGCTATTTTGTGGTTTTCCCTCGTAAGTTGGCACACCGAGAAGGTAACATCCATCAGCAGCTTCGCTGAAGTATGAAGTATGATTTATTACTACTCAGACTGGAAGTGCATAAACATATTATTAATATTATGATAATGGGACCGGTACGTGCACCACAAGCCTAATGAGACCAGTACGTGATCTACAAATCTAAATAGTTTGCCAGTATGCGTGGCTGTACGAACACAGCGTAATAACCACATAATATATCGAATAACCTAACAACATCATAATACTAAGACTAACGTAACGACATGTATTTTAAATGTCTGAGAAGACTAGTCATTTAAAAAATTAGGAAATAGTGCCTTTCTAAAGTGATGTAGTTTACTATGTGTCTACACCTTCAAGTCTCTAACTGAATAGGTATAGGAGTGGGGAGCTGTTTTTCTCAAGTTGATAATTCAGAATTATACAGTAGACTCTCGTTAATTCGAAACTCAAGGGTCTCTTAAAACATTACGAATTATCAGGGCCGGCGATAACGGGCCTGCAAGGGATGCACTGCAGGCGGGCGCCTCTGCATAGAGGGCGCCAAAATGAGCTTTTTTTCTGCTAGTGTTATAGAAAATACTAAAATAGAAAAATTAATTTTTTAAATGTTGTTTAAATTCCAGCCCAAATACCCTAATCTGGGTACAGCTTGGGGGGTCAGATAGGTACCACTCCATTATGGAGTATGATTGATTTGATCTTCGGGCATGTGGGTCCCACTTAGAGGCTAGAGCCTTATACAAGTGTGTGTGGGGGAGGGGGGGGGGCGCCTGTGCTTGTTTTGCAGGCGGGCACCTCATGCCCTAGCGCCGGTACTGCGAATTATTGAGTGTTTGAAATATCACATGGTTCGAAATTTGTGAGAGAAAATAAATAAATATTCGAATTATTAAGTGTTGATTAATTATTATTTTTTATTAACTGCTATTCTATAACGATGACAAAAGTTTAGAGGTACATTCGTGTACATACATGTATGTATTCATAATTAATCAAGCTTTCGAAAGAACTGTATTACATATACTGGTTTGCTTCAAAGAAAATTGCTGCTGCTCCGAGTGCTCAATAAATTTTTTTAAGAGAAAAAAGTGCCTGATATGCTTTTTCATCACTTTTGTTTTGTAGACAGAAGGTTTGTAAGGTATCGAATGAGGATCTTGCTTCCTTAACTGACACCTCTGCCAAAGGTTCTTATGTGTATCGTACTCATCTTCATCGTTACTTTTTTTCATTCGTATCTGTCGCAGATAAAATTTCGCCATCAGTTAGTGAACCTGAGACAGCAAAATCTTCATCTACTTGAACAAAGTCAGAAAAGCTCACACCGCTGATGTCAACTAATGTTTCTATTGCTGGTTCTTCATCATCCATAAGTATCGGAAGATTTTCCTGATCTTCTTTTAAGAAACCATATTTTTTGAAGCAGGTACAGACAAAGAAAATACAGAAGAAAAAGTACAGAAAACTGTACTTACTATGATCTTTCCGCATCTTTCTCTCTGCAACTTTGAATTGTCGAGTGCTGGACGCCGATGAGTTCGAATTAACGCGTCGGTTTGAGCTCCGTGAAGTTAGCCCGAAAAAGTCGGGAAAAAAAATGCGATTGATGCCATTCGTTTGTCCATTGATTGTCCACGTTTGTCCACCATCTTATTTCGTTAGTCCACCCATCAATTCTTTTTTATAAACAAAAATTTTTTTTCGGGCTAACTTCACAAATCCACAAATTTTCGAAAATTTAAAAAAACTCTTGCTATATTGTTTGTCCATCGTTTGTCCATGTTTGTCCACCACAAAATTTTTTTGTCCACCCTCTGAAACAACCCCCTGTTAATTGTAATTATTTTTTTATTTCTTAATTCGGGCTAACTTCACGTTCTCTTAAATGGGCATTTAAACGTTAATTCGGGTGCAGAATCACAACTAAGCGTTTGTCCACCCCTTTGCAGCGTTTGTCCAACCCCTTAAAGTGCGAAAGAACCCCCCTGTTAATTGTAATTATTTTTTTATTTCTTAATTCGGGGTAACTTCACGTCCGTTTAAACGTGTATTTTAAAGTTAAATCAACAACCCCCCTGTTAATTGTAATTATTTTTTTACTTCTTAATTCGGGCTAGCTTCACCTTCCCTTAAATGGGCATTTAAACGATAATTCGGGTGCAGAATCACAACTACCCGTTTGTCCACACCTTCGCAGCGTTTGTCCAACCCCTTAAAGTGCGAAACAACCCCCTCGTTAATTGTAATTTTTTTTTTTCTTTATTCGGGCTAACTTCACGTTCTCTTAAATGGGCATTTAAACGTTAATTCGGGTGCAAAATCACAACTACCCGTTTGTCCACCCCTTCGCAGCGTTTGTCCAATCCCTTAAAGTGCGAAACAACCCCCCTGTTAATTGCAATTATTTTTTTATTTCTTAATTCGGGCTAGCTTCACGTTCCCTTAAATGGGCATTTAAACGTTAATTCCGGTGCCGAATCACAACTACCCGTTTGTCCACACCTTCGCAGCGTTTGTCCAACCCCTTAAAGTGCGAAACAACCCCCTCGTTAATTGTAATTATTTTTTTGTTTCTTTATTCGAGCTAGCTTCACGTTCCCTTAAATGGGCATTTAAACGTTAATTCGGGTGCAGAATCACAACTACTCGTTTGTCCACCCCTTCGCAGCGTTTGTCCAACCCCTTAAAGTGCGAAACAACCCCCCTCGTTAATTGTAATTTTTTTTTATTTCTTTATTCGGGCTAACTTCACGTTCTCTTAAATGGGCATTTAAACGTTAATTCGGGTGCATAATCACAACTACCCGTTTGTCCACCCCTTCGCAGCAAAAAAATGTGATCGATGCCATTCGATTGTCCATTGATTGTCCATGTTTGTCCACCATGTTATTTCGTTAGTCAACCCATAAATTTTTTTTTATTAACAAAAATTTTTTTTCGGGCTAGCTTCACAAATTCACAAATTTTCTAATATTTAAAAAAAACTCTTGCTATATTGTTTGTCCATCGTGTGTCCACGTTTGTCCACCACATAATTTTTTTGTCCACCCTCTGAAACAACCCCCTGTTAATTGTAATTATTTTTTTATTTCTTAATTCGGGCTAACTTCACGTTCTCTTAAATGGGCATTTAAACGTTAATTGGGGTGCAGAATCACAACTAAGCGTTGCTATATTGTTTGTCCATCGTTTGTCCATGTTTGTCCACCACATAATTTTTTTTGTCCACCCTTTGAAACACCCTGTTAATTGTAATTATTTGTTTATTTCTTAATTCGGGCTAACTTCACGTTCTCTTAAATGGGCATTTAAACGTTAATTCGGGTGCAGAATCACAAATAAGCGTTTGTCCACCCCTTTGCAGCGTTTGTCCAACCCCTTAAAGTGCGAAACAACCCCCCTGTTAATTGTAATTATTTTTTTATTTCTTAATTCAGGCTAACTTCAAATTCTCTTAAATAGGTATTTAAACGTTAATTCGGGTGCAGAATCACAACAACCCGTTTGTCCACCCCTTCGCAGCGTTAGTCCAACCCCTTAAAGTGCGAAAGAACCCCCCTGTTAATTGTAATTATTTTTTTATTTCTTAATTCGGGGTAACTTCACGTCCGTTTAAACGCGTATTTTAAAGTTAATTCGGGTGAAAAATCACAACTACCCGTTTGTCCTCCCCTTCGCAGCGTTTGTCCAGCCCCTTAAAGTGCGAAACAACCCCCTAGTTAATTGTAATTGTTTTTTTATTCCTTTATACGGGCTAAGTTCACGTTCTCTTAAATGGGCATTTAAACGTTAATTCGGGTGCAGAACCACAACTACCCGTTTGTCCACCCATTCGCAGCGTTTGTCCAACCCCTTAAAGTGCGAAACAACCCCCCTGTTAATTGTAATTATTTTTTTATTTCTTAATTCGTGCTAGCTTTTAAATGCCCATTTAAGGGAACGTGAAGCTACCGAATTAAGAAATAAAAAAATAATTACAATTAACAGGGGGGTTGTTTCGCACTTTAAGGGGTTGGAGAAACGCTGCAAAGGGGTGGACAAACGGGTAGTTTTGATTCTGCACCCGAATTAACGTTTAAATGCCCATTTAAGGGAACGTGAAGCTAGCCCGAATTAAGAAATAAAAAAATAATTACAATTAACAGGGGGGTTGTTTCGCACTTTAAGGGGTTGGACAAACGCTGCGAAGGGGTGGACAAACAGGTAGTTGTGATTCTGCACCCGAAATAACGTTAAAATACGCGTTTAAACGGACGTGAAATTAGCCCGAATTAAGAAATAAAAAATAATTACAATTAACAGGGGGGTTGTTTCGCACTTTAAGGGGTTGGACAAACGCTGCGAAGGGGTGGACAAACGAGTAGTTGTGATTCTGCACTCGAATTAACGCTTAAATGCCCATTTAAGGGAACTTGAAGCTAGCCCGAATTAAGAAATAAAAAAAAATTACAATTAACAGGGGGGTTGTTTCGCACTTTAAGGGGTTGGACAAACGCTGCGAAGGGGTGGACAAACGGGTAGTTGTGATTCTGCTCCCGAATTAACGTTTAAATGCCCATTTCAGAGAACGTGAAGTTAGCCCGAATAAAGAAATAAAAAAATAATTACAATTAACGAGGGGGTTATTTCGCACTTTAAGGGGTTGGACAAACGCTGCGAAGGGGTGGACAAACGGGTAGTTGTGATTCTTCACCCGATTCAACTTTAAAATACACGTTTAAACGGACGTGAAGTTAGCCCGAATTAAGAAATAAAAAAATAATTACAATTAACATGGGGGTTGTTTCGCACTTTAAGGGGTTGGACAAACGCTGCGAAGGGGTGGACAAACGGGTAGTTGTGATTCTGCACCCGAAATAACTTTAAAATACGCGTTTAAACGGACGTGAAATTAGCCCGAATTAAGAAATAAAAAATAATTACAATTAACAGGGGGGTTGTTTCGCACTTTAAGGGGTTGGACAAACGCTGCGAAGGGGTGGACAAACGGGTAGTTGTGATTCTGCACCCGAATTAACGTTTAAATGCCCATTTAAGAGAACGTGAATTTAGCCCGAAAAAAGAAATAAAAAAATAATTACAATTGACGAGGGGGTTGTTTCGCACTTTAAGGGGTTGGACAAACGCTGCGAAGGAGTGGACAAACGGGTAGTTGTGATTCTGCACCCGAATTAACGTTTAAATACCTATTTAAGAGAAGTTGAAGTTAGCCCGAATTAAGAATTAAAAAAATAATTACAATTAACGAGGGGGTTGTTTCGCACTTTAAGGGGCAGGACAAACGCTGCGAAGGGGTGGACAAACGGGTAGTTGTGATTCTTCACCCGATTTAACTTTAAAATACACGTTTAAACGGACGTGAAGTTAGCCCGAATTAAGAAATAAAAATATAATTACAATTAACAGGAGGGTTGTTTCGCACTTTAAGGGGTTGGACAAACGCTGCAAAGGGGTGGACAAACGCTTAGTTGTGATTCTGCACCCGAATTAACGTTTAAATGCCCATATAAGAGAACGTGAAGTTAGCCCGAATTAAGAAATATAAAAATAATTACAATTAACAGGGGGTTGTTTCAGAGGGTGGACAAAAAAAATTATGTGGTGGACAAACATGGACAAACGATGGACAAACAATATAGCAAGAGTTTTTTTAAATTTTTGAAAATTTGTGGATTTGTGAAGTTAGCCCGAAAAAAAATTTTTGTTTCTAAAAAAGAATTGATGGGTGGACTAACGAAATAAAATGGTGGACAAACGTGGACAATCAATGGACAAACGAATGGCACCAATCGCATTTTTTTTCCCGACTTTTTCGGGCTAAGTTCACGGACCTGTCGGTTTGTTATATAGCAATGATTTTTTTCGTTCGAATTACCAAGTGCATAAAAATGTATTGATTTAGTTTGAAATATAAAGAGATTTTGTAGGGAACTCGTGATAACTTTGAATT
Organism: Diabrotica virgifera virgifera; assembly: GCF_917563875.1. NCBI lineage: Eukaryota > Metazoa > Arthropoda > Insecta > Coleoptera > Chrysomelidae > Diabrotica > Diabrotica virgifera. The sequence goes on along the minus strand of NC_065448.1, from coordinate 222,125,271 downwards.
ATAGAGAGGTTCGAATTATCGCAGGTTTGAATTAACGCGAGTCGACTGTATCTGTATTTTTTAATTTATTAATTTCCATATACGTATTCTAATAAAGATAGCTTAAGGCACTTATTTTGAATAATGTATCTGAAGGTAATATCGCCAAGCTAAGATTTAGAATTTTTTTTGTTGGATAGTGGGTCATATTAAAAAATATGTCACAACTTAAGCTGTTCAATGAACTACTTGAAATTACGTAGAATCTACTAAAAAAATAATTTGGGTATTTTTACACATTTAAAACAATAAAACAATACTGGACAATTTAAAAAAAAAGTCATCTTTGGCGATATTTCCAACCCCTGTTGGCAATATCGCCAACCTATTATTTCGAATGCAATACGGTCTAACAATTGAACATTATACTTCAAAATTATATATTTGCTGAATAATAACAATAAGTAAGTATTTAAGAACAATAACATTTTTGTACCATAATCTGGAGTGGTTAGCATATCTGAAAATGAAGTGTCATAATTTTCTTCATCTTATGTTTCCATCTCACTTAACTCTATATCATCAGAATCACTGTTGCTTGTCAATGACTCTACGGCAGAGCGCTTTTTAATTTTTCCAACCTTCGACGTATCTGGAGAAAGCTGCCAAGGCAACCAAAACTCCAAGAAGGGATGGTAACGCCAGGGCGTTATTACCATCCATTGGACTTGGCGATATTACCGACATGCACATAAATTGTTTGTAATTTGGTTTTCGAAGATAAGCAAAACTATCTAAAAAATCTGAATGCATCATTTTATTCCTTAGGAAACAAAGTACAAATTACTGAAATCAAATAATATTGAAGAAATGGAAGATCAAGTGAATAAACCAAACAGAGCCGCAAGTTTCCTGAGTCAAACAATGTGGACAAATAAATATATCGGAAAAGAAATGAAAGACAAAATTTACAAAACAGTCATCAGACCAATAATGTCATATGCGGCAGTAACACTACCTGACACAGAGAGGACAAGAAGAAGGCTAGAAGCAGTAGAGATCAAAAGTCTTCGAAAAATCGATGGTAAGACACTAAGGGACAGGGCATCTGTAAAAATATTAGTACATTTGGATGTTGAGAGGTGACTCATATTTTTTTGCAGAAATTGCTTGAAAATAACTCATATAATATTTGAGTTATCCTCCCACTCAAAAAGTTCCGGAACATTGGTTAAATAATCAAAATGTCAAAACATTAAGGAAAAATTCGATTTTTTTCTTGGTTTTTTGATTATAACTTTAAAAGTATACATTTTCAAGAAAAGTTGCACCGACATAAAAGTTGCGTAATTAAATTTCCTACAATATAGGATTAACTGAACATTTTAAAAATTGTCACCCTTGTTGCAAAACTTCGAAAAAACCATAAAAAACAAGTATTCGCATTTTACGTTTTTCAACCATTTATGCTACACTTAGGACCTTCATATTTTACCAAGAAAAACTTTATGTTATAATAAAACGATACTGTAAATTTCATTAAGATCGATTTATAAGATTTTGCAAAATAAATTTTGCAATCCAGCTTTCGCAAAAAAAATTCATTTTTTCAAAATGTTGCAGCACTGAAAATAAAGCAGACAGCAAGTTGAATTTTTTTACGTATAAAAGAATACTCTACCTTTCATTTGCAATTTGCAAAATTAAAATCGGTTAACTACCACGGCGTCAGGATTTTTTAAAAATAAACATTAATGATCGATAAATTTTAATTTTTAGTACATTTCGAAATAAATAAATAAATTTGTTTATGGCAAAATAAAAACACATACTCTGTCCTTTCAAATAACACTTTTTTTAGCAAAAACTTTATTTGCTCTTATATTTTAAAGAAAATAATAGTACATTGTTTACCGGGTAGGAAAAGCTTAACATTCCTGGACGACTGTGAAGATTGCTAAGTCGAGGCGCAAGCCGAGACTTAGCAACACAGAGTCCAGGAATGTGGCTTTTCCTACGAGGTAAACATACTATTTTTCCGCAAATCGTTTAAAATTCGACAGATATTGATTGATTTAAAAAAAACGCGATAATTTTATTCCCAAATAAATGGTGCTTTGAAATTCCTAATAAAATTACTTGGGTTACTATGGAAACGTATTGAGGTTGAATTGTCAAACTTGACGCTTATAAATTTAATTGCTGGTGTTCTCGAAAGTAAAATGATAAGTGATGATGAAATTTCCATTCCTGGGACTCCTCCAGAGCTGGTTGAGGCAGTGAATACTGCTTCATTAGAATTATTGCCAAAGAAATCAAGAGAAAAGTACGAAAATGCATACAGACGTTTTATGGATTATCGCATGAGTAAAAATACGAGTTCTTTCTCAGAAAATGTTGTAATGGCATACTTCCTAGACCTTTGTTTAAAGATGAAATCTTCAACATTATGGGCCAATTATTCAATGCTGAAGTCAACCCTTGCACTTAAACACAATGTAGATATATCTACATACTCAAAACTTCGTTCTTTATTGAAACGGCAAGCTCAAGGTTATAGGGCAAAAAAATCTAAGATTTTAACGAAGGAAGAAATTGAAAAATTTATCCAGGAAGCTCCAGATAAAGAAAATTTAATGATTAAGGTAATTTACAAGGTTTTAATAGCAATGTGTTTTCTATCATTTATGTAGAACACTAACAACTGTACGGAAATATCATTTCCTTACAGTAAGGAAATGACATTTCCTTACAGTAAGGAAGTCCTGACTTTTTCTTCAAGAAATTTTGACAGGAATGTCAAAATTTCCTGGCGATTTGCGGAAAAAGTGTATTATTTTTAAACCTATGCCATTGTTTAAACAATTTTTCACAAACAATAAACAAATTAGTTTGATTTTTGTGGAATTAAAATATGAACATACAACAAAATATAGAGTAAGAAAATAATATATTAGATCAAGATTGGAAGAAATTTTGGTGGAAATCAACTTGTGTGAATCGAACACCGCTCTCCTGCGAGTAGCACCAAAATTTAATGTTTATTTAAAAAAATTCCTGACGTCGTGGTAGTTAACCGATTTTAATTTTGCAAATTGCAAATGAAAGGTACAGTATTCTTCTATTTGTAAAAAAAAATTTAACTTGTCTGCTTTATTTTCAGTCCTGCAACATTTTGAAAAAACGATTTTTTTTACGAAAGCTGGATTGCAAAATTTATTTTGCAAAATCTATTAAACCGATCTTAACTAAATTTACAGTATTGTTTAATCATATCATAAAGTTTTTCTGGGTGAAATATGAAGGTCCTAAGTGTAGCAGAAATGGTTGAAAAACGTAAAATGCGAATACTTGTTTTTTATGTTTTTTTTCGCAATTATTGCTATTTCGCAACAAGGGTGACAATTTTTAAAATTTTTAACCAATCCTATATTGTAGGAAATTTAATTACGCAACTTTTATGTTAGTGAAACTTTTCTCGGAAGTGAATACTTTTAAAGTTATAATCAAAAAACTTTTTCCTTTATTTTTTGACATTTTGATTATTTAAACAATGTTCCGGACCTCTTTGAGCGGGAGGATAACTCATATTGTATGGGTTAATTAGAGTCACCTTTCAACGTCCATCTCAAAACAGATCCGCCCTGGACTACTAAGGGACAGAGCTAGAAGTACAGATATACGACGGAGATACAAACTGGACAACATTAATAACTGGATACGAAACAGAAGAGTAGAACGGAACGACCACAAAAGCCGATTGACAACAAATAGGACAAATAGTAAGGACGTCGAGAGACGATTCCCCAATTGGAAGACAATAAGTGGGAAGAACACGAAAACAATTTAACGACAACTTACTGGAGGGACATTAAAAAAACACACAGAATCTTGTCTACACAAAAAGACGAAGAAGTTCATAGCATATAACTCATTTTTTATTTCCCTGTCTTTTTCTACTGAAGGAGCATGTACGTTAATTATGCTAATTTTTCTATATGCATTTCCCGCGCAATCTTTCTGATATTGCTTTAAAGTCAGTTACTACTCAGCTCTAACAAATTGACACCTTGAAGCGATTCGAAAAATTTGTTTTGCATAAATTTCAATATTCAGGAAAATTTTCTACTCCATGTTCGTCTAGTTCCCTCTCCTGGACTATCATATCTGCCAAAACAGGGTAGCTAAGAAAAATGGTGATTATTATTTGCAGCTTAGGCAGCCAGACAGTAGAATCCCGATAGTGTTATCCCTGAGGGAAATCCATCAGATAAATGACTAAGGTGGAGCTGATCAATTTTTATTCGCTTTATGGAGTCGTTTGATATGTCGTCGTTTGTCGTCATTCTTTCGTATCGTTCGCTTCGTGGGAAAAACAGTTACCGGTGCCGGTACTGATACCGGTCGTTTAGCTGCTGAATACTAATCAGTGGCGTGCAAAAAATTGATACAAAACGATTTTAATGACCTGATAAAGAATTCTTCCGTGAAAAATTGCGTAATTTTTTGACAACATAAATTGATTTTTTAAATTTTGATTCAAATGAATCGTAGTGGAATTATGTTTTAGAGCCACAAAGTATTATGTGTTCATTATCTACTTTGTTGCACGGAATGGAAAACTTCATCATTCTCTTTGCCTTATCCCTATGCGGGGTCGGCTTCGCTAATTGCATTTCTCCACACAATTCTATCTTGGGTCATATCAATGTTAATCCCCTTTACCAACATGTCCTGCCTTATCGTGTCCCCCAGGTCTTCTTTGGTCTTCCTCTCCTACACCTTCCAGGAATCTGCACTTCAGCTATTCTTCGTATTGGGTGATTAACGTCTCGACGTTGAACATGACCAAACCATCTTAACCTATGCTCTCTCATTTTTGGCATTGATTGGTGCCACACCTAGACTTCCCCTAATATACTCATTTCTAATTTTATCCTTCTTTGTCACTCCACTAATCCATCAAAGCATTCTCATTTCCACCACATGCATTCGTTGTTCCTCTTTTTTTTTTCACTGCCCAACATTCAGTTCCGTACAGCATAGCCGGTGTTATGGCTGTTTTATAGAATTTTCCCTTCAGCTTCATTGGAATTTTTCTGTTACACAACACACCACTCGCTTCTTTCCACTTCATCCATCCAGCCCTAATTCTACTGCATGCATCTCCATCTATTTCTCCATTACTCTGTAATACCGATCCTAGGTATTTAAACTATTGCTTTTCACAATCATTTCACCATCCAAAGATACCATTTTATTTGTAGCAACTCCATCTTTAAATGAACATTCCAAATACTCTGTTTTTGTCCTACTAAGTTTTAAACCTTTTTCCTTCAGAGCTTGTCTCCACTGTTCCGGTTTTTGTTCTAAGTCTCTTTCACTATTTCCTATTAACACTACATCATCAGCATACATTAGGCACCATGGAATGCTACCCTGTAGTTTCGCTGTTATCTGGTCCAAAACTAATGAGAATAAATAAGGACTAAGCACCGAGTCTTGGTGCAGTCCTACTTTCACCTGAAATTTATCAGTCTCTCCCACACCTGTCCTAACACTAGTCATTACTCCCTCATACACATCTCTCACAATCTTTACATATTCGCCAGGGACTCCTTTCTTATTAAGTGCCCACCACAGAATCTCTCGAGGAACTCTATCACATGCTTTCTCAAGATCAATGAATACCATATGAGCGTTGGTCTCTTTATTCCTGTATTTTTCCATCAGTTGCCTTACAATGAAAATTGCATCTGTTGTTGATCTGCCCCGCATAAAGCCAAATTGATTATCGGATATTTCGATTTCTTCACGTATCCGTCTATCAATTACTCTCTTCCATATTTTCATGGTGTGGCTAAGTAGTTTTATAGCCCTGTAGTTTGTACATTGTTGTATGTCTCCCTTGTTTTTGTAGACAGGTACTAATAAATTGCTTCTCCATTCGTCTGGCATTTGTCCAACTTCCATAATTCTATTAAATAGACCTGCTAGCCAACTTATTTTTGTCTTTCCCAATGCTCTCCATACTTGACCAGGAATATCATCTGGTTCGACTGCTTTTCTTTTCTTTATTTTTTAAAGCGCTTGAGCCACTTCCGCGTTTGTTATTCTGGTAACCATTGCTGTTACTGTCTCCGTTAACTCCACAGGCTGTCTGTCAAATTCTTCATTTAATAAACTATCAAAATACTTTCTCCATCTCTTTTTGACATCATTTTCGTGAATTAGTATTTTATTATTTTCATCTCGGATACATCTAATCTGATTAAAATCTCTTGCTTTCTTTGCTCTCTGTTTGGCTATTTTATATATCTTTGCTTCGCGTTCCCTGGTATGAAGTTGATCGTATAGGTTTGAATACGCTTCTGCTTTAGCTTTTGCTACTGCTAGTTTTATATAGTTTTGAAGATATATGTCCTATCTGGTTTCTTGCCACTTTTTATATAATTTTCCATTCTCTTTTATTTTTCCTTGTACTTCATTTGACCACCACCAAGTCTCCTTATCCTCAAACTTCTTTCCTGACGTTTTCCCAAGTATTTCAATAGCCGTCTCTCTAATAATATTGGCCATTTTTCCATTGGTTCCAACATATTTTTTCTACTATTCTTTCCCTGAATAGACCTTCTTTCTCATCTTTTAGCATCCACCACTTGATTTTTTGTGGGCCTCTCCTATATTTTTGTTTAGTTTCGCTTTTTTACTTCGATGTCCAGAACAAGCAGCTTATGTTGTTGGCTTATTGTCTCACTAACTATTACCTTGCAGTCCTTGCAATCACGTATGTCTTCTTTCCTTATCATGAAGTAGTCTATTTGGGATTGATGGTGTCCACTTTTGTAGGTAATAAGTTGAGTTTCTCTCTTTTTAAAGAATGTGTTAACAATCGCCATATCCAATGCTGTTGCTAATTCAAGCATGTCATCTCCAGCTTCATTTCTAGTTCCAAACCCTAATCCCCCATGTATTGTTTCATATCTTGTCTTGGCTTGGCCCACATGTGCATTGAAATCACCTCCTATTATAACTTTCTCCTCTGCTGGAATATCACTCAGTACGTCTCCTAATTGGTCATAGAAAGCTCTTCTTTCATTCTCACCTAGACCTGTTTGAGGAGCATACACACACACACAACATTCAATACCTCTTTATCAATTACAAATTTCACTGACATCATTCTATCACTCGTTCTTACAACTTCTACTACGTTATCTTTCATTTCACTATCAGCAATTATACCAACTCCATTTCTAGTGTTACTACTCCCTACATACCACAATTTGTATCCTTCACCTAGTTCTTTCGCCCTTTCTCCTTTCCACCTAGTTTCTTGAATACAAGCAATTTGAACTCTTCTTCGTTTGAGCGCATCCACTAACTCCAGACTCTTACTTGTAAGACTACCAAGATTCCAAGACCCTATCCTGATTTTTCTAACCTGTAATGGTGTTCCCCCTGAGATAGGCCTCACCCGGAGATCCGAACGGAGGCTCATTTTACTTCCGGAATATTTTACCTCAGGAGATACCATCACATCAGTATAAGTACGGAATGGAAAACTTATCACTAAAAATAGAATATATAATAAAATTGGAAGCATTTGAAACGTGGTGTTATAAGCGGATAATGAAAATACTTACCTTTGATTGAACAAGTCACAAATTCCATCGATGCTTCGTGGTTTGTTAGTAAACCAGGAATACTTTACCAGTTACCAGGAATATTTACAATGGTATGGAAACGCAAACCGTCAGTTAAGTGGTAGTGGAGTTAAGTGAAAAGTACATCGTACGTATACATCAACTGACTAGAGATCTCGGACCGTGTATCAGAGTCCCTAAACGACAACGACATTGACCTGGTGGCCATATAAGAGACCTATGCCGAAGATAAAGTTCAACTTGATTTAAGGGGAACGATACCTGGGTACGATTTACTTGGAGCTACTTTTTCGGAGTCGCAGCCTATATTCGAAGTAAAATAAAAATGGGCTCCTGCTTACTGCTTCCAATGAAAATAATATACCTAAATGAAGTCATCACCTAAATTGGAGAGATTGCCGTAGTTAACATATATATACGAACTCCAAGCCACTACATGTAATACTGTAAAAAACGGAGTTTACAACAAGTACTATAAACTAAAGTATGAACTTCTCACAATTGAAATACAATAAATACCCGAAATACTTTGGGGTCATTCTAGACTGAACGCTCACATTCAGAGAACATGTGAGGAAAACAGCAGCAAAACTAAAAACACGTAATTATATAATACACAAACCCTGCAGCCCTACATGGGGTTCCACAGTATCAACCTTAGATCCTCCTTTCTTGGCCTGATATATCCGGTAGCAGAATACTGTGCACCGGACTAGTTGAATAACAGGTATACCGAAGTGGTATACCTGACACTCAACTAAACCGTGCTATGCGTATGATAACAGGCACAATATTATACTCACCCCCACAATGTGGCTACCCACCCTTAGTAATATGCCGCGAATATGCATTGGTTAAGAATACAACAAAATTATGGATAATCGTCAGCTTCTACTCCACAACGACATTCCCGATATTCTTTTAAACTGTCTCTGATTAAGGTTACCTCCGCCGAAATCCTCTCCAGCGCTGCATCATTTTAATTTTGAGGTAAGTACCCGATGGAGAGAAGAATGGGGAGGTAAGGGTAAGACCGATCGACATTACTATAGTCTACTAGACATCACAGACAAACCTGACAAATTTGAAGGTGCCCGTAAGATTTGGGTAGCCCTTAAATTAAACGAATCAGAACAAACAGATGATTGGGCAGATAGTATTACAAGAATGCCCACAGAGAGCATGCACAGACGACCCTACATCTCCAAGACCATGGCCACCGAAGAATCAATAGAATATATAAAAAATGGAATTATTTACGGGAGGCATATGTGAAAATGTGAACTCAAAACGGCTACTGATGATTATGACATATGTCAATGTCGATTTGAAGGGCTATGATGATAGCCCACCTCAGATAAAGGAAGGAATCACAAGAGTAACATAGCATAAACGTGAAGTTATTATAATCTATTTATTTCAAAAATTTTTGGTGGTCTTTTTGTCGATATTTCATTCAATTCCCCACATATTTGCTTCACTAATCTCACTTTAAAATGACGTGCTCAGCTTGCTATATGAACAGAGCCATTAAACACGAGAGAGTTGCTTTAGATGTAAAAAAGCGGGGATCACATCCCATCGACCCAACCTGGAAAGCCTATTAAAAGCTTTAATAGTCAATGGCTCGGTCAGTGCTGAAGAGACTTTAAAAATGTAAATATTTGCTCGTTTCTATATGTGGACGGTAGTTTCATTAAAAAAGAGAGTAGCTAGGATATATTATCGATCGATTATAATGGCCTTTCGTTCCCCAAGTTTTAAATTTTCAAATTAGTACAGTATATGAAGGTAAAAATCAACTATTACCTCCAATTTTAGTGAACCTCCATCGATTTTCATAAAAATTGGTGACTGGCAGTGGTCGGCAAAGTGTGGCTCCAGAGCCGAATGTGGTTCTTTGGCTCCTTACGTGCGGCTCTGGAACAAATATCCACGGAAAGCGCAATAATATAAATTAGCATTTGCAAACTTTAGCATTTGTCAAAATCCTCTTAATACTACGATAACCGAGTTGAAATTTTCTGGTTTTGAAATTGACATCTCTGGACGGTGAACTGATTGTAAAAAGCAATAGATTTAAGTACCTGGGATCGGTATTACAGAGTAATGGAGAAATAGATGGAGATGCATGCAGTAGAATTAGGGCTGGATGGACGAAGTGGAAGGAAGCGAGTGGTGTGCTGTGTGACAGGAAAGTTCCAATGAAGTTGAAGGGAAAATTCTATAAAACTGCCATAAAGCCGGCTATGATGTACGGAACTGAATGTTAGGCAGTGAAAAAAAAAAAGAGGAACAACGAATGCATGTGGCGGAAATAAGAATGCTTAGGTGGATGAGTGGAGTGACAAAAAAGGATAAAAATAAAAATGAGTATATTAGGGGAAGTCTAGGTGTGGCACCAATTAATACCAAAATGAGAGAGCATAGGTTGAGATGGTTTGGTCATGTTCAACGTCGAGACGTTAATCACCCAATACGAAGAATTGCTGAAGTGAATATTCCTGGAAGGTGTAGGAGAGGAAGACCAAAGACGACTTGGGGGAGACGATAAGGCAGGACATGTTGGTAAAGGGGATTAAAATTGATATGACCCAAGATAGAATTGTGTGGAGAAATGCAATTAGGGAAGCCGATCCCGCATAGGGATAAGGCAAAGAGAATGATGATTGCTAATTTTGAAATACAATTGTTGGATTAAAAAAAAGAGGTATGGTGTTCCAAATTCGAATGTCTTCGTGTTGAATTGGAAATATTGGAGAAGAAAAAATGTGATCTTAGTTCACAACACAAGTGGTCTGCATTGAATGATCTAGAGAAGGAAGACATGATCATTTTCATCGCTTGTAATAATATTGCTGACTCTTACGATCAGCTGAAAAAGCTTGCGTTTGCTGTTCTGGCCATTTTCGGTTCTACAGAAGTGTATGTGAACAATATTTTTCAAGTATGAATATTATCAAGAGTAAACGAATTCGTCTTACTGATAAGAACTTGGAATCATGCATAAAAATACAAACTACATACTGAAACTACAACCTGACTTACTCAAAAAAAGTGTACTAAACAAGTATGTTTAGCTCCCATTTTTTTTAAATTGTTGTAATGTTCATATTTGGCTCTTCGGCTAATAAGTTTGCCGATACCCCAAGAAATAAAAGTGACCTGGTGTCAACTTGCGCTTTTACCCTGGGGTGGATGTCATCCCTTCTCGGGGGTGAAAAAATTTGTTATATCAAGTTATTAAAATAAAGCAATACTTTTTGAGTTATTAAGATCAAAGATTTTAATTTTTCGTGAAAAAATGCATGTTTTAAAGCGGGTTTTCACAAATAAAAAAAAAACATAGGTTTTTACAAAAAAGTTATTATTAGCAAAATTGAAGATAATAAAAATTCGAAGAATAAATCTCTTAATTATTGAAAAATATTTTAATATTATATCAAAGCGAAATGTATATAATTGAATGTGTATATTTTTTTAGGCCAGTACTCAAATCTAAGTATTCAAGCTTACAAAACGGCAAAACCATGCGATTACTTACCTAACACTTGTCAAAGTACTCAGAAATAAGTACCTTACCTATCAATGAGCTCCATAAGAAGTTAACAGGATCAAAGTGAAACAAGTTGTGATGAAAATAAGAGGACCCCTTCGAATGTTTTAGGAAAAAGTGAAAAATGAAACATACGCCTTTCTACAAAAATTAAAATTTATTATTAAAAGTTACTTTAGCATAGGTAAAGACCTCAAATATTTTGACCGGTTTAGAATGCATATTTTTGAAGAAAAAAATATGAATTAAAAAAATCAGAATTTTCAAAATTTTTGAGAATTTAATTTGCTTTTGATAACAACTAATACAAAATCAAATTTAATTTTTTTTAACAAATATCTTTAAAACATACGCCATTTGTACAAAAATTAAAATTTATAGTACATAATCCCTTTTCTTTACTTTAGCATAGGTAAACGACCTCAAACATTTTGAACGGTTTGGAATGAATATTTTTGAAAAAAATATGATTAAAAAAAATCAGAATTTTCAAAATTTTCGACAATTTCATTTGCTTTTGATAACAACTCATACAGAACCAAATTTAATTTTTTTTTAACAAATATCTTTCTTTTGTTTTTGTTTGTATGATAAAAAATAACCGAAATAGAAACGTAACGTTTACAGCTTAAATTTGACTGAGAGAAATATGTAACCGAGGCCCTTTAGCCTTTTATATTAAAAAAAAATAACGGATTTAAAAGTTTAATTTAACACGATTTATAGCCGTTGAAATTATCTTTCAAATTATTTTTGGATGAACCTCACATCGTAAAAATTAACGGAGTTATTCTAAAAAAAACTTGTTGGCATCTTCTTGAGGTATCCTCTAACACAGGGGTGGGCAAACTTTTTTTAGCAAGGGCCACAAAATATGTTTGGTCTATCCCGAGGGCAATATTTGTTACCTTAACATGTTCGAATTTTTAACTTTGTACTAATAAACATATTCAGTACAATTCAAAGATTATTAAAAAAAATTCAAGACCAAATATTGAAAAATAAGCCAACGGTGGCAAATTTTTACAGGCAGCTCCGAGAAAAAAATGGATTTTGCAGTAGAACTCGTCAATGGATCATCATATGAAACAAAAAATTCAAAAATATTTTATTAGCTTATGAGTTTCTCGAGGTAACGCTGTTGAGTTTTTTAGTTTTAACGATTTTTGAGTTTTTGATATCACTCAAAATACGAGTCAAAATAAGGAAATTTTTGTAAAAAGGGTGAAAATCAACATATTTATTATTGTTAACCAAAACATATCTCGACAGAGTTATGTCACGAAATGTCCAAAGAAAATCTATGAAAAATTTCAGGTGGATCTGTCAAGTAGGTAGTTTTTGATTTACAATGTCCACCGCCTTTGAAAAAATCAGTTTTGAGAAAAACGCGTTTGGTTTGATAACTTATTTCAATTTGTTTTTTGTCTGTCAAATCGTAAAGTGATGCACGCCGAATATGTTTTTGAATCGTAGAGTAATTTACAAAAGAGACGGGAACAGCTGTTGAACGTTTCTCACTAAGCTCAAGCTACTGCAAAGCGAGTCGAAGGTAGGGATATTAAACATTTTACTTCCGGTAATTTTACTCCGGTTAAGCTGAAAATTTTAGAGATGTTTCTTGAAGTTTATTTATTTATTTATGTACTTTCATTTAAAATAATAAAAAAAATCAAAAATTTTTCAAACCGTACCCCCCCCCCCCCTAAACAGCATTCGCACTTAATTAAGCATGGTATTTCCCTCAAATATATGTGTAATGTGTATCTATATATTTATTTATTTTTTTTTATCTCTGAACCTATTTCTTTTTTCCCTAATATTGTTCTGAAGCTATTTCCTTGTGACATCTTATGCAATTTACTATTTTATTTGGGAATAAGCCACAATTTAAGTTTGAAATTAAATTTATTTGACGTTTCGGTTTCCACTTCGGAAATCGTTATCAAAATACAAAATATTAATAAATTAAGTATTTATTTAATTAGTTTAATTTATTAATGTTTTGTATTTTGCTAACGATTTCCGAAGTGGAAATGGAAACGTCAAATAAATTTAATTTCAAACTTAAGTTGTGGCTTATTCCCAAATAAAATAGTGAACTATTTTCACATTGCTATTAGTTACTTAAATATGTCAAGGGAAATTCCGTGCTTAAATAGATGCAAACACGCATCATACGTAATATGCAACACGCGTTATTTAAATCAAAATCAACAAAGTTATAAATTTGAAAAATCTTAGATTCCCTTCATTGTTTTTGTTTTCTTTGAAAGAAGTAAATAATATCAAAATATGAACGATGATTTAATCCTATTGAACGAATTATTAACAATATTAGTTATAATTGAAATGACGTTGGCGTTGACTACTTGCAAAACATTTTTGCACAATACCTGCTCATGGATTAAGCAGTGAAAAATAATACCTAATGTTCTGAAAATTGTTCATGGACGTAATCTTGTAAGTTTTCTCAACATTACAATATTTGTTCCTCTTAAATTTGGTGCTCCGTCAGTTGTTACACTCACTAGGTTACAGCGTTAATTTAAAGTTTTATGAACAGTTCCAGACTACTTCAGAAATATCATTTCCATTTGTTGAAATTTCGTGGATTTCATTCAGGGAGCCGACAAAACTCTGCCGGAAACCCAAATAATTGCCCGCGTTATGTTGAAAATTTGCGGAAAAATCTCCCGCTGCGAAATTGTTAATTAAAAGCTGCATTATCTATATTTATTTATTAATATTAGCACTAATTAAAAAAATCTTTAAATGAAAATAATTCACTTTTTTTCCGCGGGCCGCAAAAAAATGTATAAAGAGCAGCATGCGGCCCGAGGGCCGCACTTTGCCCACCCCTGCTCTAACACTAACCATTCACCAATTTTCAAAAAAATCGATCGTAGTTCACCGAAATCGGAGGTTGATTTTTAACTTCATACACTGTACTATTTCCTTTTCCTCGTTTTAAATTTTCAAATGTTTCGGAAAGACTATGTAGTAAGTACGTCGATTATTTCCAGTTGGCTGGCTATTCTATCAAACTAATTGATGATTTACAAATGGTGAATACGTGTAAATCAAAAATATTATACAGAACTCAACGAAGTTTATACTCGCAAAAATGGTATTTTTCATATTATTCGTTTTCAAAGTATTGACGAAATAATTTTTGGATTATGTTGAAAAATTCTATTAATTGTTTTCCACATCTTGTGTATTTCTTTGTATATCATGGCATATCTTGCTTATTTACAGTTTTAATTATCGTTCTGTTTTCTATTAACTTAAGTATTTTGTCAGTGATTCAGTCTTTCAATAGATATATCTCAAGCTTTAACAACAGTCTAACAAAAAAAAATAACTTTAAATGCATGAAATGTAAATACATACCACTAATTCCTGTTATAATATAGCAGTTACTCACCTGAAACAATAAATTATAAATTAGGTACTATTAGTAATACTACTGCGAGAAAATATCGAGGCCACACTGGATGACAGCCAATGCGACTTTAGGCCAGGGCGAGGTACAACCGATCTCATATTCACGGTGAGACAGTTATCAGAAAAAGCCCTAGAGCATAACAGTAAGTTGTTTCTCTGTTTTGTGGACTTGGAAAAAGCATTTGATCCAGCGCCACGTAACAAGATCTGGGAAATATTAAACCGTAGAAATGTGAAACCGAAGCTAAACCAAGAAATAAATAGTATATTTATATAAATGTACACGTAATAATGTAAGAACGAACAATCGCTCATCTCTAGAATTCTACACAAGGACAGGTGTAAGACAAGGTGGTGTTCTGAGTCCTTTGTTATTCATCAGTCTAATCGACGAAATCGCAAAAGAATGCAGGGGTAAGGTAAACAGAACTAGGGTTGGGGTGTATAAACTTCAACAAGTTTCAGAAGACTTGCAAGTGAATGTGAATGTTTGGAATGAAGCTTTTAAGAAATTTGGGATGAAAATAAATATTGAAAAAACAGAAGCTTTAGTAATATCGAAAACTCAAGAAAATATAAATGTAAAGCTGAATAATGAGACCATTACACAAGTAGAGGACTTCAAGTATCTAGGATCAACAATGAATGGACAACGAAATATAGAACCAGAAATAAACAGCAGGGTAATGAGTGCAACAAAATTATACTATGCACTAAAAAAAAAATTATTATAAAGAAAGAAGTAAGCCTGAAAACAAAAATGAAAGTACTTCAAACTTTATACGAGCCGGTGCTACTCTACGGTAGTGAAACGTGGACAGTGAACGACAACATCCGTAGTAAAATTCAAGCATGCGAAATGAGATATTTACGTGCGGTATCCGGGGTGACCAGACGTGATTGTATAAGAAATGAAGACATGCGTGAAAGGTGCGGTATTGGAAGGACCTTAGACAGACTTGAAACGAAACAGTTATCGTGGTTCGGACATATGGCAAGAATGAGTGAAGGTAGAACTGTAAAGAGGGTATGGAAAGCGGCATCCGACAACAAACGACGAAGAGGCAGGCCAGCAAGAACGTGAAACGCAAATATTGGAAAGGCTTTCGAAAAAAGAAATATTGGGTGGAGAGAAGCAGAAAGACTAGCTACTGACCGAAAGGCATGGAGACGTCTGATTTCTCCACTTACCTCGACACCGTAAGGTACAAGAGGACGGCTTAAGTAAGTAAGTAAGTAGTAATACTACTTTAATATATTAAGTGGCCGAGCGAAAATGAAACAGAAGCATTAGTCCCCCAAAGTGGACACATTTTCCGGTATTTTCGATTATTTTACTTTCACCCCTAAGCCAGAGTAAGAATTCCGTATTTTAATGGTAATGAAGATCAAATAAAATATTATTTTAAAGCCCTTGCATTTACCCGTACACTAGACTTTAAATTTTTAGATTCAGTCTAATACTTATTATCTAATGCTTAATTAGTTATTTTGTACACAAAGGTTTAGATTTTAATTTATTTCTTGGCCCAGCTTTTGTTTTTTTTGTCACATTTGTCACACTGAGTAATGATATGATACAAACATAAAAAGAACATATGTAGAATTAAAAGATTTTCTTTGAGTATGAGTTGTAAGCATTAATATGTTATACTTAATCCATTTGAAAATTATTATTGATAGCATAGTTTTCATGACACAGCTCATTTGCATTTTCATGTTGCATATTGCATTGTATTCAAAGCTGTCGAGGCCACCTCGACAAGCTTTGGATACAATACAACGTAAAATGCAAATGAGCTGTGTCATAAAGACTGTGCTATCAATAATTTTAAAACTGAGTATAGATAGTGTGATGCCTAGATATTTGAACTTCTTCACTTGTCTTATTATCTGACCCTTCAGCTCTAATTTACATCATAGTAGATCTACTGTTTGGACATATTATATATTTTAAAGTTAACGACTTTAGAATTATATTACCAACATTTTTGCGTTTCTGGGACGATTTTATTGGAAGACAGTTCATTCGATTACACGAAATCAACTTTAGCTTAAGAATATTCGTCAGAAAAAATCATACCATGTGATTTGTCTTTACGATGACAGTAAAATTCTCGTGTTAGTGATTAGTAAATCACGAGGGAAAACCAGGAAAAATCTCGTGATACTATCCCGACATCGTAAGTATTTGGTCTTACATTTAGTTTACCTTCAAAATTAACACCAACAACAAACTCTGATTTTGTATGTATATTATTTAAAATACAAATTGTGTATCCTCGATATGTTATTGACTTAGTAATCGTGGTATTTCCTTTCTATTGATTTCCTCTGTTAATATAGGTAAAAATAAATTTAATTAATAAATTAATCACATAAAATTAATTTCAAACTTAAATTGTGGCCTTATTCCCAAATAAAATAGTAAACTCTTGGAAAATATTTCGCGTAACGCTTATTTCGTGTATATTTTCTCCATTGTAAAATATTGGAAAATGGAACCGTGGGCGGGGGCGGGGGTGGGGGTGGCCCGGCATTATCTCTAAATGAAGTTTCCGCGTAACGTCTTAAGTGACGTCTAATCTTTTTAAGTAAGAAATTCCAGGACTTCCCGAAACATATTTCAAGATTAAGGTCAATTTGCGAGGAGAAGTCGATTAAAATCTAAAAGGGCGTTAGGGCTAAGCGTATAAAGTTAAAATGTGCCGTTTATCTATGTAGAGAGAGCACAAAGGATGCGAATAATGAAGCTGTCCAAAAAGTTCATTATGGGGAGACGGTTTAACCATGCAAAATAGACAAGCGCCAGCCGAATGTTTGGGCCCTAAACTTTCCGCTAAATCACACGCTTCCTCAATGAAACTTTCAAATGTAAACGTGAACCAGAGACTAACTTGCTGCTTCGTCATTTCCGCGAAAGATTTCCAGATAAATCGGTAGTTCTTAGGAAGTAGACAATTAAACCATATGCCATGGTAATACATCTGCCAAAATTACGTGTTGGAACAAGGAGAGATTTTGATGTAATTTTGTAACATTGCAATTTGGGTGAAAGCTTGTCGTGCAGTTGAAGTTCTTGGAGAACTTATGCTACAATGCACGATGGTAAAATTGTTTCCAGGCTAACATTTATACCAACCACTTTCATAATTTAGTGTTGCATAGTTGTTTGCAATTCACTGTACATCTTCTAGTAGTAATTCATATTAGTTCTGTCGCCAGGCAGGATACAACGGCCTCCTTTATTCAGATGGACTTACCCAAGTTTTTTTTATGTATTTTGACCCGTAGAACACGAATTTTTTGGGTAACAGTCGATCCGGATGTCGATAAGATTGTTATAAACAAAGAACTTGAGGAATAACATAACAGCGATTTTTCGCAAATCAAAACATTTTTTTGTATTTTTTGGGTCATTCGAAGCAAAAAATGTTCCTACAGTTTTTTCGTAGAATGCATAGTGTTCGAGATAAACGCGGTTGAACTTTCAAAAAATCGAAAAATTGCAATTTTTGAACCCGAATAACGTTTGATTAAAAAATAAAATAGCAATTCTGCTTACCGCATTTGAAAGTTCAAGTCAAACTATACCGATTTTGATTATTTGCATTGCTAAAAATTAATTTTTTTATTGTCAACCAAAGCTATAAAAAATAGTGTTTCCCGTGCCTAATGCATGCGTTTTAATGCATGCTACGTATAAATTGCCTGTTTGTAGACGCGTCTACTCGTTCGATTTTAAATGGGAAATGCATTGAAAACATCACTCAATAAGCACTTTGTGTTTATAGCTTTGTTTAACAATAAAAAAATTAATTTTTAGCAATGCAAATAATCAAAACCGATAGAATTTGACTTGAACTTTCAAATACGGTAAGCAGAATTGCAATTTTATTTTTTACTCAAGGGTTATTCGGGTTCAAAAATTGCAATTTTTCGATTTTTTTAAAGTTCAACCGCGTATATCTCGAAAACTATGCATCATACGAAAAAACTTATAAGAACATTTCTTGCTTAGAATGACCCAAAAAATACAAAAAAGTTTTGTTTTACGACAAATCGCTGTTATATAATTCCTCAAGTTCTTTGTTATAACAATCTTATCGACATCTGGATCTACTGTTACCCAAAAAAATCGTGTTCTACGGGTCAAAATACATAAAAAACTTGGGTAAGTCCATCTGAATAAGGGAGGCCGTTGTACCCTAACTGGCGACAGGACTATATTATATCTTAGTCAAAAAAAAGTTTTTTTCTCGTGACATTGACCCGGACAGGGAAACGACAGTTGTTTTCAGTAGTATGTACCCCTATAAAAAGAACCTATATGTATCCTGCAGTCGATTTTTGGACTTAATTAGTTATAATTGTTCCATTTTATCTTTGCCCAAACGTCATGATTCATTTTCAAACAAGTCAAATCAAAACATTAATTGAAACGTACGTCGATGTGTAATATCATTGATACGTCCTACTGTCATTATCAAATAGGAAATGGCTATTATCGGTGAACGTATTTTATAAAGTTATATTGTAACAAAATAATTATTGACCTACCCTCGTATACCAGCTCCCGTCTCCGCACAGACAGAACACTATCGATGTTTCGAGATACGCCGATGCAGCGCCGATGACGTGCAAGCGGTCACATGGACATAGCTGGAGATATATAGATATTTCTGGAATATCTGTATCGCATATATAAATAGGACATATTTGTAAATAGAGTTAGTCTTAAGCTAAAGTTTGTAAAGTAAACTTGTATAAATAAAAAAATAAAGTCGTATATAAATTACGAACCGCTAGTTTTATTGTAATTAGAAGTAATTACAGTAAATAACCGCTACAGTGGTGTTAACGGTGTGGAGTGTAAATAAATGAAAAGTGAAAAAAAGACTTTTGAACTTTATTCGTCGGGAATAATCGGAGTGCGTTAATTGTTCGGTATTCGGAAAGACTTTTGAACTTTATTCGTCGGGAATAATTGAAGTGCGTTGATTGTTCGGTATTCGGAAAGACTTAGACATTTTGAAAAGTACGTGTGTGCCGACCAAAGATGTTGCTACAAGAACTGACCATAAAACAGCTCCGTGAACAATTAGAAGAGTACGAATTAGACAGCAGTGGGTGCAAGATAGTCCTACAAGCACGACTCAAGGATGTCCTCACGAAGAACGGAGATGACCCAGAGACGTTCCACTTCCAGTCAGCAGAACAAGTAATCTTATCGAAATTAAAAACTGTTTCTGAAACGATCAATGAAACTTCTAGAAAAAGCGACGATAAATTCGAAAATGTTGCTAAAAGATTCGACGAGACTTCTCAAAGATTCGATGAGACTTCTCAAATAATTAAAGACGTATGTAGTCAAAACAATGAGAAATTCGAAAGTGTTTCGCAAAAGATTGACGAAACTTTTAAAGAGGTCTGTAGACAAAACAACGAAAAACTTGAAGAAGTTTGTAGACAGAACGACGAGAAATTTGAAGAAGTTTCTAGAACATTCGATAAGATGCAGAAAAGTGTAGAGACCGTAGAAGAAAAGATCAAACAACTAGAGAGCATGATAACCGATACAAAAGTACTACCATCAGTTAATGCAGCAGCGTTAGATCCTGTGGTGAAAGATGAACTACCGAGAGACGAAACGTCGCATAATATGAGATTCAAATTACCACCATTTGATGGAAAGTCCTCTTGGTCCATATACCTTAAACAATTTGAAGCTATTGCGACCGCCAATCATTGGACCGAACAAGAAAAGGCTGTTTCCTTGACTGCTGCTTTACGAGGTGATGCTGCAGATATATTAAGGTCAATTCCCAAGGGTCAAGAAAATTGTTACCAGACCTTGTTCACTCGTCTAGAAAAACGCTATGGAGATGCCCATCTACAACAAGTATACAAAGCACAACTGCGAAGTAGAAGTCAACGAGCAAGTGAGAATCTGCAAGAATTTGAAGCAGATGTGGCTCGTGTGGTGCGGTTGGCTTATCCAGAGGTGCCAGACAGCGTTTTAGAAGAAATTGCAGTAGATACCTTCGTCAATGGGCTGAAAGATAATGAACTGCAGAAAGCTTTACGACTAGCAAGACCGAAAGTTTTAGATGAAGCACTTGCTATTGCATTGGAACACGAAACGGCTAGTCAAACTTCACGAGGCCATAGAGTAAGAACCATTGAAGAAAGTGACGAACACAACGATGAACGTCTGGAGGAAATTATACGGAGAGTATTAAGTAATCAGATGCCAAAGAGACGCGAGCCTAGATGTTGGAATTGTGGAGACGTAGGCCACATTCGTCGTAATTGTAAGAAGATCGTACAGCCGTCGGAAAACTAGAGCGGGTCGACACCAAGGGGCAACTGCCGACCTCGAGAACTAGAGCCCCCATAGTAACTGTCAACCTTATGTCCTCCGGTGGAATCCACAACTTATACATCGAAGGTCGTATCAGTAATAGATGTAGATCATTTTTGGTGGATACAGGTGCAACGAGAACTATCGCACGTCCAGATGTAGTACGAGACCATAATAAATTATCACCTGCAACAGTAAAGCTTAGAACAGCGACTGGTGAGCTAATTAATACATATGGCGAGGCTAATATGTCAGTATCCATTGGCCAGACCACAGTTGAACATCAAGTATTAATTGCCGAGATCTCCGACGAATTCATATTGGGGATGGACGTACTAAGGAAAGTGGGGGCAATATTGGATGTTCAAAATGGAGTTCTCAAGATCAATGGTGAAGAGTTGCCCTTTCACGACGACAAAGAAGATGTCATCCGCTTACTTACTACATGCGACGTAACCATACCCGGTAATAGTGAGAAAATTCTGATGACCATGCTTGATGGACACTGCCGAGAGGGAAGTTTAAGGATGGTCGAAGATGTGGATAATGTCGAGTTCCTAACGGCGAAAACTTTGGTAAAAGTTCGAGATGCGATCCCTGTAAGAGTTATGAATTTAAGGGAAACTGCTATCAAGTTAAGTAGAGGAGCTTTGATCGGGCAGTGTGTTCCCGTGGCTTCAATTTGCTCTGTGAATACCAATGAGAAATCATCGAAGGCGAAGTATCCAAAGGAGCTTGTTGAGATGATCATTGAAAGATGCCAAGATCTTGATCATGAACGAACGGAAAAAGTGACATCTATGCTGATAGAGTATCAAGATGTTTTTGCTATTGACACGAAGGATAAGGGAAAAACAAGCATAGTAACGCATAAAATAAATACCGGAGACGCTCAGCCAATCAGACAACGGCCTAGACGACTTCCATTTGCGAAAAGAGATGAAGCCGAAGAGATTATCAAGGATATGGACAAACAAGGGGTAATTGAACCATCGAACAGTCCATGGACATCACCAGTAGTTCTGGTAAAGAAGAAAGATGGTTCAACGCGTTTTTGTATCGACTACCGCCAGCTCAATGCGGTAACAAAAAAAGATAGTTATCCTTTGCCCAGAATAGACGATACATTGGATACTCTCTCCGGTTCTCGTTGGTTTTCCACACTCGATTTAAAAAGTGGATATTGGCAAGTAGACATGGAGCCAGCCGATCGGGAGAAAACCGCATTTTCGATAGGATCAGGGCTTTGGCAGTTTACGGCTATGCCGTTTGGTTTATGTAATGCCCCTGCCACATTTGAAAGATTAATGGAGGCAGTTTTAAGAGGTCTAACATGGAAAACATGCCTGGTTTACTTGGATGATGTAATTGTGGTTGGAAGGTCCTTTGATGAACATGCCAAGAATCTAATAGACGTCTTTCAACGATTGAGGGCAGCGAACTTGAAGTTAAGTCCGAAGAAATGTCACATGTTTCGACGAGACGTTAAGTACTTAGGACATATTGTATCGAGTAATGGTGTAACAGCTGATCCTGAAAAGATTGATGCAATTAAAGATTGGCCAGTACCAAAAGATAAACATGAAATTAGAAGTTTCCTTGGCCTATGTACATATTACCGACGATTTGTCAAAGGATTTGCCAATATCTCCAAGCCCCTAACAAAGTTGACGGAGGAGGGCAAAGAATATACATGGAGTGAGGAGTGTCAAAAAGCTTTCGAACAACTACAAAGGGCTCTGATCAGTGCACCGATATTAAGCTACCCGGGACAGGCAGGAAAATTTGTTTTGGATACCGATGCTAGCAACAGTGCCATAGGAGCTGTTCTCTCACAAATCCAGGATGGACAGGAAAAAGTCATCGCTTATTTCAGCAAAGTCCTGTCGAAACCAGAAAGAAACTATTGCGTTACCAGAAGAGAACTGCTGGGTGTAGTGAAGGCTTGCGAACATTTCCATAAATACTTGTACGGCAGAAAGTTCCTTCTTCGAACAGATCACGCTGCTCTAAAATGGCTCATACAATTCCGTAATCCAGAGGGCCAGATGGCAAGATGGTTAGAACGACTTCAAGAATATGATTATGAGATAGAACACAGGGCCGGAAGAGTTCATTCAAATGCTGATGCCCTTTCGAGACGACCATGCAGTGCAAATTGTAATCACTGTGCCAAATTAGAGGAACGATTTTGCCCCGTGAGACGAACCACCGTCGTTAATGAGCAATGGCAGCCACAACAGTTACAAGAAGCCCAAGAAGACGATCCATGTATAAAAAGAGTATTGGATTGGATGCGTCGAGGTGAGAGACCTAGTTGGCAAAACATTAGTGCATGTAGTCCGGAAGTCAAGGCCTACTGGAGCCAATGGAATTGCCTGATACTAAAAGATGATCTTCTGTACAGAACCTTTGAGAACGATGATGGTACAGAATCTAAGCTTCAGTTGATTGTACCTAAAAGTAAAGTGTCAGAAGTATTGCGTCAGTTGCATGACGGTACATCAGGTGGACACTTTGGTATTACGAAGACTCTGCAAAAGGTTCGAGAACGGTTCTATTGGGTGAACTGTAAAGATGATGTAAGAAGATGGTGCCGGAAATGTGAACTGTGTGCATCCGGTAATGGTCCAGTTGGTAAAAAGAGAGCACCCATGAGACAGTACAATGTTGGAAGTCCTATGGAAAGAGTAGCAATCGACATTGCAGGTCCATTTCCAGAAACCGATGCTGGAAATAAATACATTCTGGTAGCCATGGACTATTTTACGAAATGGACCGAGGCCTATGCATTACCGAATCAAGAAGCTGCTACCGTTGCAGAGGTACTTGTTAAAGAATTCTTCAGCCGATTTGGTGTTCCCTTGGAGATCCACTCCGACCAAGGGCGAAACTTTGAGTCAGCTCTTTTCCAAAACGTTTGTAAATTGATTGGTGCCAATAAGACCAGAACAACACCCCTGCATCCTCAATCAGATGGAATGGTCGAGAGGATGAACCGAACGATGGGTAAACACTTGTCCAAAGTTGTATCTGAACATCAGCGAGATTGGGACCAACACATTCATTTATTCCTGATGGCCTACCGCTCGGCCGTGAATGAAACTACAGGTCAAACACCAACCTGCCTGATGTTGGGTCGTGAAGTTCGTTTGCCCTGCGACCTAGAGTTTGGCTGCAGACCTTCCGAGGAATATGTTGCAGGCGAAGAATACGTAGACCGCCTGAAGTTACGAATGAACAACATTCATGAACTTGCCCGACAACACATCCAGATAGCCAGTGACAGAATGAAAGATCAATATGATTCTCGCTGCAAGAATGAAAGCTTCGAAGTAGGTGATCTTGTCTGGCTTTATAATCCACAACGTCGTCGAGGCCTGTGTCCTAAACTGCAAAGACAATGGGAAGGTCCGTATGAAGTTAAGAAGAAAATAAATGACGTAATATACAGAATTAAGAAGTTACCAAACGGTAAACCAAAAGTTATTCACATAAATCGTCTTGCACCATATGCTGGCTCAAATGAAACAGAGGAAGCCCGAGTCCTCCAACAGGAGATGAAAGATGCACCACAGCCAAGTTTTAAGGAATTTATGTCAAATTACGCAGAAAGAAAGAGTGCTAGATTCGGCGTGACCACAGAAGTTCAGCAAGATCTGTTTGGTGTTCCAGAAAACGTCTCTCTAGCCCACTGTGTTGCACAAGACCTCGAGATGACTAAAGGAATCTCGTCCGTATTCAATAGAAAGTTCGGCCGCCTGGACGAGTTAAGGAATCAACAACCTAAAATTGGAAGAGTATTGCGATTGGAAGATGGTCCTCGATCTTTGCTGTATATAGTGACCAGGAAGTCTTATACGGACACGCCAAGCTACGAGAACATATGGCGTGCTCTAACTAATTTGAAGAAAATGGTCTGTAATTATGACATCAAAGATTTGGCTTTACCAAAAATTGGCCATGCAGTAGAAAATCTGGATTGGAAGATTGTGAGAAGCATGCTGTTCAGAGAAACTGGCGTACGGATTACTGTGTGTTGCATGAACCCGAAGATGTCATACCCTTCAAAGACAGTAGACTGTTACTTCTTTTCTAGGGGTGTATGCAGAGCTGGAGAATCCTGTAGATTCCGCCATCCTGGGCCATCTAGAGTTGCTGATCGGGACGCTCAGATCTTAAGAGGGGAGCAGTGTAACAAAATAATTATTGACCTACCCTCGTATACCAGCTCCCGTCTCCGCACAGACAGAACACTATCGATGTTTCGAGATACGCCGATGCAGCGCCGATGACGTGCAAGCGGTCACATGGACATAGCTGGAGATATATAGATATTTCTGGAATATCTGTATCGCATATATAAATAGGACATATTTGTAAATAGAGTTAGTCTTAAGCTAAAGTTTGTAAAGTAAACTTGTATAAATAAAAAAATAAAGTCGTATATAAATTACGAACCGCTAGTTTTATTGTAATTAGAAGTAATTACAGTAAATAACCGCTACAATATCATAAATTTATATTTTACTATGTCATAATATACATATTTAATAAGAATATAACTTTATAAAATAAACACAATATAAGTTATAAACTCCAATATACACAACAAATGCCATAATGTCACTGTCATTGAAAATGATAAACGTCAAAATTTATAGTAAACAAGGTATCAAAAACATGCCGTATTGTTTATCCTTGTTTAAGGTATTGTGGTTTCTATGGATAAGCGGCTTAATTTTGCGATACGAGTTTCTGTGAGTAAAAAAGAGACCCAGTATAAAAGGTAATTCGTGAATAATTTCATGCATAAGAAAAGATAGAGTGGAAGAACTATATTAACAAATTAAAGTAAAAAACGGTAAATTTATATAAGCAAAAACGAAGCATTTGAAACAAAGAAAGTAAGAAACGTAGATCCTATAAAACCATTGAAATCGAGTTTTTTAATATTTCTATCCTTATTTGGTGCTTAAAAAACTCTAAAACCCTAAAATCACAAAACGTTTTCGAAATGAAAATTTCATCATCAGTGCTGCTGACAAGTTTACATGCTTGAGCAACCGAAGTATATGGGTGAAAACCCTTTAAAAATGTTAAAAAGTTGTAGAAAAGTTGCATAACATAACATTACAGTTTATACAATGCGCTGGAATAAGTGTTGCCCCCTTACTTATTTATTTTTAGCATGTAAGCAAAACACTCGGACAGGTCAATTTTTAAAATAATCAAAGTATATTATGGCATCAATATTTCGAACTTTACGCGACCCGTCTTCAGGTGGCAGGCGTAACTTTGATTTTTTCTAAATTGGAAAGTACATCATGTGACACCTCATTTAAAAGCTTTTGAAATACTGATTACAAAAATGTGTAATACTTTAATTCATTTTGAGAGAGTAGGTGCAAAATTTCGGTAAAATTATTTTTAAATGCTTTTATTTTTTCCAAATCCTGAGAAAACTAATATGTATTTTTGAAAAATTTAAGCTCAGAATGAAAGATTACAGTATTATCGAGGGTCAAAAGTCCCTGAAAACTTCTATAATGTTTATTTTAAAAAGGTAACAGCAAAAAAGAGAAAATTGAGTGTGATTTTTAATTTGAAATGTATCATTCAAAAGAAACTTTTTGTTTATTCTAAGGGACTTTCAGCCCTAGATAATAATGTAATCTTTCATTATGCGTTTAAATTTTTCAAAAATACATACTTAGTTTTGTCATCCGAAAAAAATGAATGCATAGAATTCGACCGAAATTTTGCGCCTACGCTGTTAAAAAGGATTAAAGTACTTAGTATAAATTTTTGTAATTAGTATTTCAAAGACTTTTAAATGAGGTGTCACTTGATGTACTTTCCCATTTAAAAAAATCAAAGTTATGTCTGTCACCTGAAGAGGGATCTCGTAAAGTTCGAAACATTGATGCTATAATATAGTATGATTATTTTAAAAATCGACCTGTCCGAGCGTTTGCTAAAAATAAATAAGTTAATAGAGGGGTAACACTTATTCCAGTGCACTTAAAATAAAATAATGTGTCTTGTGTCATGGATTGCTAGTCCGGGGGGTCAGAACCTCACATTACGTAATCTAAATAGCAAAAGTTGCTCTTTAAAGAGCTGTTGAATTAAAAAAAAAGGAATAACTTCGTCCTAAATTGTACTAGAACAACCATTTTCTAAATCTTGTATAAATGTACCCTGTATAAATCTAAGCAGTAATTTGTCCAGTTTTTTGCAAGGTTCTCTATGTCGATATTTTCTTCTTCATTATGATCTTGAATGACTTGGAGTTGTACCTTGAACTGTAGGTTGAAATATTTTAACTTTTTTTAGTATTTCATGACTTTCATGGTGGTGTGCATGTTGATTCAGTTTTTGATAAGCGTTATTTGTATATGTTTTTTCCTGCTTAACGCCGCTGGTTCTTGAGTGTTGCTTTATGTTTTTGTACTGTGTTGTATACCCGTACCAGGTATCTAAAGAATTATTAATATTCAGCTCACCGGAGTTCTATTGTTGGAGGTGTGAATTTACATAAACAAGAGATCATTTCATAAAACAGGTAGATCCTTGTTTATGGAATTTCACACATCCTACAATACCACCAGGCTAAACTGAATATTAATGAGTCTGTTAGATAGCTGGTACTACTTTAGTACAACTCGTATTTCTTCCATCACTTAATTCTAGAAAAAACATTTTTCCTTTAATTTTTCATTAATTCTACATTAATTCTACAGCATTTAAACTTTTTATAAGGAAAGCGAATCCGAATTCACACAATCTGACTGATATACTTCACGTAGTACGCGGTAGATATCCCAGTGTACGTCTCAAGCATCTCAAATGTCAGATTAAATTTGCCCTCTTAGTATTACACAAATAGCTAATTCGGTCTAAAACCACCCCTACACCCAATCTGAGACGTTCGTGCAATACTCGTTCGTTTTCTGGTAGGGATAGGAGCCCTTTCGAAGGAAATCTCAATTTTTGCGGAAAATTGAAAAGGAAATGGGAATAATTTCAAAAGGATGCGGCGCTGTATAGCACTAATTAATTAATGTTACTACGCTGATTCTCTGATTCATTCGATAGAACTTCCAACACGGAGATATCATCCCTGTTTTCGCCCAATGACTTAACTTTTGATTGTTAATAATAAAGCAATTTAACGTACAGCCTTCCTTTTTGAATAATCGCATAAACTCTGTCTGAGGAGAAAGTGTATATCTATATACGCGTTGCTTCTGTGGGTATTAGTTTATCTGTGTAGGGTCTATAGCGCAATTTTTTTTTGTACTAAGACATTAAGGTTTGACTTCGCGAATAAAGGGCCTAGCCGGGTAAGATGATGAAAAATGCCCCCAACTCGATTCGAATTCCATATAGGTCACTGTTTATCACATATAGAGAAACTCACTTTCTGAAATTTTTAGCCCCCTAGGTGGTCACGTGACCCACCTAGAGCCCAATTAGGCTTTTTATGTTTTTATTTTCTATCTCAGCCGCATTGATAGCTAGCGAAAAACTTTAAATAAAAAAGTTGTAGGTTTCAAAAAGTTCCGTCAGAAATTTTTTTTTATTATTTTTGGCGGAAAATTTAAATTTTAGAACTATTTTAAAATTTTTAAATGAGTATAAAAAAATAAGTAAGATATTCGTTCTCACGAAAAAAATATATAACGTGTATATTTGGATAATATTTTACCCTGAATTTTTTCAGATTTTTAAAATTGGTGAAACGTACTTTTAAATTAAAAAAATCGCACTTTTTCACTTTTTTTTCGCTTTTTGGTACAATTTTATACATGGTGTTTCAAAAAAGGCAACACCGTCACTAGGACAGTTAAAAACTGAAAATTAATTGGAGTTTGCTTAATAAAAATTTTTTGTAATTCCATCCATTTTCAAGATACAAAGATTGAAGAAAACAAGATTTTACACCTTTTTTCCGATTTTGTCGAAACTACTGGCAACATTGTAATAAAATTTGGCGGGTTTTAAGAGAAAGTTATTGTGCATTTTTTGACATACAATTAATAATTTTATATTCATCATTGGCGCGCATACGGGTAATGGTCTGAACTTTTTATAGAAAAAAGATAGTACGCCACTGACATATTTCAAATCAACAATCATTTTAGAATTCCTAGTTCAATTTGTGACAAAAAATCTATCTTCCTATTTTTTCATACGACGCGCCATTTTTATGCAAAAAGTAAACGATCTTTACCCTTACAAAGTATTCAAACTTCCATGTACATAAGTTTCTATACATCTACATTACTCGTTATTATACTCGTACGTCGTACGTACACCCCCATATAAAAACTTGATTTGAATACTTTGGAAGCGTTAAGATATTTTATTTTTTGCATGAAAACGGCGCGTTGTATGAAAAAAAGGGAAGATAGATTTTTTGTTGTAAATTGGACGAGGAATTCAAAAATGATTGTTAATTTGATATAGGGCAGTGGCGTACTACGTTTTTTTCTTTAAAAAATTCAGACCATTACCCGTATGCGCGCCAATGATAATAAAAAATTCTTAATTGTATCTCTAGAAATGCACAATAACTATCTCTTAAAACCCGCCAAATTTTATTACAATGTTACAAGTAGTTTCGGCAAAATCGTAAAAAATGTGTAAAATTTTGTTTTCCTCAACGTCCTGTATCTTGAAAAGTAGTAATTGAAAAATTACAAAATTTTTTTATTAAGCAAACTCCAATTATTTTTCAGTTTTTTACCTATCCTGGTGACGCTGTTACCTTTTTGAAACACCTTGTATAAAATTGTATCAAAAAGCGAAAAAATTGCGAAAAAATGCGGTTTTTTATTTTTAAAAGTAAGTTTCACCAATTTCAAAAATCTGAAAAAATTCAGAGTGAAGTATTATGAAAAAATACACGTTATATATATTTTTTTCGTGAAAACGAATTTCTTAGTTATTTTTTTACACTCATTTAAAATTTTAAAATCGTTCCAAAATTTAAATTTCATTCCAAAAATTAAAAAAAAAATTTCGGGCAGAACTTTTTGAAACCTACAACTTTTTTATTTAAAGTTTTTCGCTAGCTCTCGATGAGGCTGAGATTAAAAATAAGAACATAAAAAGCCTAATTAGGCTCTAGGTGGGTCACGTGACCAACTAGGGGGCTAAAAATTTCAGAAAGTGAGTTTCTCTATATGTGCTAAATAGTGACCTATATGGAATTCGAATCGAGTTGGGGGCATTTGTCATCATCTTACCCGGCTAGGCCCTTTCTTCTTTTTCATGTACTATGTCCTTTCAGAACGTTGGTTACCATCATCGCTATCTTAATTTTAGTCACTGCCACCCTAAATAGCATGCTTGTATCAACACCATACCAATTTCGCAAGTTCCTTAACCATGAAGTCCTTCTTTGTCCTGGACCGCGTTTGTTGATATTTTCTTTGCATAATCTTTTGTAGCAATCTTTATTTGGAAGCTCTCATTACATGTCCGAAAGACTCTAGCTTTTTCTTCTTGATACTTTTATAATCTCAGTGGTCTTGCTGATACGTGATACGTTCTAGTATTGTGGACTTTCGAATCCTCTCCACCCAAGAAACTTTCAAAATTCTTCTATACCACCACATTTCGAAAGCCTCAAGGCGATCTCTTCTTCTTAACTCAGCTGAGACTCGTTATTCTCTGGCACTTGGTCATAGACCTTTGTACTATACCTTGTTTTTTCCCTTAACCTCTAATAAGTTCTGTGGCCTCAACGAAGGCCAACAGTTTTTTTATTGGTAGTTTTAGGATCTCTTCTGATTCAAACCTCAGCTAACCAGTAAATTCCTGCCTTACATCACTTAGCACACTGTAATGGCATAGTATGTGTATGGCAGTCTCTTCTCTCATTTCGCACTTTCTGCACCATGGTTCATTTACCTTACCTAGTTTTTTCTTCCTTATTGGCTTTGGATTACTTGATCCATTCAGCCACGATAGATAATAAATTATGTACTGTTTATTTCAAAATATAATAAGACTACGTACATGTGCGCACATATAACACTTATGCACGCACATACATACATAGGTAGATACTACATACTGAAATCAATAAAAAGCAAAAAAATACAAAAAAGGAGGTGGAGACATAAAATTGACCGGCAGGTATACTCTTCATTCATGACCCTAACCAACTTAAATTATTTACAAATAATTAAATTGACAAAAAAAGCTAAATGCTAATACTAAATACTAATACTAAATACTAATAAATATATTATGTTTCTTTTTACACAACTCTAAGGCTTCAACCCGGTTCGACACCTCGGAGGCTTAGTCCTTCTTTGTGTTTTTAATCTTCTTCTCTTTTTTATTTTATAATTTATTTTTTTATTTATTTTTTTTAATTTGATCTATTTTTCCTTTTTTGTTTTATTTTCTTTTTTTTAATATTTTTTGTTATTTTCTTGTTTTTTTCTTGTTACCTTACCTAGTTTGTATAGGTGATTTTTTAAACGGCAATGCCCAGTCACCATTTCAGTGACCGTTTTGATCTCTGGTTTATTGAGGTTCATCAAACTGTTCGACAGTTTTTGATCAGTATTCTTGATTATTTTTTATTCTGGATTTGCCCTTGAGTGGCTCTTCATTTATTTTGATGATTCTTTATCAGCCATCTCTGAACTTCGTTTTTCGTAGCATCTTTAGTGATGCCACAGAAAGGTTCTGGGCCTGTCAAAGTTTCTCTCGAGCCTTGTTTCGCTAACATATTTTGCTCGTTCGTTCCCACGCACCCCTTCATGACCCGGCACCCATATTAAAGACACTTTATTGTCTTTTGCCAGGTTGTTGAGGAGATCTTTGCACGTTCTCGCCAATTTTGATTTGGTGTATGGGTTCTTTACAGCCAGAATAGCCGATTGACTATCTGTGTACCTAAATGTTGATTCTCTTAGCTTTAGGGTCTTCATCAATAATTTCATCAATGCAAGCCACCAAAGCAAAAACTTTAGCCTGGAACACAGTTGTATGTTGACCTATATACAGGGTGTTTCATTGGGAAAGTAACATACGTTAACTGTAGAAATAGGACACTTGGGCGGTCTCAAAAATACCATACTTAATGGGTCTTACTCCATTAATAACAGAGATACTGGGTGTTTTTATTTTGCCATTTTCTTATTTGGTTCATAACTTTTTAACCACACCGTATATTTATTTTATATTTGGCACGCAAATATCTTTTAAGGTGTACAATAAATTAATTTATTTACAAATGTAAAAAATCCAGGCCCGGATTAAAAAATATTAGAAAAATTTTCCGACCCAAAAATAACACCCTGTACATTAAATTTTTTTAAAATGGATTTTTTAGTTAAAAAGAGGATGAAAAACTAAATTTAGTGGTACACTTTGAATTTTCGGCAAAATCATTTTTCTGGTCAAATTTTGAATTTGAATTCTGAAATTATGTGAATTGAGAGAGCTCTAAGTAGAAAAAAAATTAAATACAACTTACAACTTGTTAACGGCACTGTATATTTATTTTATATTTAACACGCGAATATTCTTTTAGGTGTCCAATCAATTATTTTATTTACAATTATAAAAAATCCAGGTGTGGATTAAAAAATATTGTAAAAATGTTCCGACCCCAAAAAACACCCTGTATATTAAATTTTTTTAAAATGGATTTTTTAGTTGAAAAGAGGATGAAAACTAAATTTAGTGGTATACGTTGAATTTTCGGCAAAATGCTTTTTCTGGTCAAATTTTGAATTTGAATTCTGAAATTATATATGTGAATTGCGAGAGCTCTAAGTAGAAAAAAAATTAAATACAACTTACAACTTGTTAACCGCACTGAATATTTATTTTATATTTAACACGCGAATATTCTTTTAGGTGTCCAATCAATTATTTTATTTACAATTATAAAAAATCCAGGTCTGGCTTAAAAAATATTGTAATAATGTTCCGACCCAAAAAAACACCCTGTATATTACATTTTGACACATAACAATTAAATTTTTTAAAATGGATTTTGCATTTGAAAAGATGATGAAAAACTAAATTTAGTGGTATACTTTGAATTTTCGGCAAAATGATTTTTCTGATAAAATTTTGAATTTTAGTTCTGAAATTATGTCAATTTCGAGAGCTCTAAGTAGAAAAAATTAAAATGCGACTTAATTTTAATTAATACCATTATTTAATCTAAACTGGTAAAATGTTAAAACATTTCAGTGTTTTTTTATTATCTGTGACAAATAGTTTATGGCGAATATTCATCTTTAAATAATGAATAAAAAATAAAGAGTCAATAAAGAATACATCACTTTAATCAACAAAGTGTCTAAAAATTATAACAAAACAGAGAAAATGTGCAGCATAACTATTCAAAACTAAAGTACTTATTCAAAATTACCACCATCAAAAATTATTGTTATGATTTAATTTAGATTAAATAGGTATAGACGGTTTTATATTCTGTTGTTTACGTATGACGATTATTTTGGTTTTCCATATGTTCAGATCCAGACATCCTTCCCTACAGATCTCGAGTAAACTATCAAGTAATGTTTGCAGATATTCTTGAGTAGAAGCTAGAAGTACTGTACTGTAAGTACTATAATTATTGATGACTTCACCGTTCACAATTATTCCTTCTTGTTTTTCAGAAAGTGCATATCTGAAAATTCTTTCGGAATAAACGTTGAAAAGCAGGGACGACAAGAGGCATCCCTCTGCGACAAACTCCTCTTTTATTATTAAGAGCATGGGATTTCAAACCGTCTACCAAAACTGATGTTTGATTCCAATACAAACTTGCAATTATGCGAACATCTCTGCCGTCCAAGCCAATAGAGAGTTATTGCCAACGTTTTTTAAGTCGACCTGTAATAAAAGATCCTTTATTTTGACATATAAGCATGCGCAGTATTGCGTCTTTTATTTTTGTCTTTTAATAAAATACAGGCCGCCTGTATTTAAGGAAAATTAGAGGACACCTTTATTTTAAAAAGTTCCTTTATTTTGACATAACGTGTCAAAAATGTGAAGAAAGGTGTAACTTCACTTGTATTTTGAATTTATCTTGTCGCTTCTTTGGATTGATAATTTATGTATTGTGGGATTGATATTTGATTAAATTTTCATCATTAAAGTTGTATGTTGGGTTTTATTTATTAAAAACAACTCTAAGTAATATTCTGAGATATAGATTATTGATGTTTTGACCCAAACGAATATAGAAAAGAACATTTTATTGAAGCTTGAGTTATTACAAGAAGTTGTAAAAAGGAATATTACGTAAATAATTTTAAATTGTTACTAATTACAATGATCAGACTTAAAATATCAGTAACTCATTTATTAAACTCAATATATTTTACATTTTTCTATAGAAATAAATATTTGTTGAAGATATAAGAGATTGAAGATATAAGATCAATAAATTTTAATGAAAGTTAGGATTTGTTAAAATTCTAGATTCAAAATAGAGTTCTATTCAACAGATATATAACAACAGGTTAACAAAATAAAACAAAGGTTCAAGTATTTATTTTTGAAAATTTAATCTTTTATAGATTAGAATCTATAAAGTTTTTAATCAAAAGTATTAATACACTTTCATTTTCATGCCATCTTCTTCTTTTGGTTCTTATCCGTTTCGAATGTTGGAAATCATATAGCAATCGTAACCTTGCTAGCTGCGATTCGAAACAGTTCCATCGATATTCTCCCTCTACCAGGTCTTCGCTTACCTTTGACTGTACCTTGCAATATGTACTGCAGCAGGGAGTAACGGTGCTGATTTATATATGTGTCCCAGATACTGCAGTTTTATGCGTTTAATGGTAAACACAATCTCCAATTCCTTCTTCATTCCTCCTTGTTCGTGATCCATTTCATGCCATCAGTATTTGTTTATTTAAACATTGCCAAAAAAATTAATAAAAACCAGCATAAAGCTTAATTCTTCTATTATCTTTTTGTATATCGGGAAGTTTATCTGACAGATTAGAGGTCTTTTCATTTTCAGATAACTAATTATTGGGAAGTTTATATAACAGTATCCTTAGTATCTGTCTTTTCAGCTCCGGATAACTAGTTAACGGGAAGTTTCTCTCTGTCAGATATCTATTAGTATCTAATCTGTCAGATAAACTTCCTGATAACTAGTTATCCAGAGGTGAAAAGAAAGAAAGAGAGGGCCATAATGGATAAAAGATCAAACGCCAATAGCATGTATGTACATATTTATAAATTTATTATTTAAAACCTGCTAATGATCATAAAATACTTAAAATCAGTCACCAATATAATATTTATATTTATTTATAAATTTATTAACAAACTGCAGTCCAATAAAAATAAAATTAGTTTAAGCGCTAGCTTTAAATGTCGAACAATAATTTTAAACAAACACACACACAATTTAGTCGCATTAGATTAGCTCCTGGTTGAAAATGTACTGCCACAGCTTCTATATCAATATCAACAGCACACTCATTTGCCAGTATTTCAACGTTTTCTCTATTATGTACTACTGCAATATGTAAAACTGAACAAGCTGATATTATTCTTTGAATAAAAGGTAACTTGCATCTCATTACATATGGTAAAATGGGAAATCTCTTCACAATACCAAATGTTCTTTCAATAACAATTCTTGAAGGGATTTGTGATGGATTATAAAAACACAACTTCTGTCTGAAAATTCTGGAATGGTGTCATTCGGTAGTTGTAGTTGAGGAATGGATATCCACTATTCCCTAATAATATATTCTCCAGAAATTCCCCATTACATATACCCATAATGCAAAAGTATTTAAAAACTCCTAAAATAGTATTTCCAATTTATTGCACTTCCATATTATTGAACGATGAGTATTATGGGATATATTATGTTGTTCTCTAAACATCTTTAAATGACAAAATAATTAAATTTAACGTTTTACTCTTCAATTATCTTATTTTAATTTATATCGACAAATGGAATTTTATAGGTTATTTTTATATTTACAAAAATATTTCATGTCATTTGTCAAAATAAAAGATTCTTTAACTGCGTTTGCAATACCACTCTTTTAGACCCGTCCTGTATTTGTCCTTTATTAAAGTATCCTGTAATAAAGGATCCTTTATTTGCCGGTGGGAATAACTCTCTAATGTATCTTAAATTAAATTTGGCTTTTATAAAAACCTTTGTTTTGATGACACTTCCGCAAGATGACACTTGCCATTTTCAAGACAGATTAGTTCCGTTTGTTCTAGATGTTTGAAGGGGGTCCGGACAAATAATCCCCGGACAAATAATCCCGGACAAAAAATCCCCACAAATTATCCCTGGACAAAAAATCCCCGGACAAAAAATCCCCACAAAAAATCCCCACAAATAATCCCCACAAATAATCCCCGGACAAATAATCCCCGGACAAAAAATCCCCACAAAAAATCCCGGACAAAAAATCCCCACAAATTTTTTTGGACAAAATATCCCCACAAAAAATCCCGGACAGAAAATCCCCAAGGAATTTTTGCTGCCGAATAGTTCTCTAAAAGTTTTCCCGTGAATGGTGGAAGATATGGGGAATAAGCTAACTGTGGGAATCATGTTTTAATTGGCTTAAATCTTTTGTTCACTCTGCTTTAAATATCTCTGTTCATGATGATAACTGATAACTATACTGAAAACGATAATCTTGATTATACTAATGCAAACAATCCGTTCCACGCATCGCCAGGAAAGTTATACAAAGCTTTTCGATTATTTTAACTTTTTTGGTGGTTTTGGGAACAAATTTATAGGCATTACTTTTCAATATCCGGTTTTTAAAAAACGTAATTGAGGATCTGTGTTCATCTATAAACAAACTTTAAAAATGTATCCATAAATCAAACCATACATAGCTGCTCGGGGAGAGGCCAGATGGGGGGAGAAGGTCTGTAGGGCGGCCTAGAAAAAGGTGGAAAGATGCAGTCTGACGGCCTAGAAAAAGGTGGAAAAGTTATAACGCCATTGATGATGATGATGACTAAATATTTTTGACGTTAAATTTACAAAAAGGAACAGAATTTTTTGCATTACGATCAAGATTATCGTTTTCAGGACCAGCAGTTATCATCACGAATACACAATAAGTACAACATGATTCCCAAAGCCTTAGCCTATTCCCCATATCTTTCACGATTTTTGAAAAAACTCATAATTGGAATTCGACATTTGGTAATCGAAATTACAATGGATGCTTAATTTTAATTGCTAATAATTATTTTCGTGCCGAAAAGCGGTCTCATGGCGATTGCTACCTATAACCCTCATGCACTGAGGCTGAAAAACATTTGCGTCGATTGCATTCACAGAAAAACTTTTAGAGAACTATTCGGTAGCAAAAAATTTTTCTTGGGGATTTTATGTCCGGGATTATTTGTGGGGATATTTTGTCCAACAAAATTTGTGGGGATTTTTTGTCCGGGATTTTTTGTGGGGATTTTTTGTCCGGGGATTATTTGTCCGGGGATTATTTGTGGGGATTATTTGCGGGCATTTTTTGTAGGGATTTTTTGTCCGGGGATTTTTTGTCCGGGGATAATTTGTGGGGATTTTTTGTCCGGGATTATTTGTCCGGGATTATTTGTCCGGGGATTATTTGTCCTAGCTTCGTTTGAAGACAACTGGCAACCCAGTTTAGTTGCATTTTTGATTTCTACATTTTTGTGGAGTTGGTTTCCATGCAGTTAGAAGTCTTTGGGCATCATCTTTAACTTGTCAAAATTACGATACGTTACATCTCTTGTCAAAATTTTCGTTATTTTATTAAACTTGTTAAAAAACACACAGTGTATGATTTTAATTTCTGTAAAAGTTCTCAAGAAATTATTTTAGGCTGCTAATAACTTTCTAATAAAGCAACCGTTAGGTTCAAACCGTATTAACCCTTTCGTTCAATGTGTCTTCAATTGAGGACAACCTATTCTATATTTTTTTGTATGTAGTTCCATGTGTTTTTACCCTTGTAACACATTGTCTCCGATTATGGACATCCTATTCTGTCCAATGAGTACTTGTGCTGCCATCTAACAGCGTTTGAACAAAATATTTAGAAATAAATGTTTCTATATTTCATGTGACATTTCTATATTGACATACATATCACAAATGCAATGTTCATCTCTGTATAAGTAAAGAAAAAAATTGTTTTGTAAGGTACCATACAATATTTATTGGATAACATACTTAAGGTTTTGTTTTTTGTCAGTATTTAAAAAAAATATCTAATATTCTTACTCAATTGGCTCACGACATCCTCAAATGAGGACATCTTGTACTGACCAAACCATGGACGTATAAATAAAGATATCTTTATTTATACGTCCATGGACCAAACTGTGTATTTTGAAAATGTAAAACTAATATCAAAAATTCGCTAAAAAATCATTCTCGCTATGTTGCAAATTTCAGATTTTTAGCTTAAAGAAATTTAATTTATGAACGAAAGGGTTAAACCTTCCTAGTGTCCTATAGACAAAAATGAAAATCTGTTTAACACATTAGTAAAATCATTACAATAGACTACCATTACGTAATTTTAGAATCTTTTTACTAATTACTTTTCCCACTTCTGTATGTTACTTAAAACGATTCGAGTTTTTCGTGACAGTTAATCTAGGTGATAAAGAAAAGTCCCGCTCTATTTTACAAAATTAAAATATTAAATGCAAAACGAAGTGAATTGTGCAAACTTTCGCAATCCAGAAATAAACTTAAATTGAAAAAAGGAACTTCTTTTCTGCTTAGAAGTGGATAATTGAAATGGTTCAAGGAAGTTAAATTAAACTAGGTGCAGTTTTGTTCCTACTGGGAACAATTATTATTCACATTTGGGTAACCTTTAAGTAATTTTTATTGAAAGTTTTAAGAAAGTTTTTGATTTTGATGTCGCTAATACAGAGTTTCTCATTCTAGTCTCATCAAATAACGATATAGAAACGAAAACAATTTACTTCAATTAAAATTTATTAAAAAATTTAACTAACGAAAAACTGAAAAAATATTTTAAAGGATACTTTTGAACGAACGAAAACCATAAAATACACCTGCCAGCACAAAGTATTTTCCAGTAAATACACATAGTTTCAAAAGCTATGCAACATCCCTCGTATTCATGATTTTTATACTTCTATAAATCCGGCTCCTTTTTATAGTTATTTTCCTAACAAGTGCAGAAAGTCATACTTTTCCGCACGCGACTGAGACTGAAGTTTGCCGGACGCGAAGCGGGAGTTGGGCAAGCAGTCGAGTGTGGAAAAGAGACTTTCTGCAAGAGTTAGGAACAATATTTTTTCTATGAGTCTTTAAAAAATGACCAAATCTTAATCAATTAATTTCATTAATATGAAAATACATACACAAATTAATTCTTTGACAAGGTTGTCAAAACCAAACCATAGAAAAAGTGTTGTGTGATTGGGTAGAATGCGATCTTACCCTTCAAAAAATATGTCACGTATTTCAGCACCTGGTTAATTGGAAGGATACTACAAATCTGGCATCCACATAAGTGGTCTGTAGCTTCGACATGATAGGTGTGAAATTTTAAACGTTCTTGTTGTTGATTGGATAGGAAGGGTGCCATAATCTAGCATTCATACGGTACTTCCAATATTTAATATTTTATTCAAGTGGACAATAAAGGTAAAACACAAACTACTTTTGTTTCTTAATTATTTATTTATACAATAATGTGACATTTTACATAGAAATATGAGTATTTAATTTGGATTAAATAAATGTTTACTTGTTGAGTTTTTCCACCGTCTTCACACAACAGCTGAACGGAGCCATTAGACCTAACAACAAAACGCGAAATAAAGTGTGTATTTTAAAACTGTTGGATAAACAGTACCTACAATCATGATACTATAAATAAAGTTATTTATAGTATCATGCCTACAATCAGAAAATCTCTACCTTACAATCAGCAAAACTTACCTTTAAAAAGGTACTCGATTACAAAATAACAAAAATATCAAAAAACACGACTGAATATCAGCTTTTTATGGTGAACAAACACATCACATAACCGACCATATAAAATAACTGAACGACAACGAACGAACGAACACGAACACTGAACACAGATTCACAGATAGCGCAGGATTTGTCAAAAGTCATGTTCCACCAATCACAATGCCGACATCAACGCCTCTGACAAAATGGAAGGAAAATAAATACGATTACATGTTTTTTATTAGAGTGCGCGGGGCATGAACCAAACTTTCAATATAATTAGTTAGCATGACGACGATCTTGGTTTCCATGACGATGATTCAAAACGACTGTTATTGTCTACCGATTTGACTTTCGAATATTATGTCAAAATAATTTTATTTCATCGAGCTGTCGCGTTAATTTCATTAAAACAGGAACACAATAAGATACATTTGAAATAAAATAGTAAATAATATCTAAATATTAGTTTATTGCATGTATTATAATTATTTTAAGGCCATATTAAAATATCTAAACGAGTGCGGAAAAGTAAAACGCGTGCGGAAAAGTAAAACGCGTGCGTAAATAGTAAATGTTTACTATTTTATTTAAATACCTAATTAATTGGTTTGGGTTTGCCAAGGTGTAAACATTTGAAAAAATTATTCCGGTAAAATTTGTGAAAATTGTGTAATTTGT
The DNA here is from genome assembly GCF_917563875.1 of Diabrotica virgifera virgifera. NCBI lineage: Eukaryota > Metazoa > Arthropoda > Insecta > Coleoptera > Chrysomelidae > Diabrotica > Diabrotica virgifera. Next base: position 222,084,571 of record NC_065448.1, on the reverse strand, counting down.
GAAAATTGTGTAATTTATAATGAGCGGGGATATACAGATTGAGTCACCACTAATGCGACGGAAGATAACAGCGAAATGGTAAAAATTTAAATTGAATAGTTTGTAAGTTGCTAAAAGCTACATTTTAAAATTATTTTGAAATATACAGGGTGTTCCAATAAATGGCGGCGTATCAAAGTTATATTTTTTCTTATGGAACACCATGTATTTTATTGAATTTTTTAATTGTCCCCAAAAAAATAAGGTATAGTTTCATAAGGCTTCCCTATACCTATGTACAGAGTGTTCTGAGTTATGTTGACTTTTCTTAAAATGTAAAGTTTTAAAAGAAGGCTTATTCTCAAGTTATTTACGAAATTATAAAAACATTACTTTTACATGTAAATAGTTGGATATTGGTTGAAGGTATTCCATGATTAAGAATTACACATTTATCTACGGGGTGTTCAAAATTTACAGTTTCATTAGTGGAGTCATGTGTCGTTTGATGCTTATTTTAAATGGAACACCATGTATATTAATAAATAATTATACTAAACAAATTTACCTCTTTCGAATGGTATATGGATGTCCTATACCTAGGTGTCATAGTTTTTGTGTAATTTACAATAATTATTTAAATTCTTAATCTGTAAATCGATTTTAAAACAAAAGATGTAGTTAATTCGCTGGTACCTATGACTAATGTGATTCCTAATACAATTCCAATTTCCAATTTTTTTGTATATGCGTGTCCGCGAAGATTATAACTCCCAAAATATTTATAACGAAAAGATTTAGTTCATAATAGATGCCGACGAAAACAATTATTTCCCTTTCTGTTTCTGTTTCTGCCGACGAAAACAATTATTTCTGAGAACTTGTTAATAATTAAAATTTTCGTGGACCCACAAACAGAAATTATGTTTTTTGCTGATACTCCTCAAAAAATAAATTTTTTAGTTAACACTTTATTAGGGATTATAATTTTCACAATTATTATTATCGAAAATAATATTTTTCGCGGCGTTCATTGAAAGTTCTATTCTTAACAGCATTTTTCGGAGTTATACTTTTCGTAGGCGGCGGCGAATTAATGTCATTGTATGACATTGTCATTTTATGACAATACGGTCTGGTAACTATCTTATAATTAATTAATGCATTCCATGCTTGATTATTACACATTTATTTACAGGGTGTTCAAAATTTACAGTTTCATTATTGGATTATTTAATGTAACATAATATGATGGTTATTTTATTAGAACACCATGTATATTAATCAAGGATTATACTAAACACAGGTTGTTCCTCTTTCGAATGGTAATATGGTATATGTTCTGTAACTAAAAGGAGTCATAGTTTTTGCGTAATTTACAATTTTCTTAAACGGTACATCGATATTAAAAATATTTATAGTCACTCTCGATTTTTAAACCGATCATCTTGGCATAGTTGTTATAGATAGAGTGTAGTTGTAAATAAATATGTAGATATATTTTTATTTGCTGATTTGTAAAATAAATTTTTTAGTTATTAAGTAATAATATTCAGAAAATAACTAAATACAAAATGAACCACAACTTACTATAAGTAAAAAATTATCAGTTATGTAATACATGTTCAAAATGTTTATACAACATGCGATTTTAAATGATTTGTTTACATTATTTTTAACATAGCTGGTGTTATAGACGCAAAAGCGTTTGAAATTCTTAATTTCATAAAAATATCATCTGAAGTAGTAGGGTAGGAAGTGTAGCATTTACAATATTTTTAATATAACCCCATTTAAAAAAATTCATCTTAGTCAATCCTGGTGACCTAGATGGCCAAATATATGGACCGAATATATCTATCCATTTATTTCTAAATTTTATGTTGAGGTTGTTCTTAACATCACGTAAAAAATAAGCAGGAGCTCCGTCCAATTGGAGCCACATGTTTGTTCGCACGCTAAGTGGAAGGTTTTAAAAAGGATCCAAAAAACTTAATTTAAGAAATTTAAAAAAGCTGCTTTATTCAGATTTTCGTCAAAAAAATATGGATCGATAACGTACTCGCTCAGAATACTGCCCCAAACATTAACACTTCATCGGTGTTGGTGATCAACAATAAAATGTTTGTTTACTGTATCATAATAAAATGAAACCTATGTCTATTAACTAGCCGATTATTATGAAAAGTAGGTAGATTCGTCTGTACACAATACATTCTTAAAAAAAAATCAGCATCTTCTCCAAATTCTTAAGTCTATAAACGAAAAGTTAAACGTTCCAGTTCTGTCTAATGCTGGTGTAGTTAAGTTTTATACGGATGATAGTGGTTTTTCTTATGTATTCTACATACACTCGTTTGACTGATTTCCAATTGACTCGAAATTTTTCACGTACTAGTATTTGGGTTTTCCGTAACAGAAAGCAGGACATCAAGTTCGTTGATGTCATTAAAAATAAATGGTTTATTTTTATTTAACTTTTCGTACCTATGCAACATTACCAGTAGCACGGAATCTATCGAGAAATCTCTCAAACACGTCCTTTTTTGGGTGTCTTCTATCAGGATACCTTTAAGCGTAAACTTTAGAAGCTAAGAGACAATTATAAAAATATTCCCCAATGAAAAGTAGCATGTCTACTCTTTCATAGATATCGTGATTATTCATTTTTAGGAATGGATATTATTTGTAGGGATTATTTGTGGGGATTTTTTGTGGGGATTTATGGTCTGGGGATTTTTTGTCCAGTGATAATTTGTGGGGATTTTTTTTCCGGGATCATTTGTCCGGGGATTATTTGTCCTAGCTTCGCCTGCGATGTCTCCAGACATGAACCCCATTGAACGTGCATGGGATGTGCTCTCCAGAGCTCTTCATGCCCGAAGGAATCCTTCTAGAATCCATCATGAACTCACAATTGCATGTAGAGAAGAATTGGAAAATCTGCCAGAGGAAATGATTGATCGAGTTATTAACATTACTAAAGCTCGAATCCAGGCTTGCATCGATGCCCTTGGTGGAAATACATGAGTTAAAATTGTTAAGTACATTTTACTTAGAAATAAATATTTTAGTTTTAGTTTTTTATTTATTAAATAAAATAGTGTATTTTTGAAATAAAAAATATCTGTCAACATTATGATATTTTTTTAATAAATTGTCAGTAGTAATTGCACAAGAGCTCTAAAATTATCGAATTTTTCCCGAGTGACACTTTGACAGTATTAATTTCACGACCCGAAGGGGAGTGAAATTATGTCAAAGTGTCACGAGGGCAAAAATTCGATAATAATTTTAGAGATCGAGTGCAATTTGTTGCGATTTTTTCATGAATAATACTGTTCAAAACCAAAATTTTATTGTAATTTATTTATGTAAGTACAAATTAGTTGTTATAAATACTGTACTGTTAACACAGTTGTTATAAATATTTGACATTTAAAAGTCATCACTTTTATAATTTTTAAAACATTAATTGTCATTAATGTCACTGAATGTATTTTTTCGTAGCAACGAAGGGCATCTGACGTAATATACTTGACGACGCACGTGATATTATCAAAAATTATCGGGTATAATATCACAAGAGAGTGAGAATAAATTGAAAATAATGTGACAGTTTTTCGAAAATTTGTTGTCTGACAATAGACACGAGAGCCAACAAATTTGAGTAAACATGAAGCATTACTTTCTTATTTATTCTTAGTGTCGTGTGATATTCGTAAGATTATTTTTTAATACGTATATTATGCATATTTTCTTAAATGTGACAGTTGTCAAAACTAGGAAACTGGTTTCCATTAAACAGAAACAATCTACTTAAAAAAATTATATTGGTAATTTTCTACAGTAGATAATTCTCAGTATAATTTTAATCTGATTGGACAGAATTAAACACGTGATCAAATATCTTACTATACGATTGGAAGTTAAAATCATCAAAAAATAATCAGTTTAATTTTTATTTCTGTAGCTTTCTATTGGTCAGAATCTCCTATGAATGAAATACTCTACAATAGTAGTTTCTGAAATAGTTAAAAATAGCGAAAATTTTGTGTGATTGATGCATAACTTTTGAAACTATGTGTAAGTATAAGTAGTAAAGCACATATTTCCAAGTTTTTTTAAGAAAAAGCCAAATGCCGAAAGGTAACTTCCAAAAGAACAACATAGTTTCATGTTTCTGTAACTAGTTTATAAACAAACCCAAATACCCGAGATTTCCTTTCGTTACAAATTCCGTCTGAAACGAGAAAGAACACAAAAGAAGCGCTAGTTTGGATGTCTTACCTTGCAAATTTACCATGCTAGATTTTATTCCCTATCTCGCAAAATATTCAAAAAGTCTTGAAATGTTTGCGTTCAAAGCGTGTCCACGGAGTTGTTGTCTTTAAGGATTTAAAACGGGGTTATGGCTGGTTATGTCTTTTATCGCTCAGAATAAAAAAACGCAAGGTTGTTATCTAAGACATTAGGTATATATTTAAATAAAAACGTGGCACAACATTAATTAACCACTACCCCAGGAACACTGGGGTACACTACTGGATCAGTTTAAGTACTTGACACACTTTCAAACGAATTTTATTCAATTTCAGACAAGAATGTATACTATCTCCACAATTATTCAATATATATCTGGGGAGCATATTATGAGAAGAGCACCTGAAGGATGAGAAAAGTGCATCTCAAAATGGTCATAAAATAAACAACCTACGTTTCGCAGATGACACAGCCCTTATGACAATATGCAAAAGACCTCTGCATGAGTTAAAAGACATGACCAGAGACAAAGACCTTTGGAGACGGACAAGATATCACGTCGACCACTATACTCTCTCCAGGGGGTCAGGATTGAAGAGAGACCATAGGAAGGAAACGAAACATGCTGAAACATCAACATAGTTTTTTGCTGTTTTTGTTTCACCGGGTATACTTAAATTATACAAAGGTATACCAAATTTTGCTAACCTACAACTGACGATGCATCAAACAACAGTCTATTATTTAATACAATGAACCATAAGTTTCGTTCTTTGAAAATGCAATTATTTGAGCATTTATGACACCCACACACGTCGCGTGGTTAATTGCAAAACAGATTATGGTAGTCCTTCTAAATCGTCCACTTGATACAGGGTGAGTCATGAGGAACTGTACATACTCCTACCTCGTATAGAGGCCCCTATGGGGAATAACAAATGACCATTAAAAAGTGTCTGCTCCCATTGTTTAATAATATACAGGGCGAGTTTCGCATTATGACAGAAATTTGTATTCGTCATAATTTTTGAACGGTCAGATCGATGTGTCTCCTATTTTGGTCAATCGTTACACTATTACCACCTACTCAACTGATTTATTCAAACTAGAAAAAAAATCAGGTCCGGCTTCAAAAAAATTAGTTTGTTTGGGTCTTAGAAAAAATTTCACCCTGTATACGCTTTTTGAAAACTATAATATGAATTTTACAAATTAAACAAATAGGCAATTAAAATGACATATTTATTTTTTTCCGCACACGATTACTTAATTTTTTATAAAATAATCAAATTTGAGTATGAATTAAAAGTTTTGTAAAGTGAACCATAAATTTAAAAAAAAATAACTTTTATTACAAAAATTAATTTTTTTTGAACAAATATTTAACTTATGTTACCACCCAATCAACTGATTTATACAAACTAGAAAAAAATCAGGCCCGGATTTAAAAAATTAGTTCGTTTTGGTCTTAAAAAAAATTTCACCCTGTATACGCTTTTTGAAAACTCTAATATGAATTTTACAAATTAGACAAATAGGCAATTAAAATGGCGTACTTTATTTTTTCCCCACACGATTACTTAATTTTTTATTAAAAAATCAAATTTGTCAAAATCGGAATTATACCATAAAAAAAATTAAACAACGTTTTTCTCAAAATTAAAAGCTGCACAATTTTTTTTCTATACCACGTCTAGATCTAAAACCCATAACACTTCTCTTTGGACTCTATAGTTTAACATAGACGTGATCAAATAGATAAATCTTAAATTTTTTCACTTAATTTTTGCGATTTAACTTTGCAATTCACGAATCTGCACCTTTTATTTTTAAAAATTCATAACTTTTATAAGAAGACGGAAAGTCTACAACAATTTTCATATTCACAATGGTAAAAAGATATTATGTGCTGTAAAATTTCAGAAAAAAAATATTAAAATGGAACAGAGTTGTAGCGGGTTAAACCGTGATTTCATTTTTTTTTTCAATATTAGGTTAAAATTCCGATTTTGACAAACTTGATATTTTTTAATAAAAAATTAAGTAATCGTGTGGAGAAAAAAATAAATATGCCATTTTAATTGCCTATTTGTCTAATTTGTAAAATTCATATTAGCGTTTTCAGAAAGAGTATATAGGGTGAAATTTTTTCTGAGACCAAAACGAACTAATTTTTTAAATCCAGGCCTGATTTTTTTCTAGTTTGTATAAATCAGTTGATTGGATAGTAACGTAAGTTAAATATTTGTTCAAAAATTTAATTTTTATAATAAAAGTTAATTTTTTTTTTAATCTGGTTTCTAGTAAATATTGTTCACTTTACCAAACTGTTAATTATTCATAGTCAAAGGACATCGCACACATCTTATGGAAAATATAATGTCACTCAAATTCAATAAAATTTATACGAATAGATTTTAAATTAACGGTCAAATCTTATCATTGCGTCAACTCCATATTTTCAATAATAAGAGCAGAAATTGATATAAATAAATCTGAAATCAAATGGATACGTACATAAGTTAGAGAGAGAAAAAATATTTTATAATATCCAAATTGTCGGTACTCCATAAATCAGCGGATTAGTTTTACTAATCCGCTTAGGCCCAGCGGGGTTTAAGCTCTTTTGAATAGCACCCAGAGCAATAGTAACTGACACTTTTAAGATATTTAACAGATTGTAACTGACACTTTTACTGACTAAAAAAATTTGATTTCGATAAACTTTAATTGCAATTTGCGCCGTAATTAATCATAATTAAGAGTTGGCGCAATGATAAGATTTGACCGTTAATTTAAAACGAATCTATTCGTATAAATTTTATTGAGTTTGAGTGACATTATATTTTCCATAAGATGTGTGCGATGTCCTTTGATTTTTTTATAAAAAATTAAGTAATCGTGTGGGGAATAAAATAAATATGCCATTTTAATTGCCTATTTGTCTAATTTATAAAATTCATATTAGAGTTTTCAAAAAACGTATACAGGGTGAAATTTTTTTTAAGACCAAAACGAACTAATTTTTTAAATGCGGGCCTGATTTTTTTCTAGTTTGTATAAATCAGTTGATTGGGTGGTAACATAAGTTAAATATTTGTTCAAAAAAAAATTAATTTTTGTAATAAAAGTTATTTTTTTTTAAATTTATGGTTCACTTTACCAAACTTTTAATTCATACTCAAATTTGATTATTCTATAAAAAATTAAGTAATCGTGTGCGGAAAAAATGAATATGTCATTTTAATTGCCTATTTGTCTAATTTGTAAAATTCATATTATAGTTTTTAAAAAGCGTATACAGGGTGAAATTTTTTCTAAGACCCAAACGAACTAATTTTTTTGAAGCCGGACCTGATTTTTTTCTAGTTTGAATAAATCAGTTGATTAGGTGGTAATAGTGTAACGATTGACCAAAATAAGAGACACATCGATCTGACCGTTCAAAAATTATGACGAATACAATTTTCTGTCAAAATGCGAAACTCGCCCTGTATATTATTAAACAATGGGAGCAGACACTTTTTAATGGTCATTTGTTATTCCCCATAGGGGCCTCTACACGAGGTAGGAGTATGTACAGTTCCTCATGACTCACCCTGTATAAAAAATATAAATCCACTCGCTAATCAACCGCTGTTCAGAGTATACACAAACAAATTCAGAATACATTTTGACATTTTACACTTCCTCTATTTTAGTGCTGTTTTACTTAATTGTAATATTCGTGTGACAGTAAATCACTCGTCTGTTAATTACTAAACATTACTTCAAATTATATTTTCCGTCCGGTGCTTTAATTTGGTAGAAATTTACCAGTCGAAAAAATACTTCAACCCATCTTATGTTTGTGAGATTAGAACAAAATCCGCACAAAGCATTTAAAACTAGAAAAATTACTAAACAATAAAAAATTACTTACTTATACAATTCTGTTTATTTCCCATTTGGGAAAAAAGTAATTTTTAAAAGGCTGTACAGGTGCTTTATCAATACTTAGAAGGAGTTTTTAGTCTCACTACCATCGTAAAGTTTCAAATTTTCATGTTGGGAAAAATGTTGTTAATTGTTTACTTACAAATAGTTGATGCAGATTGAAGTACAATTTTACTTTATAAACAATTTCATTATCTGCTCCGTTTTTACCTTTACAAAAAAAAACAAATTACACCATCTGAAAGGTTATGAAAAAACAGATCCTAAAAAAAAGTTCGTAAAAAAAAGTTTGTACGACCCATAGCAACAAAGATATTATTTTTTTGAATTCACAGTGAAGATTCAGTTTTTCATTCAAAATTTAAAAAGTTTGAAACGTGGCCCATATACTGGTATGAAGTGCCAAAGCATTCCTAATGTTGTTAAGGTGTCTGTTCAGTTTCTCGTTATCTTGGGTGTTTGAATCTAATCAACCATCTAATCTTGGCAACAACGCTCATACATTTTCCCCTCGTAGCGCCACCACTTGACCTGTTTTTGGCCAACCTTTTGAACCTACGAGAGCCTACGCACCTAAACACACCTAAAACTAGTGATGTTGATTATAGTTACTTTCGAGTATTCGTTACAAACCGTTACTTTTGTATAAAGTAATCATTTACAGCATTCGTTACTTTGATTACTATGATTACTTTTGTATTTGAGTACCGGTAATCATAATATGAAATAATCATGATATTATCGAAAATCGTATTTCTCAGTAGGTAGGTATTTTGTATCGGTATTCCGATAAAACAAGTAATTTACAGTATTCGTTACTTTGATTACTATGATTACTTTTGCTACTTTTGTATTTGCCCCGCCTAAATGCCTTGGTCCAATTCTAATAAAACCAATGCAATACATACAAAATTAAAGTTTTTGATCATACTGTAGAAACATTATCATTTCCAGATTTTTCCGGCCAGTCTAGAAAGTAATCAAGTGTACTGGTTGTAGATACAATAGTCGTTACTCGCTCTGATACGACTGATACGAAGTAACGGGGTAATCAGAGTAATCAAAGTAGATACAATAGTCGTTACTCGCTCTGATACGATTGGTACGAAGTAACGAAGTAATCAGAGTAATCAAAGTAACGATTTGCCTTTCTGTATGGTAATCGTTACTTTCGGTATTCGTAAGTAACGAGTACTTTGTAACAAATAGTTACTTTTTCAACATCACTACCTAAAACTCGAACTCTTAAAATTCTAACCGCCGAGCGAGGTAGTCGCTCTCCCAGAGCACACTGATTTTAAAACTGTAAGTTATACGTTTTCATTACGATTCAGAGCAAATAAATGATCTCAACCACTTGTTAACATCGACATACCATTCGATAATGTTTTTGTAGGCATAATATATTCATATTGAAGTACTAGCAGTGTTTTAAATCATTACAATAATAAAATAGAACCTCTACCTATGGAATACAACACTTTCGAAGGAACCACAATTCATCTGAGAAACAGCTGTACCGGTTGTTTCTGTACCCGGCTCCAGAAGTAAGCCACACTTGGACGATTAGAAGCCCTATTCGTTCATTGAGATAAGAGATCTCCTACAAAGTTTGTTGCATTGTCACTGTAGGTACAGTAGGAAAAATGAAAGAATACCCATGAACGAACATATAATACACGCTGTATTTTCCTGTCACCGTGTCATACAAAAAATTGGCCAGCGGAAGTACATGTAATAATTATAATTACATGTATTTGCGGTGAACAACTTTCTTTATGACACGGTGACAGGAAAGTACAGCGTGTTTTATATGTTCGTTCATGGGTATTCTTTCATTTTTCCGACTGTATATGTGAGCTGCACTGAAGTGAATCTCCGTTGTAATATCACTTACTACTTCGAGGTTTACACCTCTTGTAGTTAGGCATACAAATACTGCCATTATCCTTTATAGTTCTTGTGCCCTCTTCCTTTGCTTACTCTTATCTTGATTGGCCCGGCGTAGTCTACAACAGTATTAGCAAAATGTTGATCTTGATTGCTTCTCGCTCTCGGTAAACTTCCCATTAATTGTTGAGTTGTTTCAGCATTGTATCTTTTACATTTGACACAAGTACCTATTTATTTTTTTACGAGCGTGCAAAAATGTGTACTTTTACACATTTTTGCATTTTAGTTTAGAAAGTTTTACTTTTCCGCACGCGTGTTACTTTTTCGCACGCGTTTTACTTTTCCGCACGCGTTTTACTTTTCCGCACGCGTGTTAATTTAGATATGTTAATATGACCTTAAAGTAATTATAATACATACAATAAACTAATATTTAGATATTATTTACTAATTTATTACAAACACCCTTTTCAAATTACCTCCTAGGCGATTATATACATGGACATCTCCACAACATACCAAAGAAAAAATAGTGAGAAATCAAATAGACTACATTCTGATAGCAAGGAGGTATCGTAATGCTGTTAAATGTACTAAGACGTACCCAGGAGCTGATATAGGCTCAGATCATAACCCGGTAGTTACTGTGATAGAGGCGAGACCAAAAAAGATTAGGAGACCACACAGAAAGACACTAGATTTAGATAAACTTAGAAATAAAAATATACGACAAGAAACAGGAGAAGAAATAAATGAAAACCTCAGTTCAGTGCAACAACAAATTAATGATACGGATAACGTTAACCAAAAATTAAAGTACATAAATACAGCTATACAAACAGCAGGAAAGAAACATCTGACAAAAACAACAACAAAGAACAAGGGGTGGATGACACAGGACATACTAGACTTGATGGAACAAAGAAGAAAGATGAAGAATTACCTAGACAAATACAAAGAAATAAACAAACACATAAAAAAGAGAATAAAAGAAGCCAAAGAGGCGTGGATTAAAGAACAGTGTGAAGAAATGGAAACCTATGAGAAAAAGTACGATGCGTTCAATATGCACAAAAAAGTAAAAGAGATAACAGGAAGCATAAAGAAATGCGAAATAGGTAAACTTAAAGACAAAGATGGAAATCTTATTGTAGATCTAGAGAATAAAATAAAAAGATGGACAGAATACCTGAATGAATTATTTGAAGACGATAGAAACAACTTAACTCAGATAATCAATGCAACTGGGCCAGACATATTGAAAGAAGAAGTAGAATACGCAATAAGAAACGCTAAAAATGGAAAAGCAAACGGACCTGATAAAATCCCTACAGAACTGCTGAAGCTTTTGAATGATAAATCCGTAACCATAATATTGCATATATTCAATACAATATACAGTACTGGTATAATACCGCAAGAATGGTTGCTGTCTACGTTTGTCACCATACCGAAGAAAACTAAGGCAATGCAATGTTCAGATCATCGAACAATCTCCTTGATGAGTCACCTGCTTAAAATATTTCTTAGAGTCATTCACAACCGAATCTATCAAAAACTAGACATCGATATTAACGATACACAGATGGGATTCAGAAAAGGATTAGGTACAAGGGATGCTCTCTTTGCCTTGAACGTTCTAACACAGAGATGCCTAGATGTTAACCAAGAGGTACACGCCTGCTTTGTAGACTTTGAAAAGGCCTTTGACAAAGTACGCCACAGTAAACTCAAAGAAATCCTGGAGAGTAAGAACATTGACACCAGAGACATACAAATAATATTAAATCTGTACTGGAATCAGCGAGCTAATATAAAAATAGAAGAACAAACATCAGACGAAATAGAAATACGTAGAGGAGTACGACAGGGTTGTATATTGTCACCGCTCTTATTTAATATCTACAGCGAACAAATATGCCAAGAAGCTCTCTCATATGCAAACGAAGGGATAATAGTCAATGGAGAAGTTATCAATAACATTCGATATGCTGACGATACTGTGATAATGGCAAGAACAGCGGAAGATCTACAACATTTAGTTGAAACTATGAATGAGATATGTAATAACTACGGCATAAGGATGAACGTCAAAAAAAACCAAATATATGACCTTCAGTAAGAATCCAATAAATGACACTAGTATCACAATAAACGGTACCCAACTTGAAAAAGTAAACGAATACAAATACTTGGGAACCCTTATCAATGAAACAGGTGACCAAAATCACGAGATAAAAAGACGTATCGAAATTGCCAGGTCTAATTTAATAAAAATGAAAAAATTATTTTGTAATCGTGATATTAGTATTCATCTACGAACTAGAATGTTAAAATGCTATGTATTCAGTACTTTGCTCTACGGTATGGAGTCATGGACTCTTAAACAGAGGAATATTAAAAATCTTGAAAGCTTTGAGATGTGGTGCTACCGCCGTATACTACGAATAAGTTGGGTGGATAAAATTACAAATGAAGAAGTAATACGCAGAATAAATAACGAGCCAGAAGTTCTACGGAGTATAAAAAAGAGAAAACTTGAATACTTAGGCCACCTGATGAGAGGACAAAAGTACACATTCCTACAAAATATAATGCAAGGAAAAATCCAAGGACGAAGAGTGGTTTGGCTGTACCACTAACGAATTGTTCAAAACAGCAGTAAATAAAATTAGAATCGCCCTAATGATATCCAATCTCCGATAGGAGAGGCACTCAAAGAAGAAGAAGACTAATTTATTTCAAATATATCTTACTGTGTTCATGTTTTAATGGAATTAACGCGAGAATTCGATGAAATAAAATAATTTTGACTTAGTATTCGAAAGTTAAATCAGTAGACAATAACAGTGGTTTTGAATCGTCGTCATGGAAACCAAGATCGTCGTCATGCTAACCAATTATGCTGAAACTTTGGTTTTGACAACCTTGTCAAAGAATTAATTTGTGTATGTATTTTCATATTAATTAAATTAATTGATTAAGATTTGGTCATTTTTAAAGACTTGTAGAAAAAATATTGTTCCTAACGCTTGCAGAAAGTAACTTTTCCGCACTCGACTGCTTGCCGAACTCCCGCTTCGCGTCGTTCGGCAAACTGCAGTCGCGTGCGGAAAAGTATGACTTTCTGCACTTGTTAGGAAAATAACTATTTTTCTCTTGCTGCTCTTTTTATATGCCTGATCCAAAATCTTTTCTTTATGTTGTGTAGTGTTTGTTGTGCATGCAACGTCTTTGCCTAAATTTACACTACTACATAAGAATTACACTAAGTAGAGACACCCCTGAGGTGTTATTATATCTAGATTATATACCTATAAATTGTGTTCACGTGATTCATGCATTTGTTCACGTTTAACTTTTAGTTGATTTAACTGTAATTCTATCTCGCATGCATCATGTTCTATTTGAATATCTATACCAATAAAAGCGGTTTTCCATTTTATGGAAATTAGAGATATTACAATAGCAGCAGCATTAATGTTGAGCAATTAGCTGGACGAATTGTATCATTACCATAAAACAAAAAGGATAATATATAATTTAGGTGTGGTAGGAGAGTAATACTTGTGTAAACACATACTGTTTACATGCTCCCGTTTGTTTTTTAGCCCGCGCGCGGAATAATGCTCATCTATGCCTTGTAAAAGTTCACGTTTCACTGATTGCGAATACATTTACCTTGCAAATTAGTTTATAATCTAATTTCACAACTATTCTAATCAAATCGAGTAAAAATAGAAACTTAAATAATGGTAATCTACAAACAAGTTATAAAACCAGTATGGACGTATGGTATCCAACTGTGGGGATGTACAAAAAAGACAAACTTAAAAATAATACAAACTTTTCAAAACAAAGTATTAAGGGGCATAGTTAACGCACCCTGGTACATCCGTAATGACGATATCCACAAGGATCTACGAATGGAGCCCGTCGACAAAGAAATCCGAAAACACGCAGAAAGTCATGAAAAAAGACTTCTTCTCCACGAAAATATTGAGGCCATCCAGCTCCTGGACAACTCAAACCAGAAAAGAAGACTGAAGAGGACCAAACCTCACGAGTTGGTGTAGTGTGCGACAAAGCTAATAGCGGAGCATTGCGCGACTAGTGTGCAAGCAACGTGTTGGTGTAGTGCGTGATAAAGTGAAAAGCAGAGCTTTGTGTGATAGTGCGCAATCAAAAAGTGCGCCAGTAATAATAAAGACAACTAAGAAGACATCAAAGGGTGACTCTTAGATATTAAGTAGTTAGTAAGATAGGATAGATAAAAAGTTACTCATTGGTCAAAGACCAGATTGTAGCACTTAGCAAATAAAAAAAAAAAATAAAAATAATGGTTCATCCGGCTTTTATCACTATGAAGAACATACTGCATGAAGAAAATATACTGCAGAAGATGAGGAAAAATTGATGAAACCTCTATCTATACTCTGGGTATTGAGTCGTTTCGTTTCTGATTCGTTTATAGTGGTTGTATGCCTATTGTGTTTGTTTTGTTCTGCATTGTAAAAACGCTTTCTCCTTTTCTTCACATCCTTCACTTCCTCTCTAAACCATGTAGTCCAGTCGCAACATGGGGGGTCCCGTGGGAACTTTTAGCTCGCCGCGATTTGATGGTGGTATTATAGGTTTTTTGGGTCGCTGAATCCAATGGAAGTGGTCTGGAAGCCCAAATGTGGTGCGTTTAATTGTTATTAACAAATTATGGTGAAATTAGGTGTTTTCAGGAATTATTAGAAGCCCTGTAAATAAATGGATAGTGTTAAGGTCTTCTCTGGTGTATTTTTGGTCGCTGAATCGAATGCGACTATAATAGTCGCAATTACTCAAAATATGTTCTTATTTTTGTAATGACAAAATAATTGTTTATTCGCCGAAAAGCTCGAAATGCGCCATCTACAGCAAGTTTGTAGTCTTTTGCATAGTATTTTTATACGCTAAATCGATTGCCGCTAGTCGTGATAGCTTAAACCACGTTCCGACTTTGTTATTAATAAATTATTGCAAAAATAACGGTTTATAGTACGTTCACTCACGGTTTTTGCTCTATATTTTAAAAAACCACTTGAATCGACATGAAATTTGGAATACACGTAGCTAACATGTCAAACAAAACAAGTGATATTGTGCCGATGTCTGCTTTTACCCCGGGGCTGAGTTTCACCGATTTTCGAGGGTGAAAAAAGAAACCTTTAAAATAAGTCCGACAGTGGATAAACTGATTAATTCTAAGCAACTTTTGTTCTATACAGTTTTTTCACTAAGTCAATACTTTTTGAGTTATTTGGTTTTTTTTGTTGAAAAATGAACATATTCACTTGCAAATAACTCGAAAAGTATTGACTTTGATTGAGTGAAAAAACTGTATAAAATAAAAGTTGCTTAGAATTAAACAGTTTATCCAATTCCGGACTTATTTTAAAGGTTTCTTTTTTAATGTTGTTCTGAAGCTATTTTCTTGTGGCATTTTTATAATCAAGTATATTTAAATGGGAAATAAGCCACAATTTTACCTAAAAATGATTTTATTAACGTTTCGACGCCCAAGTCGGGTGTCGTTGTCAAAATACAAAATAATACTAAATAAATAAAAATGTTGTTGCTTAGTAAAAAATTCTTCTAATAATTTATTTAATCTGACTCATTTATATCGGCAATTCAGACACGTATTATACATTTTAAAGTAGACGACTTTAAAATGATATTGCCAATATTGATGAGTTGCGTTCCTGGGACGACTTTACTTCTTTTTTAACCACGAAACGGGGTGAAAATCACCCCCAGGGTAAAAGCACACATCGGCACAATATCACTTGTTTTGTTTGACATGTTAGCTACGTGCAAGTCAAATTTCATGTCATTCCAAGTGGTTTTTTTTTAAATTTAGAGCAAAAACCGTGAGTAAACGTACATTAAACCGTTATTTTTGCAATAGTTTATTAATAATAAAGTAGGAACGTGGTTTAAGCTATCACGACTAGTGACAATCGATTTAGCGTATAAAAATACTATGAAAAAGACTACAAACTTGCTGTAGATAACGCATTTCGAGCTTTTCGGCGAATAAACAATTATTTTGTTATTAACAAAATAAGAACACATTTTGAGTTATCGCCACTAGTCGCATTCGATTCAGCGGCCAAAAATACACTACAGAAGACCTTAACATTATCAATTTATTTACAGGGCTTCTAATAATTCCTGAAAAACACCTAATTTTAGCATAATTTGTTAATAACAATTAAACGCACCACATTTGGGCTTCCATACCACTTCCACTGGATTCAGCGACCCAAAAAACCTATAATACCACCATCAAATCGCGGCGAGCTAAAACTGCCCACGGGACCCCCTATGTTGCGACTAGACTAATGGGGTTATCTTTTTTGATAGATAGATAGATAGATAGATACGTTTATTGACAATTTTTACATAGTAAACACTACATGTCATGTCACAATATAAATAAGTCACTTTTGTATACATAGGAAATAACTAAGAAATAATACAAGAACACATAATATAGCGTGAAAAATAGAAATATAGAAATATAAAAAAAAACAATTCAATTAGGTGTAATATAGTTTTCATAAAAACGACCACACTAGGAGCTCAAACAAACAAATTCCTGTATACTATAGAAACAGAAGTGTTTTGCTAATTTATAAAATTGTTTAGAATTCATTGCCTTAATATCAATATTTTTGTTTAGGTTTAAAAAACAATTATACAGATTATAATCTATGGTATTAAGTTGTGTAACACACAATCTGGAATATGGTATAATGATACGACGTTTGTTTCTTGTATTATACTGATGTTGATCAGCATGTGTTTTTACATCTTGTATATTATTATGAACAGTTAACAAAGTTTCAAATATATATATTGAAGGTAAAGGAAGAATGCCATACTTTTTAAACAAGGGTTTACAGCTGGCGCGATATTCCGCTGAGTCAATAATTCGGATTGCTGCTTTTTGAAAAGTGAAAACTTTATATGCATAGGACGAGTTTCCCCAAAGAAGTATGCAATATGTCAGGATACTATGAACCATTCCAAAATAAACTGACCTAAGAATATCTCGACTCACAGAAGTAGCCAACCTGCGCATAGCAAAAATCTGTGAGGCGAGCTTCTTACACAATCCTTCAATATGGTGCGACCAGTTCAACCTTGTATCCATAGTAACACCTAGTAACTTTACTGGTTCAGATGGTTTAACCCATCTATCAGAACTAAATACTATTGTCTGGGTTTTCTGCTCGTTTAACTTAAGTTTGTTACAGTTAAACCAGGATTTAGATTTTTCTAATATTTCCTGACTATAATCAGCTTTACCTCTACATAATAATGTTGTGTCATCTGCAAAAAGAACACAGTTGGTGTTATCCAAGGCACTTGGTAAATCATTTATATATATCAAGAATAGCAGAGGTCCCAAAACTGATCCTTGTGGTACTCCAGTTGAAACTGGTAAAGGATCAGATTCTTGATTATTAAATGCAACGATCTGTGTTCTTCCTGTAAGATATGATGTTAAAAGGTCGTGTATGGTACTCCTTATTCCATAGTATTCCAATTTTGTCAATAGTGTTTGAATATCCACACAATCAAAAGCTTTTGTAAGGTCACACATTAAACCATTAGTAGGTTCACCTGCATCAAGACCGTGAACAATATGTTCTCTTACTTCTAATAAAGCTTTAGTTGTTGAGTATTTTTTTCTAAAACCAAATTGAGAGCTAGATATAATTGATTTGTTATCCAAATAATTTGCTATACGATCTTTAATTAAGATTTCAAAAATTTTACTTATTGTTGGTACTATGGTAATAGGTCTGTAATTGTCTGGAGCATTTTTATTTCCTTTTTTATGAAGTGGAATTACTTTTGATATTTTGAATACATCAGGCCAGTAGCCCTCTTTAATACATTTGTTAAATATTATTGTGAGTGGTTCAATAATTGTGTCTAGCGATTCCTTAATAATTTTACTGTTAAAACCATAGTAGTCAACACATGAGGAATTTTTTAATTTGTGTATGCATTCTTTCACATCAGATGTTATTATTGGACACATAAAGAACGAACTCGACCTTCTAGGTAGCCTGCTAAGATAGTAGTTTATGTCATGCTCAGAGTTTCCTATTGATTTCGATATAATATCTGCTATATTTGTAAAGTATTGGTTAATCTCTTCTGGTGTTAATTTCAGATTAGACGTAGTATTTTCCTTATAGGTTTCTTTTTTAACAATACTCCATATTGTCTTGCTTTTGTTAGTGGATTTGTTAATTATGTTAGCATAAGCAGTACGTTTTTCAGCTTTAATTGCTTGCTTGTATTTCTTTCGCATTTGACAATATTTAATCCAATTGTCAATAGTATGTGTTTTTCTATAACTTGCTTTACAATCGTAGAGTTGTTTTCTTAAATTTCGAAGTTTGTGATTAAACCAATGAATAGCACGTTTTCTGCTATTCACGTTCTTTATGATATGTTAGTATTCGTTACTTTCCTATCTCCAAATGATTCTGCTGCTGCACTAAATATGTTATCTTTGAGTTTTCCCAGATTTCCTCGACGTTATCGTTTTCTGATATGTCAATCTCAGCCATATTCCTCTGATATTCCTTTTTTGTCTTCTGTGAAATCCGCATTTAGTCCCTATTCTGCATTTTTTAGCTGTTTAGTATATTTTTTAAGTGTAGGTATTTCCATTAAACACATGACCTATTTTCGGGTTACCCTCATATTAAATATTAATTACCACACTGCAGAGTCGACGCTTTAATAACTCATCAGGTAAGTAAATATTCACGGAAAGGTTACATATGTGAATTTTTGGAGTTATGGATGTATATAGCCTCAGGCTTATATCTGTTACCGTTTTATCGCATGATTTACGCTTAGGCCAGTTGTTGTTGTTCGAGTTTTATTGTTTACGTGTTTACTGAACAGCTTATCCAAGTGATCTATCGCTTTAGGAATGACGTTGAAACTTTTCGACGCGCCTTCACTTTATACGGAGTGGGTATATTTTTTATTTGTCGTTGTCGGTATTACTTCTAATTGCGTTATTTTTGATTGTATATCGTTTTAAGTATCAATTAAAAAAATATATAAAGGTAATAAACGCAAACAACAATGGATTCTTTCTCTTGAGGGAAGCTAGGACAAATAATCCCCGACAAATAATCCCTGACAAGAAATCCCCACAAATTATCCCTGGACAAGAAATCCCCGAACAAATAATCCCCGGGCAAAAAACCCCCACAACAAATCCCGGACAAATAATTCCCACAAATTTTTTTGGGCAAAATATCCCCATAAAAAATCCCGGACAAAAAATCCCCAAGAAATATTTGCTGCCGAATACTTCTCTAAAAGTTTTCCCGAAATTTTACGAAATTTCGAATTCCAATTCCATGCTGAAAACTTCAAATTTTACATGACAAAGGAGTGTGTTTTTTCAAAAATCGTGTGGAAGATATGGGGAATGAGC
The DNA here is from genome assembly GCF_917563875.1 of Diabrotica virgifera virgifera. NCBI lineage: Eukaryota > Metazoa > Arthropoda > Insecta > Coleoptera > Chrysomelidae > Diabrotica > Diabrotica virgifera. Next base: position 222,064,986 of record NC_065448.1, on the reverse strand, counting down.
TAAGGCCCCGTTCTCATGACACCGTTCTCTTAACGCGCCATTACAACTACATACATTTTACTTGAGACCGTTCATATGATGATGATGATGATGATGATGGTGATGTTTGGCATGGAAACTAGTCCATTTGCCACAGATTTTTGCATATTAATATAATCTTATTATAAGTTATTAATTATGGTATATTAAGAACTGAAACTTGACTGTTACAAATCTAAATTATATATCCGGAAGCGTATAGATGATTGCATACGAGTTCAAATATTGATTTCTGATTGAGTGACAGCAGATGGGTTATGTTTGCTGGAAGTTGCATCTTACTTTTTACAAGGTTTTCAGAAAATATATCTGAAAGCGTTTTATTCTTAAAACATCCAAAAAGGATGTGATTAATATCACACTGGGAAATATTATCGCATGAGCACTTTCCTGATTCAATAATGTTGAATCTAGCCAGGTGAGCTGGAACAGCACCGTGACTAGTTTTTAGTCTAACGATAGTTGCAGCTGATCGTTTAGTTATGTTATATTGAAATATATGTGGTAATTCTGTTAAGGATGGTAACACAGGATGAATCTTATAATAATGATTATTTGAAGTATTCGCCAATACTTTCCATCTGTCTTTCCAGTTATAGTTTATTTTTTCATTATGAAATTTGGTTAGATCCGTAACAGTGAAAATATATTCTTGTATACCAGAATGCGTGGAATTCTTAGCAAGCCCGTCTACTATTTCATTACCTTTTATCCCGCTGTGACTTTTTGCCCAAATAAATGTTACATTTTTGTTTCTAATTTTATGTTTAATTTCACATATCAGCTCACAGGTCTTACGATTTAATTCAATATTATTAAGTCCGCTAAGAACTGACTTAGAGTCCGAAATAATCACTCCATCTTGTATACCCTCGTGCTCCAGTCAATCCAGAGCTTTCCCAATAGCTACTGCTTCTGCGGTGTAAATAGAGCAATGCGAATGAAGTTTTATTTTAAATGACTTGTTTTTGGAAGGAATGTACACTGCAGACCCTACCTTTCCATCGTTAAGTTTAGAGCCGTCTGTGTAGATTATGGTTTTATTAGTGTATTCACTCAATATGGATTTCAATAAAGTGTTATTTATTTTAGATGATTCTGACTATTTCGGAAATATAATATTTAGTTTTTTGTAAATCGTGTCAAAATCTAATTTATAAAGTGGCTTGACATAGTTTGTTGCTAATGTAACCGGTAAATCATTGGTTTCCAGAAAAGTATCCGCTAACGGTGGAGAATTTTTAATTCTCCAGTAATTATTTACTAAATTTTGAATAGATAACTCATACAGCATACTCAGTAAGTCACTTGTTCTTGCTCTCAATTTTAGAACATATTTGGTTGCCAATAAATTTCTACGATTTTTTAAAGGCAGTTCATTACTTTCAGCCAGCAGCAGCGGACATGGTGTAGATTTCATAGCACCCAGAGTTATTCTCAAACTTTTAAACTGAATACGATCTATTTTTAGTAGATGCGTATTGCTTGCTGAACCGTATAATATACATCCGTAATCCAGAATCGATCGCCCGTAGGTCCTGTAGAACATCAATGATACTTTAGGATCGGCACCCCACTTTCTACCAGTGACACATTTTAGAAGATTTATACCTCTTTCACACCTTTTTTTTACATATTGGACGTGTTTCGACCATAGTAATTTAGGGTCTAAGATCATACCAAGATATTTATACTCATTGACAACTGGTATATCATATCCTGACAGGTGTAAACTATCAGGTGTACGTATCCTATGTCTCGTAAATATCATGATGGCAGATTTTTCTGGAGATATTATTAGGTCATGGTTTTTAGTCCAGGTATCCACCAGCTTCACGATGTGTTCCAGAACCCTTACACAATCATCATATGAATCACGGATGGAATAGATGCATATATCATCGGCGTACTGGATACATTTTATGGAATCTGTAAAAATGCCGTGTATACTCGCTGAAAATATAATAACATGAAATATATGCACCGTACACATCTAAATTACGTATCAATTATGCCTTTATCAATTCTACCTAATGCTTCTAGTTTCTTTTCCATTGTCACTACGTGTCACTACGTGACAATGGAAAAGAAACATTTTTACGTTTTGTTGCCATTACGTAGACGCAGATTGCAGAACGGAAGCGAACAATACGACTGTACTACACACAATACGGTCTCAATCGCAACGATGTTATGTCATTTAATATCAGTGAAGACTAAGACCATTGTTTAAAAAATAATTTTTTAATAGTCTTTTAGTCTTTTTTAAACAATGCTAAGACAGTTTGAAATAAATAAAGGATACTACAGGTGCCTTTTGTTTCCGATAACACGACAATAAACGTCTTGTGCCAGAGTCATTTTTACTATCGTATATATGTAGTTCAAATCACACAAATACCCATTACCACTCAAATATTATATTACATACATTTTTATTGTTGAAATGTTTGTCTGATAAAAATCGGTCCGGGTTAGCCGGACTTCCGGGTTATCGGGGGCCGACTTATCGGGGTTCCACTGTAGTTATAATCGGGCGTTATCAAAACGCGTGTTATCAAGCGCCTGTCAAGAGAACGGGGCCTTAGCTCATTCTCCATATCTTCCACGATTTTTGAAAAAAACTCACTCTTTTGTCATGTAAATTTTGAAGTTTCCAGCATGGAATTGGAGTTCGAAATTTGGTAAAATTTCGGGAAAACTTTTGGAGAACTATTCGGCAACAAATATTTCTTGGGGATTTTTTGTCCGGGATTTTTTGTGGGGATATTTTTTCCAAAAAAATTTGTGGGGATTATCTGTCCGGGATTTTTTGTGGGGATTTTTTTCCGGGGATTTTTGTCCGGGAATTTTTTGTCCAAAGATAATTTTTGGTCCGGGATTATTTGTCCAGGGATTATTTGTCCGGACCCCCGTTTACATGTAAACCGCCACCGATTATACGCTCGCCTACGACACGCCAACGTATCTACTATGTGGAGCAGTTTCAGGAGCGCGGAGCGCCAGCATAGTGGATACGTGCCTTGATACGACTATCCGTGACGAAAGTTGGCGATCACCATGGCAACCTTTATCTTATCTGCAGCAGCGCGGAAAAGCTTCACAGATGTTGTGTTGAACCAGGTTCTGAGGTTCTTTAACCAGGTAGTCTGAGCAGATTATCGGAGAATAGGCCATTTTTGGGAAAAGTTATTTACCAGCAATTTTATTGCTGGCATCGAATCTTATATATTTATAATCTTATGTATAATCTTATATATTAATAATATAGGTATGCAAAGTCCGCAGATAGTGTGCTACTTTTTTTATAAACAAAATGGTGCCCGAAAATCGTGTTTTTCTCAATTTTTGCTCTATAACTCCAAAGATTTTAACTTTACACCAAAAACACTCAAATAAAAATTCACCATAATTAAATTCTGCATAGAGACGTGTTTTTCCCGATTTACTTCGACGAAAATTTTCCCCGGAAAATGCGGGTTTTTCCAACAAAATCTTTAATTTTCAACTAAAATTTTAGATAAGTAATTGTTTATCAATAATTAAATAATTTGGTAATATAAAAGCTCTTTTCGTATAGATTATAATTCCAAAAGTCGATGGAAATTGAATGAACAGTTTAGCAACAATTGAATTGTTAATTAAAAATTTACGGTCGCTATAATAATCACAATAATTATGATACATAAGAATAACTATGATTTTTGTATAAAAAGACACTGTACCTATCGAAGTATCGAATGTACTTTACAGAATTGAAATGGGACTATTTAGCCGGCCTCAGGAATAGTTTAAAATTATAAACAATTTTTTGGCTTATAAACAAATAGAATATCTCGGGAAATATTAAATTAAATCATGAAAACGGTATTGAAAAAAAAAGCGGCAGGATGCTTCTTTTGAAAAGAAAAAACGTTTAATTGTAATGAGTGGTTCCTGAGATACAACCGGTCAAAGTTGACCGGCAGTTACAGCAAAGATATAAAAAATAGGATCATAATTTTCGAACCATCACCTTTTTATTTCGGTCCTCTTTCTCCACACCAATTTTCATATCTTTAAAATACTCACATAACATAATATTATTATAATAAAAACGAGTGAATATTACGAGTGAAAATTGCCAAAAATAGCAAAATTCCAATAAAAAATTAGGTTGGAGAAAATGTAATCTCAAAGTTCAAAATCGGCCTACGTTAAAAGAATGTATTTTCTCTGCTAGTTTTCTTTTCTTATAAATAAATTAATCTATTATAACAAAAAAAAGCAAGTTTGACATTGAATAATGCGTTAGTTAGATGGCTCTACTCGAGTTACTTGGGAACAAAAAAATAATGAAGAAAATTGCTCCATGGGAAGCCGAGAAAATGCATTTTTTTAACGTATACCGATTTTGAACTTTGAGATTATATTTTCTCCAACCTAATTTTTGATTGGAATTTTGCTATTTTTGGCAATTTTCACTCGTAATATCGATAGTTTTTATTATAATAATATATGTTAGGAGTATTTTAAAGTTATGAAAATTGGTGTGGAGAAAGAGGACAAAAATAAAAAGAAAGGTGATGGTTCGAAAATTATGATCCTATTTTTTATATCTTTGCCGTAAATGCCGGTCAACTTTGACCGGTTTTATCTCAGGAACCAATCATCACAATTAAACGAGATTTAATTAAATTTTCTTTTAAAAGTAGCGTCCTGCCGCTTCTTTTCCAATACCGTTTTTATGATTTAATTTAATTTAATATTTCCATATTCGATTTGTTTATAAGCCAAAAAATTGTTTATAATTTTAAAATATTCCTGAGGCCGCTTAAATAGTCCAATTTCAAATCTGTAAAGTACATTAGATAGGTACAGTGTATTTTATACAAAAATCATAGCTATTCTTATATATCATAATTATTGTGGTTATTATAGCGACCGTAAATTTTTAATTAACAATTCAATTGTTCCTAAACTGTTTATTCAATTTCGATCGGTTTCTGGAATTATAATCTATACGAAAAGAGCTTTTATATTACCAAGTTATTTAATTATTGATAAACAATTACTTATCTAAAATTTTAATTGAAAATTAAAGATTTTGTTGGAAAAACCCGCATTTTCCGGGGAAAATGTTCGTCGAAGTAAATCGGAAAAACACGTCTCTATGCAGAATTTAAGTACGGTGATTTTTTATTTGGGTGTTTTTGGTGTAAAGTTAAAATCTTTGCAGTTATAGAGCAAAAATTGAAAAAAACATGATTTTCGGTCGCCATTTTGTTTATAAAAAAGTAGCACACTATCTGCGGACTTTGCATACCTATATTAATATATACAATCATAAGATTCGATTTCAGCAATAAAATTGCTGGTAAATAACTTTTCCTTGTATTTTGCTAATTAGCTCAGAGTATGACTGGTATACTAGCAACATCTGAATAAAAACTCCAAGCATCTTCCAATTAAAATTTTTAATATTTGTTATTAAACATTATCTTGACGGAACATTTTTTAGGGTCCTCTTTGCGGAATTTTCTCTTTCGGTGTAGCCAATTTTCTGGAAGTAATTTTCGATTTTTCTGGCATTTAATTTACGCCTTTGTTGTTGAAGTAGGAATAAGCACTTATCTCTTGACTCGTTCCTAATTACTTTTACGACATCAAAAGCGTTTTGTGCAGCTTCGGCGTCGGCATCGAACTCTTTTCACAATTTATCGAAATAAATTACAACAAGTCACCAAATATTATTAAGAGGGACTGTTGCTTCAGTTTTCAACAGCTTTTCGTATAATTCTCACAGATATTTAATCTAATCAAAGAGTTATTGAATTTTAAGACAAAAAACGGATTTAGATGAGGGACTACTTTGCTATTGTACAGATTCTACTTTTCTATAACTTTTATTTTACGGAAATTGTAAAATAAGTCTAAAACAGATAGAAATAAGTCTTCTTCTTCTTCTTCTTCTTCTTCTTCCTCTTCTTCTTCTTCGTTTTGAGTAGACATGACTGTTTTTTTTTCAGTGCCTCCAGCAAGTTGTTTCATCGCTTTCGTGATCTTACCACGGATCGTCTTCTTATTGGGGAACCGTCTCTCGTCGTCTTAACTACTTTATTTGTTGTCATTCTGCTTATGTTGTCATTCTGCTTATGTGGCCATTCCATTCTATTCTTCTGTTTCTTACGAAGTTATTAATGTTCTCCACCTTTCATCTCCGTCGTATATCTGTACTTCTAGCTCTGTCCCATAGTTTCTTACCATCGATTTTTGGAATGGGTGTTCCGTGGTGTGGTTGAGTTGCGTGTGTGATAACCTTATTGTCCAAGGAAACAATTAAATGAAATTAAAATAAATGTAAAAACAACAAACTGTCTGTCAATAATATATTTATTTCAATCGGTAAAAAGAACTTGAAAATGTCTCGAAAGAGGGTTTGTTATTTTAGCGAGGGTGTGACCGCACGGGGTGTCCGCTGTGACTCTACTGAACTAGACCACAAACACTAATATGTCATTATGTGGTTCTACCATATGGCCAGACAGGCGACAATTTATTAGATCTGGTGTTTTAAAAACTGCGCAGGAATTTTACCTGAATAGGGATATATTTCGTTTCTTAAAACTTAACAGGCCCTTCTACGCATATGGTTTGTATATTAAATGTGAATTTTAAATGGGACGTCTTATTTCATTTTGAAAAAGTTATTAAAAATTAAAATTAGCATTTAAAAAGTAGTAATTGAAACGTGTCGCCACAGGGGTTTTCATTTCTGCTTCATTATTGGTCTGATAATTGTTTTATAAATTCTGCCTTTCATTCTTTTCCGATATTTCTATTTTTCCATATTTATTGTTTCATTCAGGCAACCTGTGGCTCTGTTTGCTATTCACTTGATCTTTCATCACTGGTTCTATTATCTGACTCTCCAGCTCTAATTTGGATTGAACTCGTCGCTTGGGATGATCGAATAGTTCGCGGGACGATCGAATAATTCTCGAAATAAAGATTGGATCGAAAAACTAAAAAATACGTGTTCAATATTTTTTAAAAATCTATCGAATGACCCCCCTACTCCACCCCTGGAGGTGGGGTGGAGGTAACTTTATAATCTTAAATAGAAACCCCCATTTGTTATTGCAGATTTGGATTGCTCACGTAAAAATAAGCAACTTTTATTCGAGACATTTTTTCGAATAATTTTGTATAGATAGCGCTATAATCGGAAAAAACGATTTATTGTGATAGCATAGGTAAATTATAGAAACGATCTAATATCTCGAGAAATACACTTCCAAATAAAAAACCAAAAATACGTATTTAATATTTTTCAAGAACCTACCGAATAACGTCAAACACGACCCTTCACTCCACCCCCTGGAGGTGGGGGGTGGGGTAACTCTAAAATCAAATAGGAATCCCCATGTTTATTGCATATTTGTATTCCTCATGAAAAAATAAGAAGTAACATTTATTCAAAACAGTTTTTATAATTGTTGATAGAAGGCGCTAATAAATAGTATTTTTACGATTATAGCGCCATACTTCGGAGTCCATTGCCGTCATAAAAATCGTGTTCAGTGACCTCCACAACCTCCAAGTATAAAAATTGAACTCATTTCTGTCAATATTTCCGGAGTTCTAAATTTTTCATTTTCCTTTTTTTTTTCTCTTCGAGATGCTCTTTGAAAATGCATTTTATTAGGCACACAATTTTTTTCCGGAGATCAATTTGGTTCACAAAATTGCCTGACACTCTCGAATCGAATGCAAAAAGTTGCATGAGGATTCATCTTACTGTACAAAATTACTAGGTTTTGGGCTTTTAAGTGCTTCGTTGCTTCGTCTATTAATTGCGATCAATCTCGATATTTAAGTGCTAGATTCAAAATGACCACTATTTATTTTTATTAATTAAACGCTTTTTAGACCAGGGCGCATCTGTAAAAATATTAGTACATTTGGACGTTGAGAGGTGACTCAAATTTTTTTACAGAAATTGCTTCAAAATAAATCAAATAATAATATTTGAGTTATCCTCCCTCTCAAAAAGGTCCGGAACATTGTTTAAATATTTAAAATATCAAAAAATTAAGGAAAAATTCGATTTTTTTCTTCGTTTTTTGATTATAACTTTAAAAGTATTCATTTCCGAGAAAAGTTTTACTGACATAAAAGTTGCGTAATTAAATTTACTATAATACAGAATTGGTTAAAAATTTAAAAAATAGTCACCCTTGTTGCAAAATAGCAATAATTGTGAAAAAAACATACAAAAACAAGTATTCGCATTTTACGTTTTTCAACCATTTATGCTACACTTAGGACCTTCATATTTCACCCTGAAAAACTTTTGGGATACAGTAAAACAATACTGTAAATTTCATTAAGATCGGTTTAATAGATTTTGCAAAATAAATTTTGCAATCCAGCTTTCGTAAAAAAAATTCATTTTTTCAAAATGTTACAGGACTGAAAATAAAGCAGATAGCAAGTTAAAAATTTTTTTGCGGATAGAATTGTACTGTACCTTTCATTTGCAATTTTGCAAAATTAAAATCGATTAACACCACGGCGTCAGGAATTTTTTTAAATAAACATTAATTATTGGTGCTACGCGCAGGACAGCGGATAATTTGCTCTGATTGGGCATTCCAATGACCTTTGATAATGATTGATACATTTAAATTTTTATTACATTTCGATATAAATAAATAAATTTGTTTATTGCAAAATAAAAACATATACTATATCCTTTGAAATAACACTTTTATTAGCAAAAACTTTCTTTGTTCATATATTTTAACTTAAATAATAAAAATTTATTATTTTTAAACATATGCAATTGTTTAAACAATATTTCAAAAACAATAATAAAATTAGTTTGACTTTTGTGGAATTAAAATATTAAAATACAACAAAATATACAGTAAGAAAATAACATATTAGATAAAGATTGGAAGAAATTTTGGTGGAAATCAACTTGTGTGAATCGAACACCGCTGTCCTGCGCGTAGCACCAAAAATTATTGCTTATTTCAAACATTTTCTGACGCCGTGGTAATTAATCGATTTTAATTTTGAAAATTGCAAATGAAAGGTACAGTACACTTCTATAAGCAAAAAAAATTTCAACTTGCTATCTGCTTTATTTTCAGTCCTGTAACATTTTGAAAAAATGAATTTTTTTTGCGAAAGCTGGATTGCAAAATTTATTTTGCAAAATCTATTGAACCGATCTTAATGAAATTTACAGTATTGTTTTACTGTATCATATAGTTTTTCTAAGTGAAATATGAAGGTCCTAAGTGTAGCATAAATGGTTGAAAAACGTAAAATGCGAAGACTTGTTTTTGTATGGTTTTTTCGCAATTATTGCTATTTTGCAACTAGGGTGACTATTTTTTAAATTTTTAACCAATTCTATATTGTAGGAAATTTAATTACGCAACTTTTATGTCAGTACAACTTTTCTCGGAAATGAATACTTTTAAAGTTATAATCAAAAAACGGAGAAAAAAATCGAATTTTTCCTTCAATTTTTGACATTTTGATTATTTAAACAATGTTCCGGACATTTTTGAGAGGGAGGATAACTCAAATATTATTATTTGATTTATTTTCAAGCAATTTCTGCAAAAAAATTTGAGTCACCTCTCAACGTCCATCTCAAAACAGATGCGCCCTGGACTATTTATTTAGTTCAATCGTTTGCGTCAAATCTTTAGACGTTAATTTGACTGCCTTTTCTTCAATTTAAATGAATGAAATTTTGCAGACATATGCATTCGCGGGAACAATACACGAATAGTCGATAAAAATATTTTATTTGTGTTTATGAATTGTTTAAATAAAAAAAACGATTTTAATGGAAAAAGCTTAAATTCTCTTTTTTTACAATGAAGAAACTTGAAACTTTTCCAGATTGTAGCTAATTATATGAACTATACATAATTTCACTTTTTACGTTAATTGTTTACGTTATGATTCATACATAAAAAATAAGGTTTCAAATTTATCCAGTTTCTGTCCGATTTCTATCCAGTTTTCAGCGAAAAAAAGTTATGGCACCGCAGAGAGACAAATGCACCAAGCGAGGTTACCCTTGTATGGATACGTATTCTTTAGACCAGGGGTTCTCAATCGGTGGTACATGTACCACTGGTGGTACATATCATTATTTGGGGTGGTACACAAAACACAAAAACACAGCCAAAACCCAGCATATTTGCAGTTAGTTAGATTACTAAGCTCCATAGGTATTTCAGTTAGGTGGTACCAAGAATAATTTTAAAATAATTTGGTGGTACATGACTCAAAAACATTGAAAACCACTGCTTTAGACGGCTTACGCATCGAAGAACTGCATTGCGAGAAATTAGCAGGGTCTACACCGTGCAATAGTAAAGTATTAAAAGAGATGGAAAGACTGCGAAAACTGTAATAGGTGTAAATAATGATTTTGATTCAAGAAATGTATGAAGAAATAATATAAAATGTACAATGTATGTATCAAAAGTTGAAATAAATGCAAAAAATGTATCTGTCATATACTTGCATCCTTTTCTAAACATGACGATATATTTTATTGTTTGAAAAGTGTAAGACTAAAAAGTAAAAATAAAAAAATATGAAAAACATTTTTTTAAGGAACGCTTTTTTTTAGTTATGTGACTAAAATTTAAAATATTATAAAAAAAATAACTAAAAAGCAAAAAATAAAAAATCAAACTAGAAGGATTATTCGAAAAAAAAAACCGTTCGTTAAAAAAATGAAAAATTATAACACATTCGTTAAAGAAAAGCGTGGGGCGCTATCCACAAACCGTTTATTCGATGAAGACGCGATTTATATTTTTTCATTTTTTTAACGAACGATTTTTTTTTCGAATAATCCTTCGAGTTTGATTTTTTATTTTTTGCTTTTTAGTTATTTTTTTTTATAATATTTTAAATTTTAGTCACTTATAACTAAAGAAAAGCGTTTCTTAAAAAATTTTTTTCATATTTTTTATTTAGTGTACTACCTAGAGAGTATATTTATCCACCCGTCGTCACCGATGCGTATCGCTCCTGGAATATATTTTCATCCCTTATCTCTTTTATTTTCATAAAAAGTTACGTAAACTACTTGGGGTTTGCCTGGCTGGCTGTGGTCACACGATTGAAGCTTTTACCCAAATTGATGTTTAGTTTGAAACCACTTCAATTTTGCCTCGAATATATCTGTCAGTTTTTTTTTGTTTTCTGCTCTCGAATCGGAAATGGATTTTCGCATTGGCGAAAAAACTTTATCGCTACGTTTTGCGAGTACAGGTTGTTGTTTTTTATGGAAGAGAAAACAAATTTGAAAATGAAAAGTTATTGAATGGATTATTTTTATTATTTTATTAATCTTTTCAAATAGGTCTTTTCAAAAAATAACTAGAGGCAGTAAAAGCCGTAAAAGTAAAAGAACTTGTAAAATGGGCTCCCTCAAGGATCGGTGCTTACCCTTGTAGCACCATTAACATGCTAAATGCTAAAGCCTTGACGGTGGGTGACATATGTGTAACACCAGCGTTCCGAGCGTTATTTTATGTAGCACAATAAATTAAATAAACAAAAAATATATTCAAACAGTGTAGTTATGTAGCAATCCTAAACAGGTGGTAGAAGAGGATATGGGACTACTGATGAGGAGGAAAAAACCTTCGAAACCGGTATGGACTCTTCCTGGACTCTCCGATTTAACCAGAGTATTATGTAGCTGCTGCACTTTCGTGTTGCAAAGAAATTGAAAATGTTTATACATTTTAATTCATTTACTCTTTTGTTAAGTACTAAGGAATCTTTCTTGTTGGAACTTTTACCACGCTGAGCAGATGGGTTGTGAATTATTTAAAATTCTCTCATCTTAATTTCCTCGGCATCCTTTATGATTTATAAATTTTGAAAATCTCAGGAGGTGAAACCAAAGAAAGTATTCCACCTGTTGTCAATCTGGTGGTATGGGAACGATATTTATTGTCGTTTTCTGTGTTACTTCGATTGATAACTTATTTTGCTTTTCGGTAGATGGCTCTAGTTCATCCGCGGCATTTCGTTCTTTGCAATTCGGAAAGGCCCAAAGTATGATACCTGGGGAAATCGGAGAGAAGAGGATATGGGCACTACTGATGAGGAGGAAAAAACCTCCGAAACCGGTATAGACTGTTCCTGCACTCTCCGATTTAACCAGAGTATTATGCAGCTGCTGCATTTTCATGTTGCAAAGAAATTGAAAACGTTTATACATTTTTTATTAATTATTGTTTTTAGTTGTTCTATCATTGCTGCTGCACAATATTTCAATAATTCGTTTAGTATTCCGTCTTCTTAATGTTTAGTTTAGTGTGTAGTAATTTCTGGTGTTTCCGGTCTAGCGTTAGACCGGGCAGTATCGATTTTAGTATTCCGATTCGATTTTTTTGCACAAACTTACTGAAAAAGAGGTCCTTGTAACATATCCACAGGCTGCCGGGCGGTACCGTGGTCGAAAAACTGTTTAAACAATTTTTTTAAAACAAATTCACAAAAATAATTTTTTCATTTCGAACAACATTTTTTTAGATAAATTGGCTCATTCTGAGCAAAAAAGGTCTCTTGTCATTTTTTTCTAAAATTGATTGTTGTCGAGTTATATCCAATTAAAAATTTAAAAAATGCGAAAATGGCCATTTTCAAGGCTTAATAACTCGATTAAACATTATTTTTATGAAATTTAAAAAGTAACCAAATCAAGTTTCAAATCCCTTCTTCAAGGTCCTGAAGAGATTTTTGTCATTATTTTATTAAAAAGCTGTTATTTTTAATTATTAACAATTAGCGCTATAGTCAGGATTTATCGTCGCCCCCGTTGGGGAAATTATTCCGATTCCATTTTTTTGCAGAAACTTACTCAAAACGAGGTCCTTATAACATATCTACAGGGTGCCGGGCGGTGACGTGGTCGAAAAATTTTTTAAACAATTTTTTTTAAACAAATTCACAAAAATAATTTTTTCATTTCGAACAATTTTTTTTTAGATAATTTGGGACATTCTGAGCAAAAAATGTCTCGTGATTTTTTTTTTAAATTGATTGTTGTCGAATTATACGCGATTTATAATTTGAAAAATGCGAAAATGGCCATATAACTCGACAACAATCAATTTTAGAGAAAAATCACAAGAGACCTTTTTTGCTCAGAATAACCCAAATTATCTAAAACAAATCGTTCGCAATAAAAAAAATATTTTTGTGAATTTGTTTAAAAAAAAATTGTTTAAACAATTTTTCGACCACGGCACCGCCCGGCACCCTGTGGATATGTTATAATGACCTCGTTTTGAGTAAGTTTCTGCAAAAAAATGGAATCGGAATAATTTCACTAACGGGGGCGAAGATGCATCCTGGACTATAGCGCTAATTGTTAATAATTAAAAATAGCAGCTTTCTAATAAAATAATGACAAAAATCTCTTCAGGAACTTGAAGAAGGGATTTGAAACTTGATTTGGTGACTTTTTGAATTTCATAATAATAATGTTTAATCGAGTTATTAAGCCTTGAAAATGGCCATTTTCGCATATTTCAAATTTTTAATCGCATATAACTCGACAACAATCAATTTAAAAAAAAAATGACAAGAGACCTTTTTTGCTCAGAATAAGCCAATTTATCTAAAAAAATTTTGTTCGAAATGATAAAATTATTTTTGTGAATTTGTTTAAAAAAATTGTTTAAACAATTTTTCGACCACGGCACCGCCCGGCACCCTGTGGATATGTTATAAGGACCTCTTTTTAAGTAAGTTTGTGCAAAAAAATCGAATCGGAATAATTTCGCTAGCGGGGGCGACTATACTGCCCGGTCTACGTCATTTGTTCTGCATAAAGCGTTTCTTTTGATAGTCAATCCTTGTATCAATTTCTATTTGTTTTGGTTCTATTAATTCCTTTACCTCCGTTCTTTGACCTCTTATAAAGCGCCACATTTCATTTTGCATATCATAAATCCCATACCCGAAATATCTTGCATCACAATTAATAGATACTGTTATTTACCTAAAAAATTTTTGTTCGAAATGATAAAATTATTTTTGTGAATTTGTTTAAAAAAATTGTTTAAACAATTTTTCGACCACGGCACCGCCCGGCACCCTGTGGATATGTTATAAGGACCTCTTTTTAAGTAAGTTTGTGCAAAAAAATCGAATCGGAATAATTTCGCTAGCGGGGGCGACTATACTGCCCAGTCTACGTCATTTGTTCTGCATAAAGCGTTTTTTTTTTGATAGTCAATCCTTGTATCAATTTCTATTTGTTTTGGTTCTATTAATTCCTTTACCTCCGTTCTTTGACCTCTTATAAAGCGCCACATTTCATTTTGCAGATCATAAATCCCATACCCGAAATATCTTGCATCACAATAGATACTGTTCTGAAGCTACTTTCTTGTGATATCTCCTGGTATGAAATAAAATGATCCGACTTTTTTATTCTGACCTTAATTTCACGTTGTATGTGCAACTCAAACACAGAAAAAAGCTTGTAGGTGTGAACGAGTAAAAGAAAACTAATTTTAAATTGTTCTTGCAAACACAGACAACGACCGAGACTACCTACCGCCTTCTAAAACAAACTTATTAATCAAACAAAATTTAAATACAACGGCGAATTAATTTAATTTAATTTAAATAAATGAATTTTAATTCGAAACCGTTCGAGGCGATATTTTTTTATCTATTCGGATAATCATTTTATATTCGCAAAATCTAATGAACTTGTTTATGCGCAAAAATTCTAGTGAGTGTTCGAAAATATTTAAAAACCTGGACAGAAGGGCCGCCCGAGAACTTTATCGTACCGATCTATTATCGTTATGGTACTAGATACTGGCATTCTATAAAAATAACAAAGTTACTGGTTATTTTGATATTTTAGAAACACCTTCTGTACTTGAAAGTATTTATGGTTCTACGCATCATTAATTCCTGCATTTGAGAAAATGTTCGATGCCATATTTCGGGACTATAGATGTATAGATTATTGCATAAATCAATAGAATATTATAGTCATACTTTCATTTCAAATTAGTTCATTTTTCTGAGAAATTAATAGTTTACAATATTTGCATTTCGTTCTATTTCGATTACGCCAGTCAATGCGCGAGATTAAGAACAAGATATTATCTCCGAATTCTATCCTATTGCATGGATTTTAATGAAATTTTGGGAGTAGCCCAATCTCCTAATTCAAAGTCTATCCTATATACCATGGCGCTTTTATCGTGGGGGAGGTTCCCACCACTTCACAGGGGTGAAATATTTTTATTTTCGAATTACATGAAGAAAAAGGAAGATTTTTAAGAAAATTTAAAAATTCATTCTATAATTTGAACACATTTTTTACAAAAACCATTCATTTTAAACCCGTTCAACTTTTTGAAAGTAGAAATAACACCATATTAAAAGGTATTGCAAAAGAAAAACAATGCATTTAAATTATGGTGGATGGGGAGTTAAATGTATATACTTTTCATTTTTCCTGAAAGTACATTAGTCATATATTTTTTTTGCACCATATCTCGCTTAGTTTGTATGTAACCGACATTTAACGGTGCTCGTTTTAAAGGCCTTTTCAAACACTACAAAAGGTGTTGGTAGCATTACACACCTAAAACCTACCGTTCCTCTGTTATTTCAAGTTGAATACACCAATTTGAGCATGCACCAAAAAACAAACTATTTTCACCTAGGTACCATATCTCTTTTTGTATTATAAATAGAACATTTACGAAGGAACGAATCTCTTTATTATTTATAATCTAAAAAATGTTTTATATAGTGTTTTTAGTTCGATGCATAGTTTTTAAGGTATTCACAAAAAATCCGTCCGAAAAGGTGTCATTTTTCAATGAAAATGGCCAATTTTCAACTACGTATAACTCAAAAAGTATTGAGTTCTCAAAAAAAAGTATAAACCAGTTTTTGCTTAGAAATAGGTTCTTTAGCCACTTCCGTGCTTATTTTGACCAACAAATTTTCCACCCCCTTGAAGAAGTGGGAACCGCCCCAAGATAAAAGCTCCATAGTATATAGGGTAGATTTTGTTTCTTGAGATATTCTCTACTTACTGTGAAAATATCAAGTACATCAATGTAGTAGGATTGAATTCGGAGCCATATGCACTCATTGACTGCCCTACAATAATGCTCTGCTATGATCGCGTGAGAGAGGACACACATAAGATTATAGCAAAATTTCTATTTACCGTAACTTTTCGGGTTTTTCAGCTACAGCAATAAATTTTATGTCATTGGAAAGGTAATTTTGCATTCTTTCAAAATATGTAAAAATATACAGGGCGTATTTAAAAAAAAATAAGATTTCTTATTCATTTCCGGTTCAACCGGAAGCCATATTTTTGGTAAAATTTATTGTGATAATAGATAATAAAGTACCATATATGTTTGCAAAATTTCAAATTTTAGTTTCTATTAAGAAGGAAGTTACGGGCACTCGAATATTTTTTTATAAAAAATTCATAACTCCTCTCCTATGGGGAGTTAAGAAATCTGACTAATGTCATTTAATTTACTTATAGGATATTAAAAATATATAAAAAAAAACAAAAAAAAATCCTTGGAGCCATTTTTGAGAAAACCTAGTTCAAATTTATGTCAAATTTTGACCCCTTAAATATAGGCAACCCGTAACTTTTTCTGAAAAACGATAACATCCTTCTTATAGTCCCATCGTTAGGCTATATAACGACTTTTTCAAATTAAACTTATCTTAAACAAGTTTTTAGATAGGTAGGGAAATGTGTCGGGTGGGCGGTCGGCCATGCTGGCCGCCATTTTGAATTTGGAAATGTCAAATTCCGTATTTTTATTTACCTATCGATGAGCTTACTTTGAGTTGAATTTCATTCATTTCGGTCAAAATTTGCAAAAATGGGCCCTAAATAACCCCCCTATTTCGGCCCCCCTTAGAGGTTTTTTTTATCATGGCGAATAATAAAACAAACGGAAATGGTCCCCAGGTGGGTAAGGAAATTTCTGAATCCCACACCTCAAAGGTCTGCCTCACGGATTCTGGGGGAGGCAATAATTCGCTCTTGATAGATAAAAACAAAAACCCACTAAGACGAACACAACAGAAACCAAGAAAATCTATCAATCTGTCAATAGGGACATACAATATTAAATCAATGTCCACGGATGAAAAAGTACATGAACTGGAGGAAGAACTAAAAAATATAAAATGGGATATCATAGGCCTATCGGAAACTCGAAGGAAAGAAGAAAACCGAATACAGCTAAACTCCGGGAATCTACTGTATTATAAAGGAAATGAAAAGAATAGTAATTTTGGAGTATGATTTATAATAAATAAAACCATAAGTAAGCATGTTCAAATAATCAAAGGTATATCAGATCGTGTCGCCTATGTCATACTCAAAATAAGAAGAACATCAATTAAAATTATCCAGGTATATGCCCCCACGACAGCTTATGATGACGAAGACATCGAACTATTTTATGAAGATATTTCAAAGGCTATGGAAGAACATAAAAATCGTCTCACACTAGTAATAGGAGATTTCAATGCTAAACTGGGTAAGAAACTAAACAAAGAAGAAACTAAAATAGGAAATTTCGGATACGGCCAGAGAAATGATAGAGGTGCTACTTTGATGAACTACCTAGAAGAAAAGCGTCTATACGCAATGAACTCCTTCTACAAAAAAAAAGTCCCAAAGAAAATGGACATGGATCAGCCCTAATGGGTCCACAAAAAATGAGATCGACTACATACTGTCCACGGAACGATATATCATTAAAGATGTAACAGTTCTTAACAAATTCACAACAGGTAGCGATCACAGGATGGTCAGAGCAAAAATTAATATCGACGGTAACTATGAGATGAAAAGAAAAATAATAAGAAACTCGGATATAGTAGATAGAAACAAACTAGGGCAATATAAAGAGAAATACAAAGACCTGTTAAAAGAACAATTCACCGAAAAATTAGACAGTGATGATAAAGATATAGACGAAATAAACAACATACTTACAGCAACGATGGTTACATCAGGAAAAGAAATAGCAAAAAAGGATGTTAAAAAGGACAACTATGTATCAGAAGAAACAAAGAAGCTTATGGATAAAAGAAGAAAGCTTGTCGAAGAAGGCAAAAGGAAATCTGTAGAATATGTAGAAATCAATAAGACAATAAGCAAAATGATAAAAGAAACTAAGAGAAAAGAACAAGAAATAAAAATAGAAGAAGTAATACAGAACAACAAGAATATGAAATGCTTAAGACCGAAACTCGGCAGATTTGAAATAAACAAAATAAAAGACGTAAACGGAGTAGAAACAAACATTAAAGACGACATCATAAATATAATCCAACATTTCCACTCAGAGTTATATAAAACAAAAAAGGAACCATCAGAAGAAATAAAAACCCAACTTAACTCGAAAATAAAAAATGTCAATTCAGAATTACAGCCAGAAATAAGCAAATCAGAAATAAAGAAGGCATTGAAAGAAATGAAAAACAACAAATCGCCTGGAAAAGATGGAATAACTACAGAGATGCTGAAATATGGTGGAAAAGTGGTAATTAATACTCTCTATTCCCTTTTTAACAAAATATTAAAAGAAAAAAGAATCCCAAACAACTGGAAGGAATCCGTAACCATTATCTTACACAAGAAAGGGGACAAAGCAGATATAAAAAACTACCGTCCTATAACACTCCTCAATGTAATGTATAAACTCCTAACAAAAATTTTAACCAACAGATTGACGACAAAATTCGACGGATACCAATCGAAAGAACAAGCTGGTTTTAGAAAGGGATTTAGCACAAGTGATCATTTATTAAGTATGAAAATCCTTATAGAACGAGCAAATGAATACAACATCCCTCTATATGTAGCGTTCATAGATTTCGAAAAGGCTTTTGACAGTGTCGAACATTGGGCAGTGAAAAGTTCTTTGATTAACAGCAGAATTGACCACAGATATACAGACCTAATAGCCAATATATATAAAGATGCCACAAGAACAATTAAAGTATACGAAGGAACACAATCAATTCAAATAAATAGAGGCGTAAGACAGGGTGACACAATATCACCGAAACTTTTCAATCAGGTTCTGGAAGATATCTTTAAAAGATTAGAATGGGAAGAAAAAGGTATAAAAATTTGTGGACAACGCTTGAACCATCTAAGGTACGCCGATGACATCGTATTGATAACCGATAAAAAAGAAGAATTGTTTGAAATGATGAAAGAACTGGACATAGAAGCCGGAAAGATAGGCCTTAATATGAATTACAGCAAGACCAAAATCATAACAAATACAGATGAGGACATCACAATGAGGATCGGACAAGATGAAATAGAACAAGTTCATGATTATATATATCTGGGTCAAATTATAAAACTTAACAAGGAAAACCAAACAGCAGAGATCAAAAGACGAGTTAGACTGGCATGGGCGGCATTTGGAAAACTAAGCTACATCCTTAAAAACAAAAGATATCCACAACATCTTAAGACCAAGGTATACAATCAATGCGTACTCCCTGTTCTCACTTACGGTTCCCAAACGTGGACGTTTACAAAAGCAAACATGGACAAGATCATAAAGACGCAAAGAGCAATGGAAAGGCAAATGTTGCACATAAAACTATTGGATAAAAAGAGAAACGAGTGGATAAGAGAGAAAACCAAAGTTAGGGATGTTAGACAAGAAGTTGCAAAGTTGAAATGGAGATTTGCCGGACACACTATAAGACAAAAGGAAGACCGATGGAACAAAATTCTCATAAATTGGAGACCGTGGCAATATAAACGAAGCAGAGGAAGACCACAAATGAGATGGGCAGATGATGTCAAGAAGCACGTGGGCTCTAGGTGGATAACTGTAGCGACAGACAGAGAAGAATGGAAAAGGATTGGGGAGGCCTATGTCCAAAGATGGACCGAAAAAGGCTAATTAGATTGAGAGGTTTTATTTAAAAGCTTAGTTTCTCGACAAAATTCTCTTAAACTTACTCATACCGAATTTCATCAAAATCGTTCCGGTAGTTTTTGCTGGGCGGTGGCGACATACGTACGTACATACTTCCGACATGTTTTTTACTTTATCGTACTATTATACATATATACGTAGTATAGTATAATAGATAAAGTTATAGGATCGTGCAAAAAAAAATTTCAGATTTCACTTTTTTTCGACGTTTTGAGTCCCCCTGAGTCTAAAAAGCAAATAAAAAAAACATGTCGGAAGTATGTACGTACGTATGTACGTACGTACGTATGTCGCCACCGCCCAGCAAAAACTACCGGACCGATTTTGATGAAATTCGGTACGAGTAAGTTTAAGAGAATTTTGTCGAGAAACTAAGCTTTAAAAAAAAACCTCTCAAAGGGGGGCCGAAATAGGGGGGTTATTTAGGGCCCATTTTTGCAAATTTTGACCGAAATTCAACTCAAAGTAAGCTCATCGATAGGTAAATAAAAATACGGAATTTGACATTTCCAAATTCAAAATGGCGGCCAACATGGCCGACCGCCCACTCGACACATTTCCCTACCAATCTAAAAACGTGTTTAAGATAAGTTTAATTGGAAAAAGTCGTTATATAGCCTAAAGATGAGGCTATAATAAGGATGTTATCGTTTTTCAGAAAAACGTTATGGGTTGCCTATATTTAAGGGGTCAAAATTTGACATAAATTTGAACTAGATTTTCTCAAAAATGACTTCAAGGATTTTTTTTATTTTTTGATATATTTTTGATATCCTATCAGTAAATTGAATGACATTAGTCAGATTTCTTAACTCCCTATAGGAGGGGAGTTATGAATTTTTTATAAAAAAATATTCGAGTGCCCGTATCTTCCTTCTTAATAAAAACTTAAATTTGAAATTTTGCAGACATATATGGTACTTTATTACCTATTATCACAAAAAATTTCATCAAAAATATGGCTTCCGGTTGAACCGGAAATGAATAAAAAATCTTAATTTTTTTAGATACGCTCTGTATATTTTTACATATTTTGAAAGAATGCAAAATTACCTTTCTAATGACATAAAATTCATTGCTGTAGCTCAAAAACTCGAAAAGTTACGGTAAATACAAATTTTGCTATAATCTTATGTGTGTCCTCTCTCACGCGATCATAGCAGAGCATTATTGTAGGGCAGTCAATGACGGTATTTGGCTCCGAATTTCATCCTACTACATTGATGTACTTGATATTTTCACAGTAAGTAGGGAATAGCTCAAGAAACAAAATCTACCCTATATACTATGGCTCTTTTATCTTGGGGCGGTTCCCACTTCTTCAAGGGGGTGGAAAATTTGTTGGTCAAAATAAACACGGAAGTGGCTAAAGAACCTATTTCTAAGCAAAAACTGGTCTATACCTTTTTTTGAGAATTCAATACTTTTTGAGTTATGCGTAGTTGAAAATTGGCCATTTTCATTGAAAAATGACACCTGTTCGGACGAATTTTTTGTGAATACCTTAAAAACTATGCATCGAACTAAAAACATTATATAAAACATTTTTTAGATTATAAATAATTCGTTCCTTCATAAATATTCTATTTATTATACAAAAAGAGATATGGTAGGTGAAAATAGTTTGTTTTTTGGTGCATGCTCAAATTGATGTATTCAACTTGAAATAACAGAGGAACGGCAGGTTTTGGGTGTATAATGCTACCAACACCTTTTGTAGTGTTTGAAAAGGCCTTTAAAACGAGCACCGTTAAATGTCGGTTACATACAAACTAAGCGAGATATGGTGCAAAAAAAATATATGACTAATGTACTTTAAGGAAAAATGAAAAGTATATACATTTAACTCCCCATCCACCACAATTTAAATGCATTGTTTTTTTTTTTTGAAATACCTTTTAATATAGTGTTATTTCTACTTTCAAAAAGTTGAACGGGTTTAAAATGAATGGTTTTTGTAAAAAATGTGATCAAATTATAGAATGAATTTTTTAATTTTAAATCTCCCCCATGATAAAAGCGCCATAGTATATAGGATAGACTTTGAATTAGGAGATTGTGCTACTCCCAAAATTTCATTAAAATCCATGCAGTAGGATATAATTCGGAGATAATATCTTGTTCTTAATCTCGTGCATTGACTGGCGTAATCGAAATAGAATGAAATGCAAATATTGTAAACTATTAATTTCTCAGAAAAATGAACTAATTTGAAATGAAAGTATGACTATAATATTCTATTGATTTATGCAATAATCTATACATCTATAGTGTGTCCCCGAAATATGGCACCGAACTCAAATGCAGGAATTAATGATGCGTAGAACCATAAAATACTTTCAAGTACAGAAGGTGTTTCTAAAATATCAAAATAACGAGTAACTTTGTTATTTTTATAGAATGCCAGTATCTAGTACCATAACGATAATAGATCGGTACGATAAAGTTCTCGGGCGGCCCTTCCGTCCAGCGTTTTTTATTTGCTTTTTAGACTCAGGGGGACTCAAAACCTCGAAAAAAAGTGAAATCTGAAAAAAAAATTTTTGCACGATCCTATAACTTTATCTTTTATACTATACTACGATAAAGTAAAAAACAAACAAGATTTTATTTAAAATTAAAGAATCTCTTGGTATTTTTGTACTATACCAAATATATAAATACTAAACGCGAATTTACATTTACATTTTTACAAGGATACAACAATATCATATACAAAGGGAAGGGCTTATCAGAAAAATTAAGGAACCAAGTACATGTTTATAACAACATTTAAAACAACCAATACACTCAAATCTATCCTGTCCAAAGGCAAATCTTAAAACACGTAAGAGATGTCAAAGACCTGAATCTATAAGATAAATATGCAGATAGATATGCAGATATGCAAATATGCCTGGGACAATGAACACAGACTATAATGGAAAGATACATCAATAATTATGAAAGAAACAAACATGAAAAAGAGAAAAATCAAAGAAGCAGCTCTAATCCTACTCTATGAAGAAAAATATATAGCAAACCCATCAGCAGAATGTAACAGCAAGAATATACCAACAATAGCGAATAAGAAAAGCTGAGACTCATCATCTACACACACTCATGCGCAATACGCATGCGACACACAATACACAAACACTCACACACACAAAAACGCAGAAAGCACATACAAATAATGCTGAAACACACAGAATAATCAGATAATTTGATGTTCCATATCCACCCTCAGACCTTGTCAGCCATAGGTTAAGTAGAAAAGAAATAACCTCTTCATATAAATTGCACTTGGGGTTTTGACCAATCGGAGACACTGATTTAAGTACTTGTCATTGAAAATCGTATTGACGGCGAAAATGGTGAGCTGTGTTTTATATTCAAAAATCAAGTACTTAATATTTAATTTGCACGCTTATTTTACTGCTGAAAATCCAATGGAGGCCTTTTACGACAGTTAAAACCGTTCGTAAATATATATGGTGCATTGTGTATTAGTGAGACAAAACTCAAGAAGATCAAAGATTGATTTTATTCCCAAAAACTAGAAGATAAAATACATATCAAACACAGGGCCGGAACTACGATGTTGGGGGGCCCTGGGGCAAACGTGATCTGGGGGCCCCCTACCGGGGGTATCGGGGGTTTACCCCCCAGAGGAAGGGTAAACCCTCAATCTTTCATCTGGAATCATCTGGAAAACATTTTAAGAAGTTGATTGCTTTGTTTTGAAGGTCTTATTCGTTGGCATTTAAAATAAAATCAGTTTGAACAATTCGGTACGTATCTTACACTGCTTTCATTCCTTGAAAGCGAGTGTCTAGCTGATGGCATCATAATGTGTCGATCATTGAGTAACACACGGTTACTCTAAAGCATGACTTGGGATCTTGAAGTCTTTATCTTCGCACAGTTCATCGAAATATTTTTTCATCTTCTGCATTCTTTTTGGAGCGAACCCTAATGGTATTCCCCAACGTTGACACATATTTAAAGCCACTTCAAAGAAGGTTTCAAATTGTCCTCTCATTTCAGATAGTTTTAAGAGGCTCTCTTTAAGTAAACTGCAAGCTGTTAAAAGGTCCAAAGATTTTGATTGCAGTGTTTTCGAGACTATGTTGAGGATTTCAAGGATTTTATTTTGCACAACTAGTAACAAAACAAATTTGAATGGTTCTATTTTCTATTTTTCAGTTGTGCTGCTTCGTCTCTTCTTTTGTTACTTGTCAGAACTAGACTTGAAAGGCACTTCAAAACATCGCAATGTCTGATTGGTATGAGGAGTTCAGTGCCTCCCAACGAAAGGTTTGAAGAAAGATAAGAAAGAAAGATATGAAGGTTTATTTAGAGAAAATGTAGTAAGAGGTAAACCAGATTGCTAAGAAGATACAGGAAATTGAAAAAGTGGAAGAAAATTCTAGAATGCGTTAAAACTCGATATGGAAAAAGTGGAAGAAAAATTGAAGAAGATAGGATAATGTCAAAAAGGAGACTGTCAGAAAGTAATTGTATACAGCTTTAATGAGAGCAGAATTCAATTTGGCAGAGATTTAATTTAGAAAACGATATCCGACACCTTTCATTAAAATCTTAAAAAACAAATTCCAACATAATATGCTAAACTTCAAAGACTGCAAAGAAATTATAAGAAGCCATCTAAAATACGGAGCTGCTTTGTGGTTTGAAAGCAAAGAAAATAAGGTGACTTTATGAAGAGATTTTGAGACAAAATTTTTTATAATGGTGCAGGTGAAACAGGTTAAAATCGATCTTTGAAGTTGTTAGAATTAATATGCCGTGTACCTATTTATTACAATCGGACAACTCGAAGCAGAACTTGACTGAAAGTACTTAAAAAGTTTATTTGGCCTCGTTACAATCTATGCAAGGCCAACCAAACGGGGGCCCTCTTGGCCGGGGGCCCCGGGGCACTGCCCCGGTTGCCCCAATGGTAGTTACGGCCCTGATCAAACATCAAGAAGTAAAACCAAAAACGAGCATTTGCCAAATAATCGTAAAATGTAGCAAATGGCAAAGGAATAATATAAACTTAAGGCAAGCCGCACACCAAAGAAACATGAAACGTAAAACATGAAACGTAAAACACGTTTCATGAAAATAAAACACAGGTAAACAAATCTTGAAGTCCACCTACCAATGAAACGAGTGTGATTCATGCTCATAAAACATTTTTATTTTCGGAGAGTTTCATAAATGGCCGGACGTCTATTTGTTTAGCAGTGTTTTATTTCCATGAAACGTGATTTACGTTTCGTGTTTCTTTGATGTTAAATTATCTGATTGCTAAATGGAAATTAATATATGAAATGAAATATTCAAAATTAAGATATCAAGACCGTGAGTGGAGATTTGAAGGTTAGATAAAACAACATTATAAAAACTATTTTATGTAGAAATGTAATTAATGTAGAATTCTTACCCCAAGAGAAGATTTGTTGAAATAAAACGGCCTTATTTTAAATCAATGGCTTTTATAATTTTATTAATTCTGCCCTCTCCATTCTTGTCACTGTCACTGATATCACAGCGCAACATAGGAGATGGCAGGCATGTTCCATCTTAAAAGATGGAATAGACCTACAGAGTAAGAATATATGAAGTACGTTCAGTATGATGATTTAGATGTTAGATGAAAAGAGAGATAGGAAATAGATGATAACGAAAGAGGGCGCCAAACAGGTTTTTAACGGGAAAACAAGTTAAAACGAATAAAGAAGATCAATATTAATGAAATATTAAAGAAAATAAAATAAAATAATTATTTAAAACAAAATAGCAAAGATGTGACGTTTGTAACGTTATATAGGTAGGTCCATTTTTTGAAGCAAAGTATAAAGTATATGAGTTAAAATGTCATTAGAATGAAGTCCCATTGAACGGGAGAAATAAAGCACACTATAGTTGTTGTTATTGAAACAGGGAGAGAATTTGTGGTGCCTGCCTCGTAACGATCTCCGGACGAATTCAATCGCACCTCGTACTTAAATAATTCTGATCAAGCGGTCACTAATTATCGTTTTATTTCAATGTAATTACAGACTAGTGGAACTGGTTATTTTCGGAATTTTACACATCATCGGCCAAAAGAGAAATCCTACACCTTGTAAAGAAATATCGTTCTGCTCTGTTCATTGATTCCTAACATTCTTTTTTATTTCGTTTCGTTTTGTTGCATAAAAAAGGAGTATAAGAAACCGAGGCTAATTAAAAATTCAAATTCCAAGGACAGGTTTTAATAACATGCGTATGTATATGTATACCCGCACACACCTGGAAATAAAATTTGAATTTTTAAACTCTTTAATAAAAAGATATTACAAGATTTATGTTAATGGCTTAGTCATTGTTATACGAAAAAGGAATGTCGTATACAGAGTGGCACAGTAAAAAATATTTATTAACATACATAGGAGATAAAATCAGACTATTTTGGGAAAACAGTTAAGAGAATATGGACTATGTGTACTCTTTATGCTTTAGTTAAAATATTTCGTTGGTAGTCATCTACATCATTAGGGAATGCTATTTAGTTACATGAAAAAGAAAAGCTTATACAGAAACAACAATATCATTGTTTTTTCCGTAAATGCATCGGAATGTACATGGCTGATTTTTGTTTAAAAACTATTAACCTTTAACTACCCGCGCATCAAGTTATAACATAACTACACGCGTGGCGTGTACGCCACAAGAAAATACACTTAGAAAACAGCGGATTTGTTTAATTTTTTTTGAAAAAATACACTTAGTTGTTTGTTATAAACCTTATTCGGCATCAGTGAATACTTGGAGTTCCTTTTCAGTAAGCCAATTGGGATTTATAACTGGAATCATGGAATAACTGGGTTCCATGATAAATAAAATTACTAATAAAAATTTTTTTAAATGTGATTTTTTACAGGAGAAAAAGTATTGTTTACAAAGAAAAATATATTTTTTGCCATAATAACTAAAAAACAATTAAAATATGTACTTATATTACGACATAATAATATAATCCTGGGGTATATTGTCCACCACCGGAAACAACAAATTAATAAAATGTATATTACGATCTTTCCAGAACGCCGATTATAACGAAACTAAAACCAAATTGTAAAGCACATTCCAGTGATAGGTTAGAAAAATAAGCAAGGTCAAAAATTAAATTTTTAAATATATTTCCAGTAAAATTCTTATATCTGGCGTACAAAGTACGCCAGCGCGTGTAGTTAAAGGTTAAAGATTTAGAAAAGAAGAAAATTTTAAATTCTTAATTTGGAGTTATCGTTTGAATCGTTGAGGACCCAATTCTGATTGATTTACAAAATTATCTTTATTTTGTGAAAAGTTTAGAGTGAAAATTTTATTTTTAATGCTGTTTTTTCCCCAGAGCCTATTATAAATTATGTAATATTATGGTAAAATTTACTCTAAGATAGAGTTATTTAATTTCATGTGTAGTTTATCAACTGTTAGGAGAAAAGAATAAATTTCATTGAGATGATTTATATATAATCTGTTTTATTTTGTTCACATTGTTCCCTGTTTGTTCTATAAATGAAATTTCTAGGAACAGTCATTTTTTGTAATTAGTTTCTCGTTCTAGAACTTTTACGAATTTGTAATCCACGCCGTGTCCTTCATTTACTACATGTAGTGCTAATGAGCAATAGTTATGATGTAGTCTACAGTCACTCTTATGGGACGTGATGCGTCCTTTTAGGTAACAGTTTGTTTGGCAAATGTATTTCTTATTGCAGTCTTTACAAGAGATGGTGTAGACTACATTTGACATCCTCCTTACTAGACTACATTGCTCCTTAGGTGTAGTATCATTTACCTTTGTATGTATATTTTTAATAGATAAGGAAGGTAATCTAAAGACCGATACTGACGAAATATTAGAAACATGGCGAAACTACTGTGACGAGCTATATAAAAATAACGAGGTATCAGCAGAACATCAGTGGCCCTCTGACTACCCTAGAGAACCTACTTTCTTACTCGCTGAAGTCAAAGATGCAATTAAATCACTAAAGAGAAGTAAATCCCCAGGCATTGATTCAATACCATGTGAAATACTACAGTTACTAGGTAACAAAGGAATACATATCATCCATTCTATCTGTGTCGCTGTTTGGAATTCAGGAAAATGGCCATCTGATTGGTGCACCTCAATTTATATCCCGCTACACAAAAAAGGAACTACTACCAGATGTGAAAACTACCGCACACTGTCACTAATAACACATGCTAGTAAAATCTTGTTGCATATCATCAAAAACAGATTAAAAACCTATCTACATTACCAAATACCTCAGGAACCAGCGCGATTTGTAAAAGGTAAGGGTACAAGGGAACAAATCCTGAACCTGAGACAACTTATTGAAAAGTCTAGAGAATTTCAAGTACTTATGATTATATGCTTCGTTGACTACCAAAAGGCATTTGATTGTATAATCTGGATAAATCTGTGGTCAATTTTAATAGAAATGGGCGCACGAATGCACCTGGTGACACTTATTAAAAATCTGTACCAGTCTAATATAGCGACAGTACGACTAGATCAGAAGTTCTCTCAAACCAATTCAAGACCGAGAGAGGTGTTACGACAAGGATGCGTGTTGTCACCTGACTTATTTAACATTTATGGTGAACATGTCATGAGGATGGTTTTAGAAGGATGGGCCGGTGAAGTAACAGTAGCCGGTAGGAAAATCTCCAATTTGAGATTTGCTGATGACACTACACTTATAGCAGCAAATGAGCAAGAAATGTTTGATATTCTGCGAAGAGTTGAGCACGAAAGCAATAAAGTTGGTCTGAAAATCAATAAAGCTACGACAAAAATAATGGTGGTCGACAGATTCGACACTATTCAACTGACTAACATGTTACAGGAATACCAGATAGTAAACACCTTTGTCTATCTCGGGTCTAGTATAACTAACGATGGCAACTGTGAAGCAGAAGTTCGGAGACGTATTGGTATGGCAAAAAATGCGATGAGTCGCCTAACTAAAGTTTGGAAAGACAGATCTATCTCTCAAAATATCAAGATGAGACTGGTGAATGCCCTTGTATTCTCAATATTTCTATACGGAGCAGAGACTTCGACTCTTCGCGCATGCGAGCGCCAAAAAATTGATGCCTTTGAGATGTGGTGCTGGAGAAGAATGCTGCGCATACCATGGACAGCTCATAGGACAAACGTTTCCATTCTAAACCAACTCAATATTAAAAAAAGGCTGTCCACAATATGTCTGCAACGAATTCTGCAATTCTTTGGTCACGTGGTTCGCAGAGGTGACGACAGTTTGGTTGGAGAGATTAATCGTTTCTGGAAACGTTCCGGGGAGATGATCAAGAGGACGATCACCAACTAGATGGTCCGACCAAGTAAAGCATTCAGCCGAAAACTCATTCTGCGAAGCTCTTAGAGCAGCTGAAGATAGTGACCGATGGAGAAACATTGTTAGGAATATTGGAAGAAATCACGATCCTCAGTAATGGGGAAACGACAAGAGAGAGAGAGAGAGTATATTTTTAATTGTATACACTGTTTTGTTTACAATTTTAAAATTATGAAAGGAATTGAGTACCCCTGTCAGTCTAGGAGTGAGTTTCCTGATATATGGTAAAGTTGAGTATACTCAATTGTTGAGGTACTCTGCTTGTTCATTGTTTGTGTTTGATTCGACATATCCAATACTCTCTTGGCTGTTTCTAATTTCTTTGTCTAAAATTTGTGGTAGGAAAGAGGGTGTGTCAAAAAGGATTTTGTTGACCAAAATTAAAATCATGTCTTCTTCTTCTTCATGTGCCATCTCCTCTAAGAAGGTCAGCAACCATAATGGCAATTCGCACTGTCCATACCGCTGCTCTAAAGAGATCAGCAGAAGTGCAGTTAAACAAAGCTCTTAAATTGTTTAAACCAGGAGATGCGTCTTTTTCCACGACTCCTTCTACCCTGTATTCTTCCTTGTATTATTAACTGCAACAAGTTTACAAGTTATAACGCTCGCCGCTCCTGACATGTCCCAGATATTGCAGTTTTCTAACTTTAATTGTATTTAAAACCCCTCTTTCTTTTCCCATTCTTCTCAACACCTCGACATTCGTGACTATATCCACCCAACTTATTCTTAATATCCTTCTGTAGGCCCATAACTCGCAGGCTTCTAATCTGTCCAAAACATCTTTATTTCATGTCCAAGCCTCCAACCCATAAAATAATACGGAGAACACGTAGCATCTCAGAAGTTTTATCATCTTTAAAGAAATTGTAATATCTCTGCTACAGAATACTTTTTTCAGTTTGTTGAAAGCATTTCCTGCCTGCCCTATTATTCTTGCTTTAATCTCTTCTGTGTATTCATTATTTTCATTAATTATTGTATCCAGATACAGTCGGAAAAATGAAAGAATACCCATGAACGATCACATCAATCACTTATTTTGTTGTTGCTGTCTTTTTCTATAACAAACGTTTGTTATTTATAGAAAAAGACAGAAAATACAAAATAAGTGATTGATATGATCGTTCATGGGTATTCTTTCATTTTTCCGTCTGTATTTATATTTTTCAACGTTTTTAATCATATACTAAATCACCACCTAAATCACGTACTGAATGTTTATACAGTGCGGTGGAATAAGTGTTGCCCCCCCTGTTAACTTGTTTATTTTAAGAATATAAGCAAAGCGCTAGGACAGGTCGATTTTTAAACTAACCATAGTATATTATAGCATCAACGTTTCGAACTTTACGCGATCCCTCTTCAGGTGACAGACATAACTTTGATTTTTTTAAATGGGAAAGTACATCATGTGACACCTCATTTAAAAGCTCTTAAAATACTGAGTTTAAAAATGTATAATACTTTAATCCTGTTTGAGAGCGTAGGCGCAAAATTTCGGTCAAATTCTTTCTAAATGCAATAATTTTTTTCGAATCCTGAAAAAACTAATAAATATTTTTGAAAAATTTAAACGCAGAATGAAATATTACCGTATTCTCGATGGTCCAAAGTCCTTGAGAACTCCTATAATGTTTATTTTAATAAGTCACAGTCGTGGAAAAAAGAGAAAATTTAGTGTGATTTTTAATTTCAAATATATCATTCAAAAGAAACTTTTTGTTTATTCTAAGGGACTGTCAGCCCTCGGTAATAATCTAATCTTTCATTCTGCGTTTAAATTTTTCAAAAATACTTATTAGTTTTCTCAGAATTCGAAAAAAATAAATGCGTTTAAAAAGATTTCGACCGAAATTTTGGGCCTGCGATCTCAAAAAGGATTAAATTATTATACATTTTTGAAATCAGTATTTTAAAAGCTGTTAAATGAGGTGTCACATGATGCACTTTACCATTAAAAAAAATCAAAGTTATGCCTGTTACCTGAAGAGGGATCGCGTAAAGTTCGAAACGTTGATGCTATGATATACTATGATTAGTTTAAAAATCGACCTGTCCGAGCGTTTTGCTTATATTCTTAAAATAAACAAGTTAACAGGGGGGGGGCAACACTTATTCCACCGCACTGTATGAAATTTAATAAAATAAACGAAAATTGGACAAGATGAGCTTGCGGATACGAGACACTTTTAACCTCGCCGTATCCTTATACTAATAATTAAATATTAATTTTATTTCTTTTATGAGGATGACGGATCTAATGGAAGGTTAGGGGTCGATGCGGCCGACACGACGGGTAACTGTATAAAAAGAAGAAATGAATGAAAAAAAAAACGCTAAACATTTAATTGACTCATTAATTTGGTGGTCTAAATTAAGAGGGCTGTGCTAAATAAAATTACTGTTACTTTATGTTCTGCGGATATACTAAAAAAGACATTTGTTTTTAATATTTTTGTACAAAAATAAAGAAAATAATGTGTGTGTACTTTCTACGCGCGTGAGAAGTTATACTTCTATTATACGATTTCAACGAAATAAATATACTTTAAACAGTTGATTTGTATTTTATTTAAATATTAAACTAATTTTAATATTTACTACTGTTTAATATATACTGTCCTGTGTGCGCATGCTTGTGGTTTAGATCGCACCTGAAGAAGAATTATAGAATATACCTTAAAGATTATAATAAGATTATTACAAGCTTCATAGTTCACTTACTTATGTTCTAATAATAGTCTATTGATTATATATTTAGAAAGAAACTACAAAAAGGGATTTTAATGTGTCATAATATAGTCAATGGGACCCCCAAATATGAAAAAACCGCGGAGTGCTACCATTAATATCTAAAATTTAATATTAATTTTACAAATAATATATTGATTGTGTTGTATTGAGCAATAAGCATATACAATGAAAGGTGGTTACTATGTAGCCAAATATAAAAAATGACTGATTAGTAAAGTTTACATTTTGTAACACCCGCCTTTTTCATTTCAAGCCACAGATTTGTCAATTTTATTTGACACATATTGTACATAAATACAACCCCATAGAAGTACAGATTTGAATGTAGGCGACACGACAGCTTGGAAAGTAGAATTATGTGACACAACAACTCTTAACAATGCTACTTCTCTACAAAAGTGTCATTTACACCTGATATTTGATCTCCCCACGTAGTTTTCATTTACGTATTATTTCACAGGTGGGCTTCTTTTATACATACTTATCTACCGGAAATATCTTAAAGCTTCTCGTTATTCACGTCTTTCTTAATTGGTGCGTTCACCTTCAAAACTAAAAAAAAAACGATTGGATGAATTTCTTGTATTCATTGGCATTTTAAAGAGGTTGTTCTTGAAATAGTTTCATTTTGGTAGTTTCAAATTTAGTATTACATAATACAGTTGTTTGGATAATATAGAAGCGTACAAATAACTCCAATACAGTAATTATATTTTAATTAAATTAAACAACTAAAAACTATATTGATACATGCAACAATATCAGAAGTTGAAAGGTTCAGTTATAGCGTTGATTGAAGTAAGGATGGCCAAGTGTGCTTCACCGGAAAATGTTGCTGTCATTGTAAAAAAAGTTTTAGATATTGTAGTATTTGCTGTATTTGTAACAGGTATTTAAGCACATGTTAATAGACTGCCAACATTATGAACAACAACGGTCTCATTATCATCTACCCAATAATGTATCCGATATGCTAGGTGATATGTCTGTGTCTGATAGGAATTCAGAGACTAAGAGATTCTAAGAGAAGGAGTACAGTCTTCTTCTTCTTGTTGTAATAGGACTATGTCCTGTTTCTTCTGTTACAGTCTTTGCTGCGATCCGGAACTCCAACTCTCGTTCCATCGTTTTTTTGGTCTTCCTATGGGTCGCTTGGTGTTGGGCTTCTGTGTTTTCGCCCAATGCGCCATACGTTCAGGGTCCATCCGATACGTCTTGAACGCCTAGCTCTCTCAATGTGTCTTCGTTTCGTATTCTATCTCTGAGTGTGATACCTCTTATGGATCTTAGGGTTTTCATATCTGTTGTTCTCATTATTTGTTTGGTCTTTGTTGTCTCGGCCCTTGTCTCAGCTGCGTATGTCAGTACGGGTCTAACACATGTCTTATAAATGCGGACTTTGCTTTCGGTGCTCATATATTTATTCCGCCAGATTATATCCCTCAGGAAACCAGATATTCTCGCTGCTTTCGTTGCCTGCTGTTTTGATTCTTGCCACAGATGCCTGTCGCTAGATATTTCCACACCTAAGTATCTACAATCCATTACCTGTTCGATTATATGGTCGTCCACTACTAATTTACATCTAATTGGGTTCCTGGATATTACCATCGATTGGGTTTTCTCTTTGGATAATGTCAGGTTATACTTTTCGGCGGTTATTTTGAATTTTTGTAGTAGGCGTTGTAAGTCATCTTCGTTTTCGGCTATTAAGATTGCATCATCTGCGTAGCAAAGTATTCTCATGGTTCGGTTACCCATTTTGTATCCCTGATTCATTATGTTAACACTACCTATAACTTCATCCATTATTAAATTAAATAGGCATGGACTGAGGCTGTTCCCTTGTCTAATGCCTGCATTGATTTTGATTTCTTCCGTGAGCCCGTGTGTGGTTTTAATTCGTGTTTTGTTGGATCTATTAAGCTCTTTCATTGAGTACAGTCTGAATTTCTTAAACTCCTTGATGATAAATCTTTAAGAGTACTATGTAAAATCTTCTGGAAAATATTTCAAAAGATTGGCTACTTTCAGAATTTATTACGTTACCAAAGAAACAGGGAGCGAAAAAGTGTAATGAGCCATGCATTAAAACTCTTTCTTAAAATTATACATCGCAGAATATGCAAGCTATACGAAGAGAGAATACAAGACACACAGTTTGGATTC
Organism: Diabrotica virgifera virgifera; assembly: GCF_917563875.1. Lineage (NCBI taxonomy): Eukaryota > Metazoa > Arthropoda > Insecta > Coleoptera > Chrysomelidae > Diabrotica > Diabrotica virgifera. Next base: position 222,030,566 of record NC_065448.1, on the reverse strand, counting down.
ATGAAAGGCGTAGGTACGAGAGATGCAGTGGCGGCTTGTCCTATGAGGCAGGTGAGGCAGTGCCTCATCAGTATATCAATTGACTATTTACGTTATTTCGTTGTTTTATAATCAGTTTTTTAAATATAATTTAGCTTTTTGAAATTTCCTAAATACCTTTATTTTTATGAAAAAAATTAAAATCGGTACAGCCCTGACTCTTTATCTTTTTATCCGTCTTCCACGTGCCAGTATTATATGCATATATGCATCATGCATCTATGCATCATGCATCTCATTCCAACTTTCTCAAATCATTACAGTTGAAGCTAGCTAGCCTCACACCATCTGCAACTGTATGGGACAACGCCAACAGTAAAACCAGCAAAATTTGAAAAATGTGCCACCGATTCTATGAAAAAAATTCATCCATCCTTGAGGCTGGCCTCAGGCTCAGCGGAACGGAATAGGAATAGCCGAACGGCCTCAGGCTCCGCGGAACGGAATAGGAATAGCCGAACTGAACCGACTACAATCACCAAGTCGATTGCAGATCATAGCTCTCTATGCATACGCGGTAGAATGGTATATTTTAGAAGTTTATGGATATGTATTTAAAACATTGTTCATTTTAAATCATTGTTCATTATCGCCTAATATATTGTTCTAAAGCTGCTATTTCTTTGTGGCATTTATGTAATTTATTATTCTAAATCGGAAATAAGCCACAATTTAACTTAAAAAATGATCTTATTAACGTTTCCACTTCCACATCGGACGTTTACATAAAAAAGTAGTTTTTAAGTGTTTCAAAAATGTTGTATTTTGTGTTTGTGTTTTTTTTGTAAAATATATAACTAATACATTATTTTATATTATTTATTTGTTACATTTACATACAAAAGTAGTTTTTAATTGTTTTAAGAATGTTGTATGTTGTGGTTGTGTTTTTTTTGTAAAATTTTTTTGAACATAGTTATTCAAATCAGAGTGAGCAAAAGATTTAAGCAAATAATATTGCAACATGATTCCCACAGCCTTAGCTCATTTCCCATATCTTCCACGATTTTTGAAAAAACGCACACTCTTTTGTTATGTAAAATTTAAAGTTTTCGATATGGAATTGAAATTCAAAATTACTCTATGCACTGAGGCTGAAAGCATTTGAGTCGATCGCATTCACTGGAAAAGTTTTAGAGAACTAATCGACAACAAATATTTCTTGAGGATTTTTTGTCCGGAATTCTTTGTGGGGATATTTTGAATAAAAAATTTTTGTAGATTATTTGTCCGGCAATTTTTGTGGGGAATTTTTGTCCGGGGATTATTTGTCTGGGAATTTCTTGTCCAGGGATAATTTGTAAGGATTTTTGTCCGGGATTATTGGTCCTAGATTAGTCCTAACGTTATGACGTCACAAAATCGACCTTCCGGACATTAAAGAGAAGCTAACCATAATAATAAAATTCCTCAGGTGTAGTGTGCCTCACCACCTTCTACTATCACGAGCCGCCCCTGGAGAGATGCACTGTTTAGTCTACAGGTATTATTCCAAAGATGCAGAGATATGACTTGCGATATTTACACCTGCTTTGTGGACTACCAAAAAGCATTTGATACAGTTCAACACCGAAAAATGATGGACGTTCTAACAAAAGCCCAAATGGATGATAAGGACCGGCGTTTAATACAAAATTTATACTGGAACCAATCAGCCACAATAAGAAAAAATATTGGAGATGAACCGACGGAAGCGATTCTGCAGGGCGTAAGACAAGGATGTATACTTTCACCTATAATATTTAACCTATATTCAGAGGAAACATTTAGTGAAGCCTTGAAAAATTGCGAACATGGAATACTACTAAATGGAGAATACCTAAACAACACCCGCTATGCAGACGACATGTTATTTTTGCAGACAGTTTGAACAGTTTACAGCAACTAATAAACAAAGTAAATGAAGTAAGTGCATATCAAAAACTAAGTTTATGGTCACCAGCAAAAATAAAATTAGAGACGTCCAACTGCTTACCAAGAATACACCAGTGGACCGAGTAAAACAGTATATTTATCTTGAAACAATAGTAAATGAACAATGTGGTCATATATACAAGATACAAGAAGTAAAATGTAGAATGGAGGAGGCTAGGAGTGCATTCAACAACATGGACAAAATCTTTAAAAGCCACAACCTTAATCTGGAGATAAAAGTAAGGCTCCTACGATGGTATATATCTTCTCAATATTATACTACGGAATTGAATCCTGGACACTCACTGAAGCTATCTATCTATAAGCGAGGTTCCTACAGCCTCTGCCGCTTCTCGCATTTCGACCGCCATCGTTTTCTGTCCATCCATTCGTCTTCTTTGATGGCTCTATCTTTCATGATGTGCCGTACATTTTCTTCCCAGGCAACTGAAGGTCTTCCCCTTCCCCTTCTTTGGTGTGGTATGTAATTTAAAGCTTTCTTTGGCCATCTATCTTCATTCATTCGTTTCACGTGACCATACCACACTAGTTGTCTAGTTTCAATTTTATCTACAATGGAATATACAGTACTTGTCCTCCTTCTAATATCTTCATTCCTGATGTGATCTTTTTTAGATATACCACACGCTCTCGTTAGATAATCCATTTCTACTACTTCTATTCTTTTCCTATCTTTTTTTGTCATCTGCCAAACTTCTGCCCCATAAGTCATAATAGGCTCTACCAAGGTACGATAGATTGTCAATTTCGTTTCTTGCCTTATATCTTTAGACCACAGTAGAGAGCTCAGAATGTTTACCGCTTTTTTGCCCTGCTGCGTTCTCTTTTCGATGTCTCTTTTGGTAGTGCCTTCTTTAGATATTATAGATCCGAGATATTTATATTCATTACATCTTTTCGTGGTTCTAATTTCTAACTCTGGATCTTCTTCATCATCCCCTATTTTAAGATACTCTGTCTTTGACATATTCATATTGAGGCCCCATTTTTCATATTCTTTCTTTAGTTTTCTAAACATGTAGTCCATGTCTTTTTCATCATTCGCTACGACTACCTGATCATCTGCAAAAAACAAAGTTGTTAGACATTTACCACTGCCTATGTCTATTCCCATTCCGGATACTTGTTTCCTCCACTGCTCTAGCGATGATTGAATATATATTTTAAATAAAGTCGGAGACAGACAACATCCTTGTTTAAGCCCCTTTGATATAGGGATTGATTCAGATATAAAGTTTCCTTCTTTAACGACACTTCTTGCATTTTTGTATATATTTGCTATAGCATCCACATACTCTCTACTGAGACCTACCTTCGCCAATGTTTGAAACAGTTTTTTCAAAGGTACCGTATCGTATGCTTTCTCCAAATCTACAAACAATAGGTGGGTAGATAGATTCCTTGCCTTCCGTTTTTCTATTACCTGCTGCAGAACGAATATATTATCAGTGCACGATCTTCCTGCACGAAATCCACTTTGTTCTTCCATGTCTTCGTATTCTGATTCTATTCTTTTCTTTATTATTCGACCGTACAACCTACCTACTGAGTTGGTAACAGTTATTCCTCTATAATTAGAGCATATGCGTTTATCCCCTTTCTTGAATACTGAGCTGATGTATCCAACATTCCAATCATCAGGGATATTTTGTCCTTTTAAGCATTTATTAAATAGTTGAACCAACATCTCATGTAATATGTTTGGTCCGTACTTTACCAACTCAATTGGGATGTCTCCAGGTCCTGCTGCTTTACCGTTTTTAGATCTTTTGAGGGCTTCGCTTAACTCTCCGGTTGTTATCTCAACTATTTGTGTATGTTCTGCTAATTCTTCCATTTCGATCTCTTGGAATTTACATCTATCTTCTGTCAGTAAAATCTCATAATGGTGTTTCCACCGTTTAAGATCTATTAACTTTATGTTAGATTTTTCCTTTCCTTTCCTCTGGAGAGACTTTATTACCTTCCACGCTTGCCCAACTCTTGTTCCACTCATATACCTATCCACTTCTGCGCATTTTCGGTCCCACATCTCATTTTTACTTTTCACTACTTCTCTTTTTACATCTCGATTTAATGCTGCATATCTCTTGTGATCTTCCTCCTTTCTTGTTGACATCCATTTCTGATAAGCAGTTTTCTTCTTGTTTACTAACGTTTGTATATTCTCCGACCACCATTCTGTATTTTTTATTTCATGTTTGTATTTATACCCCAAAGCTTCACTTGCAGCCTCATGAATGTATTTTTTAATTTGCTGGTATAATTCTTCCGCTGTTATATTTTCTCGTCCCACATTTTGTAATTTTGTGGCCAGTCGTAATTTATATAGAAATTTCGTTGAGTCTTCTTTCAAGCTTTCTAGATTATATTTATGAGATCTTACTTCTTGTCCCTTTTCTATATTCTGTCACTGAAGCGATGGAGAAAAAACTTGAAGCCTTCGAGATGTGGCTATACAGGCGAATCCTTAGGATATCATGCACGGACAAGATAACCAACGAGACCGTACTACGAAGAATGGGGAAACAAAGAGAAGTGATGTATATAATTGAAAGGAGGAAGTTAGAATATCTCGGACACATAATGAGAAACTGCACTAACAACAGATTACTGAAAATAATCCTTCAAGGCAAAGTATTCGGAAAGCGAGGAATTGGGAGAAGAAGAATATCATGGTTGAAGAACCTGAGGAAATGGTTCTCCACACCAACAACTAATCTATTTAAAGAATCAGTTAATAAAATAATTATAGCCAGAATGATCGCCAATATTCGAAAAGAATATACACCAAAAGAAAAGAGCTTAAATCTATACATAATATATTATCTCACAATGTGTAACATATCTTATGTAGTCGCTAATAACTTATGGTTGATGGAACATTCTTTTCTAAATAAAACTGTTGTTTGGTTTGCCGTTTGATGCTTATAGATTGTGACCCATATTTCTCATTTCCATCATGTAATCTACTCCCACACTCCCACATTCGCATTTTGAAGTGCATGTATTTCGAACAAAATTTATTCCAATGAACAATGGAAAACTTACTCAATCGATTGTTTTTACAACTATTACCGCAATTTTAAAACTCACTGCGCATTGAAAAAGAAGATTATACCAATTACCTACAATCTGTTTTTTTCATCTCTACCGAACGACAGTTAAATCCCTTTTAAAAGTTTTTTTGGCCATTGTACGATCAATAAAGTGGATATTTGACAGAGAGAATGCTCGAAAGTCTGGATGATTACCAAGAAATTTTTTGTTGTAATGTGAAAAAACAGAACAAACGTGAGTTAAAGAGATATTTTCATCATTAAAACTTCAATATTACCGGATAGAATAAGTAAAGTATATTTCACGGATTTGCAACTGTTTTGGATTATCACTAGACTCTCGAGAGCCAATGGTCCAATATACTGTACAGCATAAGACATATGAAAGCAAATTTTTACAGTATTAGTAAGAAATTATTTACAGTAAATACGCCAAAACAAAGGACACTGAAATTAGGAAGCCTGTGAAATATAATCGCGTCATATGAAACAAGTGACAATAGTTGTCATGGTATTTTTAAACATTGTTTATTCTAACAAACTGTCAAAAAGATTCGAAATGGTGCTTACAACGCAAGAAAAAATATTTACATATTATTGAATATTATTTCCGCTCATACGGGAATGGACGATCAAATGGACCTAATCAGTTTGTTAATGGTTGCCAATCAATTTCGGGAAGAGTTTCAGATGCCTGCACCGACTAATAAGGACTTGTTAAGAGTCGTTGCAAAATTTCGACGAACAGGAAGCGTTCTAACTCAACGCAAAAGCTGTACTGGTCGTCCAGTTACCGTGACAACAAATGCGAATCAAGGAAGGCTATTTCAACAGGTGTTAGAATCACCAAAAAGAAGTCTCCGCAGAACATCTCTAAAAATGAATTTGAGTGAAACGTCTACTTGAAGAATGTTTAAGACGATTGGTGGTTTTCCCTATAAAATGCAGATTGGGCAACACTTGACAAGACAAGACAAGAAATCAAGAGTTGTTTATTGTGCTTCAGTCTTGGCAATGGTTTATGAACAACTCCTATTTTTTTCTAATGTGTGGTTTACAGACGAATGCCTCATCCATCTGAATGGATTTATCAATCGACAGACAAATCATTCTCTTGGGAACGACCAGACATCATCGTAGAGAAACCTCTTCATAGTGACCGTGTAACGATTTGGTGCGCAGTGTCAGGTAATGGATTATTGGGCCCTTACTTCGTGGAAGACGAGCGTAGAAGACCCGTTACACTAAATCAAGTGCGATATAGAGAACAAATTTTGACACCACTTTTTATTGATCTCAGACAATTCTGTTGTGCCAGAAACATACAGTTGAATACCCAATGGTTCATACCACTAGAGCATCCTTAGATCTGATTCGAGAAAATTTTGAAGACCGCGTAATTTCCCGTAACACGAATTTTGCTTACCCTTCTCATTCACCTGATCTAACAACTCTTGATGCTTACGTATGGGGTATGCTGAAACAAGCCGTTTTTACAGAAAACCCACCGGCAACTATTGATGAACTCCGTGAAAAATTTTTCACTTTTTCAGAAGAATGCAGCAGCCTATTTTTAATAACATGCTCAGCAATCTTGTTAAGCGTTATGAGTACTGCTTGGAACGCAATGGCGAGCACTTTGAACACATTTTGTATAGAAGGAAAACTTAAAATTCGCATTACATATTTGAAATGTTATTTAATTTTTCATGTTTAATAAAGCTTTAGTTTTTCAGTGTCGTTTGTTTTGGCGCATACTGTACTTTTGATATAAGAGAAAGTTTTACTTTAATAAAATTAAAATAATATTAAAAATAAAACTTTATTGGGACCAAGTTTTCTGGTAACATCTTCGTGGTTTCTAAAATTTGCAAACCAACGAATGGTGGAATGCTGGAGTAAATAAGGCTGAGGGGTATCTAAAAGTTGCATCTCACTTCTCGCCTGTCCAGCGCGGTAAAATTCCAACGAAAAATAGTCCCGCATACTCAGTTAGGAGTAAAACTAATAGAAATAGATAATCATTTCGTTGTAAACGAAACAACAGCCGTTTTATATTTCAGTTCGTTCAGAGAGCGCCATAAGCACCTTAACCGGTTTCGAACGTTGTTAGGATCTCATCAGAAAGTGCATATATGACTGTCTCTGAACAAACTAAAACAAATCGGGCTGCTAGTATCGAATTACAACAAAACAACGTGATACGGGTGTCGTGGCGACATCTGCGTAAAGCAAGCATTTAATATTATTTTAATTTTATTAAAGTAAAACTTCGTGAAAGTCTACGAAAGAGAGTTCGTAGACTTTCACAAAGCCTTCGACACTGTGGAATTAGACAGCATTTTAACTGCTCTGAACAACAGTAGAATAGATTACCGTTTTACAAAGTTAGTGCAAACATTATACCAAAACGCCACAATGCGTGTAAAACTACATAATACTACCAGAGAAATTCATATCAAGCGAGGTGTGAGACAGGGCGACACTCTCTCACCTAAATTATTTATAGCGGTCCTCGAATACGCCTTGCTAAAGTGGGAAAATAGAGGAATAAAAATAGATGGAGAAATTCTCAATCATCTGCGTTTTGCCGACGATATAGTATTTATTACCGAAGATCTGGGTGAAGCACAACAAATGCTACTAGAATTGGAAAACGTATCTTCAACAATAGGTCTCAAAATGAACATCAGTAAAACCAAATTTATGACAAATTTAGTTCCCAGTGAACACCTCCTAACCATCCAAAATCAAGCGGTAGAATTGACAGAAAAGTACATATATCTCGGTCATGAAATCAGAATAGGCAAAGACAATCAGACTTGCGAATTTCAACGACGAATAACACTTGCTTGGGCGGCGTATGGTTCACTAAGAGACATCTTTAAGAGCAACATCCCGACAGCTATGAAACGGAAGACATTTGACCAATGCGTTCTTCCTATTATGACATATGGAGCAGAAACTCTCACGCTCACAAAAACAACAGCACTAAAAATGCGAGTGGTACAAAGGCGCATGGAAAGATCGATTCTCGGCGTGACAAAAAAAGACAAAATAAGGAACCAAGACTTAAGGAAAAGAACAGGTATCACTGATGTCGTTGAACTTGTAGCCAAGCTGAAATGGAATTGGGCAGGTCACATAGCGCGACTGAAAGACTCAAGATGGACCAGAAAACTAATTGACTGGCACCCAAGAGAAGACAAACGCAGCAGAGGACGACCACCAACACGCTGGATGGACGACATTAACCGAATATCCAATAAATGGAAACAAGCAGCACAGAACCGTGAAGAGTGGCAAAGAATGGGAGAGACCTATGTCCAGCAGTGGACAGAAGAGGTTGCATGATGATGATGATGATGATGATGATGAAAGTAAAACTTTCGCATGCTTTAAGCAGATGTCGCCACGACGCCCGTATCACGTTGTTTTGTTGTAATTCGATACCAGCATCTCGATTTCTTTCAGTTTGTTCAGAGATGCACTTTCTGATGAGAACCTAACAAGGTTCGAAACCGGTTACGGTGCTTATGGCGCTCTTTGAACGAACTAAAATATAAGATGGCTCTTGTTTCGTTTTACAACGAAATGATTATTTACTTTTGATATAATTCATGTCCACTGCACATTTCGTTAGGTATGTTTGTTTTACTAGCAGCTTTACCTTTTTTGCTCAACATTAAAAACAGTTCCATGTTATCAAGGTTATTGAAAGATTTAGTGTTTTATCCCAAACCGGTTGCAAATTAATGGTACCCTAATAAGAAAAATCATAGTAGTACTTGTGATTGGAAAGTTTGTTTGTGTATTGACAGTGAAAATGACGAGACTTGGTTTTGATATAAATTAAGTAATATTTAATTTGGACGCTTATTTTGACTTTGCACACAAAGCCAATGGAGGCTCTTTGCGACCGACTCAATCCGTACATTAAAGCGTGTCCGTGGTGCATTGTGTATCAGTGATACAAAACTCACGGAGAATTTAAATCTGAATTGCTTTAGTTTCAAAAGCGGCTAAAACTTGCAAGAAATTGCATTTGAAAACTAGCATCAGTTTCAGAAATGGACAGCTCCAACTTGATTTTGTAGCAGAATCGGACTACTCCATTACAGCCAATCGAAAGGTAATTTTTGTGTCAAGTTGCCATGCGTACTAGAACCAACCTACTTAGAGTAGCCATTACGTTTCAAGTTTGCATCAGTTTACGACGATATTTCAACCGTTTTCGTGTTTTTATGAATATTATTTGCGTTATTTTTCCGAAAAATGCAAGTGAACGTAGTTGAAGCACCTAAAAATTAAGCCAGGAAGAGATTGGTCAACAAAAAACGTCGACATTGGGTTCAAAAACGGACAGCTCCAGAACTTGGTTGCAATATCGGCCAACTACATTTTCTTTATTGATTTTAGGGAATAAAACATAAATATATTCACATTTTCGTTATTCAAATGTATTACGAAACGCTAGAAGTATATTCATAAAAAAAAATCACAATTGGAGGTAGAGAATATAACGCACTGCAGTTTATCAGCTCTCCTGAAAAAATTACGAAATGGAGTAGTCCGTCTTTGATGCTCAGCTCCTCAAATATCTTCCTGAGGGTTGTAAGTTTGAAATTCGGGACCTTATATAAAAAATACGAAAAAAAAAGAACATGATTTTGTAGAGACAGTGATAAAAAAATTAAAAGACAGAAGCACATTTGAATTTTCCAGTGTAAGTTTTTGAAGAGTTTTCAAACAGACTGGGTTAAGGTTCAAAATGGAAGACAATAGAGCCTCGTGTGAAAGAGGTAGTACCGTTCACAAAAAATCGAGTTTTTAAGAAACTATAATAATTAAAAAAAAAGAACACGCTTCATTTGTTCATTTAGACTGAGAGGAAACGTGGATTTTGCTAAAGGTGATCACTCCACCTGACACGCGAAGAGAAGTAGCTAGAGATGTGGAACAAAAAAAACAAACTCTAGATTTCCGACATCTACTCCACGATTACCAGCCTACCGCACAAAGACTTAAACAAGGAAAAGCTTTCTGACCAATCAACAAAAGAAGCTGTTCATCGTCGTCTGAACCCTCCAGAGGAACTTTCTTCCGATAGCCATTTTCTGTACCCTGCCTGCGTCGAAGACTCTCAACCGTCTGCGAGTCGGAGTGTCCATATGTAAAAGTATTACCAACATGGAGAAATGGGTACTGTTCCCCACTTACTCCGATCTCTTTCTTAAATCCTGATCCCCCGGAGGCAGTGTAGTGGTCGACGTGATGTCGTGTATTGTCAGTCTCTAAAGATCTCTCTATACACGTATATACAAAATATGTGTCGTATATGGCTTTTCATTCACAGTCATTTGTTTCGAGCTTCTGTCATGTGTCACATAATATTAATATATCTACGGCATACGTTATCGACGTTTAGAGAGCTTTGAGATGAGGGTATTTCGCAGAGATATGTAAAGAAAATAGATCAGGCTAGTCATATGCCACTCAAACCATCGGGGTGTAACGCCGATATCAAGTACGGTGGTCTAGCTATCTTTGTCTGTCGTGCGAGTGTGAGCGTATCTACCAAGAGGTGGGAATAACGGAACGACAGTGACACACAGGCGGCGGCCATCTCTATGGTAGAGAGAGATAGATAGACCACCGACCCGAACTGTTCCGCGTTACGGTATTTTTCGAACTGGCCTAATCTATTCTGTTATATCTATGGTATTTCGTCGTATGCTGAAAATTCCATGGACCGACCGCGTTAGAAATGAAGAAGTTAAGGCGTATGAGTAGAGAACGTGAACTCACAGAAATTGTCAAGAGACGTAAAACATCTTATCTTGGACACATATTTAGACACGACAGGTATAACTTCCTTCAACTTATTATGGCAGGGAAAATAGAAGGAAGACGCGGTCCGGGTAGACGACAAATGACCTGGCTGCGCAACATCAAAGAATGGACAGGATTAGACTTTCAAAGTCTAATAAGAAAAGCCCAAAATAGAGAAGACTTTGCAGAAGTCATCGCCAACCTTTGCTAAGAAGACGGCACCCAAAGAAGAATACGTTATCGGTTTGTATCATTGGTATATACCAATAACGTATGACGTAGATATATTAATATTATGTGACACATGACAGAAGCTCGAAACAAATGACAATCGATGAAAAGCCCTATACAGTGATGAGCGCGCTAATAACCAGCAAAATAGCGCAAAAGATGGAAAACATAATACATTGCGCAACAAAAAGAGATGAAACTAGTGGAGATATCCGTTATAAACGGATAAATTAACATTATATTATTACATAGTTTCCCACCTTTAGACGTCTGTGACAGGAGTATTTTATAAAATTCTACTGTCACAGTGACAGTTGTCATACTCCTCTGATACGTCTAAAGGTGGGAAACTATGTAATGTAATGTTAATTTATACAAAAAAATCAATGGAAAAATTCCAATTCCAATTTATACGTTTATAACGATAATTTCCATCTCCACTAGTTTCATCTCTTTTTGTTGCTCAATGTATTATGTTTTCCATCTTTTGTGCTATTTTGCCGGTTATTAGCGCGCTCATCACTGTATACAAAATTATTATACAAAATACGCTGTACTTAAACTGCCGTCAAACGGTCGTGCACTATAATGCCGTTAACAGCTATGACGTCATGATGCGTTTGACGGCATTTTCTTCGGATGCCGTTCGCTTGGAGGCTGGCCATCTTAGTATCAATTTCTGATAAAGAATTTAATAATACTAGAATATTTTCTTATAAACGAAAAAGAAAATAAAGTGAAGTATTAAAACGTATTTTAATTAGGTTGTAAACAAAAAAAAATTAATTATAGAAATTTAATCATTTCTTTGGAATGGAACCCTGGATTTATTTGGAAATGTTTTGGGGTTTCTTTTCTTTTTCTTTGGTAGTCCTATTACTGCCAGGCCTTGTCCTTTTGGGCGTGATCGTTTTTTTACTGCCACTGGCATTTTAATTGTCGACCAAGCAACATCGTTCACTTGAAGAGTTTGGTGAGTAATAGGAAGTTCATTTTCTGGACTTGACTCTTGTATATTCCCCTCCACGTGATCTACCCTACTTATCTCTTGACAAACCACCTCACCACACAGCTTATTTTCACTTTCAAATACAACTTCATCATTACTTTCAATAATAACTTGCGTGTCATTTTCAAATAAAACTTCATCATTACTGTCAATAATAACTTGCGTGTCATTTTCAAATACAACTTCATCATTACTGTCAATAATAACTTGCGTGTCATTTTCGTCTGTAACATCTATAGGTATAAGTAGAACAGCAGTATCATTGGCCCACAGTGTTTTGAGATTTTTTAATAGATTAAACCTTTGCTCAAATAACATGCCCGTACGTTGTGCAATACTACGCCCAATAATGATACGTATCTAAGTCATTCAAGTTTTCCAAATTAAAACTTATTATTCCCACAATAATTAACAATTAGGTACAAATATAACGCTTGTAACTATATACTGAGACAGGCACTATAATAAAATAAGATAAGAGAATCGTCAACTCGTGCATTAACTAACCACGTGTATATATATGCTGAACTGCAAGTGAAAGCGAACGGCAGTCAAAGAAAATGCCGTCAAACGCATCATACGAATGTCGTCATAGCTGTTAACGGCATTATAGTGCAAGACCGTTTGACGGCAGTTTAAGTACATTGTACAAAATATACTTACAGACAACAATTACCGTCAAATTACATACTAACAGTAATCGCATAAAAATGGAACGGGGGGTTAGACAAGGAGACCCAATGTCGCCTAAACTTTTTAATACGGTCTTAGAACATGCTTTCAAGAGTTTGGATTGGATGACAAAGGGAATAAAAATAGATGGAGAATACCTAAACAACTTACGTTTCGCCGATGATATAATCATGTCATAGTAGCTGAGGATCTAGTTATGGCAAGAGAGATGGTACAGGAACTGGTTGTGGCTACAGAAAATGTAGGTTTAAATATAAATATCTCGAAAACAAAAATAATGACAAATTTGGTACCCAACCAGAACATTAGTATTGGTGAAAAAGAAATAGAACTCGTAGATAGATATAAATACCTGGGACATGAAATTACGATTGGCAGGGGTAACCAGACTCATGAACTGAAGAGAAGAATCGGCCTTGGGTAAGCAGCATTTGGAAAACTGAGAGAAACTTTTAAAAGTGAGTTGCCCACATGCCTAAAAAGAAAGATATTTGATCAGCGCGTCCACGTACGGATCAGAAACACTTACCTTAACTAAAGACTCGGCTACTAAACTAAGAGTCACGCAGAGAAGAATGGAGCGGTCAATGTTAGGAATAACTCTGCGAGACAAAATCAGAAACGAAGAAATCAGGAGAAGAACAAAGGTGACTGACGTCATCGAAAGGATAGCCAGGTTGAAGTGGAGATGGGCAGGACACATAGCCAGAATGACAGATGGGCGATGGACAAAGAGGTTATTAGATTAGAATGGAGGCCAAGAGAAGACAAGAGAAGCGTCGGTCGACCGCCTTCAAGATGGACTGACGACTTAAGGAAGCTAAATAAAAACTGGATGAGAGCGGCGCAGGATAGATGGGGTTGGAAACGAGGGGAGGAGGCCTGTCTTCAGCAGTGGACTTTTGAGGCTGGATGAAGAAAGATCTCTGTCTCTGGTCATTTATTTTAACTCATGCAAAGGTCTTTTGCATATTCCTGTAATTTGATCGATCCATCTTGTTGGGGATCTTCCTCGTGATCTTCGGCCTTCCACCTTTCCTTGTATAATGAGTCTTTTCATGTTTTCTGTGCTTGCTCTCATAACATGACCAAAGTATTTTAATCGTTGGAAATGGAATTTACTGGAGAGTCGTTGGTTAACTTACTCCGATAGCCTGTGTGAATCTGGGACAGAACAAGATTAAACACATCTACTTAGCTGTTAGACCAGTGCAAATAGCAAAAAAACAATAAAAAATTAATAGCAGGGTGAGACCAATTCCAAATGAAAGTACACATATTAGATAACATGTGGAACATTTTTCAGCAAATCTGGATGAGGGGAACATGGGTTGGGGGAGCGTTTTTAGGGGTGAAAACGGTTAATTACGATTTGCGGCAAAACGGCACATCCTATCGAAAAAAGTTAAATTGCAAAGTTGTAGGCTATAAGAAGATCTACAACTTTTGTAAATAAGCATTTTTCACATAACCTCAAAATATCCGTGAAAATTGGAAAATTCGATGTTTTTGATTTTATTTTTTTTTTCTCACTGAAAAAAAATTTTTTTTTACCAGATATGGTGGAAACTTACCACTTTATGTCCCAAATACGCTGTAATTTTTTTGTATAAAAATATTTTTTAAAACTCTTGTTTTTTATGTTTAAGGGAAAATGTAAGCATTTTTTCAATTGAAAAATCTCCCGAAATTTTTTTAGCTTTTTTAAAGAAGTTGGCATTTTTTTTGTTTATTGAAACCTTTATTTTCTGATGATGTAAAAAAAATATATACGTTACTGTGGAAAATTTTGTCACAAAAGGCAAAAATCGGAAATTTATTTATGAGTACGATTTATTTATGAGTACAAATGAACCAATGCATTCCAACGGTATTGTACATGTCGTGGACGGTGGCTGTTTATTGCATAAAGTAATTTGGCATAAAAATGAAACAGTTGAAGAGATCATTAATAAATATTTGCGCTATGTACAAAATCATTACGCACCAGGCAGCTACATCGTTTTTGATGGGTACCCCGACATTGAAAAAACAGTTACTGCCACAATAATATCAGCAACTACTTCAACTAAAAGTGTAGAACGTAGTCGCAGGAAAATGTCAGAACATATTCCAGAATTCAATTATCAATATCACACAAAAATACCATTTTTGCAGGAAAAATTTTTATCTAACGAAAAAAACAAGGATAAAATAATAAAAACGTTACTTGAAAGATTAGAGTCAGTAGGATTTTATTGTAAGCAATCAGAAGAAGATGCCGATGCTGACATAATTAAGACGTCGATAGAAATTGCCAGAGATAGTAATAAAACTATCAGTTGTGGGTCAAGATATTGATCTTTTGGTCCTTTTGAATCAATTCAATACTCATAAGTATGACATTTATTTCCCCAAGGCAGGTTCTGGTAATATAAAAGATCAATTTTTTACCTCGTACAGTTTTAAATATGAATGAATGCGAAATGCAATATCGGGTTTTGCAGGAAAAGGAAAGAAAAACATAGTGAAAGCATTATTAGACAATAAAAACTTGTCACATTTAGCCAATATTTTCTACAAAAAAGACGCAAGTAAAGAAAATATCGCCAAAAATGGTTTACAATTAATTCTATCAATTTATAAATGTAGAAATGAAAATATAAGTTTGAATCAATTAAGATTTAACAAATACCAATTAGCAAGAGTAATAACTTCTTTTAAACTAGCTAATCTCCCACCAACTGAACAACACTGTTACAGAGCATACCATCAGATCCAATCTTGGATGGGTAACAAACTGACGGCAACAAATTGGGGCTGGAAGCAACATGAACGTGGCATTGTGCCCATATTCACAAATGCAGAATTAATTCCAGAAATATTACTAAAAAGTATTTGCTGCAGCTGTGAGACTGGATGCAATAGTCAAAAATGTGGGTGCCGAAAGCATGGTTTGAAATGTACCAATTTATGATCAAATTGTATTTCTGTTAAATGCTCCAATGTCGAAAAACCATTTTTTTATATATTAATGAATATGATGACATTACGGATGAGAAACCAACGCCAAATAAAGAAAATGTAGACGAAGACCATGATGGTCTAGAAGATTTAGAGGAAACTGCAGAATCTGTAAGCATTACCGAATGTGATGAAGAAATGCCATCAAAGAAGCAAAAACTTAATTAATTGATGAAAAATTGGCCATTAAAATTATAATAATTACTACTTTCTTTTGTATTAAATAAACCTTTTCGTTAAAAAAGTTGTTGCGACTTTTAATTTGGTTCATGAGAAAAAGTTTAAAAAAATGTAGTTTATAGGTAAGTAAACCGATTTTAAAAAAAATATAGTTTTAAAAAAAATAAAAAACGCTTTTAAAGCACTAAAAATTTAAAAATAACTTTTAAAATTAAAGCTAGTAATATTTAATTTTTAAATTGTTAGTGCTTTAAAAGCGTGTTTTTTATTTTTTTTTAACTATAATTTATTCACAAAATTAAAAATCACAGACAACGGCATTAGTGTAGTAAATTTTTAACAGAGGTTCGTTGGTTCCTGCTCGCTATGCAACTTATATTACGTCTGAGAATCTGAAAATGGTGAGAGGTTGAAAATAAATTTCCGATTTTTGCCTTTTGTGACAAAATTTTCCACAGTAACGTATATATTTTTTTACACTATCAGAAAATAGAGGTTTCATTAAATAAAAAAAATGCCAACTTCTTTAAAAAAGTTAAAAAAATTTCGGGAGATTTTTCAATTGAAAAAATTCTTACATTTTCCCTTAAACATAAAAAACAAGAGTTTTAAAAAATATTTTTATACAGAAAAATTACAGCGTGTTTGGGACAGAAAGAGGTAAGTTTCCACCATATTTGGCAAAAAAAATTTTTTTTTCAGTGAGAAAAAAAATAAAATCAAAAACATCGAATTTTCCGATTTTCTCGGATATTTTGAGGTTATGTGAAAAATGTTTATTTACAAAAGTTATAGATCTTTTTATTGCCTACAACTGTGCGATTTAACTTTTTTCGATAGGATGTGCCGTTTTGCCGCAAATCGTAATTAACCGTTTTCACCCCTAAAAACGCTCCCCCAACCCATGTTCCCCTCATCCAGATTTGGTGAAAAATGTTCCACATGTTATCTAATATGTGTACTTTCATTTGGAATTGGTCTCATCCTGCTATTAATTTTTTATTGTTTTGGTCCATTTTAGAGCTATCTGCACTGGTCTATGTCCTCTATTGGAGAAACCTTGCACTGAACACGATTTCCTTCACGCTCTTTCCGAACTGCATTCGAACTGCTCTTTTCTGTTGAACTGTACACGTAAAGTAAGCTGTCATAATATTTTATATATTTTATGAAATAATTCTAAATAAAACAGATTTGCTGTTTCAGTTTTAATTCATCGTTATCATTTATTTATTCAAACTAGTGTCAATAAAGTATTAATGTCATTCACGTGTATTCAAAAGCAATTAACATTCTACTAATTTTTTTTATTCTAAAGCTGTATAAAGCTATGTTTGAAATATTAACGAAAAGACTAAATGCAAAAAGAGCTTTTATTTATGTGAAGCACAAAGGCCTAAATAGAATATTAAATGCTCAAATATTCTAGAATTCTGCTTTTTGTTTGACGTTATGATATATGAAATTGAAATACATTTGAAAAGTTCAAAAGTAAATCAATTAGTCATATGGAATATTTATATTTTATATTTCTACACATTTCTAAACCTGTCGTTTTTAATAGTATCACACATTTTAACCTGTTAGTATCAATATAATTATAAATAATGGCTACTCAAGGCCAAGGTATGAGTCAAATGTAAGACCTCAATATAGAGAATAACTTTTTTACTCTATAATTTATTTATTAATTCGAGTACCCTCGAGTTTTCGTGAATGAACATTCTTAGGTAAACAAAAAAAAACAGCTGAAAAATCTTTATACAGGTTTTAAAGGTATATGAGAGATAACTGACACAAATACTTGAAGACGTACAGCTGATTCTGCTTTGTTTTTTTAAATAATCATAAAAAGTGAAAAATCATTGTTTACCTATAAAACGTTTCTTATACATTTTAGAAAAAAAATGATTGAAATAAGAGTTGAAAATGTACAGATTTTAGATAACGAACAAAACTGCAAGAAAATATTATGTATGTTGGAGATATTCACATAAATAAAGATCAAAATTGTATCAATAACAAGACCGATATCAAGGATCTCTCCAATATATATATCACAACCTAATAAATTGAGTTGGCTGTAAATTCACCATTGGTAGATATTTTTACAAAAGAAAAAGCAGTCATTCTTGAGCAGAAGATTGATAATTGTACATACCCGATACACACACGAATACTTAATGGAGTCCGAGCCGAAACCTAATTGTAAAACCCGCTTTTGCTTTAGTATTTTAATCGTGAAACACACCCTTATTGAGTGTCCTAAAGATGCGACGCAAAGAAATCAACATAAACTTAAGCCAAATATTAAAGATATTTTAAACTCATCCGATCAACTTCATAATGTAATTAGTTTTTTGAAAGACATTCAATTATTTAACACAATATATGATCTTTTGTCTTTATAATCTCTACCTGTTATTTAAAACTCAGTGATTAATTATTGTAATAATTAATTAGTTGTAGGTCTCTATAATAATGACTGTATATCCAATATTTTTGTCATAATTTTTACATAGTATTATTTAAGGTTTAGAAATTAACTGTAATAATAACTAGTTATAAGTTATAAGTCCTCATTGTAATTAATTATTGTATAACCAATATTGTTTGTGTCAATGGCCATTGCAGACGAGACACATTTAAATAAAAAAAATACGACCCTGAACCAGTCGTAGATTTGAAGTATCTGTCATATTATGGTTTGAGGGTAAAATCTCTCTTTTGTGTTCCATCGCCAACTAGCAAATAGTGTAATATATAATAACTTGTTTTTGAGTAATATTTAAATAATTAAAGTGCTTATTGAAAATGGCAAAGATAGCCGAAACGTTTAACTTTATGGTGTTTTATTTTATATGACACCGCAGTGTAATGAAATAACATACCAATACAGCATAGTCACTTGTCTTGCAGTCACTCACCTGAAAAAAAAAATGAATCTAATATTATTAAAAACACAAAAAACTCGCATTGGATTATCAAACTTGTGTATAGCAGTTATTTAGTCGTATAATACCGCATAGTAGTACATAGTGAAGTAATCTACACATTAGAGATATAAACAAAACACGTTTTATATACCAAAAATTAAAATATCTACGGCCCATCTATACACGATCATTAATAATGACATTACCAGTAATGACATTACTTTTAAAATTCACATCATTCCATATTATCATTACTTTTCAACCTTACACAATAATTACTGTCATTACTTTTCTTCAGCTTCAGCCTTTCTACAACTTAAAATAATCTGCTACGCAGACGACGCAATACTAATCTCTCAAAGTGAAGATGATTTACAACGTATGCTGCACCAATTTAATATAACTGCTAGAAAATTTAACATGTTAATTTCCCCAAAAAAGACTAAATGCATGGTTATAACAGCAAATCTAATAAGGTGTAAATTAGAGCTGGAAGGTCAGATAATAGAACAAGTCATGGAGAATCATATGAATAAAGCAAACAGAGCCGCAGGCTGCCTGAATGACACAATATGGAGAAATAAAAATATCGGAAAAGAAGTGAAAGGCAGAATTTACAAAACAGTCATCAGGCCAATAATGACATACGCGGCAGAAACACGACCTGATAGAGAAAGGACAAAAATAATGCTAGAAACAGCAGAGATGAAAACACTTCGAAAAATCAATGGTAAGACACTATGGGATAGAGCTAGAACTGCAGATATACGACAGAGATGCAAGGTGGACAACATTAATAACTGGGTGAAAAACAGAAGAGTAGAATGGAACGACCACATAAGCCGTATAACAACAAACAGAGTAGTAAGGACGGCGAGAGACGGTTCCCCAATAGGAAGACGATCAGTGGGAAGACCACGAAAGCGATGGAATGACAACTTACTGGAGGCACATTGAAAAACAGACAGAGTCATTACACAAAAAGAAGAAGAAGGAGACTTTTCTTTAGTATATTTGTGGGTTTCGGAGAAAAAGGGCGTAAAAAAGTGTAGGTATATTAGTCTAGGCGCCAGAGGTGTCACCGTTTCCTTTTCAATTCTGATGGACAAACTCAACGGTTTCTTATGGATCTTTGGCTGCTGCTTACGAATTTCGAGGGTGGATTTCGATCCGAGTGGTCAAAAAATTGTTATAAACAATTTAATTGTTTATAAATTGTTTATAAGGCTCTGGCTCATAAACTAAAAAGATAAAAAATAATTTTTCAAATAAAATTTGTTCGTTAATAAAAAACAAAGAAAAAAACGTTTACTAAACTTAAATCCAACAATTAGAACTCAAGATATTGTAAAATTAGTGCACAATGCAAATTGCAAAATAAGTATTTTTCGAAGCTATATCGATCGTACCTCGGCTTCTACGCATGCTTAGAAGATCTCATTTTAAAGCTTCATTAATAGGATTCCAAACAAAGTTTTTTATACTACTTTATCTTCATTTGTTTTAAAGTTATACCCGTTTGAAGTTATAATTTTCTTAAAAAAATTGTTCATTAATTTGTTTATAAGGGTTTCAAGTAAATTTGAGCTGTAAAAATTTATACTTTAATTAACAACAATGATAGAAGAACTCCAAAGGAACAATTTAAGCTTATGAAAATGTTCGTAAGTTTATTTTTGGTCAAGATATCGATATTTTAATGGCGCGCTATGAGGCGCAAGATCGGCTCACAGTCAAGTAAATATTTTTCGACGCTTTATCGATCGTAACACGGCTTCTACGCATGCAAATGAGCCAATATGTGATATAGTTGTTCCATTTTATCATTGCCCATGTGTCACGATTCATTTTCAAACAAATTAAGTTAAAACATAAAGGGAAACGTACGTCGATGTGTATATAGTTGTGTATACTGTATACTATATACTATACACATACAAGTACCTTTCACTTTATATTTTGATTTAATTTGTTTGAAAATGAATCATGACGCATGGGCAAAGATAAAATGGAACAACTATATCCATATAAAAATGGATAGAGTTCTTTTGCAGTATCATCATTGCATATAAAACGAGCATTTATGTTGTGGCGGCATACACACAATTGACGTGCCTTGATGATGCTACAAAAGAACTAGATCCACTTTATATGGATATCATAAGGATAATTAGACTCTGAAGCCCCAGAAAGTTTTAGTTTTACTGCCTACAAGGACAGACTTAGTACCACCATGTAACTTTAAAAATTGCTCTAAGAACTTATGCAGATGTAAAAAAGCTGATATTCCGTGTATATCTCGATGCAGATGCATGAAAGCAAATGTTTGTAAAAATAGTATTAACAAATAATATCAACTTACTTTTAAGTTATATTTCCGAAATATTAGTTTTTATTGTTTTTTTTTCTCATTTAGTACAAAAAATAGAAGACAAAGTAAATATATAATGAAAGGTGATACGAGGTACAGTATGATGATTTAATTATAAGAATTATATGATAAAATTTTTTTAGGATCTTTAAAAATGAAAAATAAAGATAACGTATAGGTACCTATACACATATAACTTATAATTTGCATCGAGAAGTTAGCGCGTGAACCTTTACGCGCTGAGCCGATCTTGCGCCTTAGACCGCGCTATTAAAATATCGATATCTTTGCCAAAAATAAACTTACGAACCTTTTTCGTAAGCTCAAAATGTTCCTTTTGAGTTCTTCTATCATTACTGTTAACTAAAGTATAAATGTTTATAGCT
This sequence comes from Diabrotica virgifera virgifera, assembly GCF_917563875.1. Taxonomy (NCBI): domain Eukaryota; kingdom Metazoa; phylum Arthropoda; class Insecta; order Coleoptera; family Chrysomelidae; genus Diabrotica; species Diabrotica virgifera. The sequence goes on along the minus strand of NC_065448.1, from coordinate 222,008,892 downwards.
CAAATTTGCTTGAAACCCTCATAAACAAATTAATGTACAGTTTTTTTAAAGAAAATTATAACTTCAAACGGGTATAACTTTAAAACAAATAAAGATAAAGTAATTTAACAAACTTTGTTTCGAAGCCTATTCATGAAGCTTTAAAATAAGATCTTCTAAGGCTCATTTGCATGCGTAGAAGCCGAGTTACGATCGATAAAGCTTCGAAAAATACTAATTTTGTAATTTGCAATTTGCATTGTGCACTAATTTTACAATATCTTGAGTTCTAATTGTTGGATTTAAGTTTAGTAAACGTTTTTTCTTTGTTTTTTATAAACGAACAAATTTTATTTGAAACATTCGTTTTTATCTCTTTTAGTTTATGAGCCAGATCCTTATAAACAATTTATAAACAATTACATTGTTTATAAAAATTTTTGACCACTCGGATCGAAATCCACCCTCGAAATTCGTAAGCAGCAGCCAAAGATCCATAAGAAACCGTTGAGTTTGTCCATCAGAATTGAAAAGGGCACGGTGACCTCTATTTGGTGCCTAGACTATATGTGAGACGCCCGGCCCGAGTAATACATAGTTTAATACAATACTAATAGAAATTAGATGTTCGGTTCCGGTGAAGCATATGGTGGGTATAATGATGTGCCGAAATCAGAAAATCCGGATTCGCATTATTGCTGTTCGTCATTCCAACTTTGTGAACCTCACACGATCATTACTAATGCCATTCGGATATAGTAATGTCATTATTAATGACCGTGAAAGGGCCTTGTTATAATGTTTTTGGTAATAATTCACGGCTAATGTTAGGAAAACTATAGATTTCGCCCATTTTACTTAATACAGATTTAAGAGTTTGAGCTCTACTTTCAAAGAAAAATGAATGTGTAGTTCTGCGGAGGATTTTTTTAGCTTTCATCCAACTTAATAGGTTTTCGTTCTGGCTGATTTCCGCTGAATGTTTTGTTTGTGCATTTTAGACAAGCATACGATAGTCAAAATGTATAGATCAATGAAACATTTGGGTATACCAAAAAAATTGATCAGTCTACTAAAAATGACGCTAAATAACTTTACCGGTGTACCATTGCTTGGCACGGTCACATTTCAGATCAATTTACGGTTGTAAAAAGCTTAAGACAGAGAGATCCTATATCCACTACATTATTCAACTTTAATTAGAAACTGTAATCAGAAAATGGAAAATTAATGGCTTTGGAAAATACCGCCACCAGGTTCGTCAAGTCGCAAATGATCAGATGGTTGGGATATTTAGAAAGAATGGCAGCGAACAGAATGCCTAAACTAAGTATGACCAGAAAACTCCTAAAAGAAGAAATAGACCCAGAAAGAGGTGGAGGAAAACCTTAAACACGCCAAGGCCCTGAGGGACTGAAAAAGAAAAGCACGAAACGGAAGTGACTGAAGAAATATTGTTTGTCAGGTCCTTCAGAGTAGTTAAGAATTTTGGACATACAGTAGACTCCCGTAAGTTCGACCTCGGTTAGTTCGGTCTCTGCTTAGTCCGGCCGGCTTTCTGAGCATTAGTCACGCACTTGGCGAGCGCCACCTAGACGCGAGCTCCGCCCATCAAAGTACTTCTACTGCTTGACAACGCGCCTACTCGCCAGGAAGGTCTTCAGGTGTCTTTAAAAAGAAATTAAACTGATGTTCCTTCCACCCAATGTAACCAATCTTCAACAGCCAATTCACCAAGGGGTCATTGAGTGCTTCAAGAAAAAGTATCGCCGAAAACTGCTTTCTGAAGTTCTTTCGAAACTGGAGGCTGATGACAACTTAGACCTCTTAAAAGGATGTTGTGTACATGTCGGCCAAGGCATACAACGAAATACCACCGTCGACGTTTGTAAAGTCTTGGAAAAAACTTTGGCCAAATATAGAAGATAACATTGACCAAGCAAACGCATCAGCAGATGAGCCAAACAACATTCTTGTTAACGAACCTGATGGCAATGCAGCTTTATTGCACGACCTTCAGCAACTACCGAACTGTGGTCCCATTGTTGAAGAAGATGTTTTGGAGTGAATTAACTTTGAAACGGAGCTACACAACGAGGTTTTAAACGACACCGAAATCACAGAGTGTGTCATTCGCCAAGAAAATGAGAAGGATAACGACAAATATGCTTCTGAGAGTGAAGAGGAAGATGAAGAAAATAAAATGAGCCACGCTGAAGGCAAAGCAGATCTGCAACTGGCAGCTACCTACGTCGAAAAGCAAAAAGAAGCAACTACCATCAATGTAATGATTATTAAAAAGTGGCGTGACTTTGCACATCAAAAATCATTAAAAAAGAAAATTCAGAAAAAAATTACTGACTTTTTTAACTGTTTAAGAAGTCAAACCACCAATGTGCAATAATATGTTTAAATTTTATTAGGCCTAAAGTTCTGTAAGTATTGTTTTATAGTATTTTTGTAACGGTCTATCTTTTCATGTCAGAGTATTCCTCTGTGTTGTATTCTACAGAATGTAAAAGTGTTTTTTGCTTGCTAGATCCTTACAAACAATAAATGGGTATTTTTTAGATAGGCATCGGTTAGTTCGGCCACTTTTAAGTTCGGCCTAAGGTACGGTCCCGAGGTGGCCGAACTTACGGGAGTCTACTGTACTTAAGTTCGAGTTTTGTTTAAAATAATTATAACTAGTTAATCTCATGATTGTGTTTTATACAAATGCCCTAGGGCTTAACAGGCTGTGCAACTGTGCATATAAATAAATAATAATAACAATAACAATAAAACGCTGAAAAACTTGGTTTCAACACTTCCACAAAAGTTAATGTCACTACAGTTGTTTCGGCAGAGTGCCTTTCTCAAGTGCATTTTAAGAAATAATCCTAAAACACGTCGATTTTTTATTTTAATTTACCGTATTTTACAATAATATTCTAATATACAGGGTGAATTACTTTCGAGTAATGACGTCACCGTCATTTTTTTTAAATGGAACACCCCCATTTTGTCTCAATTTTCGGATTACTCTAGCTGGGCTGATTCAAAAAATGTATCATATTTTGATTCAAATTGGTACAGGGTGGACAAAAATACAATAGTTTTGTGTGTGCTCATAAAGTAACGCGTTAGTTAAATTAACAATATCAAAAATACTTATTGTCTAGCGGACAGAATATGAAAGAAATTATTTCTTATCAATTTAAAAGAAACATAGTAGGCTATGTTTTTGTTAAATGTCATTATTTATTTAGTAATTTATTGATGTTCAGTGACAGTTTAGTACTACAATATTTTTGGAATTTGTGAATGTTTTAATAATTGCTTAGATTTAATTTGAAGTAGAAATGGAGTTAAGTGTAAAGCAAAGAATTGAAATACTTATTATGATGATTGGGTATGGAGACAGATCGCGAACTCAGATGGAAGTGTGCAATTTGTTTAATGATAAATATCCAGAAAGACCTATAACGCGTTCATCCAGTAAGATTGAAAAGAAATTTCGAGAAACTGGTACGGTTGAAAAAGCACGAAAATCAGGTCGTCCCTCTGCAAATTCTGATACAGCATTAGATGTTTTACTAGGTTTTGAAGAAGATGCGCACACTTCTGTGCGTAAAGTTAGTCGCGATATGGGTGTTAGCAAAACAACGGTACACAAACTATTAAAGCTTGAAAAATGGCATCCTTATATAATCAAAACTTGTGCAGGAATTAAACGAAGATGATCCCGATAGAAGAATTCAATTTTGCGAAGCAATGATGGATAACTGCCATCGAGACCCTCTCTTGGTACAAAACATTATTTTTTCTGATGAGGCCACTTTCACGTTAAATGGCGAGGTTAACCGTCAGAGTTGTAGATACTGCGATATTGGGCAAAAGAAAACCCCCATGCGTGAGCATCATACACAATACTCGCAAAAGGTAAATGTATGGGCTGGAATTGTAAGAAATCGAATCATCGGACCCTACTTTATCAAAGGTAATTTAAACGGGGCAACGTACCTTGAGTTTTTAAGAGGGTATCTCGTACCTACTTTACGTAATTTGTTTCCCAGCAGACGTAATCCTGGAGGTTTTGATAAAAGTTTATGGTTTCAACAGGATGGTGCACCTCCACATTATGCTGCAGATGTTAGAATGTATAGAAGGTGGATTGGTAGACGTGGACCTATTGAATGGCCAGCGAGGTCATCAGATTTCAATCCTTTGGATTATTTTATGTGGGGCCATCTGAAGAATGTTGTGTATCAAACGAAACCAGCAAATATTCAAGAATTAAAACAGAGAATTCGGACAGCAATAAACAATATTTCTCAAGACACAATAAACACAGTTCAACAAGAATTTGTACAACGTTTGGGTTACTGTCAAATACAGCAAGGGCTGCAGTTCGAACATTTATAAAGTCATGTATTTCATCATATTCTGTCCGCTAGACAATAAGTATTTTTGATAATATTGTTAATTTAACTAACGCGTTACTTTATGAACACACACAAAACTATTGTATTTTTGTCCACCCTGTACCAATTTGAATCAACATGTGATACATTTTTGGAATCAGCTCAGCTAGAGTAATCCGAAAATTGAGACAAAATGGGGGTATTCCATTAAAAAAAATGACGGTGACGTCATTACTCGAAAGTAATTCACCCTGTATATTAGAATATTATTTTAAAATACGGTAAATTAAAATCAAAAATCGACGTGTTTCAGGATTATTTCTTAAAATGCTCTGTTTAGAAAAAAGAATTTGTTCCATACTTTACGGACACAGTGTATGTCTTTACACAAAGTCTTTAACTGAAAAGGTTGAGGAGTAAGTTTCAAGTTAATCATTCAGATTTATATCTGCATTTTTTTAAATTATTACTTCCAATAAGCATAGCTTAAAGCATTTATTTTGAATAGGAAGAATTTGAAACTGTTCATTATAATAATGATTATAATCTAGATCTAGAAGATGAAGTGCGTACGTAGAATCTTTTTTTCTATATATTATTGGAAGCCCTTTTGTGTGCTGGTATACGTTTACTAAACGTTCTATCAGTTTGACCGATGTAAGTTTTTGAGCAATCACCACATGTAAGTTTGTATACACTACTCTGTAATGGATTTTTCGTTTGGCCCTTATTGTTCTTAATATATTTGCTTAAGTTATGGTTTGTTCTGAAAGCTGGTAGCTGAAAACAAAAGTTCTTAAGTGTTTTATTGTTAGATAAATTGAACTTCAATCAACTAACGGTCGAATCTATCGCTTAAATATTAATAAATAGAAAATATATTAACAACTTCAATGCATTACTTAATTTCACTGAGTTATAGTGTTATAGTTAAAATCAATTCATCCGCCAATTCAAGTTTTATTAGTGGTCGGAATTAAGGAGGCGGCGATAGTGTCGAGTAGAAAATGCTCCACACATAAATTGAGCATTAATTCGGATGTGGAATTCAGCGCGTGGATTCAAAGGGATCGAAATTGGAATAAGCGTAGCCCTTTATCATTTTATTCAATTCTGCAAAACAATGTTCCGTAGGAAATTATAATTCCGAAGCCGATGCCGGGCTGTAGCCCTGTTCCATTGTAAAATAGGTACAGTTGGATACTGTTACACTATATTATTACAAACCCTTGTTCATTTAATAACTTTGTAGCCTTGGTCGGTGGTTTTACTGTACACTGTTCGAAATCTGTAGGAGTTCGAATAAATCCATTCGAACATATTATAAAATATTAAAAAATATTTTTAATTTCTTCTTCTTATTATTGTGCCGTCTTTTAATGAAGTTTGGCGATCACTTTTTTAAGGGGGGGTGGTATGGTTTGAAATATTTAATTTTTTTTATTATTTTAAATGTAAGTGCATAACTTCAAGATACTCTCTGAAAATTTCAGATTGATCGGACTAAAATAACCAGAGATATAGCGTTGAATATCCCTACCTTTGACTCGCTTTGCCGCAGTTTCGCGCCAGCACGCTTGAGCGTAGTGAGAAACGTTCAACAACTGTTCGCCTTTTCTTTTGTAGAGTACTCCGCGATTTAAAAACATATTCTGATGTGTATCAGTTTACGATTTGACAGACAAATAAGAAGACGAAGATACAGTTGTCAAAACTTTAAAAGCGTTTTTCTCAAAACTCCTTTTTCAAATGCGGTGGACATTGTAACTCAAAAATTACTCTACAGATCCATCTGAAATTTTGATAAATTTTCTTTAGACATTTCGTGAGGTAAGACTGTCGAGATATGTTGTTTTTATGATTAGAAATAATAAATATATGTTGATTTTCACCCTTTTACAAAGAATTTCGTTTTTTTTTACGTCTGAGTGATACCAAGAACTCAAAAATCGTTAAAAAATAAAAAAAACTTCGACAGCGTTACCTCGAGAAACTCATAGATTAATAAAATCTTTTTGAATTTTTTGTTTCACATAATCCACTGACGAGTTCTGATGTCCACCGCAAATTGTATGTTTTTTTGGAGGTTTCTGTAAAAATTTGCCATTGTTGGCTTATTTTTCAATATTTTTCCTTAAATTTTTTTGGATATTTTATGAACTGTACTTAATATGCTTATTTGTTTCCCTCCACTCTTCCTTGCATGATAACGTGTAGCAAAGAGTATTTATCGTTTCGAAGTATGTGGCTCAGATACGATGCTTTTCTTATTTTAATTGTGTTCATAAGCTTTCTGCCATGTCCAATTCGTTTTGACATTTCTTCGTTTGAGACTTTTGCAGTCCTAGGAATTTTAAGAATATGCCTATATAGCCACATTTCGAATACTTCCAATTTTTTTACGGATTGGGCTTTTAGAGTCCAAGCTTTACCCCATATAGCAGTTGCGACCAAACATAACATTCGACCAACCTCAATCTGATAGCCATACTCAATTTCTTATTTGTAAACAGTGACTTGTATAAATCCTTTTCGAGCTATATTATTATTCTTACCTTTATCTCCTCATCTAGATCTTAGTGTGACTTTATAATTGCTCCGAGGTATTTATGCTTGTCGTCCATCTCTAACGGTTTACCCTCCAATGTCAGATGTATGTTGTCAACAGGGTTTTTCGAAATCACCATGTATTTTATTTTATCTATATTCATTGTTAGTTCCATCTTTTTGCTTTCTCTATTAATGATTTCTAGGAGAATTTGTAAATCGTCTATATTCTCTGCCACGACTGCGGTATCGTCTAAAAAACTTATGTTCTTAATGATGCTCCCTCCAATCCTTACACCTTCAGTTCTTTACCGTAGTGCCTTCTGAAATATTAGTTGGAGTACACATTAAATAATTGTGGCAACAGCTCGCTTCCCTGTCTGACTCCTCTTTGAATTTCTACTTGGTTTGTCTCACTATTTTTCATCCACATAGTTTTTTGATAATCCAGTTTTTTAATTTTTTGGAAATCCAAATTATAACATAATGTGAATACGTTTGTATCTCAGTTCCATTGTAAAATAGGTAATGTTGGAAATTGTACAGTATACTATTAGACCAGGGTAATAAGCTAGAAATAGACCATGTTCGGGACACTCAAAGATCCAGGTAGCTGACTACTTTTTTAGAAGAAAACCTACCTGTTTCCTGCCTAGAGTTCGCGTCCGTTTTTTAATTATTAACCATTTAGTGCAAAAATCGCGATTTTTTCGATATTTTGCACCCCTTTCAAAAGCTAAATAGTTGACATAAAATTACAAAATTTAATTTTTTAAACCATTAAAAAACCTTCAAAATGCCGATTTTTGAAAGTTAAAAAGTTAATTTGTTGCTACGCAAACTGCAAAATAAGTGAAAATCGTTATTTGTTAATAACTTTTACTAAAACTACCTTAGAACTTAAGTGTTTCACCCAAAGTTGGGTATTGGGGTACTTAACAAACCCCTTAAAATTTGAGACCGATCCATTAATTAGTTTAAGAGTTATTCTAACTGTTTATCCCAGAGACCTTTATTTTGCAATAACATAAGACAGAAAATAATGAAGATAGGGCAATTCTGAGTATGCCAAATCAGAGTAGAAAACTGATACTATCAAAATGTACTAAAAAACGATAAAAAGATTATCTAATATAGTCAAAAATCCTAATGCCAAATTTGTGAAATCTTGTAGTTTAAAAACATTTAGAATAACTTTAAAAATATTGTCTGTAGAAAAAGTCATTTTACATTACAAAAGCTGGTATTTTGCACGAATTTTTAAAAATGTAGTTTAACTGGTGACTAGTCGTGGTAAGTGAAGGGGGAGCTGTGAGCCGACAAATGCACGAGTTCAAAAACTAAAAAAAAGCAACTTAAAACTACTATCATTTTCTATATCTCGGGATGTACTGAATATATTTTGATCGTTCTTTTTTTAATTTGTATGTAATTTTTCTGTACATTACAAATATGTAATTTGTCTAGACATTTATTAGTTAATAAACAGTCTAATTTGTTTAAACAATTTTTGAAAAAATAATTTTTTTCCAAAAATCCATGATTTTAATCATAATATCCCTATTAATCATAGAAAAAGTTAAGGTATACTATAATAAATAAATTATCTTCAATAAATAATTATCTAATAAAAATCATTTATTTATTAAAGTGTACTTTAACTTTTTCTGTGATCATTAATGATACTATGATTTAAAAAATAGATTTTTTGTAAAAATATACTTTTTCAAGAATTGTTTAAACAAATTAGACTGTTTATTAATTAATAAATTTATAAACAACTTGCATATTTGTAATGTACGTAAAAATTACATACCAATTAAAAAAAGAAAGATCAACTTCCATTGAGTTGATCCGGAGATACAGCAAATTATATTCGTTTGAAATTGCTTTTTCGGTATTTTAACTCGCTGGATTTGTATGTCCCCCTAGTAATCGTTTGCACTACATTTTTGAAAAATCGTAGAGGGTGCTGTGAAGGTATAATGTTTTTGCAAATTTTTTAAGAAAAAATACAAATCACCTTCTTTAAAATGGCATTAATGAGATTCCTTAATTATTATAAACAAATTGGCTGTGAATTAAAAAAAACATATGGCTAACTTTGTCCCAAATGAGCTCAGGCTAATTTTTTTTATTTGAAAATTCGGGTTAAAATACTATCTTTTCGAATATATAAAAAGATTGTTTCTACGGACAACATTTTTAAAATTATTCTAAATGTTTATAAACTACAAAATTTTAAAAATTTGGCATTAGGATTTTTGAATATGTTAATACATTCTATGTTAATACATATAATACAATCTTTTTTAATACATTTTGATACTATCACTCTTCTAATTTCATTTGGCATACTCAGAATTGCTCTATCTTCATTATTTTCTGTCTTATCTTATTGCAAAATAAAGGTCTCTGAGATAAACAAATAGAATAACTCTTAAACTAATTAATGGATCAGTCTCAAATTTCGAGGGTTTGTTAAGTACCCCAATATCCAACTTTGGGTGAAACACTAAAGTTCTAAGGTAGTTTTAGTAAAAGTTATTAACAAATAACGATTTTCACTTATTTTGCAGTTTGCGTAGCAACAAATTAACTTTTTAACTGTCAAAAACCGGCATTTTGAAGGGTTTTCAATGTTCTAAAAAACTGAATTTTGTAATTTTATGTCAACTATTTAGTTTTTGAATGGAGTGCAAAAAATCGAAAAAATCGCGATTTTTGCACTAAATTGTTAATAATTAAAAAACGGACGCGAACTCTAGGCAGAAAACAGGTAGGTTTCTTCCTATAGGTCTACAATAACTAAAAAAGTAGTCAGCTACCTGGATCTTTGAGTGTCCCGAGAAAATCCTTATTACCTTGGACTATATTGCAAACCCTTGTTCATTTAATAACTTTCTTGCCTGGTCGGTGGTTCTATATCGATCTTTACTGTACACTGTTCGAAACCTGCAACATTATAAACGTTACACTTTTATTATGTTTCTTTAAATATTGTGTCTTGTGTAGTATCTAGTAATCTAGTGTATTGTGCCTTGTAAATAATTGTTTTATTCCAATTTATTTTGATTTGATCCATTTGTTAACTTTCTGTTTTGTTGTACCATTTTTCTAACAAAAATAGTTGGCACTCAACTCTTCTTCTTCTTCTTCTTCTTCTTCTTCTTCTTCTTCTTCTTCTTCTTCTTCTTCTTCTTCTTCTTTTCGTGTAGACCTAACTGTCTGTTATTTTAATGCCCCTCCAATAGTTGTCATTCCATCGTTTTTGTGATCTTCCCACTGATCGTCTCCCTTTTGGGAAACAGTCTCTCGCCGTCCTTACTAATGATATTTTTATTTCTCCATGTTGTTACATTCAGCAACCTGCGGCTCTGTTTGCTCTATTCTCTTGATCTTCCACTTCTGTTTCGAGCTTTCCTTAGCTAGATAGTGTAATGTCTAGATATTTAAACTCCATCACTTGTTCTATTGTCTAACCCTCCAGTTCTAATTTGCATCTTAGTAGATTTGCTGTTACAACCATGCATTTTTTTGTGGGAATAAATTTTTTAAATAAATTTAAAGAGAAGCAAATAGATTTATGCGCTCTACAAAAAACAAAAAAAAAGAAAGGAAAAGGGCAATCAAAGTTAGGAGAATATATACTACAGTGGCGGCTCGTGACCTCAGTATGCTCTACATATTATATACTCGTATACCTATATACACAGTGAGTCGCATTTAAGATGAAGACACCTCTATATTGCGGCTATCAAAATAAATACAGATTCAAAAATTTGCAGTCAAGCAAGTGTGATGGTTCACATTTTTTAAGATAGTCATAGTCAACTAAAATTTAAATTTTAAACGCTATCTACTGCGAATCTACAAACAGGGCAAATTTTCGATATTTTGCTTCGCGTTAGAGATATTGAAAAAAGTTATTGGGAAAAGTTGTTCCAAATATTATTCTAACTCCACGTACCAAATTTCATGACAAAATTCGCACTTTTAGTTTTTTCAGTATTTGTAGTCAGGATCCTAAAACATACAATTGGCTAACCCGAGATGCAGCTCGGGACAACCATTGTCGAAGGCGCAAAAAAATGTAGCCTAACCTAGCTCCAAAAAGTTCCCGGAAATTCTCGTCCAGTACGGCTAGACAAGCCACAGTTACAGCGCTGTGCTTAGCGTAAAGAATGAGAGACGCATATCATTCTGTTCTGTTCTTAAGGCGGATTTGAAAAGTGCTTGACTATAGGGTAGTGCCATAATATAGAAGTGAGTAGCACTACTACGAGGAGCGTACAATAATTACAACTTCGAAGAGAAATTAAAAAGTAGCTTTTTTATTTTAGATACTTACGTATTGTGTCAAAATTTATAAATTACAATTTGGAAATAAGTTATTTATATTAATAAATAAGTACATTTGAAGAGGTTAGGCTACCTTGCCTACCCCGACGGGCTGCCTCTGAATACTAATCTACAGTGGAGTAGCAAAAGAAAACAGGACTTAAGAAGGTATAGCTTTTCTAATAAACCAAAGATACCAAAATCACGGAATTTTTTAAACTCACTCAAGACACTCGCAAATAAGACTAATTAAAAAAAAACCGTGCAGAATCCGGAAGCCACCTGCCGTAGCACAAATCAAAACCCGTGCGGGTCCCGTTGCTCCACAGCCCGTGTAATACACGTCCCGTCCAAACATAAATCAACCTAAACGTTGTGATACTAGTAGCTTATCCATCTAAACATAAATCAACCTAACGTTGGGACGTCCCGTCCAAACATAAATCAACCTAAACGTTGTGATACTAGTAGCTTATCCATCTACGTGTTAAATTAACTTTAATTTAAGACAACTGTAGGGCTGCATTTACATCTGATAATGGCAGTTTTGGAACTCCGTGGAATGTAATAATTGCAAAACCCATAAAAAGTGTCAAGAAATGTTTTTGTTTGTCAGCCATAAATGAAAAACTCCATTGAACGTTTCAGAAGAAAAACTTTTCTGCGTGTACAAATAAACGCTTCTTCAAATCCGAGTCATCTAATAGTTTTTTCTTCAATCTACTACCGTTCGAAATACTGTTCATTCTTATCTAGGACAGCGCGTACAAACAGATATTAATCTTGTTCTTCCTCATGAAAGAGATGACGCTACAGGTGTCTGTCAGTGGTTGACGCTGCTGGCGTAAAAATATGAATACGAAAATAGAGTTTGTTGACTACGTTTTCAGTGCTACAATCGGATCATTGGATATGCAACTCATTCCGATGATTTATTGCGGGACTCGTCCCAGCGCGACAGAACTGAACAGAATAACCGATGACAAAAAGCTTTTCAACCGTAATGATAATTTCATACTCAGTAAACAATCATCGTTAGGTACTAATTCAACGCGAGTTGAAATATTCCGTGTCTACGGTTTGAAGCTTGTTCGATAATTACCTATACAGGGTGGCACGAAATAAACCAGTAAAAAACCGAAAATATTTTTGGGGCGATAAACATTACAATCTGGAATTATGGAACAACAAGGAATTATGGCGTACAAAATTCTATTCTTGGGTGACGATCGGATATTTCGGTTTCTTCACGTATCCGTCTATCAATTACTCTCTCCCATATTTTCATGGTGTGGCTAAGTAGTTTTATAGCCCTGTAGTTTGTACATTATTGTATGTCTCCCTTGTTTTTGTAGACAGGTACTAATATACTGCTTCTCCATTCGTCTGGCATTTGTCCAAGTTCCATAATTCTATTAAATAGACCTGCTAGCCAACTTATTCCTGTCTCTCCCAATGCTCTCGTTACTTCCCCAGGAATGTCATCTGGTCCGACTGCTTTTCCTTTCTTTATTTTTTGAAGCGCTTGAGCCACTTCCACGTTTGTTATTCTGGTAACCATTGTTGTTACTGTCTCCGTTAACTCCACAGGCTGTCTGTCAGTCTGTCAAATTCTTCATTTAATAAACTGTCAAAATACTTTCTCCATCTCTTTTTGACATCCTTTTCGTGAATTAGTATTTTATTATTTTCATCTTGGATACATCTAATCTGATTAAAATCTCTTGCTTTCTTTGCTCTCTGTTGGTCTATTTTCTATATCTTTGCTTCGCCTTCCCTGGTATCAAGTTGATCGTATAGGTTTGAATACGCTTCAGCTTTAGCTTTTGCTACTGCTTCTTTCGCTTCCTTTTTGGCGACCATATAGTTTTGAAGATCTATGTCCGATCTAGTTTCTTGCCACTTTTTATATAATTTTCCCTTATCTTTTATTTATCCTTGTACTTCATTTGACCACCACCAAGTCTCTTTATCCTCAAACTTCTTTCCTGACGTTTTCCCAAGTATTTCAATAGCCGTCTCTCTAATAATATTGGCCATTTTTCTCCAAATTGTATTAGGGCTTCCTTTCATGTTCCAACATATTTTTTCTACTATTCTTTCCCTGAATAGACCTTCTTTTTCATCTTTTAGCATCCACCACTTGATTTTTTGTGGTCCTCTCCGATATTTTTGTTTAGTTTCGCTTTTTACTTCGATGTCCAGAACAAGCAGCTTATGTTGTTGGCTTACTGTCTCACTAACTATTACCTTGCAGTCCTTGCATTCACGTATGTCTTCTTTCCTTATCATGAAGTAGTCTATTTGGGATTGACGTTATCCACTTTTGTAGGTAATAAGATGAGTTTCTCTCTTTTTAAAGAATGTGTTAACAATCGCCATATCCAATGCTGTTGCTAATTCAAGCATGTCATCTCCTCGTATATATAACAATGAAATCAAATTATTACAATGCCTTGTCAGTGCGTACCCATGTGAACTGCCTATTACGCCTCATATTATTTTTTCTTTTTCATTTTTTGCTTTCTTCTATTGTCTGTTGAAAATCCCCGGCATATGTAAAACTCGGCAAAAAGCCAATCCCTTCGAGCACTGTAGACAATCGAACGAATTGCCTTCGAACTGATTGACTACCTCGCGTATTTGTTTGGTCAGAATTATCTCCGGAACTAAAAAACAATTGAAACAAAAAGATCTCATTAAATACGGCAGTAAAATGCTCTTCGAGGAATTGCTTCAAGATTTAACTTTTTGATTTATTTAAGAGGTTTAGAAGAAGTTCGAGATGTTGTGCGGCTCGGCTAAACTGGATTGTTTTGTTTAATGCATAAATCCGGGGGATTTGGCCATAATATTAACATATTTTAGAATAATTTCGGATTTCCTGTGCGGAAACTTTATATATTATTATTAATTATGTAATCAGTAAAGCTCCGTCTAATTTTAAGGAGTGACCACCATTGTTTAACTTTCTCTTAATAGGGAACTTGCATAAATTTTTAAATATTAAAATTATATTAAAAAACATAAGCTAACATTATCTTAAAACGCTTGCATGTAAAAAAAAACAAATATTTTTAACCCATACGTTTATTACGCTCGTAATAAAATACCTCGAGGCTTTCAAAATGCTATGAAATTCAAATTTCTTAGGAGGCGCTTGAACGTGCTTCTATTGGTGTGACGTCACGGACCACGGTCAACCGGGCTAGGAGTCGAAAACAACGCGACAGGAAGTATTTGTATTCTTGTATATTTATACAATCAATTGTATAGTTTCAAAGTAAAATTTATAAATCTTTAGAAATTGCTACTTTTCTAAAGGGTTTAAAACGCATAAGTACTTATTACTCATGAGAGTTTTTCAAAACAAAGCGATTAGGTTATTCTGAGGATTGTATAGTACATTTTAATCGTCTTTAATAATTAAAATGCTAAGGGTAAGTTTAATTTAATTGAACTATTTTGGAGATTAAAAATACAATATCTTAAATATTTACAAATTAACGGAACAGATTTTGCAAAAATATTCTCGAAGCATTTCTTTCGCTTATGGCGAAATCATCTCCAAGAGACATAAATGTGTGTCCTGTTCTTATCTTTTTTAGGGCCGGTACTTTATGTCCCGGTTAAACCTCGGTTAGCTAACCGGGGTTTAATCGGGACAGAAAAGTACCTCATAGGGCCTCTTGCGTTGTAATAAAAGCAATTATAATTATTATTATAATTATTTATGAATATAATAATAAGTATAATTGCATTTATGTCTATGTTATGCATATATATCTGTCCCGATTAAACCCCGGTTAACTAACCGGCTGTTAACGGAGACAAAGTACCGGGCCTTAGAGTTAAAAATAGATGCATTGTTTGTTTTTTATTTCCATTAACTAAAACGTATAATATGAAACGTACACAATCTAGGTCTGTATTGAAACTTCATCACTGTACAATTCAGAGACAAACTTTTCAATTGTTTTGCTTCCTCTTCTTTCGCATCTTCATCACAAGATACAGAATCACTTTCATTGTACCAATAGTCATCACTACCACTATATTCACTGTTATCTTCAACTACAGAACTTCCTGATTCACTTTTTGTATCTTCAAATAATGTTTCAAGTCATTTATAGGTGAAATTCCTGCATCCTTATTATGTATTTGCAATGGTGACAACTCAACTGTAACACTCCTTTGAAATTTACACTGAATACCTTTATTAAGATACCGTTTTTGAGGTAAAGCTGGTTGGTTTAATTCAGGTTCTGATTGAACTAAGTTTGTGAAATTAGGATCACACTGTCTCTTATCATCATTGTCCTCTAGAACAGACTTAGATGTAGAAGCGGTATCTTCAAGAAGTTGCCGTTTAGGTAACCCTTTTAAGGGCTGCTTCCCGCACAGGCTGAGAAAAAGCTCGTTTTCTATCTAGTTGACAATCAAATATGTGCGGGACAACACCTGACGTAATAATTTTGGGACCACCCATAATCTTGAATTAAATATAGTTATCCATGTCTTGTTCAAACTGTAACCAATAAACAAGTTTAAGTAGGCACATTTCATGAAACGACAACTAATATTTTTTCTTGAAATAGAAAATGTCTTATATGATACCTAATTAGTAAAGACCGGATTATATGTTTTTTGCATATCGATAACCATCAAAGATACAATCAAACGCTTCAGGATGTGGACGAATTATGATAATTAAAGACGTTTGACACTAATTTAATTTTACATATTTAGAATATTTTCGGTTTTTTAACATATTTTGATGGTTTGAACATATATTCGACCGTTTGACATATTTTGGCATATTTTTGATATATTTTGGCATATTTTTAACATATTTTGGCATATTTTGACATATTTTTGGCTGTAAACAGCTTGACACAGTTAACCATGTAACAATGGTTAGGTTTATAAACGATGCATTCATGAACTTTTTCCTTCCCGACATTGTTCCAGCTAACAAAATCTTGCTTATGGTTTCCGATGCGCGTCATACATGGTCAAATCTGGCCAACAACTAAAAGTTTTATATCCCAATTTAATTCATGTGACGTGTTTGGCGCATGGTTTAGACAGAGTGGCGGAAGAAATTCGAAATTCATTTCCTACATTTAATAGTTTAATTAGCAACGTAAAGAAAATATTTTTAAAATCGCCTTTAAGGATTCAGATATATAAAGAAAAATTACCAACTACTCCTTTGCCACCGGAGCCTATAATCACAAGTTGGGGAACATATTTAAAAGCTGCCTGTTTTTATGCGGTTACATTTTCTCCCTATAAAAGAACTAATTTTATGTTTTGAAGAAACAAAAAATATTGGTGCGATTTCAAAATGCAAATCAATTTTAGAAAACAGATCACTGCACAATGAGCTTTGTTTTATTAAATCGAATGATGCATTTGTTTATAAAACCATCCTCAATCTTGAAACTGAATCGTTTCCACTACAAAAGTCCCTTAATTTAATTCAGAAATTTAAGGAAAACGCTGAAGAAGTTTCTGGAAAAATTGGACAATCAATAAATAAAAAATGGATTGAAACTTTACAGAAAAATAGTGATTTCAAATTATTATTACAGGAAGCAAACCAAATTATTTGTGGCGATTTTGATGTCAATACCAATTTAAATGCGGAGATTGTTAATGTTATAAAATTTGCACCAATCACATCACTTGATGTTGAACAAAGATTTTCAACATACAAATTACTACTAACGGATAGGCGACATAATTTTACTATTGAAAATATTTAAAAACATTTGATTGTGAATTGTTTTTATAAGAAGGAATAAAATGTAGAAACGTAAGTAATAGTAACAGGTACTAGATAGGTATACATTTGTATATTTAGGTAAATTTTGTTAATATATGTACTTACTGTTATTTAATAAAACTTTTATACATTTTTTAATGCACATTTTCTTGGTACTTTAAAATGTTTTTCACATATTCCACATATTTGGAACATATTTTAAACTTTTAGGGAATATTTTCAACATATTTTATTCATATTTCAGACATATATATGCACATATTTCAGTCAAAACAGGAACATATAATCCGGTCTTTACTAATTAGATAAATACTCACATCGAAATGATCCTCACAGAAATAAAGATCTTTGGTACTTTGTGAAATATCCTTTTTATCTCGCAAGCCTGCCTTTAGCCATTTTAATCGACGTTTTTGGTTCTGCTAGTAGAATAAAAAATAGTACTTATCTTGGGCAGATTTGTTTTCAATTTTGATAAAGTATATTATACACTAAACACACTAACTACAATAATATTAACACCGAGCAAACAACACAGTTATTCGACACGCACAACTAGCAATGGCAAAATGCATTCCATGCAATAGCTCACTGAACGGGCGAACGAGAACAGTGGTTGGTGACGTCAGACCCCAGCTCGCGCTTTTGAAGTTGTTTGAAACGGAAATTTTGGGCGCGGAACTTTGATCAGTTGTTGTACGTACACCATTCATTGTTAAGACGTAATATTTTGAATATAACATTTTTAAACATAAATTAACAATTTTATGCATAAATATTTTTATGTGCAAGTTCCCTATGAGTTTCGTGCATCTTTACACATTTATACATCAAATTTACCATCCTACAAATACAGTATGCCCCAAAATAAAGTATACCGAAAATGAAATATATAATTGAACAATTAAATAATTTATAATTTATGTCTCTAGAGTGCTAACATTACTTATAAGTAGAGATTATGTGTTAAGTATGTCCTCCTTGGATTACAATACATTTTTCATATCGCTCTTGAAGATTGTTAATCATTGCCTTACAAACATCACTTGAAATTTCATTTATAACTCGACGAATGTTATCTTTCAATGTGTTAATCTGTAAATCTTTTCTTTAAGAATCTCCCACAAATACGCATCAGATGGTGTAAGATCGGGTGAATTAGATGGATAGGGGTAATCACTTCCTCTTGATATAAGACGCCCTGGGAAGTAGCGTCGCAGCAAAGCTAAAGTTTCTGCCGCAGTATGCGCTGTGGCCCCGTCTTGTTGAAACCACTGTGAGCGGAATGGTAAATTTCTAGCACGGCAAAACCGGCGAAGATCTTGGTAAAAAGGTGTTACAATGAGTTCTCTGTATCGTTGCTGATTAACAGTTACACGTCTGCCATTTTCCTCTAAAAAGTATGGACCAATTATCCCATGACTTGATATGGCGCACCACACTGTTACCTTTTCACTATAATGAGGTCTCTCAACAAACTGTTGTGGCTTTTCAAATCCCAAAAATCGTGTTGTTTGTTTATTAATGTATCCACTCAATGTTATATGGCTTTCATCTGAGAACCAAATATGCATGAGAAAGCTTTCGTTATCGTAAGCCATACTCAATGTTCTCCTGCAGTATTCAACTCTTTCAAGTTTATCAGCCACCCTTAGTTTATTAACCACTTGAATGCGATAAGAAAAAACTCCCAACTCCTTTGCAGCTCGGTAGACAATAGACTTACTTAAAGCAAGCTCTTTTAAAATTCGCCGTTGACTTTTCTCAGGAGAAGCCAAGATTTTATCAAAAATCCTTCCCATAGTGTTGTTGTCCCTAGAGGTTCTCCTCCTTCCAGATCTTCCTTTTCGTTGGGTAAGTATGGAACCAGTATGTCTAAATTTCATCACAAGCAACAATATGCTGCGCTTTGTAGGAGATCGTTTATTAAAACGTTCTTCAAACCTCGTGGAAACAAATTTTAAACTAGGCCCATCATTTCGTTCTACTCCGTATGAGCGAAAATAGGTCTCAACAATAAATGACTTTTCTTGAGCACTTAAAGCCATCATCAATATAACTGTTACACCACTTTTGTGAGCAAACGTCAAATATTGTTTTGACTTATACAAAATACTTCAATCTCTCCATGACAACTGTGATCAATAGCTTTCAGTTCGGTATACTTTATTTTGGGGCATATTGTATTAGAAAGAACTGGGAATTCAACCGAGATGTATACCAAATTTTCGTAGATTTCCAGCAAACATAATAATATTATGGTTCTATAAAAAGAAGCAGTGTATGGCTAGTAATGCTAGAAATGGGAATATCAAGGAAATTAGTAGAGCTAACTCAAATCACTCATATGCACAGTAGAGACAGGAAACAGAACATCGATGCCATTAAGTATAACATCAGAACTTAGACAAGGAGACCCCTTATCACCGTTGCTATTCAATTTGGCCTTAGAATATGCAATAAGTAAAATATCCTCTCAACTGACAGAGGGATTTGCGAATCGAGGATCAAATCTATTATTGGTCTTTGCTGATGATCTAGAATCTAGATGCAATCGCTTATTCTACAAGAGACGTGAGAGAGGTGTTTTCACAACTCAAGGAGGAGAGATAGTCTGGGTCTCCGAATAAATGAAGAGATGACGAAAAAATGCTAGTAACCAAAAATCCAAGACCAACAGTTAGGCAGAACATAACTATTAATAAAAATAGTAAAATAGTTTAAATATCTGGTGGCGGTAACCACAGATGACAATCACATAAAAAAGAGGTACATATCAGCAAAGATAGCTGCGGAGAGTAGATCATTATACTCCCTATCATCATTATTAAGTTGTTACATATGGAAGTAAAAGGTGGACTCTACATCAGCGGGAAATAAAGAGAAGAGGTTCTCAGAATAATATTTGATCCTCAAAGAAATAAATTCAGAGGAGAGTGGAAAAGGCTCAGCAGTGCTGAATTGATGACTCTCTGTGGCGCTGAAAACATCGTCAGACATATAAAAGCTAACCGGATAAGATAGGCAGATCATGTGGTAAGATAAGAGAAACACAGGATATTAAAGACGATTTTTTTGAAAGACATGATTTTATAAAAAGAAGCAGACTCTAGCTAGAAATAAGAATTCCAATGAAATAAGTGGAGCTAACTTAAATGTGCGTGAAAGACTGATATGTACAGGTAAAAATAGGAAACAGAACATCGATAACATTAAGTAAACATCAGAACTTAAACAAGAAGGCCACAGAATTGTGCGTAGGAAAGACTATTTTTGGATTTGTTCTTATCTATATGTTTTGATAGTGGCGACAATACTACACTTATCCAAACATATATAAGTAGTGAAACTCTTTTTGCCTCCTTTACAATAGGGAACTTGCACATTTTTTTATTACATACATAATAATGTTCAGTTTTGTATAAAAATGAGATTTCCAAAATTTCACGCTTCAAAAACTCATAATAACTTAGAAGTACAAATTTAAAGTCTTCTTAGTGGTTCAGTTTATGGTTATATTTACGTATATTCTTCTTCTTCTTCTTTAGTTTATTGGCCTCCACCTACTTGGGTAATTAGCCAGATCGTCGTCGGGGAATAAAGAAAAAATATTTATATTCTAATGACATTTATCGTATGTCATTGTAATAAAATATACCAGTTTGTTGAGATTGCAGTTTGATACAGTTTTTGAAGGAAAGGAAAGAAGGTTTACTATTGAAAATAAAACCATTTTGTAAAAGTACAAATTTTCTATGAATAGTTCAAACGATCAAAAACATTTGTAACGTCACATAACTGTATTTTCTACTGACGTTTATAATGTCTAATTTAAAATTATATATACAATTGGTGTAGAATGTAAACATACAGCCCCGTGAAGTCACGACGCGTTTTGGGGTGGCTGGTATAAGTTGAATTTTTAGTCGTCTTTAGGGGCCAAACGAAAGACAAACAAAACTTTTTTATTTTTGATACAGGTTGTAAATTATGTTCTGTTGTGATTTATACCATTTTTTTCGAATTTATAATTTTATGCAAGTTCCCTATTACCAGAATAGTATTTACTCGTTTTTTTTTTAATTAGAGTAACGTTTTTGTCGCTTCAGCTGATAAAAAACATTTAATTCTACTTTTCGATTTAGCCCTTTACGGACAATCTGTATATATACTGTAATAAGCCCACACCACAGTCCTTCTATTTCGCGAAACGATTCCAGGATACAATCTGCTTTAAATAGTTACTCGAATTACATTCCATTTACCCTGAGCGGAAATCGTTCACCCTTTTACCAATTTATCACTCAACTACTGAAAAACTCGATAGAAGTACACGGCCAGCATGAACATTACGATACAATCAATTCAACACCACCCTTTTTAGCAATCATTCGGCAATTTCCTGCGAGGTGTTTGAAGATACGTATCTTTTATTTTACGTATATTAACGTATTTTAACAGAAACTTATCTAGTTTCTGTTAAAAATCTAGAACAATCAATCTGATCAATTAGCAGCTTAATTCTGATACTGAATTTGAAAATGTATCATATATTATAGTGGTAGGTCTGGCGAGATTGGTACGGGGGTTGATACAAGCATGCTATTTAGGGTGGCAGCGAATAAAATTAAGATGGCTATGATGGAAACCAACGTTCTGAAAGGACATCGTACATGAAGAAGAAGATATAGTCCAGTCGGTTTAGACGAAAAAAAGGCCTAACCTTGCATGGCGACCTGCCCGACATTTTATTATTCTACATTTCATCATCATCATGGCTTCCTCACTCTTGGCGGAGTGCTTGTCGCCCTTTTGGGAACGCTGATTCATTTGTTGCGGTAAATCAGTCCGCTGTTGTCTTTTTATAATTATAGTATTATAGCGGCGTGTTGTGTAACTTGGCCCTGTCTACAATTTTCCTCCATTCTTTCCGGTCCGTACACCGCTCCTTCCAATTCTAGATTCTTAGCTTCTTTATGTCTCCTACGACTTGATCTCTCCATATTGTTTTGGGTCTACTCTTTGGTCTCTTTGTTGTTGGTTTCCAGTCGGTTATTCGCTTTAGCGTAGAATCTGGGTTAGCTCTTTCTATGTGTCCCAGCCGCCTGAGCCTTTGCGCCTTCGCGAACTTGATTATGTCTTCACCCTGGATAGCTTCTTTAATTTCTTCATTGTTTAACCTTCTAAATTCGCCCACACCTATCCTCACCGGTCCCATTATTCGTCGAATTATCTTTTTCTCTAAGATTTCTAACTTCATTTCATCTTTTTGTGTTAAGCACATCGTCTTTGCACCATAGGTGATAGATGGCCTGATTGCGGTCTTATAAATTTTTAATTTGCTTATCTTACTAATGTGTTTTTCTTTTAAGAATTTTTGATAGTTCCAGTAGGTTTTATTACCCAGTAGGATGCGTTCATTTATTTCGTCCGTTCTATCATTTCTGCCATTCACCATCACTCCCAGGTATTTGAAACGGTGTACTCTTTCAAAGGTATATGCACCAAGCTTTCTCGATGTTTGTACTCCCTTCTGAACACTTGAGGTATTTCGTTTTGCTCTGGTTTATTACTAGCCCTCTTTTCTTTGCTTCTTTATCTAGTATTAATATTAATATTATCTTCTGCATGGTTTTTAAGTCTTTAGTAACCAGTGCGACATCGTCAGCATACGTTTTCAGTTGGGCTGAAGATTCAGTAATAGTTCCCATAATTATGGCTGCTCTTACTGCACCCTCTATGGCGATGTTAAATAATATTGTTAACAAGGAATCTCCCTGTCTGATGCCTACCTCCGTTTGTACTTCATCTGAGGGGCATTCCATTGGTAGGATTCGTGCCTTGGATTCCTTATTGCCTTTTCCGTTAGCCTTACTAGTTTACCTTGAATGCCTAGTTGTTTCATATCATTAATTAGCCATATAGATATAAGTACACGGCCAGCATAAATATTACGACACAATCAATTCGACACCACCCTTTTTAGCAATCATTCGGCAATTTCCTGCGAGGTGTTTGAATATGCATAATACATAAACTTATCTAGTTTCTGTTGAAAATCCAGTGGAATCAATCAGACCAATTAGCGGTTTGATTTATTATACAGGGTGTCCCGGAAAATAGTGCGTTCCTTAAAGGTATAGGTAGAAGGCACCATGTAGAACAAAAAACTCTTATAACATTTTTTGCTCAATGCAACCGTTTGACCAAAAAATTAAAATACATTTTGGTATGCAAATTTAAATCTGACAACTGTGTGCGGTACGCAAATTTAAGCATAGACAGTCCCATGTAAATAGATAGAAGACAGATAGTAAACAGATAGTTTTAAAAAAGCTTGTTTAGTGTCAATGCCGAAAATGTTTTCGAATCGTGAGTGTATTACCTATTATGTTATTACGTTGATTATTTATGCCAGATCACTAAATGGAGAGGCATACTATAATTAATTTCTTTTAAAATGTTTTGCCGGTATTTCTCGTCGTATGAATGGTGTTTGTGAAAGTGGGTTACTTGGAACATCTATTCGGTGTAATAATTATTTTCAAGTAAGTACAACTTAATTATTTCAGTTCACAAAAACAAATTACAGAGACATTATTTGGGGTATTTAAGTTCCACTGTAAACTATGTAATTCAGTTAAAGTCCTCAGCGATACTCGGCATTCGACACATTTAAACCTTACTAAATACATAATACTAGTTTAGTTAAAAGATGTGTTTTTATGTTAAAAGATGTGTAATTCGTTTAAAATTATGCAATAGGTATTCCAATACATTTCAAAAGAAAATAATTTTAGTAAACAAATAGTACAGTCGGAAAAATGAAAGAATACCCATGAACGAACATATAAAACACGCTGTATTTTCCTGTCACCGTGTCACAAAGAAAATTGCCCAGCGCAAGTACATGTAATAATAATTATTACATGTACTTGCGCTGGCCAATTTTTTGTATGACACGGTGACAGGAAAATACAGCGTGTTTTATATGTTCGTTCATGGGTATTCTTTCATTTTTCCTACTGTAAATATACATAAGTATAGTACCCTCGGAGATCCGTGGAAAAAATTTACCCCTAAAATAACAAAATTCAGTTTGGCAACACTGTGCGAATGTTGATAGTAACATATCCTTTTTAAGATAAGCACAACTGTAATTTAGTCCAAACAAATTAATATATTTTTTTTGCCAACAAAAATGAGATTTTTCAACCAAATAATGTTTCAAATATGATGTGCAAAATAATTTTTAATTAGGTTCTGCTAATGGGCTTGCTCTTTTTGTCATTAAAGTAAAAAAAACTAAATTTTACTCATTAAATCAATGTTGTCCGGTTATCGTCTTAATTTTTTCAACTGTACTAATATCCGTTGAGTAATTCTGAATGATTAATATAGGTCGTTAAAACATTTTATCTGTAGCGGCTTCTGGAATATCTTAAAAATATCGAATTTCATTGATAAAATGCGCTTATTCCACCGATCTTCGCTTCGACAATACCTACTATTAGATTGGATTATTTTAAATACTGTAAATCACAATCACAAACGAGTTCTTATTATCTGTTATTATTCCGTAGTGCGTACGATGTTGCCAGTTTATTAAAATTTCCAAACATTAAAATACAGCTATATGGAAAACAATGTTATCTTTTTTTCGGAAACGGTTAACTTTAGAAAAAAATGGTATACGACTTTTTTGTTCTAAATTGTTTATTCTCTCCATACCTTAAAGGAACGCACTATTTTCCGGGACACCCTGTATTAAAGCAAAATTGTAACCTCCACCAACAGGTAATTAAAGTAATGAGTTCCTAGCAATTCAAAAATTGGGCGAAATGTCTTTAAACACCCAAAAAGCATGTTTTTTCAAAACTCTCAACTTTCTTCAAAACAGATGAAAACGTAAAACGATCAAAACGTAAAATAATAAACAAATTGATTCACATTGTATCGATCTGAAAAAATATAATTAATTTAAATTTTAATTAATTATTATAATGAATTTGTGAATGTCTTGCAGAACTCAGTTACTTAATCAGTGGAAAGATAAGATAAAGTGGAGTGTAAAGTCCAAAAAACCTCCAAAACCTCCAAAACCATAGCCTCTATCCGCTTCTATAAACCAATAATTATCCGAGAAGCCATAGAGATCGAAAAACGGCCAAATTGTCTCAACAAAAATGACTGCATCCGGTTGCCTTTTCGACTTGGAGACCCCTCCTAAAAAAACATTGTCCTCTCCATCTACCAAACCAAATCCCGCCGTCAAAAATATTTACGTCAATCCAAATCCCGCCCAGAATAATTTTCGCGCCAACTCTCTAAGGCCACGTCATCGAAAGCCACGTCAGCGAAGGCCATGTCAACTAACCACGGTATAAATGAACGCTCCAACATGGAGCACAACACTATTGTAGTGAGTGTAGTGACTAGAGCCTCAAGAGACTGAGACCCTGGAAGCCCTAAAGATGACGTCAGAGAGGACGTCGAAAGCTCGGCCTAGAAACCAACGACGCGGTTCAACCCGGAAGCCTGGTGAGTTTAATTTTAATATTAATACTTTTATTGATATTGATTTTAGCTTTAAGTTTCATTGTATTAATCGCGGAAACTTCTCCGAACATATTTAATTTATTTTTAACCGTTTGTCATAATAAATATAATTTCCCTAATGTATTTCAATTCATTTGAAACGAATTGGTCGAATAATTGTTAGCAGTTAATTATTACCTTTTAGGATATTAAAATATTCAAACTAGGGTATAATTACGTAATTGCATGAAAATTTAACGTTTAATTCAACGTATTACTGGAAATTGACAGACTAAAAATATGTAGTTATCGTAAATAATATATTGAATAAAACAAAACAGAACTGTACAATCACTTTAAAATACATTGCATTGGAATAAGTGTTACCCCCCCTTATTAACTTATTTATTTTTAGTACATAAGCAAAACGCTCGGACATGTCGATTTTTAAAATAATCATAGTATATTATTGCATCAATGTTTCGAACTTTACGAGAGCCCTCTTCAGGTGACAGGCACAACTTTGATCTTTTTAAATGGGAAAGTACATCATGTGACACCTCATTTAAAAGCTTTTTAAATACTGATTACAAAAATATATATCACTTTAATCCTCTTTAAGAGCGTAGGCGCAAAATTTCGTTCGAATTATTTTTAAACGCATTTATTTTTTTCGAATCCTGAGAAAATTAGTAAGTATTTTTGAAAAATTTAAACGCAGAATGAAAGAAAACATTACCCAGGGGTGAAAGTCCTTTAGAATAAACAAAAAGTTTATTTTGAATGATTTATTTGAAATTAAAAATCAACTAAATTTTCTCTTTTTTTCACCCCTGAGTCTTATTAAAATAATCATTATAGTGGTTTTCAGGTACTTTCGACCCTCGATAATACTGTAAAATTTCATTCTGCGTTTAAATTCTTCAAAAATACGTGTTAGGTTTCTCAGGGTCCGAAAAAAAATGAATACATTGAAAAATAATTCGACCGAAATTTTGCGCCTACGCTTTCAAAAAGGATTAAAGTATTATACATTTTTGTAATCAGTATTTTAAAAGCTTTTAAATGTGGTGCACCATGATGTACTTTCCCATTAAAAAAAAATCAAAGTTGTCCCTGTCACCTGAAGAGGGATCGCGTAAAGTTCGAAACATTGATGTGATAATATACTTTGATTATTTTAAAAATCGACCTGTCCGAGCGTTTTGCTTACGTGCTAAAAATAAATAAGTTTAGCTGACAGGGGGGGTAACACTTATTTCAGCGCACTGTATAAACAAAAAACAAATACATTACAGATAATAAGAATAATCTGCTGCTGTACTAACCAAAAAAACATTTGAGAAAATTGAAAAAACTCAAAAATCATTAACGCTCGATTCCATAATAAAGTTAAAGTGGACTTTATAGGTCTGGATCCCGCGTATGAAAAAAAAGTTGATTAATAGCAAGCTGAAAATTTGTTAATAGCTTAAGGGTGTCTAGTCGGATAAACTTTGATATATGGGAACACTGGAACAGGGGCAGTTTTAATTGTGGAACAGGTTAAAAATTTGGAACGGTCACACCACGAAAACGGCACATTTATTTTGTCCGACAGAACAGACTTAAACTCTCCGAACAGAGATTAAACTCTCATGCAAAAATCAGACTGCTATTTATCACCTGTCATAAATCCTGTCACTTGACATATTCCACATGTTCCACTCATTAAAACGCCCGTTTGGTGATAAATAGCAGTCTGATTTTTGCATGTGAGTTTAATCTCTGTTCGAAGAGTTTAAGTCTGTTCTGTCGGACAAAACACATGTGCCGTTTTCGTGGTCTGACCGTTCCAAATTTTTAACCTGTTCCACAATTAAAACTTCCCCTGTTCCAGTGTTCCCATATATCAAAGTTTGTCCGACTAGACACCCTTAAGCTATTAAAAAATTTTCAGCTTGCTATTAATCAACTTTTTTTTCATACGCGGGATCCAGACCTATTAAATTTAAAGTTGATTTTACTTTAACTATAAAAATTGCATTGTTCAAGTCAACTTTAAATTTAAAGTCCACTTTAACTTTATTATGAAATCAGACGTAATGATAAACCAAATTAACAAAATCTTCTACAAAATCAGATGTCTAAAAATCTAACACACATAAAAATATGAAAATAACAAAGAAGTCACAAAAGAAGAAGAAATAGCATGTTACCAGAATGCAAAGAAAGATGAAAAAGGAAGATGTTGTGGGGTCTTCACCTAGAGATGGTTGGACACCAAGGTCGTCACAAAAAGAAGACGAGCCGTGCTAATATAGTTCAGTTTAGCTGGTTTGATTCAGATCTTAATCTTGTGGTAGACAAAGGGACATTTTTGTCAGCTAAACCTTAAACTCAAACAAATCTGATAGTGAAGAAAAATCCTTAAAGGAGGATTAACATCGCAGAAGAGTGACATTAATTAGAATAGAGTACAATCCTGTGTATATCAGGCATTTTGTCACAATGTCTTGTTTGTACTTTATGATATCACTTGTTTTCTTCTTTAAAATGATAATACATCAAACGCATTTCTTGAGTACAATCCATGTCTTCAATTATTTCTGTCACACTATAAATGGCCAATTGTTGATGTCAAATATTATCCAAAAAACGGCAGTTGGTTCAAATTTTCACATGCAACAAATATTAGGTTTGTTCTAGCATCAGTTTCAAACGGTTTGAAACCATCAGCGAATAGTCGACCAGCGCGAGTAGAGGGGATAGTACTGGTGACTGTATTATGTTCTCTCACTAACCAACTGTTTGCTGACGGTTTCTGACTAGTTTGACTATTTTTCGCTGCATTATTTTAACAGTGTTTAACCTTAATTTTAAATAATTCCTTAATACAACCCTTAACAATATCTTACTACCGACTCCACCCGACTCATACTTAAGTACAGACATTTTGCTTAGACATTGCAACGGGAGATTCTAGCTATTCACTATTGATCATCAAAGGCAACAGACCTGTAAATATATCTCTATTTGAAGAAAAGTTGACTCGTTGAAGAAAACACACGGTTCTAACTCTCTCAGTGATAATCACTAGTTAAGACGCGAAAATACCGATAACCTCTCTGGGTTCAACTATCGCTGAACAAACGCTTTTTCTTTCTGTGCACCACTAATCCGCTAAAATCAATTAAACCTCGTACGAGAAATAAATGGCGCGTGAAACCGGCATATGTGACGTTGATTGATACACGAGTGTAACAGTGACTTGGGTAAGATTTTTTTAACCTTAATTAGATATTGTCTGTATATCATAATCCCTGTCTAATCTCCCTTGAATTAAAAACCTATAATAGTCCATTCTTTCACGGTTTTTGCTCTAAATTTTAAAGAAACGCTTAATTATTTATATGGGAAATAAGCCACAATTAAAATGAAAAAAATAATTTTATTAACGTTTCGACGCCCAAATCGGGTGCCGTTGTCAAAATACAAAATATTACTAAAATAAACTAAAGCAGTGGTTTTCAATGTTTTTGAGCCATGTACCACCAAAATTCTTATAATTACTTTTGGTACCACCTAACTGAAGTATCTACGGAGGTAGATAATCTAATTAACTACAAATATGCTGAATTTTGGCTGTGGTTTTGCGTTTTGTGTACCACCGCATCTAATGAAATGTACCACCAGTGGTACATGTACCACAGATTGAGAACCCCTGAACTAAAGTGTTGTTGCTAAGCAAAAAAATTCTTCTAATAATTTATTTAATCTCACTCATTTATATTGGCAATTCAGACATATATTATACATTTTAAAGTAGAAGACTTTAAAATGATATTGCCAATATTTATGAGTTGCGTTCCTGGGACGACTTACTGAAAGATAGTTCATTCGATTACATGAAATTAACCCCAACTCAAGAATATCCGTCATAAAAAATTATAGCATGTGATATGTCTTTAAAAAGACAACCAAATGCAACGACAGTAAAATTCTCGCGTTAGAGACTTCATAGTAAATCACAAGGGAAAACCAGGAAAAACCCTGTGATACTATCCTATTTTTTCCTGGTTTTCCCTTGTGATTTACTATGAAGTCTCTAACGCGAGAATTTTACTGTCGTTGCATTTGGTTGTCTTTTTAAAGACATATCACATGCTATAATTTTTTATGACGGATATTCTTGAGTTGGGGTTAATTTCATGTAATCGAATGAACTATCTTTCAGTAAGTCGTCCCAGGAACGCAACTCATAAATATTGGCAATATCATTTTAAAGTCTTCTACTTTAAAATGTATAATATATGTCTGAATTGCCAATATAAATGAGTGAGATTAAATAAATTATTAGAAGAATTTTTTTGCTTAGCAACAACACTTTAGTTTATTTTAGTAATATTTTGTATTTTGACAACGGCACCCGATTTGGGCGTCGAAACGTTAATAAAATTATTTTTTTCATTTTAATTGTGGCTTATTTCCCATATAAATAATTAATCATAAAAATGCCACAAGGAAATAGCTTCAGAACAACATAAAGAAACACTTGGATTGACATGAAATTTGGCATACGTATAGCTTACATGTCAAAGAAAAAAAGTGATATTGTGCCGATGTGTGCTTTTGCCCTGGGGGTGACTTTCACCCCCTTTTGGGGGTGAAAAAATATATGTCCAAAATAAGTCCGGAAATGGGTAAACTGACTAATTTTAAGTAACTTTTGTTCTATACAGCTTTTTCGCCAAGTCAACACTTTTCGAGTTATTTGCAAGTGAATATGTTCATTTTTCAACAAAATAACCACATTTTTAGACGGTTTTTCGCAAATAACTCAAAAAGTAAGTATTTTGTCGAAAAAACCTTCTTCGCAAAAATATAGCCTATAAAAAAGTAAAAAAAATGGTGTTCGCGTTAGGTCTCTGGATCTCGTAGAACCAGAGTTATAGCCAATGAAAAATAGATTCATATTCACCAAATTTCAAATACAATATTTCGACGTGTAATATCCAAAAAATTAAGCACTTTTTGGGGAAAACCTATTATAACTTTTTTAAAGTGTTTAAAAAACCTTTATTTTTGTTTTTACGAAAAGTTTCTAGCATTAAATTTAAGCAAGTTACACTCAAAATAAAGTTGGTCCCTTTTGTTTATGCAAAAAAAATCGGGAAGACCACCCCCTAATTAGCAACTTAAATTAAATTAATCGTTACCGTTCCACAAATTATTTTACTTATGTATTGTTTATATGATCTGTAAGTTTCATCGATTCAAAGTGCTTATTTTTGAAAAAAATTTGGTTTCAAAGTAAAATTATTAAAAATTTAAATTTTGAAAAATATGCTTTTTTTCAAAATAACTTAAACATTGTTAGAGATAACAAAAATTTCGAAAAATAAAAAAGTCAGATTTTCTTTTCTGAATATCATGTATTTTTTGTATTTCTGTTAGACAAAAATTGATTAAGATTTGGTGTTTCTAAATTTGCATACATTCGTGATCAGTGACTCGTTCAACCCCTTTTAACTATCGCCCATTCAATAATAAGGACTTTGAACCGATGAAACTTACAGATAATATAAACAATACATACACGGGTCAAGAAACTTGTGAAGTCGTAACGATTAGGTTCATTTAAGATACTAATTAGGGGGTGATTTTCTCGATTTTTTTACCAAAACCAAAAGTGACTAACTTTATTTTGAGCGTAACTTGTTTTTTTTTTTTTTTGATTGTTAGATCGAACCGGGTGGCCATGGGGCCCGTACTGCAGCCTGAGTAGGCTTATTGCACACACCGTTCGGTCTCGGGTTAACCATCATTGGGTTTTTGTCCCCAATGGGTTCGGGATTACTTAACTTGAAGTTAAGTCGTCTGTTACCTATAAGAGGTCCATTCTCCCAGCTAGCAGGACAAGACCCTTTATTAGGTTCTTTACCTGACTTCTGACACTTAGGTTCGAGTTTTCGACCCCGTATTGCAGTCGCCATCGGGTTTGGGCTGGACAGTCAAATATGACATGTGAGGCAGTTTCATCTGCCTCCCCACATCTCCTGCAAACAGGGTCTCCGTGAAAGATCCCCATGTTGTGCAGGTGTTTTCTTAGAGTGCAGTGTCCGGTTAGTAAGCCAGTTACCGCCCTAAGCTTTTTCCTTCCGAGTCGTAGGGCCTCGTCGGTTAACGAGGGGTTTGGCCGCCCCATCATTAACTTGCTGTGCCGCTGTCCCGAAATATCGTTCCAGTGTCGGGTGTGCTGCGCAAGGATCCATTTAGCAACAGCTCCTTTGACAGCCGATTTGGTCACCCCTAGGCCAGGCTCAGGCCCAGTAAGGGGGACAGCCGAACCCTCTCTCGCAAGTGAGTCGGCTCTTTCGTTTCCTTCAACCCCCGTATGTCCCGGCACCCACCCGAGTTCCACTCGGTTTCGGTAGGCCAGGGTTTCCAGGTGTTGTCGGCATTCCAGCACAAGCTTAGAGTTAATTCTCCAGCTGGCAATGGCCTTAAGTGCTGCCTGACTGTCCGAGAGAATACGTATGGTCCTATTCTCAAGGCCCATTCGAATATTCTCTACGACGCAAGTCGTGATAGCAGCCACCTCCGCCTGGAATATAGTGGTGTACCGCCCAAGAGGCATAGATATGCACACCTCGGGCTCTACACCATACACTCCAGCTCCAGAGCGCCCGCCCATCACTGAACCGTCCGTGAACCATGTTACCTCACTCTGCGGTCTTTTATCCCCCTCCACCGGGGGTTTTAACCCCAGCTTGAAGGGAGGATCAAATTTGTGAGTGACCGGACTCCAGTCACTCACCATATCCAGGATGGGGTCACGAATGTGCCCCACAATCCTGGTGTGCCCGTATGACCTTTGCCTCCAGCCACCATTTAACTGCAGCCTGTAGGCCCCTAGCCTCGCCTCGGCCATCACCAGAAGGTGCAGGGGGGGGAGTCCCATGAGTACCTCCATGGCTGCCGTCGGGGTACTTTTCATTACCCCGGTAACACAAAGTAGTGCTAGCCTCTGAACTTTCCCAAGTTCTTTGGCTGCTGTTTTTCTGTTAGACAAAAATTGATCAAGATTTGGTGTTTCTAAATTTGCATACATTCGTGATCAGTGATTCGTTCAACCCCTTTTAACTACAGCACTTTCAATAATAAGGACTTTGAACCGATGAAACTTACAGATCATATAAACAATATATACACGAGTCAATAAACTTGTAAAGTCGTTACGATTAAGTTCATTTAAGATACTAATTAGGGGGTGATTTTCTCGATTTTTTACCAAAACCAAAAGTGACTAACTTTATTTTGAGCGTAACTTGTTTAATTTTGATGCTAGAAATTTTTTTTATAAAACAAAAATGAAGCTTTTTTTAAACACTTTAAATAAGTTGTAATGAGTTTTTCCCGAAATGTGCTTCATTTTTGGTTATTTCACGTTAAAGTATTCCATTTGGAATTTGACAAATATGAACCTATTTTCATTAGCTATAACTCTGCTTCTACTAGGTATAGAGACGTGATATATACATCATTTTTTTAAAATTTATTACAGGCTATATTTTTGCTAATAATGTTTTTTCGACAAAATACTTACTATTTGAGTTATTTGCGAAAAACCTTCTAAAAGTGTGGTTATTTTGTTGAAAAAATGAACATATTCACTGCCAAATAACTCGAAAAGTATTGACTTAGTGAAAAAACTCTATAGAACAAAAGTTACTTAAAATTAGCCAGTTTATCCATTTCCTGACTTTCTTTGGACGAATATTTTTTCACCCCCAACAGGGGGTGAAAACCACCCCTAGGGCAAAAGCACATATCGGCACAATATCACTTTTTTCTTTGACTTGTTAACAATGTGTATGCCAAATTTCATGTCAATCCAAGCGGTTCTTTAAAATTTAGAGGTTTTGCAATATTTTACCGTTAAAGAACGGACTATAATTCAGTCCACACAATTCTGAAATTAAGTTAATAATTTCCCAATATGTACATGCCTTGATTGTACAGTTGGTTCTAAGTTTTAGAAAACGGATCCAGATTGTATTAACAAAAAGTCAGTGTTTCCCTCTTTGGCGTGGCGTCATGCCTGTACCCACCGTATTTTTCTCGATATCGCGAATTGTTCTTCTTTGTCACGACGTTTACGGTGTCGAAAGTTGTGGGGTATCCGACGTAATTGAATTTTTCAATCCTTTGTGTCGTATATTTATAGTAAATACAACCCCTTTTTCCAATCACGATTCATTGGCAAAGGACAGGAAATTTAAAGGCGTTTCAATCCGCCAAAAAGCCCACATACATTCACTCACTTCCACGGTTCACTTCGTTTTGGCCGCAGAAAGGACGAAATGTGTCGCAGAAATTGTGAGACATTGTTTAAAATGTATCCTTAACTAGTATATACAGTGCGTCCATAAAGTAACGCATAAATTCAGTATTTCGTAAACCAGCGACATTAATGAAAAATCCTGAAACGGGTCGATTTTTATTTTTAGATTCAGATTTTTTGGCATATATATCATACTAGTGACGTCATCCATCTGGGCGCGATGACGTAATCGATGATTTTTTTAAATGAGAATAGGGGTCATGTGATAGCTCATTTGAAAGGGTATTCAATTCTCTATTCACTAATATAAACATTAACCTAATTATTTATACAAGGTGTTCAAAAAAACATTTTTTTAATTAAAATAATTGAGACAAAAAGAAGAATGTACGTAATTCATTTAATTCAAAATACGTTTTACTGTTGTCAGAAAACAGGAAGAAAATGTTTATTTGAGAAATAAATATTGTTTTCTGCTTAAATTCAATGTTATAGCTGCCACCCACCTGTCGCTTGGCAGTTTGAACATTTCGTTTAAGCGAAAATCAATGTTTATTTGTCAAATAAAATTTTTTTCTTTTACTGACAGTAGTAGAATGTATTTTGAATTAAATAATTACATTATATTCTTCTTTTTGTCTCACTTATTTTAATTAAAAAAATGTTTTTTGAACACACTGTATAAATAATTTTAATGTTTATATTATTGGATAGAGAATCGACCACCCTTTCAAATAAGCTATCATATGACCACTATTCTCATTTAAAAGACTGATGACGTCACTACTATGATATATATATGCCAAAAAACCGTAATTTAAAAATAAAAATCGACCTGTTTCGGGAATTTTCCTTAAAGTAAACGGTTTACGAAATAACGAATTTATGCGTTACTTTATGGACACACTGTATTATTATATTATACAGTGCTCTTCAGATAAAACTATCCACCTTAAATAACTTTTGAACCACTGATTTTTAGAAAAAACGCAAAAACATGTCAAATAATACTTGAAGGGGGAGACATTATGCCATATTTCATCCCTTAATATTTTTTAAATTACTACCCCATTTTTTTATTTTATATTTGGATTCCCATCTTTGTACTGATTTCAAAAATGTATAACACTTATGCTTAGAGTTATTGATTAGTTTCAATAACAACTTAGAGTTGTTGATTAGTTTATGAGAAAAATAAATAAAGAAGCAACAGCACTGGATTGAAAAAAATATTTCTTTAACAATTTTAGTACATACAAACATTTAGAATAGTACATGTGGTGAGACCGCTCCCGTCTGAAAAAATTTCTGATTCGGTTTCTTTGTGGATTCCTATTCAAAAATGGGACACGCGCCAACTCGTAACTCTTAATGACAAACTTTTTTAAATCAAAATGTACACCGGCCAATTCGTAACTTTTCTACCTGACCAACTCGCAACTTTATACAGGTGAATTCGAAACCATTGTTTAATAGTTGTTAATAGGTTAAAAGGTAAGAAATAAATTTGAACAGTAACGGATTAAGCCAACACGGGGCATATAGCATATTATTATGTAAGCGAATGGTTCTTGGTTTGCTTAAAAACATGTTGTGTATTATATGTACCTATAAAAAAATAACAAAAATTGAAATCTCTTTTGATTGAAACAATATTATATGTATAGACCAGGGCGGATCTGTAAAAAAAACGTCTATTTGTGGATGTGCGAGGTGGCATTCGGATTTTTGCAGATAAAGTTAGGTGACAACTTCAATAATAATAATTGACTTATGCTCCTTCTCAAATATGCCCGGAACATTAATAAAACAATTAAAATATTTAAAAATTTCGAAAAACAATAATTTTTTTCTACATTTTTTCTTATAACTTTAAAACGATTCATTTTGGAGCAAAGTCGTAGGGAATTAAAATAAAGATAATTGAATTTTTTATAATATACGACTAGCTAAAAATGTCTTAAATTATTACCTTTTCTGAAAAATAGCAATAAATACAAAATAAGGGGGCAAAATAAGCCTCTTTTTATTCAGTGTTTTTCAACAACTTTGGTTGCACTTAGAACCTTCGTAATTCGCATAGAAAATCCTTATAACATACTTAAATCGTCCACCAAATTTCATTAAAATCTACCTGATACATTTTGCATAATAATTTTGCAATCTAAATTTTTTTAAAATAGTTCAAATTTTTTAAAAACTTTCTGAACAGAAAGTAGACCATTCAGAAGTTTGTTAATTTTTTCACATATAAAGAGGCTCTCTACCTATCTAATACACTTTACAGAATTAAAATCGGATTATCTAAGAGGCCTCAGCACTGTTTTAAAGTTATAAACAATTTTTTGGCTTATAAACAAATACAGTGAGGACGTTTGTGTTGGAATAAATTAATTTTCTCGAGAATGAGCGTCTCTGGAGATAAATCCCGAAATAAGTCGGTTTTTATTTTTAAATTCTAATTTTTTGGTATACATATCATACCAGTGACGTCATCCATCTGGGCGTGATGACGCAATCGATGATTTTTTTTAAATGAAAATAGGGGCCGTATGATAGCAGGCCGTATGATTCCGTCGGTATAATAGGTTGCCTTGCAACTAGATGCAGAACAGTACCATAAATGTTTTCCACTTTTTAGCACTTTCTTTAATTGAAATTTAAAATTATTTACCACCAATAACTTACACCCACGTGCACTCATTACAAAATCTGTTATCTGTTACAAGAATTTCAGTCATTTTCACAAAATTTATTTGGATTTTCTCTAGTAACTCTTCCAAGAGACAATACATAAATGATTTTACACCACCTTCAAAGAGAGTAATTTTTACAGGTACATACCTGGAATACCGATATTAAATTATCAACATTACTTAAAAATGAAAGTTACTAATTCACCGGTAGTTAGTGGGTTATCGAAGAATTACCTGCGCGCCAGAGTTACGAGTTGGCCTGTAATTAGGATGGGGGATTAAAATAGTTACGAATTCACCGAGACCCCAAAAATGTCCCCTTTAAACAAATCTGAAGGGTGCCGGGCGGAATTTTTGGGCAGAAATTGTTTAAACAATTTTTTTAAACAAATACAAAAGATCACGTTTTTTCAGAGGTGTAACCAGGATGATCCTAAGAGGGGTTACATCTACTTAAGGTCTCTGGGGGGGGGGGGTATGGAATAATAATGGTGTTAAGCGTATAGAGCTCAAAGTCCAAAAAAGGGGGGTTATAACCCCCAAAACCACCCCCTGATTACGGCTATGCTAGTATTTTCAAAGGTACACTTGTGTTAAACTTTGTGAGGGAAAACTAGAAAATATACACAATATATTTTGATTTCTATGAGCCTGTCTTATATAAACCTTGACCCGACGTATTCTATTATTTGTAGTCCCGCAGTATCATACGACAATGTTAAATAAATGCCAAATTTCCGTTCCAGCGCACGGTAAATGATAATATTATCTTTGGGCGCTCAGTTAAGGGTTATGCATTTATACAACGATACTACCAACTGTTCAAAACAAAATATTAAGTATATGTCTGTAATTCTATTACCAACCGAGGTATCGAAATATGAAACCAGCACATTGGTTTATGTTACTGTGTTAATGTTTCACATCATAAACGTATTTGACAATACACTGTAAAAATTCGACATTAGTTTTTTTATATTTTGTAACATTTAGCTGAAACTATTTAATATTATAGTTTATAGTATATAGTTCTTCTCAGAGCTTTCTTTCAGTGAGTGAGAGTTCTTCGATTTCTTTCTAACGTGTTAAGTTGAATGTGACGGAAGAAGCGATAGGTCCGTGATTATACATAATATACACATTTACATTTATTCTAGTTGTTGATAGATGGCGCTATAATCGAAAAAAATGATATACCAATTATCTATACATACCTATACAATATATGCGACTATACAAATCAAAGAACAGCACTTTTTATAAATATAATAAACACTATTAGTTTATTTTTATACCAAATTGTGATAAAAGTGTTATATTTTAATAACGTGTTCATATTTGTCCGATTAATATTCTGACTACTGTCAGATTTAACTAAAATGTCATGCAATGATTCACATTCTTAAAATCATAATTGACATCAAAATTAATGACACACTGAAAGAAGGTCCTGAGAAGAACTTTACCAGATTCACAATTATAGTACATACTTGTGGTATAAACAATAAACCAAGCAATAAACACAGCGGGGGTTAACCACAGCTCATCTTACCGTCGATGAACAGTTATTGCCATTTTGTGGATGATATCCTTTTAAAGTCTACATGAAAAGCAAACCAGGAAAATATGGGATTCAGATCTGGTGTCTGCCAGATGTTGATACCGCTTATTACAAGAATTTTCAAGTGTATTTGGGGAAACGAGGAAATACTCGAACCGCGACCAAGGAAGAAGGGTAGTTTTAGATTTGATTTGCATTCTGGACCTGATCACGAAATTACCACGGATAACTTCTTCACTTCATTGGAATCAGCAGATCTTATCGACAAGAAACTAACACTATGCGAAGCGCTAAGAAGGAATACAACATGCAACCCTCCGAAGTTTATGCCTGATCGAAATAGTTATATTATAGTTATATAATACGTCCCAAAAGTAAACAGAAGTTTTATACTCTTTCCTTCGAAACAACAACATTCCGCACCAAAAACAGAAAAAAATCAGATTATCGAACAGCAAGTCCACTTGGTACCATATATAGTCATCATGTGAACAAGTCAAATTCGAGCTCAATGGTACCTAGAGCATAAGACATTGGATATTTTAGACATCCATGTTTAAGTTCACATTATTCATCTATGTTCCCATGAAGGGTTGGTTAATTGTAAAGGGTTTTTACCCACATATTTTTGTATATTGGTGGTTAGCATGTTAGATTCACGTAAGCACTGATGATGACAGATGAACGGTCATCCGATCGAAAACTAGTTCTGAGATGTAGCCCTTTTTAGGGATTTTAACAAATATACCTTTTATAAAGGATTTTATCGTTTTTGTAATATATGGTATACAGCCAACTACAGGAATAGCTATTTGTATAACAAGGGAGGAAAGTGCTACTTTTCCTCCCGAGAATGAAGTTTACTGCCCGACGCGTAGCGGAGGGCAGTAATCATTCAAGGGAGGAAAATGCACTTTACTCCCATGTTATACATATGGTTTTTCCACCTTCCTCAAATAACAAGTCATTTTTTCATTTTTACTTAATTTATTTATGTAACTACCCAACAAAATTTATTAGAACCAAAACTAACAAGTACGTACAATATAACTGTCAACTGTCAAATATAAGTCAAATTAATAATGCAAACATTGTTAAATCAAAATAACAATTTACTGTTTTTTACCATTCTGCAAAATACAGAGTGTTTTATAAATAAACGGTAAAATGTATAGAAACTTACGTAATAGAAAATAGATATTGTACAGGGCGTCAATAAGTTACATTTCATGAATGAAATACCATGACGTCACTTTTACTTTTCCTCCCTAGGGAGGAAAAATATTTTCCTCCCTAGGGAGGAAAAGTACAACTTTGCTCCCTACAATCAGGTCCGGAAACGTATACTTTCGGTAGAGGTAGGTGGAAAAACATTTTCCTAGTGGATATTTTCATTATTTAATTTTTAATAAACGAAAAATTCTCCACCCAGGTGAGATTCGAACTCACGACCTTTAGGTCCAAAGGTAGGCGCTCTTACCACTGAGCCACAGAGGGGGTTTATCTTCAAAATTATAACACAGCAAAATTAGCAAATATACAAAAAAATACGGGTGTGATAATTCTCCTCATCTGGTACTAGGTGTTTTAAAATTGGCTTGGTATTAGGAAGGGATGATTTAAAATTGGCATCATATGATGATGCAAAGTGCTCAAAATAGAACACAATGGACAAAAATGAGGGAGGCCTATGTCCAGCAGTGGACGCAAAGGGCTGGATGATGATGATGATTACATATACATTAAAAATAAATTGTCAGTAGTAAGTACACGAGAGCTCTAAAATGATCGATTTGTATCCCGAGTGACACTTTGACAGTTTTAATTTCACGACCCGAAGGAGAGTGAAATTATGTCAGTGTTAGTACGAGGGAAAAACAAATCGATAATTTTTAAGAGCTCGACAGTAATTCGGTAAGATTATTTCATGAATAAAATTGTCGTTTTAAATCATTTTAACTAATATTTTATTTATATCTTCACAGAATATTTGCTAAGCCTTTTTCTTGGTATTCTCTGTGAGAAGTTCTAAAACATTAATAAATTGTCATTAATGTTACTGAATATATTTTTGTGTAGCAACGAAGGACATCTGACGTAATACTTGACGACGGGAAATTATCAAAAATTATCGGGTATAATATCACAAGAGAGTGAGAATAAATTGAAAATAATGCGACAGTTTTTCGAAAATTTGTTGTCTGGCAATAGACACGAGAGCCCGCAGGGCTCGAGTGGCTATTGCCCAATGACAACAAATTTGAGTAAAAATGAAGCATTATTTTCTTATTTATTCTTACTGTCGTGTGATATTCGTAAGATTATTTTTTAATACTTATGTATATTACGGATATTTTCTTAAATGTGACAGTTTTCAAAACTAGGAAACTGGTTGCCATTAAACAGAAGCAATGTACTTAAAACAATTCTATCGGTAATTTTCTACAGTAGATAATTCTCAGTATAATTTTAATCTGATTGGACAGTATTAAACACGTGATCAAATATCTTACTATACATACGATTGGAAGTTAAAATCATCAAAAAATAATCGCTGTAATTTTTTATTTCTGTAGCCTTCTATTGCTCAGAATCTCTATGAATGAACGAATCCTGTATACTGTAAAAAGAACAGGTCTATTGTAACTCTTCTTCAGACTCAAACAATTGTTTTACAATAACAGATCCTTTTCTGGTTTCCATGTTTGCATATTTATGATTGATGAATTTCTCTTCCTGTAATATCCGTGTGACACACGTACACTGTTCAAAATTGGGCCAGGAAACCAGGAAACAGTATTATCTATGTAAATGTAGGTCGACCGCGTCCCTTGCTTTTCAAATATTTATATTGTTTGGTTTGCTTACACTGAAAATTACTTCACAAGATTATATTCAAGAAACACACTTTAATTGCTTGCCACCTTGAATTTCGAGTATTGTTCTGAAGCGATTTTCTTGTGGAATCTTCAAGGTAATTTACTATTTTTGTTAGGAAAAAGCCACAGTTTTACACTGGCGAAGCGTCCATGTAACTACTGTTACCACTGGTAACAGTTAAAAATCTTACAAATAAAATATTTTATGACTACTGTGAAAAAATTCCATTTATTTTTTTTTTTCAACAGAAATATTAGTGTCAATAGTAATTTAGTAAAAAGCCAACTATACGCACGAAAATATTGGCGAGTTTATGCGACTCGGTTGCAGGTTACGTTGTTACCACTTTTATTTGTGGATACACATGATGGTCCATCGGTTATCGTCGGAGACGGCTCGTGGCTGAAATTTTTGAAGGCGAAGGCATGGGCGCCTTGTTGGTATTAGTAGGCTTGTTACCACTTTTTGTTTTGGTTACTACTCGTTAGTACCTATTACAGTGTGCGTGCAATTAAACATGGATGAGTGTCGTTGACGACTTTTTTTTTGATATTTTTGATAATATGATTATCCAACTAAAAAATAGGTTTTCTAATTTATAGCAAAAAATTTTTAGATGGGGCCTTTGTATCAATATTTAACGTCTTCAGAAATTGATAATGCATTTCAGTAAAATCAATGTTTATTTTTTTAATATAACATTTTTCTGTTTTGTGACAGCAGTAAAATGTATTTAGAATTAAACAAATTACATATATTCATCTTTTTGTGTCAATTAATTTAATTAAAAAAAAAAAATTAGACACACTGTATAAATAATTATGTTGATGTTTATACTAGTGAGTAGAGAATTAAATACCTTTTCAAACGAGCTATCACATGACCCCTATTCACATGACGCCCAGATGGACGAAGTCACTAGTATGATACATATGCCAAAAAATTGTAATTTAAAAATAAAAATCGACCTGTTTCGGGATTTTTCCTTAAAGTAACCTGTTTACGAAATAATGAATTTATGCGTTACTTTATGGAAGCACTGTAGTTCAAAAATATAGTTGATAATTAAATGAAATGTTTACATGTTTTATAACGCACTCCCCTATAAAAGTAAATTG
The DNA here is from genome assembly GCF_917563875.1 of Diabrotica virgifera virgifera. Lineage (NCBI taxonomy): Eukaryota > Metazoa > Arthropoda > Insecta > Coleoptera > Chrysomelidae > Diabrotica > Diabrotica virgifera. The sequence continues at coordinate 221,966,709 of NC_065448.1, read as the reverse complement.
ACTCTTCCGTGTCGTGACAATTTTTTGAAGTTATACTTCTTTACCGGCGATAGAGGGTGAATTTTTATATGGTAAAACCTAGCGACCGGGCGCATGCGCATTATAACTTTGTTCTGATTGGATGTTCAAATGACATGTCAAAAATTATTAAATATGGCGGCTGTGGCACAGCTGTAGTTAGATTATAGTTAGATTATTTATGGTTGTTGCGTTTTAAAATTTGTGTGAAAAGAAACAACAAACAAAAGTTAGTTAATAGTTATACTGCCTTTTTAAATAGTTTTCATATACCTATATTTTTGGACTTTTGGACTATTTTGGACAAGCAAAACTCATTCTAATTTGGTAAGTAGTTTTTGTTATAATCATATTGTAATTATACATTTGGATTAGGTTGAAATACATACATTTATTTTCTCAAGAATGCGGATTTTAGAGAGAAATCCCAAATTAGGTTCGATTTTTATTTTTAAATTATGATTTTTTGGCGTAGATTTATTTATCTAGTAGGTATGTAATGCTTTGATTTACATACTTAATTTGATTACCAACAAAAGTTCTACCAATCTTCATCTAATATATGGTTTTCTTACTGTTTTGTTATATTTTTATATTTTCTTCCACAAAATTTAAACTACATAATTTAATTTTCAAAACAACTGTCAAACTGTAAAATGTTCAGTTACCGTATTTTTCCACATTATAAATAATGTGGGATTGGACGAGTGAGTCTACGCTTCGATTACGAATCAAACCGCCACGAAATTCACGGGTTCAATTCCCGATGCAAGTTTTATTTTTTTATGCATGTTATGATTGTAAGTATATTTGTTATATAATTTTTTTTTCAGAAAATGCGTATTTAACAACAATTATTATCGTTTAGAAATAATTTTTTCTTTGTGGCATTTTTCAATGTGTTTGTGTGCGTTTTATTCTTCTATTTTTTTAAATTTTTGGTATTGTCTTAAAAATCACATAATATGTAGTAGAAGTATAACTTCTTACGTGCGTACAAAGTACACAGACATTCTTGTCATTTTACTGTAATAGGACAATTAATACATCGCCACTATAAAAGCTTCGCTTCAAAAAATAATCATAAAACTAACTACAAATAATGATAAAAGCTTTCACATCACATTTGTTTAATTGTATAAGTTATATTGTGTAATAAAATAAAAGACTTTTGTTTTCCATGATCTATTTAACAAACCTCTTCGAGAATATTCGGTACCTTCGTTAGCTATTACTAGAGAGACGTAAAACAAACATTTCCTTCCCTCACTCGCTATAATTACGTTTTATCAAACTTTCTCCACTCTGACTCGTCCTGTCGTTTAGTTGAATTAGTTGATGGGCTCGTCCCTGACCCATCCGTTTCGTATCCGCACCCATCAACGGTTTCTGAAGTCGCCATCATCATCGAGCAGCCATTCATAACGCGGATGCGGATACTTTTCCTCATCTTCACTTTAGCTCTCCGGCGTTCCGGACCGTTTGGGATTTATTATCCGAAGGAGGTATGGCTAGTCACAGACACCTGCCCGAGCAGATTTCGCTAATCTTGCCTTATGATGTAGAAGTTATATTACAGGGTTGTGCAAAAAGTTGCTCTACAATCAATACTCGTTTACGAGGGATGTACGATTAAAAGAATATCATAATATCAGACAATCAAAAACTGTTTTATTATTATTATATAAATATATAAATAATCATTTCGTTGCAAAACGACACCAAAAGCCGTCTTATATTGTAACGTTTAAGTTTTCCCAGTGTAGATTTTAATTCAATCCCCATCTTTTCACGGCTTCTACTTAATTGCCTGTAGACCTTAGGACCTATATCCGCGTGTTTTTCTCAAAAAACATATGTTGCGTTCGAATGCCATATTCTCTTCATGAAACCCGTCTATTTTCACACTCAACGTGGAAATTGGAATCTAGAACTGGAAAAAATCATTAACACTTAATCCACTAATAGTCATAACTCATTTGAGGATTATGGTTCTGAGACTATGCTGCGATGTTGATAAGGTCCTTTTTGCATATCTTTCACGACCGTTGACAAAGTCGCGTACCCACGCCATCAGTTCTTATTTAAGCAGAAATCTGAGAAATCTTGGCATTCGTGAGTTAAACTTTGTTGCAGTAAGTTAAGTCGTTTGAGTCATGTGGTGAACGTTAGTTATTTTGTGATGGACCAGCCTGGATTTTCTTCTGGTAAGTCTTTCTTCTTCTTCTTCATGTGCCATCTCCTCTAAGAAGGTTGGCAACCATCACGGCAATTCGCACTTTCGATACCGCTGCTCTAAAGGGATCAGCAGAAGTGCAATTAAACCAAGCCCTCAAATTGTTTAACCAGGAGATGCGTCTTCTTCCGCGACTCCTTCTACCCTGTATTCTTCCTTGTATTATTAATTGTAACAAGTTATAACGCTCGCCCACCATAACATGTCCCAGATATTGCAGTTTTCTGACTTTAATTGTATTTAAAATCTCTTTAAGGTAAGTCTTTAAAAAACCTTTTTTCTTCATAGAACCCTCACTGTGAATAATTAATTTTGTTCACAGGGCTGGTTCCAAGTCCCAGTTACCACCTATCGCTAGTATCTGAATCCACATTACACTGTGGCCAAAGTTATTCTTTGTCGCTCCTTTTATTTCAACTTTGCCGCGTACGTATTGTGTAAATATTGAGATTTCGTTTTGAGAATTTTAATAAATGTTTTATTAGAGTGTACGATGTTGCATTTTATTTAATTATTATTTACAGCTCAAGACTAGAACAATGTGGTTTTGTCGTAGCAGTGTTGCTAATTTTTCTATTGTTGTGTTATGTTTCGTTAATTTTTCCTTTGAGAGTTTAGCGGTCAAAACTCCAGGCGCCCAATGTTTTCGTTTGTGTATTCAGTATTTACGTTTTCTTAGAGTCCATGAGTCAAACCATCAGTTAATGTTATCTATTTATCTTTTGTCTATCGTCGTTCCATTAGCTCTATTCGCATATCAATATTTATTTATTTAACAGCACAAGCGCAACACAAAGAACCACGCCCACATCTCTTCCGACTGAGCAACGTGGCCTTTGTTTCGTCAATGTAAGCGATTGGACCTTTCCATCTCCGGTCATTCCTTATTCCATCTAAGGATAATATTGTCCTGATCCTTCTGGCTCAGCTCCCATGACCTCTTGTCCATCCGATCGTTATAATATTTCAGTTCGTTCATAGAGCACCATAAACACTCTAACCGAGTTCAAACCTTCTTAGATTATCATCAGAAAATGTATATATGACTTTCTCTGAACCAACTAACGAGCATTTCGGGCTGTTAGCATAGAATCGCAACGAAATAACGTGGCATGGGTGTCGTAGCGATATCTACTAAAAGCAAGCGAAAGTTTTACTTTAATAAAATATATAATAATATGTAATATTAAAATAAAACTTTATTGGGATCATTTTTCTGAACGAACTGAAATATAAGATGGCTTTTGGTGTCGTCTTGCAACGAAATTATTATTTATTCGAGATGAAAATAATAAAATACTAATTCACGAAAAGGATGTCAAAAAGAGATGGAGAAAGTATTTTGACAGTTTATTAAATGAAGAATTTGACAGACAGCCTGTGGAGTTAACGGAGACAGTAACAGCAATGGTTACCAGAATAACAAACGAGGAAGTGGCTCAAGCGCTTCAAAAAATAAAGAAAAGAAAAGCAGTCGGACCAGATGATATTCCTGGGGAAGTATGGAGAGCATTGGGAGAGACAGGAATAAGTTGGCTAGCAGGTCTATTTAATAGAATTAGGGAAGTTGGACAAATGCCAGACGAATGGAGAAGCAGTATATTAGTACCTGTCTACAATAACAAGGGATACATACAACAATGCACAAACTACAGGGCTATAAAACTACTTAGCCACACCATGAAAATATGGGAGACAGTAATTAATAGACGGATACGTGAAGAAACCGATATATCCGATAATCAATTTGGCTTTATGCAGGGCAGATCAACAACAGATGCAATTTTCATTCTAAGGCAACTGATGGAAAAATACAGGAATAAAGAGACCAACGCTCATATGGTATTCATTGATCTTGAGAAAGCATATGATAGAGTTCCTCGAGAGATTCTGTGGTGGGCACTCAATAAGAAAGGAGTCCCTGGCGAATATGTAAAGATTGTGAGAGATATGTATGAGGGAGTAACGATAGTGTTAGAACAGGTGTGGGAGAGACTGATAAATTTCAGGTGAAAGTAGGATTGCACCAAGGCTCGGTGCTTAGTCCTTATTTATTCTCATTAGTTTTGGACTAGATAACAGCGAAACTACAGGGTAGTATTCCATGGTGCCTAATGTATGCTGATGATGTAGTGTTAATAGGAAATAGTGAAAGAGACTTAGAACAAAAACTGGAACAGTGGAGACAAGCTCTGGAGGAAAAAGGTTTAAAACTTAGTAGGACAAAAACAGAGTATTTGGAATGTTCATTTAAAGATGGAGTTACTACAAATAAAATGGTATCTTTGGATGGTGAAATGTTTGTGAAAAGCAATATTTTAAGTACCTAGGATCGGTATTACAGAGTAATGGAGAAATAGATGGAGATGCATGCAGTAGAATTAGGGCTAAATGGATGAAGTGGAAAGAAGCGAGTGGTGTGTTGTGTGACAGAAAAATTCCAATAAAGCTGAAGGGAAAATTCTATAAAACAGCCATAAGACCGGCTATGATGCACGGAACTGAATGTTGGGTAGTGAAAAAGAAAGAGGAACAACGAATGCATGTGGCGGAAATGAGAATGCTTAGATGGATGAGTGGAGTGACAAAGAAAAATTAGAAATGAGTATATTAGGGGAAGTCTAGGTGTGGCACCAATTGATGCCAAAATGAGAGAGCATAGGTTAAGATGGTTTGGTCATGTTCAACGTCGAGACGTTGATCACCCAATACGAAGAATAGCTGAAGTGCAGATTCCTGGAAGGAGTAGGAGAGGAAGACCAACTGGGGGGAGACGATAAGGCAGGACATGTTGGTAAAGGGGATTAACATTGATATGACCCAAGATAGATATGACCCAAGATAGAATTGTGTGGAGAAATGCAATTGGGAAGCCGACCCCGTATAGGGATAAGGCAAAGAGAATGATGATGATGATGAGTGTTTAAAAACTAAAAACTTCATTTAAAAATGAAGTCGTCCTCGATTTTACTATATTTCAAAAACTGAATTCATAACTTAAGAGGATGGGTACGTATTTTCGGCTGCAATGCTATTCAAATGGGGATTCATTCTTTTCGAATCCTGAGAAAACTAATAAGTATTTTTGAAAAATTTAAACGCAGAATGAAAGATTACGTTATTAGTGAGGGCCGAAAGTCCCTAAGAACTTCTATAATGTTTATTTTAATAAGTTACAGAAGTGAAAAACTAAGAGAAATTTTAGTGTGATTTTTAATTTCAAATATTTCATTCAAAATAAACTTTTCATTTATTTTAAGGGACTTTCGACCGTCGGTAATAATTTAGTCTTTCATTCTGCGTTTAAATTTTTTAAAAGTATTTATTAGTTTTTTCAGGATTCGAAAAAAATGGACACCGTGTCCGTGGTAATATTTTCCAAATCTATCTTTGTCTTACAACGCACTCAGTCGAATAGAATATTGTCAGCATATTGTCAGTCAGACAGTGAAAATCAGTGACAATTTTAAATATTTGACATGGCATCGGGAATATTTTGAGTTGTTGATTAAATAATAAATATTGATATATAGTGTAATAATTTAATAAATAATTGATTTAAGACGTGAACTTAATAAAAAGTTATTTATTGTGTATTATTTGTGGAAGATCCAAGCAGAGAATACATCAGGATAATATATTCTGTGATCCAAGTATTTTGTTGTTAAATATGTTCAAAATTGTAAGCGTTCCATAGTAACAATATATTATTAAAAAATCACTTTCCCTCTTTTCTCGATTAAGTATTAGTTTTTGTTTGTACATAAGTATAAATTATTACAATCACTGAATACATAGTTAGTGAAAAAATTATCACATTTATTAACTGAATTATTAATTTGCAATTATACAAATAACAATTATCCAAGAACATTCAAAAGCCATCTCTTTAAGTTAATGATGACATTTTCAAGTAGAATGACATTCTAGTAATGTTTACATATCCATACCAGTGTGAATTTTACTACACGTAATTTGCCGTGTAACGACAGAAAAAATAGGGATACCCATGGCCTTAAAGACATATTTTCCTAAAATAAAAATTTTTTAAAAGAAAATTATACTTGAGAAAATCGTTACTGTCCTGGCCTATTATCGAGAGACATAATTTTTTCAGCGTTATGGTCGACTTTAGAAAGTTGTAGTTCCAACAAGTTACCTCATTATGTACTAAAGTTTCAATTAAAAAAAATATAAGAAATTTAAAGAGCCCGTTTGAGCGTTAACAGATTTTCAAAAATTGATTATAAGTTTTCTCGTTATCTTGAATTATATAGTAATTAATGGACAAGTAAGTTAATGTTGAGAAAGTTGAGGTAAAGGAAAGTTTCGCAGTGTGCTTCTTTTGTCTAATAGTTTTTTAAGAGGAAAAGCTCGTTAAAAAATGGGGAGAAGTTTATTAAATGGGTGAAAATTTTAATGTAATTAAATAGTTGAGAGAGTGACTAACAAGCAATAAAATAACTCGTTAACGATTTTTTTAATAAGATCATTATCATCATCACAGCCTCAATGCTAGTGGATTATGGCAGTGTCGCGGCATATAGTAATCCTTTTTCGAGGTGGATTATTCCTGTTTGGTTTATATCTTATAGATTTATATTATGTGTCTTTGCAGCGTTGGTTATGTATTTCCAATTTTTTCCGTTTCTGCATCTTGTCTTTAAGTCCTTTCTTTTTATTATTTTTATCTGGTTCCACCATCTTATCCTGAGTCTTCCTCTTTTTCTGGGTTCCAGGGATGTACATTTTGTGATTCTTTTTATCATTTTTGTGGGTGCTGTTTTCATTATGTGGACTGCCCATTCTAGTCGTCTTGCTTTTATGTATCTCACCTCCCATTTCTTGTTGAATTTCTTTATTGGTCTTCATTTTTGTTTCTCCGTCGCTTGTTCTTTTTGGTCCCAATATTGATCTCATTATTTTTCTTTGTACTACTCTTAGATCTGATCAGTGTCTTATACATTCTGATTTTTGTTTGTCTGCTGATGTTTTTGGATCTAGAGTATCTAATTGTTTATTCCGTTCAAAAGCCAGATTCCACCATCTTATCCTGAGTCTTCCTCTTTTTCTGGGTTCCAGGGATGTCCATTTTGTGATTCTTTTTATCATTTTTGTGGGTGCTCTTTTCATTATGTGGACTGCCCATTCTAGTCGTCTTGCTTTTATGTATCTCACCTCCCATTTCTTGTTGAATTTCTTTATTGGTCTTCATTTTTGTTTCTCCGTCGCTTGTTCTTTTTGGTCCCAATATTGATCTCATTATTTTTCTTTGCACTACTCTTAGATCTGATCAGTGTCTTATACATTCTGATTTTTGTTTGTCTGCTGATGTTTTTGGATCTAGAGTATCTAATTGTTTATTCCGTTCAAAAGTCAGATTACCCTTCTAGATTCTCTCCTGTATTCTGTCTCTGCTGCTTTTTCCTATTGTTACTCCTAGGTAGTTGAATATGGTTTTTCTTCAAATTTATATTTTCCCATTATTATTAGTCCTATACCAGCTTTCCCGTTCAATTTCATGTATTTGGTTTTGTTTTCATTAATTACTAATCCCAACTTTTTTCCTTCTATGTACATCCAGCTTGTTTGCGACTTTTATTTTCTCTGCTACAACTGTTAACCCCGATAAGTCGGCCCCCGATAACCCGGAAGTCCGGCTAGCACGGACCGATTTTCATCAGACAAATATTTCAACAATAAAAATGTAAGTAATATAATATTTGAGAGATAATGTGTATTTGTGTAATTTGAACTATGCGATAGTAAAAGTGACTCATGGCACACGGCAGCAGAGCGACGCCGATGTTCATTGTCTCGGATTATCGGAAACACAGGCACCTGCAGTATTCCTTTATTTATTTCAAACGGTCTTTGTTTAAAAAAGACTAGAAGACTATTTAAAAAAATCTTTTTTAAACAATGGTCTTAGTTATTACTGTTCTTAAATAACATAACATCGTTCCGATTGTGACTGATTGTGACGTTTAGTTAGGTTTGTGTTTGCGTGTTTTTAGTAATTTTGATGTGTAGGTACTGTGCATATGTACATATATTTCATGTTATTTCAATTATATCGGAGTTTATTTGTAAGTATACTTTATTAATTTTTACCATATTCTCCGGCTAACCCGGATTTTCGATAACCCGGATCGGCCGCGTTCCCGATTAATCCGAGTTATCGAGTATATCGATGTAGTAGCATTGCTAACACTGGTACGGATTTTTTAAAAACGCAAGCTGTAGAACTTATCCTTTTCCCTGGTAGACGTAAGTAGATCATTCACACGCTCCAGAAAAATACAGAACTCGTCGACACGAATTCGGAAAATAAAAAGGGCCGCTTTTGTTTAATTAACTATATAAATTATATGGTTTCGCATGAAGGGTGCAAATATTACGTTTTAAACACAAAGAATGAGTCATTTGCGACTCAGAAGCCATCGTAATAAATTTGATTTATCCCTGCGCCAGTTAATGGTCTTGAAATGTAAGAAATTAAACAGTTACAACGGACCTTTTTTGCTCTAATTTATGGAAATATGGAATATTTTGAAATAGTAGTCATGTGTAGTCAAAGACAAAACGTATTGTCAAGCAACGGCGTAACCAGGATGATCCTAGGGGGGTGGGGCGGGGGTTACAACTACTGAAGAGTCTCTAAGGGTATGATGTTCAGCGTATAGAGCTTAAAATTCATCCCAATGGAGGGGGTTATAACCCCCCAAACCCCCCTGGTTACGCCTATGTTGTCAAGTGGAGGCCACGAAAAGAACCACTACGAAAAGAACAAAAATTTTGACCGGTTTAGTATTCATTTTTTGAAAAAAAAAATATTTAAAAAAAATCAAAATTTTCTAAATTTTCGTAAATTTTATTGTCTTTTGATAACTCCAAAAATACTCTATAAACGTAAAAAATGATAGAGAACGAAACGAAATTTGAGTTTTTTTTATTTTTGTACGATAAAAAAAACCGAGATAGAAACGTGTAAAGCCTATATTTTACTGCGAAAACCATGTCCTTTAACATATATTATCTTTAAAAATAAGGGATTTGAAAGATTAAATTTAATACGATTTTATAACCCTTGAAATAACCTTCTTATACTAGTTACAATCTATAGTGTGTCGCGTTTAAGATAAAGACCCCTATATTTCGGCTGAAATTACTGAAATTTAAATTTTAAAAGGGGCCTACTGCGAATCCAGAGAGTGGATTTTCGATATTTTGCTTCGCGTTAGAGATATCGGAAAAAGTTATTTTAATAAGTTTTTCCAAATATTATTATAACCCGACATATACCAACTTTCATGGCAAAATTCGCACTTTTAGTTTTTTCCTAAACCAAAACCAGTTTTAGGTTTTAGGATCCTGACTAAAAATACTACACTAAAAGTGCGAATGTTGTCATGAAATTTGGTATGTGGGGTTATAATAATATTTTGAACTACTTTTCCAAATAACTTTTTCCGATATCTCTAACAGGAAGCAAAATATCGAAAATTCACCCTGTTTGTGGTCTCGTTTAAAATTTAAATTTCAGTTGACTATCTTAAAAAATGTCTTCATCTTAAATGCGACACGCTGTATATTGTAGAAAAATTCCAAATACTAGCAGGAAGACATTTTTGATTATTATTATTATTAGGTATATGAATTGGTTTTTAAATGCAAAAATTATGAACAAGACAATAATTTTAACTTCTGCATATTTGCATATTAGATATATTCTTCTATATCTATTTTTAGAAAAATTTGCATCTTTTTAAATGTATTTTATTTTTATTGTTTATTTATATGTTACGGGCAATAACGTAGATCCGGCCAATAACGTTAATAACCGGTCAATATCGACAATGGCCTGTTGAATTAGTCATTCTCGACAATGGCTGGATATTAACGTTATTATAGAAACTGGACATTGATGATAATGTTGTTCTGAAGCTACTTCCTTGTGGCATATTCCCATATAAATAGTTAATCATTGATGATAATTTTAAATTCTTGATAACATTTCCATCATTGCCCGGTCAATTTCAACAATACCCGTTGTTAATCGGTCAATGCTGAGACTACTCGTAAAAGATAGGTTATGTTTTTTATTTGCTTCATTTCTGTGCTCGTGCTGAAATTACTCGTAGTAAATTTATGTAAAAAGTGTTACAAAATGTCATGGTTCACTATCTTGTCAAAATAAAAATAATTAGCTTTCAAAAGCTATCTCATATAAAAAAATAATAGGACATCATACCTAATTTTACTTATTTATCAACATTGACCATTTGATTTTGGCCACTGTCGTTATTGACCGGTTACTGATGAAAACTCTAATTTTTTTTTACAACATTGGCCAATAGCTGATGTTATTGTTGTTAATGGTCGGGCATTGTCGCTAATAACCAGGGGAAATGGACATTCACGACAATGCCCGGTCTTTAACGTTAATGGCCAATTTACATCATTGTCCGTAACATACTCGTATACATTAACGTATTGTGTGTGCATCTAAAAATGGCTGTTTTATGTATATTATGACATTTTATTGTGTTTTTACTACGTAAAAATAAACATACTCGTATATATCTATCTATATCTATCTAATGTGTTAATCAATAATTAGATTATGTAAATTTTTTTAAGAGCATAGGCAATCAAATTTCGGCTCCAATGCTTTTTAAATTTATTCTTTTCAAATCCTGAGAAGACTAATAAATATTTAAAAAAAATTTAAACGCAGAATGAAAGATTACATTACTACAGAGGGCAGAAAGTCCATTAGAATGAAGAAAAATTTTCTTTTGAATGAGATATTTGAAATTAAATATTACACTAAATTTTTTCACGCCTGTAACTTATTAAATTAAACATTATAAAAGTCAGGGACTTTTGATCGTCGGTAATAATGTAATCTTTCATTCTGCGTTTAAATTTTTCAAAAATATTTATTAGTTTTCTCAGGATTCGAAAAAAATGAATGAATTTAAAATGCATTGGTTCCAAATTTTGCGCCTGTCCCCTAAGTGAAAAACAGTGGATTTGGTTGATTGGTTGCCGAGATATCGAAACTTAAAGATGGCATGCATTTGCCGCCTTACCATAAGTGATAGATGGCTCTAAACCCTTGTCTTGTCAAGGACTTTTTATATAAAAATTTTTGCGTGATGCGTTTAGTGACACCATGCATAAAAATGACAAAAAACACTTAAAAGTCGCACGAGGTGCATGGGAGTTATGATGGGGGCATCCCTTTAGAGAAGGGGGTATAATTTTAAATAATTCCGCAAGTTCTCCTAGTAGACCGATTTTATTTTTTTAAAAGTGCGTTTGACAGCACAAGTTTTTCTTTATATTTATTTATGAAAAAACGTTCGACTATTAAGTGTTTTTATTTTGTGCCCAGCATAATTATGTAAATTGGCAATTTTTTCTCGGAACCTGGATTGCAAAATTATTGTACACAAACTATTAAATCGAACAAAATTTAGCACACGTTTCAGTCGTATTATTAAGTTTTTATAGGCGGACTATGAAAGCTGTAGGTTATGAAAAAGTTCTTCTTCTTCTTCTTCGTCTAGCCATTCACGTCCACATCTGAACATAAACCTCTTCAAGTTTTCCTTTCCATTGTTTTTTGTTGTACGCTAATTGTAGCCAATTTTTCCCGGCAGTTCGTTTCAGATCATCTGTCCATCTCATAGGAGGTCTGCGTCTGGGTCTTTTGTGTTGGTCTTCAGGTTAGAATTGTTCTGTGTCATTTGTTTAGATCGCTCCTCTACATGTCCAGCGTATTCTCTTTCCAATTTTAATGATTTTTGTACCACATCTGAGACTTTGGTTTTCTGTCTTATCCATGTGTTTGTTTTCCTGTCCTTAAGTGGTATGCCAAGCATTGCTCTTTCCATCGCATCTTGAGTGACTCTGAGTATGTACATATTCTTTGTGATTGTCCATGTTTGTGCCCCATATGTTAATATCGGAATAATGCATGCATCAAAAACTTTAGATCTAAGATGTAGTTGAATTTGCTGATTTCTGAGTATATAGTTTAGTTTGCCAAATGCTGCCCATGCTAACATTCTTCTTCTTTTTATTTCTTTCGTTTGAATTTCCCTATTTAGTATTATTTTTTGTCCTAAGTAGTATATATATTCTGCAACTTTTTCTATAACTTTGTTGTTTTTTATTGTCATCGTTTCTTCGGAGTGCATGATTTTTGTGTTGTTTAAATTCATTTTCAGTCCTATTTTAGAAGATTCTGTGTGTAGTTCTGAAAGCATGGTTTGCAATTCTTGTAGGTCAGTGGCTATCAGGATTATGTCATCTGCAAATCGTAGATTACTGAGGTAGCGGCCATTGATGTTTATTCCCTTATATTTCCAATTTAGGTTCTTAAAAACGTCCTCTAAAACTAAGGTTAACAGTTTGAGTGATAGAGTGTCTTCCTGTTTGACTCCCCTCTTTAATGGTACAGGGTTCGTATATCCATTTTCATTTAGGTAGTATGTAGCTGTAGGTTAGTTCATAGTTTCTTTTATTAAGTTAATATATCTGCTGTCTATTCTACAATTTTGCATTGTGTTGCGTGTGTTCTATAGTGTCGAAAGCTTTTTCGTAGCCTACAAATGCTATGAAAAAGTTATGTATTTAAAAATATTTAAAGGACAAACTCTATTGTTTGCACTTTTGTTCCCAATTATTAATATTTTTTAAACAACAAAACATTACATTTTTTATTTCTATCTAGTCAAATACATAGGTATATGTAAAATTAAAAAACGAAACTTTTATCTTTTATAATTTTTTTTTGTAGGAACGATATCTCTCGGGGTATAGGCACAAATATGAGTGCAAAAGACAAAATTTTTTGATTTTTTCCAGATTTTTTTAAATACAAAATTAAGAACAAAGTTTTCGACTGTCACATATCGTGATTATTGCTACATGGTACATCCTAAAGTGATTCGAGCAACAATTAGACTCCTATGGAAAATGTTCAATTCAAAATAGATCCACCCGGACTATAGACAGTGTTATTTAAATTAACTAAATTTAAAATATTAAAATTTTTATATTAAATAACACAAAATTTAAAAATCCTTCATATAAAAAGTATTACCTAGACAAAATTGAATATCTGATAGCATACCAAAAATGATCTACCCTTTCTTCTGATTTACAAAATTATGCATAAAAAGTCTGCACATTTGTATATATTAAGTATATGATTTGATAAAAATTTGCAGATTTTTAAAAACATTTTATTTTTATTGTTTATCTGTAGTATATCCTTACATTACCTATTACTGTATTATTTATTTCTACTACTTTTGTGTGCATTTAAAAATGGCTTGTTTTATTTCTACTGTGACAAGACATGTTGTTTTTACTACGTAATAAAAAAATATGAAAAAAATATTTTTAAGAAACGCTTTTCTTTAGTTACGAGTGACTAAAATTAAACATATTATAAAAAAAATCAACTAAAAAGCAAAAAATTAAGGAAATTGAAAAAATCTAACACATTCGTCAAAGAAAAGCGTGGCACGTCTTCATCGAATAAACGGTTTTCGCACCACGCTTTTCTTTAACGAATGTGTTAGATTTTTTCAATTTTTTTTATTTTTTGATTTTTAGTTGATTTTTTTATAATATGTTTAATTTTCGTCACTCGTAACTAAACATTAATATAAAGTTTCACTCGTAACTAAATATTAATAACTAATAAATAAAAGCGTTTCTTAAAAACATTTTTTTTCATATTTTTTTATTTTTTACTTTTTAGTCTTACAATTTTCAAACATTAAAATATATCGTCATGTTTATTAAAATATGTATAAAACATATGATGTACAAACATGAAAAGTAGTCGGAATCGGCAAAAAATTTGAAACTTTGTTGTTTATTTATGAAGCATAACGTAAACAATTAACGTAAAAAGTGAAATTATGTATAGTTCATATAATTAGCTACAATCTGTAAAACTTTCAAGTTTCTTCATTGTAAAAAACAAGATAATTTAAGCATTTTTCGTTAAAATCGTTTTTTATTTAAACAATTAATAAACAAAAAAATTTTTATTGACTATTCGTGTATTGTTCTTCGGAATGCATATGTCTGCAAAGTTTTAGTCATTTGCATTGAAGAAAAGGCAGTCAAATTAACGCCCAAAGATTTGACCCAAACGATTGAACTAAAGATAAGCGTTTAATTAATTAATACGACAAAACGAATTCTAATGTTAATTGTAGCACAAAATGTCTCTACCGGTGGTTTTTCTGAGACTACAATAAAAACACGAATTTTTTTAATTCGAGTTTTATATATAGAGAAATATATGAGCGTTCAAAATTTTAAACTTTACTGTTTATTTATGAAGCATGACGTAAACAATTAACGTAAAAAGTGAAATTATGTATAGTTCATATCATTCATTAGCTACAATCCGTAAAAGTTTCAAGTTTCTACATTGTAAAAAACACAAGAGAATTTAAGCATTTTCCATTAAAATCTTTTTTTTTTTGTTATTTAAACAATTACTAAACATTAAGAATTATTGACTATTCGTGTATTGTTCCCGCGAATGCATATGTCTGCAAATTTTCATTCATTTGCATTGAGGAAAAGTCAGTCAAATTAACGTCTAAAGATTTGATGCAAACTACTGAAGCGAGTGCATATAGGTTTTCACTTCGGAAAAAATCAAACAAGATAGAACTTTTTGTAATTTCATTAAGACATGTTTAATAAACAACATATCAAAAAGTTCTACTCGAGAAGTGGGTGCTTCCGTTTTTAATAAACAAATGAACTGAGAAATTAGATGTTTTTCTAAATAACTCCGAAAATATAAATTTTAGAAAAAAACTGACTTGACCATTGAAAAATTCAGAAAATGTTACAAAACAAGAATGTGTGTGTACTTTGTACGCACGTAAGAAGTTATACTTCTACTACATATTATGTGATTTTTTAGACAATACCAAAAATTTAAAAAAATAAAAGAATAAAACGCACACAAACACATTGAAAAATGCCACAAAGAAAAAATGATTTCTGAACGATAATAATTGTTGGCAAAAATTTTAAATACGCATTTTCTGAAAAAAAATTATATAACAAATATACTTACAAGCATAACATGTATAAAAAAATAAAACTTGCATCGGGAATTGAACCCTTGAATTTCATGCCGCTTTGACTCGTAATCGAAGCGTAGACTCACTCGTCCAATCTGACATTACTTATCATGTGGAAAAATACGGTAACTGAACGTTTTACTGTTTGACACTTGTTTTGAAAATTGAATTATGTAGGTTAAATTTTGTGGAAGAAAATATAAAAATATAACAAAACAGTAAGAAAACAATATATTAGATGAAGATTGGTAGAACTTTTGTTGGTAATCAAATTAAGTATGTAAATCAAAGCATTACATAGGTACCTACTAGATAAATAAATCTACGCCAAAAAATCATAATTTCAAAATAAAAATCGAACCTAATTTGGGATTTCTCTCTAAAATCCGCATTCTTGAGAAAATAAATGTATGTATTTTAACCTAATCCAAATGTATAATTACAATATGATTATAATAAAAACTACTTACCAAATTAGAATGAGTTTTCTTTGTCCAAATTAGTCCAAAAGTCCAAAAATATAGGTATATGAATACTATTTAAAAAGGCAGTATAACTATTAACTAACTTTTGTTTGTTGTTTCTTTTCACACAAATTTTAAAACGCAACAACCATAAATAATCTAACTACAGCTGTGCCACAGTCGCCATAATGAATAATTTTTGACATGTCATTTGAACATCCAATCAGAACAAAGTTATAATGCGCATGCGCCCGGTCGCTAGGTTTTCCCATATAAAAATTTACCCTCTATCGCTGGTAAAGAAGTATAACTTCAAAAAAACCTTATATAAAGATTTTTCTAAAATTAAATCTGTAGCTTCTATAATTTTTTATTTATAACGCTAAAGTCACCCTTCTCACAAACATTGGCGCACTGGAAACTAGCGTATGGCAAAATGCACGGTTGAGATATTTTAATGTAATTCTTTAACTAATCCATCAAATGAAATTTTAGAAATTGGACATGAAAGAAGAATAATTAAACTATCTTATGGCTATAATAAAAAGAAATAAAATGTATGGGCATAAGTACGGTGTGGGCTGAAAGTGAGACTTACATGAATTTTTTTTAAAAATGATTTAAAAATGTGTAACTAATATAATCTTCCTTATAGAACTCTCAAATTTTGCACAACTTACCTTCCAAACATCTTGCTAAACGATGTTTCATTCAAAAAAATCTCAAAAATTTAATTCAAATGATACGACGCCTCAAAGAATGTAATTTTTGAAAATTTCATAGTTTTACAGAATTAACACCATTTTAAGACGGTATTACTCAAGTTTGAACAGGTCTATCACAGTTTTATAGGTGTTTTTTAAAGCTTAAGATGGAGTCTTTAAAATGCACTAAATTATTTTACTTTAGAAATAAAATACACTATTTATTTTTGAGAAAAATAAGAAAGATAACAAAAATGTAATACAAAAACCGAAAATTACCAGCTAAAAAAATGTTTATACTAAGTGATCAAAACTGTTTTCTGTAAAACTTACCTAAAATACATTTAATAATAAGCTTCAACAATAATAAATGTTCAACAAAAAAATTTTTTTTAGCTCTTATACAGTATGTCTGCGTAACTTGGAACCTATTGATAACTTTTTTATTATCAGCCTTACGAAAAAAAGTTATTCCTTATAAAATACTCTGCATCATATGATATATGATATGATATTATATTATAATCTAAGATTCAACCATCAAATATAAATTTTTTTAATTTTATACGTGGTATGTCAAAAAATATGAATTTCACTCAAGAGTAAAGTACCTTTATAATTCACAATATCGAAAATTCTTATTAAGAAAAGTTGTTTGGAATTAAAAATATGTTTCAGTGTTCAAATACATCCTTCTAATTAAAATATTGTGAATAATAAAGGTAAGTCCTTAACTCTTTAGAAAAATTTATGTTTTTTACATACCTCATATAAAACTGAAAAAGTTTGATATCTGATAGTTGTATCTTAGATTTTAGAACAGATAGAGCATTTTATGAAGAATAACTTTTTTTTCGTAAAATTGATAATAAAATAGTTACAATAATTAATTATTCTAATAAAATGATGATGGGTATTCGTAACTTGAGAAAAAATTGATTTTTTTTTCGATTAGAATGATGTAATTGTATATTAAAATATAGTTCCTAATTTCAAACAACTTTTCATAATAGCATTTTTTGATATTCTGGAATATAAAGGTACTTTACTCTTTAAAGAAATTCATACCTATTTTTGACATAACTCGTATAAAACTGATAAAATTTAATGTCTGATGGTTGAGTTTTAAATTTTTGACTATTCAGAGTATTTTATGAAGAATAACTTTTTTCCGTAAAATTGATAATAAAAAAGTTTTCCATGTTGTTCCTAGCTACGCAAACATAGGTACTGTATGTATAAGAGCTTCTGTATAAGAATTTTCAAATTGTAAAGCCATATTCGGATTCAGCATAACCAAAAACAAAATAGAAACATATTTGATCAAAGTAAAATGATGAATTCAACGATATTTTTAAAATTACTTATACAAAACAATTGTTATTGTTTAAACAATTAATAAACAATTAGCGGCCAAATCTGTGAGTAGAACTTTTTACTTTAACATGTATATAAACTAACAAAAAAGTTTTAGAAAAATATAAGCTTGTTTGAATTATTCCGAAACAATACATGTTTTCGTTCTAATTGCACTCCCCTAACTGAAGTAAAGAAAAGCGTTTAAAAATGAACATACTCGTATATATCTAATATGTATATTAACCAATAAAATTGGATTATGTAAACTTTTTAAGGCATAAGATATCAGGTATTTATTTAATTCTAGTATTATTTAAATTAAATAAATAATGCATAAAAAATACTAATTAGAAAAAATGAAATATCTGATAACATACCAAAAATGATCTACCATTTCTGCTGATTTAAAAAATTCCACTAGAAAAATAGTAAACTACGAGAGAGAACCAATGTCGAGCGATCGTCGCATTAGGCCGTTTTTGAGGGAGCTCGCATTGAGTCTTCCCTCCAAGAGTTTCGCCGACAGACTGCTCCAAACTCTAACGGACTCTATGCCATGCTCTGTTTTGTTGAAAATGCCATTGTAAGGGCGAGCTGGGAAGTGATTGGTTACTTGCAGGAAGAGGTTATATACATACATAAGTTTAAGTTTTCCTATTAGTACGGATAGCTCGATATTTTGAAAAATAGTTTTATGTGTTAAATTATTAATAATTTATTTATTTAGCGTATGGCATTTCGATATATTTATGAAATTACAGTAAACAATAAACAAGTTTAAAATTAACTATACAGGGTGTCCCGGAAAATAGTGCGTTCCTTAAAGGTGTGGGTAGAATTCACCATTTAAAAGAAAACTTTCTTATACATTTTCTTTCTAAAGTCATCTGTTGCCTCAAAAAAATAAAATAATGTCTTTTACTAAAATTTACATTTGGCAACCCGGCAGTTTTATTTATTTTGACATAGTGAAGATATTTAAAATTATAAACACAAACAGTCATATCATAATTACCTGTAACCCGAGAATACATCGTATTGTTGTGGTATTGTCATGATTTCGATAGCAAGTATCATGTTAATATGGCTTTTCATTCACAGTCATTTGTTTCGAGCTTCTGTCATAAGTCGTATAATCCGTGTATATTAATATTATACAAAGATTATACAACATATGACAGAAGCTCGAAACAAATGACAATCGATGAAACGCCCTATTACGTACCCGTACCTATAGTATATAACTAGTGCAAGATTTAGGTACACCAAGACGATTTACCTCGAAGTTTAAGAATTTGTAGACAAATCCTTTCAAAGCAAAATCTTCAGAGAACCCGAATTTCTGTGTAAAGTGTTGTGTGCAGATAAAGCTTGTTTTACGGGAAATGGTGTGTTTGTGTTTAACTTTCATAATGCCAAAGGTATGAATTTATGGGCTGGGATTATTAGTAGCTAATCATCTGATTGAACCATTCGAACTTCCCAGAAGATTGAATGGAGAAATGTAGTACTCAAATTTTTTGTAATATGTTTTACCGATAGATACTTCTTGAAGACGTAGTTTGATTGTAATAAAAAATTTTCATGTATAGTAAGTTAAAACACTCAATCCTTATTTATTAGATATTTAATAAACTCAAATATTATGCTGTTTTTTTATCACCGTTATTAGTATTTTATCAATACATATTATGCCTAATGGTCGATGATTCATGATAGTTGAGTTGAGTTCCAGTAAAATTATTTTTACACAGAAGAAGGAACGCTGTATTTGCGTTTCTGTGGACATTAATCAAATGCATTAAAATTAATAAATCATTGTTTTTGAAAACTATTGACTTTACAAAAAATTGTATCAGACTTTTTGCTCTAAATGATGCACTTAGGCAGTTTTATTTATTTTGACATAGTGAAGATATTTAAAATTATAAACACAAACAGTCATATCATAATTACCTGTAACCCGAGAATACATCGTATTGTTGTGGTATTGTCATGATTTCGATAGCAAGTATCATGTTAATATGGCTTTTCATTCACAGTCATTTGTTTCGAGCTTCTGCCATAAGTCGTATAATCCGTGTATATTAATATTATACAAAGATTATACAACATATGACAGAAGCTCGAAACAAATGACAATTGATGAAACACCCTATTACGTACCCGTACCTATAGTATATAATTAGTGCAAGATTTAGGTACACCAAGACGATTTACCTCGAAGTTTAAGAATTTGTAGACAAATCCTTTCAAAGCAAAATCTTCAGAGAACCCGAATTTCTGTGTAAAGTGTTGTGTGCAGATAAAGCTTGTTTTACGGGAAATGGTGTGTTTGTGTTTAACTTTCATAATGCCAAAGGTATGAATTTATGGGCTGGGATTATTAGTAGCTAATCATCTGATTGAACCATTCGAACTTCCCAGAAGATTGAATGGAGAAATGTAGTACTCAAATTTTTTGTAATATGTTTTACCGATAGATACTTCTTGAAGACGTAGTTTGATTGTAATAAAAAATTTTCATGTATAGTAAGTTAAAACACTCAATCCTTATTTATTAGATATTTAATAAACTCAAATATTATGCTGTTTTTTTATCACCGTTATTAGTATTTTATCAATACATATTATGCCTAATGGTCGATGATTCATGATAGTTGAGTTGAGTTCCAGTAAAATTATTTTTACACAGAAGAAGGAACGCTGTATTTGCGTTTCTGTGGACATTAATCAAATGCATTAAAATTAATAAATCATTGTTTTTGAAAACTATTGACTTTACAAAAAATTGTATCAGACTTTTTGCTCTAAATGATGCACTTAGCCCGTACCTTGAAGGAACGCACTATTTTCCGGGAAACCATTTAAAAAAAACTTCATCTTCATCATTTTTATTCTATCTACCGCTGCTCTGAAGAGTTCTATTGAGCTACATTTAAGGCAGTCCCTTACATTTTTTAACCATGACACTCTTCTCCTTCCTCGTCTTATCTTTCACCGGATTATCAGTCTTAGCATTTCATATCGCTGTCCCCTCATTTCGTGTCCCGGATATTGCAACTTTCTTATTTTTATTGTGTTCAGTATTTCGTATTCTATGTCCATGCTATTTTAATTTCTATAACACAACATTTCAAATAACTGTAGCTTATTTATGCGTTCTTGGCTCAGTGTCCAGCTTTCAAGTCTATATTGCAATATTGAAAAAACTTAGCATCTCAGAGTTCTTACTCTCAATTCTAATCTAAGGTCTTTTTTGCAGAGAATTGTTTTCATTTTTACAAACGCATTTCTTGCTATTTCTATCTTGGCGCTTATTTCTGTTTAATCAGTATGCTCTGAAATCTAGGTGCCCAGGTGTTTGTATTTATCAACCCTTTCTATCGACGCATCTCCCATCTGTTTGTTTATATTTGTTATTAACATATATAGGTATATAGTCTTTTGCATATTCATTTTTAGTCCACTTTTCCACAGAAACAGCTTTAGACCAGGACGGATCTGTTTTGAGGTGGATGTGAGAGGTGGCATTCGGATTTTTGCAGATAAAGCTAGGTGACACCTTCAGTAATAATAATTGACTTATGCTCCTTCTCAAATATGCCCGGAACATTAATAAAAAAATTAAAATATTTAAAAATTTCGATAAACATCGAATTTTTTCTACTTTCTTTGCTTATAACTTTAAAACGATTCATTTTGGAACAAAGTCGTACAGAAATAAAATAAAGATAATTAAATTTTGTATGATATACGACTGGTTAAAAATGTCTTAAATTATTACCCTTTCTGCAAAATAGCAATAAATACAGAATAAGGGGGCAGAATAAGGGGGCAGAATAAGCCTATTTTTTCAATGTTTTTCAACCACTTTGGATGCACTTAGAACCTTCGTAATTCGCTTAAAAATTTCTTATAACATACTTAAACCGTCCTCCAAATTTCATTAAAATCGACCTAATAGATTTTGCATAATAATTTTTCAATCTAAATGTTTTTAAAAAAGTTCAAATTTTTTAAAAACTTTCTGAACAAAAGGTAGACCATTTAAAAGTTGGCTAATTTTTATACATATAAAGATGCGCTCTACGTATCTAATACACCTTACAGAATTAAAATCGGATTATTTAGGCAGCCTCAGCAATGTTTAAAGTGACAAACAATTTTTTGGCTTATAAACAAATTAGTGCTGTCGCCAGGAGGGGATGCAACGGCCTCCTGTATTTAGATGGACCTACCCTGGTTTTTTTTATGTATTTTGACACGTAGAACACGAATTTTTAGGATAACAGTTGATCCGGATTTCGATAAGATTGTTATAAATAAAAAAACTCGAAGAATTACATAGCAGCGATTTTTCGCAAAATAAAACATCTTTTTGTATTTCTTGGGTGATTCCAAGCATAAAATATTCTTACAAGTTTTTTCGTAGGATGGATAGTTTTCGAGATAAACGCGGTTGAACTTTCAAAAAATCGAAAAATTGCAATTTTTGAACCCGAATAACTTTTGATTAAAAAATAAAAAAGCAATTCTGCTGACAGCATTTGAAAGTTTAAGTCAAATTATACCGGTTTTGATTGTTTGTATGGCTAAAAATAATTTTTTTATTTTTAAACAAAGCTATTTGTTTATAAGCATCTTTGTTTAATACAACTTAATCATATCTAACAAGGGATCTCATTTTCTGGATTAAAAAAATTTCATACGAAATTTTAAAATTTGTTTTAGTGTGTTTTAGTGTTTTTTTAAGTGTTTTAAAAGTTTTCATAGCTTAAGTTTAGAAGTGAATATAACTCAATGATAAATTGAACTACATTCTGTAAATCTATTTTGAGCACTTTTTCCTCGGTTTATTTCTGACAATATTTGATAAGAAAAACACCTTGTGGCAACTTCCTGTATATCATAAATCTCCGCACTCTCCCCCGATAAAATCTTATAAAAAACGAGTGTGATGTGGATTAAAGATTAGAGGAAGCTCCTAAAAAATGTGAAAATCTAGAAGGAACTACGAAATAAAAACAACTTAGATAATTGATCATAAAATCATCCATGCTTCTCCCTTCCGCCGGTGGCGGAAACTCCGGAGTTACGTCTCGGGACAGCAAATGAGGATCCTGACTACTTATCGCTTATCGCCGATGCCAGCCGCAAACGCGCTAGTTTGAAATATGTAGATGACATTTTAAGTATATTTTTACTTTTACGTACAGTTTATTACGTTTAGTCCGCCCTGTATTCACACACTCGGAAAAACATGAAATAATATTCAATTCTACACAAAAAATGTAGATACTCTTCTTTCAAATAAAAAAAGTACACCGTTTTCGAAATTATATTATTTCTTAGAGACGTGCATAAAATTAAATACATACAATCAAAACCAGAAAATTGGAATATCTCGGACATATTACACGTGGAGAGAGATACAATTTGCTCCAACTCATTATGCAAGGAAATATTCAAGGAACAAGAAGCATAGGGAGACGCAGAATATCGTGGCTGCGCAACCTGAGAGAATGGTACGGATGTACATCAAACGAACTTTTCGGAGCAGTCGTCTCCAAGTCCGAATAGCTATGATGATTGCCGACATCCGTCGCGGAGATGGCACTTAAAGAAGAAGAAGATAAACTTTAAAAAAGTATACAAAAACTTATGTAAATTCAATCAAACATTATTCAAATGATCCTAAATACCAGTGAATGTTAAATGTATTAGTAGTAGATAATTTTTGCAAAACGAAATGCATCTGATTGAAACAATTATTTTTATTAAACCTTTTACAAAGTAACACATTTAAAAAAATTAAGAAATTAAATAAAAATCAATTGACAAAGTGAATAATTCAAAACAAAACGAAAGCAAATTACAATAAGTGTTCAAAATGTTCCACCATTTAATAGACTACATAATCTAAATCGTTTGTGTAAGTTCTGTCTTATTTTAAATAATGAGTTTCTTTGGACCATAATAAGGTTAACTCCCTCTACAATATTTTGCCATAATTCTTGACGGTTGTTTATTTTTTTATAAACAAGTGATTTTAGGTAGCCCCAAAAGTAAAAGTCTAGACGATTAAGTTCGGGACTACGTGCTGACCATCGGTATACACTACCTCTACCAATCCACCTGGGAGGATAAACTTCAACTAGATAATTTCTAACCTATAGGCTATAATGTGGTGGTGCACCATTATGCATATACCAAGAGTTACGTCTTAAAGTTAAAGGTATATAAAAACGAGGAAGACTAAAAGTCTCAGATACAAACTTTACTGTAATAAAACAATTAAATAATTGAAATAAAATAATAAACAATATTTTAAATCTAAGACTTTTCGTCAAAAGAAACTGCTTTCTGGTTACATCCTGAATCTCCGGCTTTAACATTTTATAAGCACGGACACGACGAATATAGAAGAAACCAGAAAGGGCAACGGTTACGTATATAATCTCTCTTCGTCTAGGAAAGGTCTTAGATTTAAACTATTGTTTATTATTCTATTTCAATTATTTTAATTATTTTTCTACAGTAAACGTTTTTTTGAAAGGTCGCTGATTTGCGTCTCAAAGGTGGTAATTATTGCATTCGCGGTAATTTCCCTTAAATAACGCAGGTTTGTTGATGTTTGATTCGGAGTTGTGACTGTATAGCTCCACCGATGACGCCTGAGAGGAGGAGAAAACTTACCAGAAATTACCTTTCAAAACTGTTCAAAACTAACTGTTAATTAGAATTTTAAAAAATAAGGTACTTATATAAATTTTAAGAATATTAAATACCTACATGTACAGCCGGTTCCTAAAAAAACTGATACGACTCTTAGTAAGATTTGATCATGTTGAGCAGTGTATTTGATTGATCTGACATTATATTTATTATGACAGACAAATAATAAAATAAACAAACAATAAGCAACTGATTACATATTATGTTAATTCATAAATTGTACTAATTATTAAGGTCTAAATGTTTATATTATTTTGAATTCCTGTATTTTATAAAGAGTATATTATAAATGATAGTTTTTACATCAAATAGATCACATAATTATTGTAAACGTGGATTATACAACAAATTATACAACAAATACACAACAAACGTGGATTACGTTACGAGAGTACTGTCATTTGAATCGTAATATGATTTTTTTCGAATCATGAAAAAACTAATAAGTATTTTAGAAAAATTTAAACGCAGGATGAAAGATTACATTATTACCGAGGGCGGAAAGCCCCTTAGAATAAACAATCAGTTTCTATTGAATGAAATATTTGAAATTAAATATCACACTTCTCTTTTATTTTCAGCCCTGTAACTTATTAAAATAAATATTATAGAAGTTTTCAGGGACTTTCAGCCCTCGGTAATAATATAGTCTTTCATTCGGAGCTTAAATTTTTCATAAATATTTATTAGTTTTCTCAGGATTCGAAAAAATGAATACCTACAATTAAAATACATTGAGAATTTTGACATGCGTCACAATTTTGCATTAACTCAATGTAAAATTCTAAACTGTTGAATTCCAGCTTCCCTAATTATTTGACATCAAAAGACATTAGAAACTATTTGTAGAGTATTGAAAACAACTGTTAAAATTGGTCTACATAATTAAACATATTCCAAAATTTTGTAAAAATGTAATACATTTCAGTTTTCAGCCCAAACTTAGGCCACACACAATGCAATAATGTTCACATTTTTGAACTGTCAATATTTTTATTTTATCATCTATTGTTTAAAAACAATACAGTTGATAAGATACCCTCAGCTGAGGAGAAAGTATTCCTAATAATAAAGATTTATAATAAAGTCTAATAACCGTGGAACAGAATAAGCTATCTGACAAATTTTAAGATTTGGCAGTGACATTGACAGTATGTAAATATTTAGTATTTATCCTTCAAAATACACTGCTCAATTTTCTACAAAATACGCTTCAAGAGTCGTATCAGTTTTTTTTGGAACCAGGTGTATATGTATTTTATTTCAATTTATGCATATAATATACCAAAAAGCACCTAAATTATTTAACTTTGAAGTTTGAACTCTTGACATACCGCATCCATAGAAAAAGTACCGTGTACAACACATGAGAAAATGACATATTTCTCCCTCGCTTGATTTGCGGCCCTCGCCTCGTGCCTCGGCTCGTGCCAACAAACTTTTGCGCTCGTGAGAAATATGTCTTGTTTTCTCACTTGTTGTACAATAGACTATTATTTCGAAAACACTGTACTTTTTTGATTTGAAAGAAAAATACCTTTTCTGTGTAGGATTGAATGTTATTTCATGTTTTTTTTTCGAGAATGTGCATACAGGGCGGACAAATAAATTATGGTCATATTAATGAACCAATGTTATAGCACGTGGCGGTACCTGGTGTCAATGATAACTCTCGAAACATTTTTTTATCATGCTTACTAAATAATAGCATGATACCAAATTTCACTTAACCCTTAAACGCCCAAAGGTGGGTAAAAAATGTCCACCTAATGCGTATTCCCTTGTAACATATTTATTACGTGTTTAAAAATTTAAAAAAAATTATTTATTGTTAAAAAGACAGGCCTTTATCGAATGTTAATTTGGTTCTACCGATATTTTTGAAAACAAAAGTAGCATCTTGAGTTAAATATGGATGGGCATAAAAAGTACACCCTTGGTAAAACTTGTTCCTAAAGGTTTCTATATAATTTCTCGTTGGTAGGAAGATAATCCATATAATTATCGACGTATAATTACATAATCTACATAATTATCCGCCAATGAGGAGGCTGACAGGAAGAATGTGGAGAAAATCGACAAATCTGAATTACTGGCTTTTACTGGTATGTTAATTTTGATGTACATTGTAATTTTGTTGTAAGGTTTGTAAATTGTTTATATTAACATTTTAGAAGATGCTGTGTTTATTTAGCATAAGATTCTTAAGTTTAATCCATTTCCAACAACTCTCAATAAATATATTAGCTATTTTCGAGGTGGACATTTTTTACCCACCCTTGGGCGTACATGGAACCTAAAAAAGGTTGGGCGTTTAAGGGTTAAATCAGTTGAATAGATTTAATACAGAG
This sequence comes from Diabrotica virgifera virgifera, assembly GCF_917563875.1. Classification (NCBI taxonomy): domain Eukaryota; kingdom Metazoa; phylum Arthropoda; class Insecta; order Coleoptera; family Chrysomelidae; genus Diabrotica; species Diabrotica virgifera. The sequence continues at coordinate 221,939,700 of NC_065448.1, read as the reverse complement.
TGGGCCAAATAAAGGTGTCCACCTCGATATCAATCCTCGTGTCCAGGTCGATTTTTGATCAAAGGAAGGCATATTTTTACGGTATATACATTTGTCATTTGTCAACCCCCTCCCTTCCACATCCCCACCGCTTATTTTTAAATAGGGAATAGGGGTCGTGTGTTAGCTCATTTGAAAAGTTATTTAATTCTCTATTCAGTAATATTAACATTGGCATAATTATTTGTACAGGGTGTCCAATAAAAATTATTTAAATTAAATTAATTGACACAAAAAGAAAAATGTATGTAATTTATTTAACTCAAAATACATTCTACTGCTGACAGAAAACAAAAAAAAAACGTTTATTTGATAAATAAACATTGTTTGTTGCTTAAATTCAATATTCAACCTACCAAGAGGCAGAGATAGGTTGAACATTGAAATTAAGTAAAAAGCAATGTTTATTTATCAAAAAACATTTTTTCTGTTTTGTGACAGCAGTAGAATGTATTTTGAATTAAATAAATTACATACATTATTACGGTTGAAAATTTAGTAGTAACGTTTGTTGAGTTTTGGTTGTTTATAACCGATTATTTTGTCCTTGTAGGATGTATAATTTGTATGTTTGGATGTATATGCTTTTTGTGTGAGTCAGTGAGAGAATATTTTTGTTGTAGAGTTTTTGTTTTTGAACGCCTTGTTGGCAAATCAACAACGTTCATTCTTTTTCAATACATACATAGATTTTGAGAAAGCACTTGAAGCCTGGTCGGCGATTAGAATTCTCAGTTTTTAATTGAAAATGGTAGTTTTTCGATCCTTTGATGGGATGTGCTGAGAATTCTTCTGTTGAGGTTTCCGTTGGTGTGCTGGAAATTTGGGGCACGATAAGAATTTTTAGGAAAACCCTCAAATATTAATTTAATGTATTAATGGCCAGGCCAAGAGTTCTTTAATGGACCCTTTTAAATGTTAAAGGTAAGCTGAAGTCATTTTTTTACCACTTTATTGGTTTTCAGTTTTAAGAGGTTAGTTCAGTTATTTTTATTGTTTTTTTCTTTTGTTGGGTGTTCCGGTAGTACAGTAATTGTATGTATTTATCGATCCTGTTTGAAGAAGTTGCAATAGAAGTACATTTATTTAATAGATTAGAAATAATACATTTGGCAGATTTATTTCGAAGTTCTATATTTGACGTTTAACCATTTGACATTGTGACAAAATTTAAGGAAGATTGCAGTGTGTTTATCCAGGCAAATGATTTGTTATTGAAGGAAAAAAAGACGGTAACAGATTTTATTTTATTTTATGGGAGAAGACAAGAATAAACAAGGGACAATTTATATTGGGTTAAATGGGTCTAAAAAGGGGACTAAAATAACAAGTTTTTTTTTATATTTATGTGAAAGAAACAGTTGGTTCTGGTTTAATTTTTTTGTTAAAATAATTACCTACTTTTGTTCTTATAAACTGTTGAAATCAAAATTAATATTTTTATGTAAATAGGGGCTTAAATTTATGTTGATATTACATATCTCTATAGTTATCTAGTGTTTTATTTGAAATTTGAACTGTCATGTCTCATGCTCACTCTAAATCTAACCAACTAATTAAAAATAATAATTCCGACTGAGAAATAGCTGTGGTAACATTCTTCTTTTTGTGTCAATTAATTTAATTTAAAAAAAATTTTCTTGGACACCCTGTATAAATAATTATGTTAATGTTTGTATTACTGAATAGAGAATTGAATATCCTTTCAAATGAGCTAACACAAAACCCCTATTCCCTATTTAAAAATAAGGGGTGGGGGATGTAGAAGGGAGGGGGTTGACAAATGACAGTTGTATGTACCGTAAAAATGTGTCCCCCTTAGATTAAAAATCTGCCTGTTTCGTCATTTTCTTAAAATCTAATAAATACTGCCAAATATCGAGGTGGACACTTTGGATTTGGCCGACTCTGTATATCCCTAAAACGAATAGAAAAAAGTATTAACGAATCACCCTACAACGAAAACTAGCAACATTTTGCCAACCCAATTTGAGCTCAAACGTTTTATTTTGATGTCATCTATCACACATTAGCTAATGTCCAATTAATTATGGGACACCCTATATAGGTATATCCGCATAAGCACGACAACTAACACTCCTAACTGGCATCAACTATAAACGCTTGTAGTGAGGATCCTCAATTGCTGTCCCGAGATGCAAGTCGGAATCTCCGGTGGCTATAACACATGCGCGCACCCTTATTCATAACATTCTGTCGGATGAGACGGCGCGACGCCCCAAGTCGGAGGTGGCCAGGGATAAGTGACAAATTCACTGTCTACTTGTGGCGGGCCGAATGTAAAATTTTGTTTTAATGTCCATGTTAATATTTTAATAGCGGTTTAGGGTTGGAAGTTTTCTCTTAAATGGGGTGAAAATTACGAGGAAATGGAAAGCGAATGGTTTTCTTTATATACTCCACTAAAAATTCAGTTTATAATGAAGTTTTAATAGTCTTGTGATAACAGCGACACTCAAATCTATAGTACGATTAAAATACATGTAGAAATGTAGACATGTAGACAAACAAAAATATTCATAATAAGAAGGGGTTTACGAGTACTACTTTGGTTAAAACTTCGTAGAGAATTAGCTTTGGGCATGCAATGCAGGTCATGCTGATTAAACAGCCAATTTTCGTATTGGACGATTAGTATCTCGATTTTAAACATGCCCTAACCATTTTAATTTATGCTCTTTCATTTGGTAACAGGTACCTATGCATTATAAGTCAGCCTCAAAAGTCCACTGCTGAGCATAGGCCTCTTCCTCTTGTTTCCAACCCCGTCTACCTTGCGCCGCTCTAATTCAGTTTTTATTTAGCCTTGTTAAAGCGTCAGTCCATCTTGTAGGCGGTCGACCGACGCTTCTCTTGTCTTCTCTCCATCGCCCATCTGTCATTCTGGCTATGTGTTGAAACGGTGCCAAAAACACGATCATTCCACCCTTTTATTTTCCTAAATTGTGTTCGAATTTAAAAAAACTTATTTCATTACCACCCTGGTATATAGAAGATTTCAAGCTTGTCTATTCCTGATAGATGTTTATATAAAACTTGAGTAATAAATTCGCCGACAAAGGATTTGTTATTTTTCTGGCGACTGAAATCCGTGAGACTGTCTGATACTGATACGAAGCCCTGGATTACGCCAAGATGCCAACCTGCATTATTGTGGATTCTGCAGTTCTGCGTGTGAACTTGTTGGTATCGGAGAACACCCGACGTTTTTGTTTATCCTTTTCTATTGGTCAGAATAAGGGCATTGCATGATATATTTCGATTCTATTCTATTGTTTATTAGAATCGCTACTCCATTATATCCTGTGTTTTCAGATCTTGGTGGATAGTGTGGTTTTTTGTTTTGAAATGTCCTTGATCTTTCCAGTGTGTTTCTGCTAGACCTCATATACTTTGTCTTAGTAATTCTTTTTCTACATCTCTACTATGTAAAGTTTTCCAGTTTGGAGAAGACTTCTGGCGTTTTATGTCCCTATATTCACTGATTCATTGACTACGTGCAGTTAAAAATATACCAAATTTTAAAGGATGAAAATCTTTGCGGCCTGTTACGCGTTTGCCTGTAAGAGCGTGTGTATGGACGGCAAGACTGTATCGTGCGCAGGCCTCCAAGCGCGGACTGTACTCTCGTCGACATGCTGAAGATTTTACCTGTGCAGTTTTAGGTTCTACAGTTTTGCTTGAACGTGTGGCCGGCAGTTCAGTCCGTTCTTCAGTTATGCAAAAGTTTTCTAGATGGATAGACCAAGACCAGACGAAATGAGCTGCATAAGAAGTGTTTCAAAACAATTCTTAACTGAATTTATAGACTTATACAAATCTTTGCCGGCATTATGGAAGGTGAAGAGTAGAGAATATTTTGACAGGAATAAGAAAAATGAAGCATACGCTTTTATTTAATACGTAATATTTAATTTTTTTATTTTTAATTGATTCTAAAATAGGGTATTCTTTAAAATCATATAATTTTTTGACCGTTTTTTAAAGATGAACTATTATTTTTTCCAAAATTGGTATACTACCATTGAAAAAAGTTTATATACTTAATACAATAATTGTATTATGTTTGTATAGGATTGAACCATAAATTGTAGGTGTAACGAACATTACATTTCTTAGTTAACTACTGTTTGACGTTTCGATTTCCCCTCTGCAAATCGTCCTCAGAAAAAATTAAAAGAAAATTAAATATGAGAAATTTTCCTAGAATTTTCAAACCAAATTTTTTTTAATTGTTTCTGCGGACGATTTCCAGAGTGCAAATCGACACGTCAAACAGTAGTTAATTAAGAAATTCTCCGCAGGAGCCACTTTTTACTCCACTTACTTCTACAGCGTCGTTATTTGTTCCGTCACGCCTGCACAGTTTTGGACTGCACAGGCAAGACGTTGTGTCTAGCCGGCCCATAAGACCAGGGCGCACCTGTAAAAATATTAGTACATTTGGATGTTGAGAGGTGACTCATATATTTTTCTGCATAAATTGCTTGAAAATAACTCATACACTCATCGGCACAAAATTCCGCCATCCAAAATTTTTGATTAAGTTTGACAATCTGTAACTTTATTATTTTTACTCTGATTTTCAAGATTATTGCATCAGTTTGTAGGTAGATGTATTAATGTCGTTTGATATTATTCCGGTAACAAAAAACTTTTGCTCAGATGGCATTATACAGGGCTGAATACGTTGCATTTTCTCATAACTTTAAAAAATTCTGTGGAAAAATTGGAGAGCGGATTTTCTTTCATACTCCTTTTATATTATCCCGGAGGTATCTCTAAGCTTTTGTTTTTTGAATTATCCGATTATCTTTTTTCTTGTAAGAGCTGTAAATAAAAACACTGTTTTGAAGCTTTACTTAATTAAAAATATCAAACGCACTAAAATTAACAAAACAAAACGAAATTAAGAACAAAACAAAACAATTTAATAGCGAGTATGTCCACTTATTGCATCAACGACTGCTTGCAATCTGTTTGGAATCGAATAAATATGTGTTATCCTTGCCTGGTGAATAGCTCGATATTCCTCTACCAGGGTCATAACTGTACCAAATTTTCTGGAGACCTAGGATGACGGCGAATAGCTTTTTTAATTCATCCCATAAATACTCAATAGGATTGAGATCTGGGCTGCATGCGGGCCATTCTAATCTTACCAATCCAACCTCTATTTTATGAGTCAATCAGTGTTTTTATTTACAAAAAATGGTACAGCTCTTACAAGAAAAGAGATATTCGGATAATTCAAAAAACAAAATTTTAGTGATACCTCCAGAATAATATGATAGGACTATGAAACAAAATCAGCTCTTCCATAGTTCCACAGAATGTTTTAAAGTTAGGAGAAAATACAACGCTTTCATCCACCCCTGTATAATGTCATGCAAGCAAATTTTTTTTGTTGCCAGAATAATACCAAACGATATCAATACATGTACCTACAAACTGGTGCAAGATTCTTGAAAATCGGAGCACAAATAATAAAGTTATAAATTGTCAAACTTAATTAAAGATTTTGGGTGGCGGAATTTTGTGCCGGTGAGTGTATAATAATATTTGAGTTATTTTCTCACTCAAAAAGGTCCGGAATATTGTTTAAATAATCAAAATGTCAAAAAATGAAGGAAAAATTCGATTTTTTTCTTCGTTTTTTGATTATAACTTTAAAAGTATTCCTTTCCGAGAAAAGCTGCACTGACATAAAAGTTGCGTAATTAAAATGAAAAATTCACCAGCTGAACAGACGGGGTCGTGAATTGTAAGTTTTTTGAATTCCCTCTTGTCTTCTTCGCTTCAGCATCCATCTGGCTTGCAATTTTTAGAAGCCGTGGAGGTCCAGAAAACCGTTACCAGAAAAATGGTCCAATAAGTTTTCAATTAAATATCTTTTAGGAATATTTTTAATATTTTTCAATATTTTTAATATTTCTATTACGTTGAAAACTTTAAAACTTTGACTTGCGTAATTAAATTTCCTGCAATATAGGATTAGTTAAAAATTTTAAAAATTGTCACCCTTATTGCAAAATAGCAATAATTGCGGAAAACCATAAAAAACAAGTATTCGCATTTTACGTTTTTCATCCATTTATGCTACACTTAGAACCTTCATATTTTACCCAGAAAAACTTTATGATATAATAAAATAATACTGTAAATTTCATTGAGTTCGGTTTAATAGATTTTGCAAAATAAATTTTGCATTCCAGCTTTAGCAAAAAAAAATTCATTTTTTCAAAATATTGCAGGAATGAAAATAAAGCAGATAGTAAGTTGAATTTTTTTTAAATTTAGAAGAATACTGTACGTTTTATTTGCAATTTGCAAAATTAAAATCGGTTAACTACCACGGCGTCAGGAATTTTTTTAAATAAACAATAATTTTTGGGGCTACGCGCAGGACAGCTGATACGTTTGCTCTGATTGGGCATTATAATGACCTTTGATAATGATTGATAAATTTTAATTTTTAGTACATTTTGATATAAATAAATAAATAAATTTGTTTATTGCAAAATAAAAACACATACTGTGTCCTTTGAAATAAAACTTTTTTAGCAAAAACTTTCTTTGTTCATATATTTTAACTTAGAGAATAAAAGTTTATTATTTATAAACATATTTAATTGTTTAATCAATATTTCACAAACAATAATCAAATTAATTTGATTTTTGTGGAATTAAAATATTAATCAAGTATATTCAAATGGGAAATAAGCCACAATTTTACCTAAAAATGATTTTATTAACGTTTCGACGCCCAAGTCGGATGTCGTTGTCAAAATACAAAATAATACTAAATAAACAAAAATGTTGTTGCTTAGTAAAAAATTGTTAAAAAACAAGCCAAAATTACTTGTTCTAACGAAAATTCATTTTTAGAAGAAAAACAATTGTTAACATCTGTTTTATTAAAAAATGATTATCCCATATCGTTTATAAATAAGGAATTGTCAAGATTGGATCGAATGGAACAGAACAACTTAGAACGGGATCCTACAACATTCACAAGAAATAATACGAGGAAAATATCAATACCATATGTAAAAGGACTATCCGAGAAACTTAAAACAATAGGAAATAAATTCAACATATCAACATTATTCAAAACAACAAACACATTGAGATCTATTATATCTAAAACTAAACCTAACAGTGAACAAGAAAGAACAAAGAATTGTATTTATAAAATACCTTGTGAATGCGAACAATTTTATATAGGTGAAACGTCAAGACCATTAGACGTTAGAGTAAATGAACATCAGTCTTATATAAAAAATAGAGAATTTAATAGATCTCAAATATGTCAACACGCATGGGATAATGAACATAGAGTTCAGTGGAGAGATTCAAGTATAGTCCTAAAAGAAGCAGATAGTAAAAAGAGAAAAATCAAAGAAGCGGCTCTAATTATGCTAAATGAAACCAATTGTGTCGCAAATTCCTCGGTAGAATGCAGTAGGATGTGGTAACTCATATTAAAGGAGGAAGTCAATAGAAAGAAAATACCACAATTAGTAAATCAGTAACATATCGAGTTAGTACATATTTAGTATTTTAGTATTATTTAAAATTTAAAATATCAAGTCAGAATTTGGTATTAGTTTTGAGAGTAAACTAAATATAAACCCAAATACTTACGCTGTCGGGATAGTATCACGAGGTTTTTCCTGGTTTTCCCTCGTGATTTACTATGGGATCTCTAACGCGAGAATTTCAGTGCCACCGTTGCATTTGGTTGTCTTTTTAAAGACAGATCACATGCTATGATTTTTTGTGGCGGATATTCTTGAGTTGGGATTGATTTCATGTAATCGAATGAACTATCTTTTAGTAAAGTCGTCCCAGGAACGCAACTCATCAATATTGGCAATATCATTTTAAAGTCGTCTACTTTAAAATGTATAATACGTGTCTGAATTGCCGATATAAATGAGTCAGATTAAATAAATTATTAGAAGAATTTTTTACTAAGCAACAACATTTTTGTTTATTTAGTATTATTTTGTATTTTGACAACGACACCCGACTTGGGCGTCGAAACGTTAATAAAATCATTTTTAGGTAAAATTGTGGCTTATTTCCCATTTGAATATACTTGATTATAAAAATGCCACAAGAAAATAGCTTCAGAACAACATTAAAATATTAAAATACAATAAAATATAGAGTAAGAAAATAATATATTAGATAAAGATTGGAAGAAATTTTGGTGGAAATCAACTTGGTGAATCGAACACCGCTGTCCTACAGGGTCTAGGACGTTTCATCACCGCCAGTTCATCGCCGCCGTTTGGATGCCGCCAGTTCATCGCCGGCCGATTCATCGCCGGCCGTTTCGATGCCGCCGGTTCATCGCCAGTCAGTTAATCGCTAACTGATATATTTCCGAATTTTCGACCAATTTTCGACAGTTACATTTATTATTTATTTTTTGTATTAATTAGGAATTCTAGGAAATGCGACATATGACCATTCCCATTGCCATACTTATCTTTTAATAGACTTTTAAACTTTTATAATATAATTTAACACTACAAATTTAATACTGTTTAGTATCAAATTTAGGGGAAGTAGAAATAGAACAGTAAATTAATATAATAATATTTTTTATCTATTTATTTGTCATAAGTTTTGAACTGAATTTAACGTCGTGTCCTGTCATCTCCCATAATACAAGATCAACTGACTAACTGGCGATGAAACGGCCGGCGATGAAATGGCCTGGCGATGAACCGGCGGCATCGAAACGGCGGCGATGAACCGGCGGCGATGAAACGTGCCATTCCGGTCCTACACGTAGCACCAAAAATTAATATTTATTTTAAAAAATTTCCGACGCCGTGGTTGTTAACCGATTTTAATTTTGCAAATTGCAAATGAAAGGTACAGTATTCTTCTATATGTAAGAAAAATTCAACTTAGCTACATGCAACAAGCTAAATGCATTATTTTCAGTCCTGCAATATTTTAAAAAAATGATTTTTTTTGCTAAAGCTGGAATGCAAAATTTATTTTGCAAAATCTATTGTACCGAACTTAATGAAATTTACAGTATTGTTTTATTATATGATAAAGTTTTTCTGGGTAAAATATGAAGGTCCTAAGAGTAGCATAAATGGATGAAAAACGTAAAATGCGAAAACTTGTTTTTTTATGGTTTTTCGCAATCATTGCTATTTTGCAATAAGGGTGACAATTTTTAAAATTGTTAACCAATCCTATATTGTAGGAAATTTAATTATGCAACTTTTATGTTAGTGCAATTTTTCTCGGAAGTGAATATGTACTTTGAAAGTTATAATCAAAAAACGATGAAAAAAATCGAATTTTTTCTTAATTTTTTTAAATTTTGATTATTTAAACAATGTTCCGGAACTTTTTTTGAGTAGGAGGATAACTCAATTATTATTATATTAGTTAATTCCAAGTAATTTCTGCAAAAAAAATTGAGTCACCTCTCAACGTCCATCTCATAACAGATGCGCCCTGGACTATGTAACAACTTCAGTATTTTTATCCACTCTGTATTTTACTGTTGTACTTAATAAATACATCATGTAGGTACAATATGTTTCTTTTTTCGTTTTTAATCCGTTGTTTTAATTTACTTCCGCTCTTTCCGAGCAGCAAAATCAAAATTTAAACTCCCGATGGACTTGAAACTTCCGAGCTACGGCGTACGTCCATTACGTACAAACGTTCTTGAATTTATTCTTTGTTCTTTGTTTTCTTCTGAAAAAACACGCGGGGGAAAATCCCTGAACAATTGATCAAACAAAGACTATACGGTTCGTGTTTGAAGTTAATCCAACTGTAATTATAATGCAATTTTTTCGATTTTAGGTTAAGTGAGGCAAATAATATATTATGTTTGTGAGGACTATAATGTCAGAAGCATTCGCCCTATATTTTATTATACATTATGTTCCAAATTCTTAGCACGGAATTTTTACGAATGGATATTAAAGATAGAGGTGGACAGTAAAGGAGCTAATCTTTATTTGGTGTAAAAATCGATATCGAATTTTACACTATAAACAAATATTAAATGTACAATCTAAAAATTAAAGATTTCTGTCCCTAAACGATATATTATGGATACAGCAAGTCCATGACGAAACTCATATCGTGTAGAGTTCCTGTTTTCTTTGAGAAAAATTTCTCACTTGTGTTCAAAATTTTTCTGATGGGAGAGAGGAGTGTGTAACGTTACAAACGTCACATCTTTGATATTTTATTTTCAAATAATTATTTTACTCTATTTTCTTTACTATTTCATTAATAATTATCTTCTACTCGTTTTAACTTGCTTTTTCAATAAAAACTTGTTTGGCGCCCTCTTTTATTATCTTCTATTTACTATATCTCTTTTCATCTAAAATCTAAATCATCAATTGAACATACTGAACGAACCCCGTATATTCTTACTCTATAAATATCTGTCTTTCAATACGGAACATGCCTGCTACTTCATATGTACTTGGTCATTTCAAATGTCGTTTTCAATGACAGTGTCACTGCATCCCTACCCGAAGACACAAAAGAGAAGGAAAGAATTATTCCTTAAAAAGGCATGTAATTTGAAAATTAGATTTATTTTCCATCAATACTTAATATTCTCTTGGGTTTTTGGGTAAAATCCACTTTTCTCCTTTCGGGAGCATGAAGCCCATCGCCGGCGATGCATCAGGAAGCTGACAACTAAAACAAAGATGCATCTCTACACAGACAGCAGCCTTCTGATGCATCGCCGGCGATGGGCTTCATGCTCCCGAAAGGAGAAAAGTAGATTTTACCCAAAAACCCAAAAGAATATTAAGTATTGATGGAAAATAAATCTAATTTTCAAATTACATGCCTTTTTAAGGAATAATTCTTCCCTTCCATTTTGTGTCTTCGGGTAGGGATGAAGTGACACTGTCATTGAAAATGACACTTGAAATGACGACCAAGTACATAATGAAGTAGCAGGCATGTTCCGTATTGAAAGACAGATATTTACAGAGTAAGAATATACGGGGTACGTTCAGTATGTTCAATTGATGATTTAGATTTTAGATGAAAAGAGATATAGTAAATAGAAGATAATAAAAGAGGGCGCCAAACAAGTTTTTAACGAAAAAGCAAGTTAAAACGAATAGAAGATAATTATTAATGAAATATTAAAGACAATAGAGTAAAATAATTATTTAAAAATAAAATATTAAAGACGTGACGTTTGTAACGTTACAATCCTCGTAACTAAGCGATGGGAGTTTCAGGGTCCAGATAGAACCAGTTCTATCTGAACTCGGAATCCCGTAAGCTTGAGTACCGCAGGGGGCAGCCTTATCACCCCTCCTGTATAGCACGCAAGAATACTCGGAACGCTAATCAGCCTTTATGCAGACGACACTGCAATTGCGGCCACACAGGAACTTTAATATAGCTATAAGAAATCACAGACGACACTGCTCCATTTGCATCCACTGCTCGATATAGGCCTCCCCTATTTCCGTCCACTGTCTTCTGTCCTGGACGCTTTGAATCCAATTTGTGGTCATTATTTTTATGTTATTTGTCATTCGCGTGGATGGTCTTTCTCTACTTCCTTTATCGGCTCTTGGTCTTCACTCGAGCAACCTCTTTGTCCATCTCCCATCTGTCAGTCGCTCATAGGACAAACGTTTCCATTATAAACCAACTCAAGATTAAAAAAAAGGCTGTCCACAATATGTCTGCAACGAATACTGCAATTCTTTGGTCACGTGGTTCGCAGAGGTGACGACAGTTTGGAGAGATTAATTGTTTCTGGAAACGTTCCGGGGAGAAGATCAAGAGGACGATCACCAACTAGATGGTCAGACCAAATAAAGAATTCAGCTGGAAACTCATTCTGCGAAGCTCTTAGAGCAGCTGAAGATAGAGACCAATGGAGAAACATTGTTAGGAATATTGGAAGGAATCACGATCCTCAGTCATGAGGAAACGACAAGAGAGAGAGAGAGAGATCTGTCAGACGGGCCACGACATACAACATCTGTGACTCCTGTTGTCAATCGTAGTTCTTCGTTTCTTATATGGTTCCGCATAGTCTAAGAGTGGAGTATCCAATGGAAAAGAGCAATAAATCCAGAAAATACTCAAGAGGCTATCTTCAAAAAGAGAAAAGATAACTGAAAAAAAAACAGCTAACAGTGCAAGATGGATCCATCGAATGGGAAATCGAAGCTAAATATCTAGCAGTCACGATAGACCAATGTTTAATATTCACACCACAAGTTAAAGCGACAGTCCAGAAAACAGTAATGACCAAAGCCGCATTAAGATGACTCATAGAAAGAAGAAGCAAATTAGCCATGAAAACAAAAGACTGATAAACAGCATCATACCAGCAATAATTACATATGCATCTATTGCATGAGGACACATACGTCAAAGCAACAAAAAGAAGATCCAAGCAGCACACAACAACTGTCTCAGAAAAGTTGCAAACAAGCCCAGATACGTCACTGAACGGTTCCTATAAGGATTACTGGATAGTGGGGAGGAAAAAGCGAGAAAAAAATTGGGTGAACTAGAATAGGGGGTCACCAATTATATTCCCTGAGGGTCCGTTTCGAAAACCTATCGACATTTGCTTCCGGGGTCCGGACTTAATGTTACCTATGTCCGGTTGTGCTAAATCAGTTTCTTTGCGGATTCTTGTGAAAAAATATCATCCCATCATAATAACAAATCAGAAGGTTGCCGGGAGAAATTTTTAGGCAGAAATTGTTTAACATTCTTTTTTAAAAAATTCAAAATATGGCGTTTTTTGCTCCCGAAAATACCTATGTTTTTATCATTTTTGGGCCATCTTTTTTCTCAAAAGTTGATAGATTTTGAGTTTAAGCGATTTACTTAAAATCTGAAAAATGCGAAAATAAGCATTTTCGAAGCTTGAAAACTCATGTGTAAATTATTATTTTTGAGGTTGTTAAGTGCCTAAATTGAAGCTTAAACATTCAATTTCAAGATTCTGCTGAGTAATCGGGGTATATTTCAATTTAGACCGTTGTTTTAATTGTTAATAATGCGCGTCCTCGACCCTTAATCTACCGCGGCATCGCGTCGGATTATGTGGTGCGTATCGCACTACATGATTGGCGTATTTAATTAGCACATTGGCAATAATTAATTAAATAAATTATTAAAAAAAACTATGATAATAATATATCATAAAATTTGTTGGGAATTTTTGGCGCATAAGTACGTATATGTATACATGCGACAGAAACGCATCATAAAGTGCGACGCCCGACGATTAACAATTAAAAACTAACGGTCTATATTGAAATAAGTCGTGAATCTTGAAATTTAATGTATAAGCTTAACTTTAGGCACTTGTCAACCGGAGCACTAATAATTTACACATGCGTTTTCAAGCGTCGAAAATGCGTACCTATGCGATTTTCGCATTTTTCACATTTTAAATAGCTTATAACTCGAAAACTGTCAACTTTTTATAAAAATGACAAGAGGCCGTTTTTGTTTAAAATCACCCAAATAACCAATCAATACATTTTCGGGGCAAAAAGATAATTTTAAATTTATTTAAAAAAATTGTTTCCTATGTAAAAAAATATAGAACCTATCTCAAGTCCGGAATGAGTTTAGTGCAACAGTGCAACTGATTTTCGTTAGGGAGTTGAGATTTATCTGTTAGCTGAGATCTGCACCGATTTTTAATAAAGTTTATTCTTGAAAAAGCGGCTTCGCACATATATATATATATATATATATATATATATATATATATATATATATATATATATATATATATATATATATATATTAATGTGATATTCAAAGATCGGTGTGCTCAAAGCAATTGATTAGATAATTAACTAATTAATTAAATTTAATTTTAATGATGCACTTATGATTTAATCACACTATTTAATGCTCTAATCTCAGGGTTTTATATTCTCGTGCTTCAATATCTCCTTTGCTTTACATATGATAAATAAGGTCAAAGATTAACGGAATAAAACACATATATGGTACAAAAGCATCTATTAAAATAAATTCACCCTCAAAATATCCTCTAAAAATAATATCTCCTATTCTGATTATTGAAATAACCCTACCACTATCTAAAGTACTTATTGAAATTTGCGTTATGAATAATTCTACAAAAAAAATAAAACTGTCTCTCGGATGATGAGTTGTCCAAATTCTTGTCTCTGGTCGCCTACAATTTACTCTTAGCAGCCCCCGATGTAGTCAGCAATCTCGCAACAACTTATTGCAAGCCTATTGTCATTAATGACCCCCTACAGATGCACGTATCTTTCAAAAAACAATGCTAGCCTTTTCTCCTCTCGATAAACTGAATCTATTTCTCGTTCCGGCATGCAACGGTGACTCTTGGAATATAAGTAGAACAATATAACTTACAATGCTTTACGTGATGAGCTTCCGTCAGGACACTTATTTCAACAAACTCACAACTATTCACTTATCTGCCTTACTACTTCAGGAGACTCTTAGAGATCACCACTAGTCGACTTAACGATCATTTAACAACTCCCCGCCATTTGATTTGCCGAAAAAATTCTGTTATTTATTTAAATGACACAAGTTTTTTTTTAGGATCAAATTATTCCATTATGTTACCAAACTCTACTCATGATACTTATAAATGTCGTGAATGTTAAAAATACCCCGTATCTTGCCTGTCTCTATATGCGCTAATTCATAACTATTTACCCCATTTTCCGTATTGACCCTATATGGACCTTCAAATACCGGCATCAATTTAGCACAAATACCATTTTGTAAATTGGACACCCTCAGTGCCCTCACTAAAACTTTATCCCCTTTCTGGAATGTAACCGGCCTTCTTCTTCGGGTCCTCTCTTGCCTTTGGAGATATTTCTCTCCACTTCGTCTCAATCTTCGTTGAACCACCTCGATCACTTCTTCGTATTGTCTGGGGGCGGTGTCTTCCCACGGTCTCGTAGGCATTGTTCCTTTCATTACATATAAAGGCGTCTCCTTGGTAACCGTATTTGGTGCACAGTTCAAATACGTCTCTATTTCAAACACTTTTCTGTCCCAATGTCGATGATGTTCTTCCGCAGCAATTCTTAGAAATTTTGTGACTTCTTGTATAAAACGCTCTGATGGGTTGCTCTGTGGATGTCGGATGCTTACAAATTTTGTATTTATGCCTCTCTCTCTTAATTCCCCTTTAAAACGGTCATTCCTAAAGTATGTCGCATTGTCCAACAAAATATTGTCTGGGGTCTTCCCACTGTTTCGATAAAATCGTCTATCTTCCGAAGTATTTCAGCTCCTTTCGTGGTTCTACATGGGTACAGTTTTAAATACTTTGAGAAAACATCCACCATAACTAATATATGTTTATTCCTCTGTGTTGTTGTTATTAAATCGCTCAACATATCAATGGCGACAATATCCAGTTTCTTCCGAGCTATGACGTTTTTTGTGATGTTTTCGTTTTTGAAATTCTTACTTTTACACTTTTGGCATGTCTCGCAATTTCGAGTCATCTCTTTGGCTATTGTATAGTCCTGTCGACAAATGTAGTTCTCCCTGAACATAAGCCACACCTTCCTGCTTCCAATGTGTCCGTTGTCACAGTGTAATTTTGCTAAAACTTCTTTTGCCATCTGTTCCGTGATTACATATAGTTCTTTACCATCGACCCTCTTAAAATATAAGTTATCTTCTTGTTCGGCCCTTTGCTTTTCTCTTTCATCCAGTTGTTCCTGATTTTCCCTGATCTGAGCCAAAGAAAATAAGCCTGCTTCTTCTCTCATTATGTTCATGCCAACGTGGAGAGTTTTGTGGTCCTCTTTGCGGAATTGTTCATCTCTCGTCAACGCATCAGCCAAGATATTGTCAGTTCCTTTGATATATTTAAATTCAAAATCATACTCTTGAAGTAAAAGAATGCCCCTATGAATTCTATTATTTACCAGCCTATTTTTCATTATATGTACCAAAGCTGCATGGTCTGTTTCAACGGTGAATTTTGCCCCTAGTAGGTAAAATCGTAATTTATTTATACAAAATAACACACTGGCGAACTCTAATTCAGTAACGCTGTACTTTCTCTCATATGTTTTGGTTACACGGGAGACAAAACAGATTGGCACCTCTACATCGTCTTGGATCTGTGATAACACCCCTGCGAATTTTGTTATGGAAGCATCGGTCCGGAGAATGAAAGGTTGATCATATCTTGGGTGGTGTACTCTTACAGCTGTGGAGAAAGCTCCTTTTAAATTTTTGAAAGCCATTTCTTGTTCCGTTCCCCATTTCCACCTAACATTTTTCTTAAGTAATGCTATCAACGGTATTTCTTTTGTGCTGATGTCTGGTATTAGTTTTTTGAAATAGTTTACCATTCCCAAAAATCCCCGCAATGTTTTTAAATTGGTTGGCCTAGCGTAGTTATTTATAATTTCGATTCTATCTTCTGCAAGACTAATCCCTTTTGTGTCTAATTTGAATCCTAAATACAGTATTTCCTTTTGGAAAAACTGACACTTTTGAATATTTAATTTCAATCCCGCTTGATCCAGTTCTTCTAGCACAGTGTGAATACGTCGTAGATGGCTTGTTATATCTGGTGAGAAAATTAATAAATCATCTATGTAATGTACAACAAATTCTTCATGCCTATTTAAGATTGTGTTCAATGCGCGAACCAAAGCAGCGCATGCACTCTGTAGGCCAAATGGTACCACCCTAAATCGGTATACCACTCCGTCGATCGAAAAAGCGGTATAATTTCGACATTTCTCTGCCAAAGGTATTAACCAAAAACTATGTTTCAAATCGATTTTGGAAAAAATGTGTGACCCTGTGATTCGTCCAAATATGGCTTCGATGTTCAAAGGCGCTTCGTATTGCGCGATTGTGTGTGAATTAATGTTTCTTGCATCTAAACATAATCGCAAATCACCACTCGATTTTTTAACGCATACTATCGGGTTGATATATGGAGAGTCACATCTTTCTATCACCTTGTCTTCGATCATTTTTTCAATTTCCTGTCCGACGCTTTGCCTGTATTTATACGGGATTGGATATGTCTTGGATTTAAAATTTTCTAAGTTTTTAACTTTAAAAGAATGTTCATAATTTTTAGCCACTCGGCTTTCTTCATTAATCAAATCTCCATAACTTTCTAGAATCTTCTCTACTTCCTTTTCCATATTTTCTCCACATTTTAATTTTCTTTCATCCTCATTTTGTTCGCATGTGTTCACTGTCCATAATATTTCTTCATAAAATTCTGGATTCTCGTCCATTATTGCCATTTCTTCTCTGTCCTCATCCTTTATTTCTTCTTCTGTTTTTTTTTTATCTTCAATTTCCATTTTGTATCCCGAGCACCATGTTTCTACTGCTTTCATTTCTCTTATGAGAACTTCCTTTTCTTCCTGCTTCCTTTCTGTTTTATCGTCGATTGCCGACAATTCTTCCGTATCTTCGATTTCCTGTCTTTCTCTTGTATCCACCGTGTTTTCCTTCTTTCTTTTTGAACTCTTCTTCTTTTTCTTCCTTCTTTTTTTTTCTGGTTGATTTTTTTCTTGTACTTTCGGTTTTTCCTCTACAGTCATATTGATTTCTTTATGTTTTTCCTGTTCATTTATCTTTTCAACAATTATTTTCCTCTCTATTTCCGTTTCTTCTTCTATGTTGTCTGGTTCTGCTTTGATTTCCAGTTGATTCTCCGAAAAATTTATGGTGATATGTTTTTCACTCAATTCATCAATTCCCGCTATCATATCATGGTTTAAATCTTCGATCACCACACATTGCATAATATAGTATTTGTCTCCCACTCTGATCCGCACTCCCAAACCTTCATTTACTGTCGTCAATTTTTTGTTGTTTGCACCCACTAAAGCAACCCTAGGAATTTTATACACAAATCTGTCCAAATTTAATTCTTTTACTAGTTTCTTATTGATTAACGATATCTCCGATCCAGAATCAATCAAAATTTTAATCGCTTTATGTTTTATAAATGCATCTAAGAATATTAAATTTGAATTAGAACTTTGTCTTTCATTTCCCGCCAACTGTATAAACTCTCTCGGATGACAAAATATACCGGAGAGTTGTTTATGTTTGTTCAGTGGATGCTTTATTGAAAATCCTGTCTGGATTCATTGCATACATCTTCTTCCTCGTTTTCTATTGTTACATTATTCATCTCCCTTCTATTTTGTCGTTGGAAATTCTGATTGTTTCTACCGTCCCTTTGTTCGTTCGTATTCCTAGTCGGAGGATTTTGTGCATCTCTGTTTCTGTTGTGATTTTCATATGTTCTATTTTTTGCGTGATTCCTGTTATCATAATTTTGTTGTCTATTGTAATTTTGGTATTCTCTCGGCCTATCTTCGTTTGTTGATTGGGCATGTCGGTTTCTCTGGTCATAATTTGATTGATACCTTCTTGCCGGTCCATTATATTGTTCATGTTGTCTTCTGTTTCGCATTTCTCTTCGTTTTGCTTCCCTTACTTGAAGGAATTGGCACAAACTATCAATATCTTGATAGTTTCTCAAAATCACGTGGTCCTCCAGCGTTTCTTCGAAATGTCTGCTTATCATTTCTACCAGTTGTTCGGTAGAGTATTTGTAGTCTAGATATTTGGAATTGTTATATATCTGCAAAGCATATCTTTCCTCCGATATTCCCATTTTCTCGTGATATCTTCCATTCTGTAGCTCTTGGTTGATTTCCCTCTGTTTAACTTTCCCCCAGAAATAGTTGAGAAATTTATTTTCGAAATCTGTCCAATTTTCAAACTCATCTTCTTTACTTTCATACCATAACGCTGCTCCTTCTTTCAGATGGTTTCTAATTGTTTCTTTGCAGTCGTCAAAATATCTAATATGTTGCAATTTGGTTCTCAAATTTTTAACAAATGGTACTGGGTGTGTTTTTCTAATATCCCCGCCAAATTGTATTTTCGCGTCGCTTGTACCATGGATAATCATTTCCCTTCTTTCTCCACAATTCTGTTGATTCTTGAGTTCCGCAATTTGTTTTTCGTTTTGCTTAAATTTTTCTTCTATTTCTCGCCTGTCTTCTTGTATTGCATTTTCAAATTTGCTTTCTAACTGTTCTATCTCGTTTTTCATTGTTGTCAAACATCCTTTTATTTCCTTTTCATACTTTTCTATGCGTTCCTCTATTTTCTTATTGTTCTCTTCTATTGCTTGTTTTGTTTCCTTTTGATTGTCATCCATTTTTTGCTGTGTTTCCTTCATTGCTAGTTTTGTTTCCTCCTGATTTCTATCCATTGTTCGTTTTGCTTCCTGTTGATTTTCTTGCATTGTCCTTTTTGTTTCCTGTTGATTTCTATCCATTTGTTGTGATTGGAGTTGCATCAGTTGCAATAGTTTCTCTATTCCTGTTAATTCCTGTTCTTTTCTCTCCATAATCGTTGTATCTCCTTCATTATCCAATCCTTCTTCAACAATTTTTTCCTCTTCTCTGTTTTCTTGCATTTTGCTTTGCCTCCTTGTGGTCGACATGTTGTTTCTTTTCG
This sequence comes from Diabrotica virgifera virgifera, assembly GCF_917563875.1. NCBI lineage: Eukaryota > Metazoa > Arthropoda > Insecta > Coleoptera > Chrysomelidae > Diabrotica > Diabrotica virgifera. The sequence goes on along the minus strand of NC_065448.1, from coordinate 221,920,068 downwards.
TTACTGTTTTCTTTGTCCCCGCCAAATGTGAAATTTTACAACACTCTATAAGTTGCAGAACACGACAAATATTTCTCCCCAAATTTAATAAATTTTCTCCACAAATATCAAATATGCAATCAGTAAATTTCAAAATAAATATCAAATGTACGATTGGTAAAAAAAAATCAAATAATTCAATGGCAGTAAATATCAAATACCTACGATCAATCCATAAATCAAAATTATTTTTACACCTGGAAAAATTGTCAAATTATCTCTGGATCACCTGTAGTTATTCCTTATCTCTTTCCCTACCATCAAATGCAAAGCTGCGATATTTTTAAGCCACCACGTTCTGGGCTCCAGTTAATGTGATATTCAAAGATCGGTGTACTCAAAGCAATTGATTAGATAATTAACTAATTAATTAAATTTAATTTTAATGATGCACTTATGATTTAATCACACTATTTAATGCTCTAATCTCAGGGTTTTATATTCTCGTGCTTCAATATCTTCTTTGCTTTACATATGATAAATAAGGTCAAAGATTAACGGAATAAAACACATATATGGTACAAAAGCATCTATTAAAATAAATTCACCCTCAAAATATCCTCTAAAAATAATATCTCCTATTCTGATTATTGAAATAACCCTACCACTATCTAAAGTACTTATTGAAATTTGCGTTATGAATAATTCTACAAAAAAAATAAAACTGTCTCTCGGATGATGAGTTGTCCAAATTCTTGTCTCTGGTCGCCTACAATTTACTCTTAGCAGCCCCCGATGTAGTCAGCAATCTCGCAACAAATTATTGCAAGCCTATTGTCATTAATGACCCCCTACAGATGCACGTATCTTTCAAAAAACAATGCTAGCCTTTTCTCCTCTCGATAAACTGAATCTATTTCTCGTTCCGGCATGCAACGGTGACTCTTGGAATATAAGTAGAACAATATAACTTACAATGCTTTACGTGATGAGCTTCCGTCAGGACACTTATTTCAACAAACTCACAACTATTCACTTATCTGCCTTACTACTTCAGGAGACTCTTAGAGATCACCACTAGTCGACTTAACGATCATTTAACAATATATATATATATATATATATATATATATATATATATATATATATATATATATATATATCATAAAGGAGTACGACCGTCAATTCCAATATAACAAAGGAGCACTCGTAAGTGTAGGGTTTTATCGGTCAAGTGGGTGAAAAAAGAGACAAAGAATTCAGCTACTTCATCTATTTATTGAAGACGTTTCGTCTACTGCTCAGTAGACATCATCAGTTCATCTACAAAAAGAGTGGTATAAGAAACAACATCCAAAAGAGAGGTAAAAAAGCACTAGCGTTACCTTAAAAAGACATGTAGCAAAAGATAAGATGTACATAGTAAAAATATATATATATATATATATATATATATATATATATATATATAAGTTGAGCCAAACATAGTACACAACTACATGGCCAAATATTTTCAAAATTGCAAAACACTACATTCTGTATTTATTCACGGTCCGCACAAAACTAGCATACGGTCCGGATGCGGACCGCGGTCCGCTAATTGGTGACCCCTGAACTAGAAGACCACCCAATCCGGATCCTGCAAGGGATATTAACGTATGGTGTTTACCCTAGGTGGAAGCACGGAAGACCCAAACAGCAAATATTAGCAATATATAATAAAGTCTAGATAATCGTAGATCTATCATCTATAAAAAGCAGTGACAACGCGCTCATAAGGGGGGGGGGAGGGAAGGGATAGTGGATAGTCTGAAGCATTTGGGTGGGGTGGACTGATTCTTCCTTACATGAGTTAATCCTTCTCGCCGCACTGAATAATTATAACCGAATGGTCATTCTCAAGGTCAAGGGATGTTTAAGTCCCTCAGGGTGGGTTAAAAACTATCTCATGCTTTTCATCTACGGTAAATATACTATTCTGCGCAGTGGCGCACCGAGATTTTTCCCCTGGGAGGGGTTGGCTTGGACACCGAATTTTTTTTGTATTGTTTGTGAAAAACAAGTTACATTTTCCTGTAAACGAGGATATAAAGCATTACGTTATGCAACATTTTGCGTTCGATTCTAGAGAGCATTAGGAAAATTCTTGAATGCTCGGTATGAGGGACACATGAAAATTGCATTGTTGTAAACGGAAAATGTATTTTCCAAAGTGCTTCTGAAAGTGTCAAAAAATAAAAATTCAAAACTCAGAAAATAATCATCGAAATGAGTTATATTTTTATATCGGGGGTTTTGAGGTCGCTAAACAGGAATATGGGTTCGGCGAAGCTGTAAGAGGTACCTGGTGCCCGGTATCCCAGTAGGCATTATAGTAGTCTCCTGGAGTTTTATGGAAATTCATTATGAAAATCATTAAAACTAATTCCGAGGTTTTTGAGGTCGCTGAACACGAATATTGCTTCGGCGATGCTGTATGAGGGTACCTGGTGCCCGGCATATATGTCATCTCCTGAAGTTTTATGGAAAATCATTATGAAAATCGTTGAAACTTGTTATCCCGGGGGGTTTTGAGGTTACTGAAAACGAATATTGCTTCGGCGATGCTGTATGAGGGTACCTTGGTGCCCGGTATCTATATTATCTCCTGGAATTTTGTAATAAATATTGCATGGAAGATGATGTATGAGTATGAGTTACCTGGTGCCCGGACTCTTCGTCTTCTGGAGTTTTATAGAAATTCGTTATAAAATTCAACGGTGCGTAACAATAACAGTAAGTTATTTTAGTTTAGAGCGCAAATTATGAAAAAAAAAAAATAATTCGAATTTTTTTTTCACTCTTAATAATATTTTTTTTAGATATGTCAGAACCTTGAGTATATAATTAAAACTCTCAGTTACCTTAAAAACCCCGGAATAACAAATTGCAACAAATTTTATTACGAATTTTCATACAATTCTCAGAGACGACGTAGATACAGGATACCAGGTATCTCGTACAGCATCTTCGTTACAATATTCGTGTTCAGCGATCTTAAAACCCCGAGATAATAAATTATTTTCAATAACAAATTTCTATAAAACTCCAGGAGATGACGTAGATTCCTGACACCAGGTACCTCTTACAGCTTCGCCGACCCTATATTCCTGTTTAGCAACCTCAAAATACTCCGAATATGAAAATTGAACTCATTCTCATGATTATTTTACAAGTTGTGAATTTTTATTGTGTAAACACTTTGAGATGCGCGTTGTAAAATGGATTTTCGATTTTCCGCCTACAAGAATGCAATTCTCATTTGTAATTATTCATGCCAAGTATTCAAGAATTTCCCTGAAGCTCTCCCGAATCGAATGCAAACGGTTTCATAATCCGTCTTAGTTTAAAAAAGTTAGAGGTTTAGGCTTAGTGCTTTACTACTATTCTTTATATAAAATCATACAGAAGTAAAAAACTTCATTTGTACAATGGTATAAAAAGTTTATTAAAAACTATTAAAAGTCATCCAAAAGGATCTGCAAAACGTTTTCGATCTAGATCAGATCATCTTCAGTGCGTTCTGCCTAGTACATGGAACTAGCAACCTTATGAAAATGGTAACATCGAGAAATATGGTTTACATGATAATTCTATATGTATAGCGACTCCAAGTCGATGTTAAAGGATTAATTTATGTGTTAGGAGTGCTCAAAGGGCAACATGGTTCCCTGCTCGATAAAAAATCGTGGTTATTGCCAGTTCAATGGACACAGACCAACCATTGAACTGGCAAGAACCACGATTTTTTATCGAGCAGGGAACCATGTTGCCCTTTGAGCACTACTAACACATAAATTAATCCTTTAACATCGACTTGGAGTCGCTATAAATATTATAGAATTATCATTTAAACCATATTTCTCGATGTTACCATTTTCATAAGGTTGCTAGTTCCATGTACTAGGCAGAACGCACTGAAGATGATCTGATCTAGATCGAAAACGTTTTGCAGATCCTTTTGGATGACTTTTAATAGTTTTTAATAAACTTTTTATACCATTGTACAAATGAAGTTTTTTACTTCTGTATGATTTTTTAATTATGGTATACAGCCAGCTACTGCGTATTTTCCCATTGATTTTATTCTTTATATATCTTTGTTATATGCCCTGGGAGGGGTTTTAACCCCCAAGACCCCCTGGGTGCGCCACTGATTCTGCGTAATCACAAAAGTGTTAAAAATAAATGAAAGGCTCAGGAACCAAATGTAGATAACTGGAAAATGCAATCTTACCTCTTTAATGATTTTTTGTCAAAAAGAAAATGTGCGGCGGCGGCGCTCGGCAACACTTACCTGAAAATAAAATATTATCATTAGAACATTGTTAACTAAAAAACGTATCTTTATTTTGAACGGAAATATTATATATGTAAAATCAGTCAATACAATAAACTCAATATTCAACGCTAAACGGGCAAAACTTTAATGCAAATAAATACATTTAATAATATAATAATATAATAATATAATAATATAATAATATAATAATATAATAATATAATAATAATAATATTTGTAGCAACCTAGTACATAATAAATAAACCCAGTTTCTCACTGAAGTTGTTAGTCAAATGGACTACAACTTGAGCGTGAGGGTTAAATTTAGATTATAAAACAACATGAATTTATCTTAAAGTTTACAAAAAGGAATCGAATATAATCTTGTTCATTCTTGTTCTCTCATCTGTCTTTAAATTTGGATTTGGGCTCCTCTTCTCACTAATTCAGTTAACGTTAAATTTTGTTTATCAGACCTACAAAAATTTCTAATAAAATTCAACAAAGGATTGCAAAAACTTCCGACGAGATTCTTCTGGCGGGACTTCGTTTTCTATAAGAATTTTCATGATATTTTGAAGGTGTTTTATCCATTTTCACCATAATTTTTACAATTTAAATATTTAGAAGTGACATTCGAAATACATCATTTTTGACATACATATCAATTTTGATTGAGACTGATGATGCTTTGTAAAGCTCATTTGCATGTTTAAAAGCCGAGTTACGATCGAAAAAGCTTCGAAAATTACTTATTTTGCAACCAGTTTGCACTAATTTTACAATATGTCGAGTTCTAATTATTGGATTAAAGTTTATTAAAAGCTATTTTGTTTTTTTTTTCAAAGAACAAATTTTGTTTGAAAAATTGTTGTTGTTGTTGAACAGTTGTTTGACCACTCGGATCGAAAACACCCTCAAAATTCCATATCAGCATGTGGCATTATTTCAATTAGATAATTATTTGGTAACCTTATCAGATATTTCATGATTAAATCAATTCAATATTTTTCTGCGTATAGGTAGAAAAGTATAAAAATAAAATGTGTAATATTTTGGATATTATGATATATTATGCAGCGTGTTCAGCTATTGTTTTCGGACCTGACGAACGTTTGACATTGAACTGTTAAAGTAAATACAGGTAACCTAAACACAATAAGGAATGGAAGTAATGTTATTATCCGAAGTTTGTACATAATATTAACGTAGACTTTTGCCTAATATTTATTTCTACTTGAAAGGTTAATTCGTGTCTCCTCCATAGTATAACAGTGCAGTAAGCAGCCAAAAATACATAAAAACCTTAAGTAAGCTTATCAGAAATGAAAAGGCCACTGTAACCTAGCTCTGACCCTAGACTATTTTCTTCTTCTTTAAGTGCCATCTCCGTGGCGGAGGTCGGAAATCATCATAGCTATTCGTATTTTAGAGACGGCTGCTCTGAAAAGTTCATTTGATGTACATACGTATCACTCTCTCAGGTTGCGCAGCCACGATATTCTGCGTCTCCCTATGTTCTCTTTCCTTGAATCTTTCCCTGCATAATCAATTGGAGCAAGCTGTATCTCTCTCCACGTGTAATATGTCCGAGATATTCCAATTTTCTTGTTTTGATGGTATTTAGGATTTCCATTTGTTTATTCATCTTTCTCAAAACCTCTTTGTTTGTAACGTGCACGATATTTTCTGTCCACGATATTTTCAGAATTCTATGCAGCATTCAAGGTTCATTCCATAAAACAAAGTCGAGAAAACGTAGCACCTAGCCAACCTAACTCTTAGCTCCAACTTCAAATATCTTATGTAGAGCACTTTTCTCATTTTGTTAAAATTTGCTTTAGCCTTTTCTATTCTGATTTTGATTTCCTGTAAGTAATCTCCTGTGGAGTTGATCATTGTTCCAAGGTATGCATATTGGTCGACTCGTTCGATATTGGATCCGTTTATGAAGAGATTTTCGTTATTGTCATAAACTTGGTCTTCTTGACATTCATTGTTAGCCCGTATTCTTGTCCAAACTCTGCTATTCTGGTCACCAGCCTCTGAAGATCCCCAATATTTTCAGCTAAGATGACGGTGTCATCCGCATATCTAATGTTGTTAATGGGAACTCCATTATCCTTTATTCCAGCTGTTTCAACCTCAACAGCTTTTTTCAAGATCTGTTCCGAGTAGGCATTAAAAAAATTGGCGACAACACGCATCCCTGTCTCACTCCACGTCTGATTTCAATTTCCTCTGACAGCTAGTCGTTAACACGTACTTTTTCTCGTTGCTTATAGTATAAATTCGATATAATCCTGAGGTCATTGTAGTCCAGCTTCTTTGATTCCAGGACATGTATTAATTGTTCATGTCGTACTTTGTCGAATGCTTTATTATAGTCAATAAAACACGCAAATATCTTGATTGACGTCCAGGCACCTTTGTATAAGTACGCTTAAAGAAAAATCATTGTAAAATAAAAAAAAAAAATAATGATTCAACTAAAATCCAATATGTTTTGGCTTCATTAGTGTTTTTATTTAAATTAACAGATCTTACGATTTTAAACTCATTTTTAAAATAAGCATGCTCATAGTCATTCTAATTGGTTAATCCTGTTAAAACGTCGCACTGTGCTATTTGAAGTAAATAAATATCATTAAGCAATTGAAATGACCCAGCTATTTCAATGAACATGAAACACTGTTATTTTTCTAATAGTTCTGTATAGATTTAAATGCCGATTTAAAAGTAAATTTGATTTATCCCTTTGATTTAAAGAGAAAATGATTTTACTTCCTTGGCTTTCCTTTTGTTTTTAAATTACGTTCTTTTTGTTTTAAAATACGTTCCTTTTATTTCAAAACTTACAGCAATATTATAAGTTGTTTGTCAATTTAAATCAAATTGTTTTCTTTATGAATTAAAATGAAATGTTTATTAATTTATTAGTATTTTACTTTGTTTAAAGTTTGAGCCGACTTTAATTCAAGCGCATTAGTACTAACATTTTAAATAAAATCAACATTAAATTTATAACAAAAATTATTATATATTTTAATAATTTTGCATATACAAAAATAACGTAAACCTATTATAACATCAATCTAAAAAATAATCAGGACAAGATTGAACTCTAAACTAAAAACAAAAACTATCTACTGGAAACTAAACTTCTACTGGAAACCGACGAGTTGGTAGAATAATGGAGTTTAATAATGTGGCCAAGATATAATCTTCAACATCTAAAACAGAAACAAATTTGAATCATAATATAAAAAAGAAAAATAGAATGAAATTTTTTTTTTCAAAAGTTGTATATTTGCCACACTGTGCTAAAATGTATAATATTTATTTGGTCACCAAGACCAAGTTGGAAAAAAATCGACAAAACACTTATATTAGAAACTTAGTAAAAATAGTTTTTGTTAGAATACAATTTGCCCTTAGCACAAGTATCAACTTATTTATTATATTACAAAAAAACTTACTTGTTTCAGTTTTGTCATTTAAAGATGAAAATAATAACTTAAAGGATTTATGATTTATATTTGTTCTATAAAATGATATCTTCTTCTTAAAATCCGCCCATTTATTATATGTATAGCAAAATTTTTTTCCAGGAAATAGCAAGCGAAAATCAATGTCAATCTGAAAATAATAAAATAAAATAATATTAGATGCCTTGAATATAAATGCATGGCACATGATGCATATTATTATAGCAAGAAACTTACCAAGTCTTTTACATTAGCATGCGAATATAAAGGCCAGTCCTTTAAAACATTAACTATATTTGTATCATGGCTAGAAGCTTTCAAGTCGTGATGTCGAAGGACAAAAGTTTGTCAGTTAGTGATGGCGACTGCATCGAGTTTCTATTGAACAGTATTAAGTCACGCGGGTAAAATTCGCCGCAGTGTTTTTAAAATGTTAGCGAATCTTATAGAAACAATATCTTCTCGCTCTTAAAATAAAAATGTTCACATAAAATTAAAAGGATGTCTTATTGATATAAGCAGACGGGGAAAACATCTTCATATAATAATGCTGTTATTATATATTCTTTAATTAGAAATAATACATTTAGTTAGAACAGGTGCTGGTTTATATGATAATTTGAAAAATGGGTTAAATCAAAATTAATCAATTAAAATGTGTTTGATGTATATAATGTACGGTACCTTTATGTGCTGTCTTCTTCTTCTTCTTAGTCGACTAAGGCTGGGGGCGGTTTGGCACTGGTTTTGTTTTAAAACTAGATAAAACTGTGATTTCGCACTGAACTCTATGTCATGTCATAAAGAATGTCTATACGATTCTGAGGGATGCGTGTATATGCATCGCAAGCCAAGCTATTTCTTAAGTGGCTATTAGCTTGGGGGTAGTGCAGGACCGTATTAGTACGTAGCATACACACACATGATTAAACAAAAAAAAAATGAATAATAATAAAACTTAGAATATTAATTACTAAATATATATATAAAAGAAAAATATGTGGAGGGACGGAACATTCCCACCCACCAAAATGCATATTTGCATTTTAATCAATATATGGTAGAGGGCATAGCTTCACTAAAGGTCGCCTAAGTTCACCTTTCGCGGTTTGTACAATAGCGACGCGAGCAACACTATCTTTGCCGAAAATTAAAGTTTTAATTCGACCAATTTGCCATTGTAAGGGAGGCTTGGTCTCATTACGAATTAATACGAGTGTACCTAGATTAGGATTACCCTCATTTTTATGCCACTTTGTGCGTTGATGAAGAGTATGTAAATATTCTCTACTCCATCTTCGCCAAAAGTCTGCATGTAATCGTTGCAGTAATTGCCAACGATTTAATCGATTTAAATTAACATCACTGTAATCGTGATCGGGAATGATCTTTAAAGTTTCCAATGTCAGGAAATGCCCAGGTGTTAATACTGAAAAATCATTTGGATCATTACTGACAGGACATAAAGGACGACTATTTAAGACAGCCTCTATTTGAATAAGTAACGTATTAAATTCTTCATACGTTAAAACTTGCTCGCCTATGACCCTATACAAATGACCTTTTACGCTTTTTATACCTGCTTCAAACAATCCACCAACATGGGAAGCTGCAGGGGGGTTTAAATGCCATGTAATGACGTTGTCTTTATCAAACCGTGACTTAATGTCCTCTAGATATGATTTTGCGCCTACAAAATTTGTTCCACAATCGGAATATACAACAGAGCAACGTCCTCGACGTGCTATAAAACGTCTGAATGCGGCTAAAAATGCCTCTGTACTAAGCTCAGATACCAATTCCAAGTGCAAGGCCTTAGTGGCAAAGCATACAAAGAGACAAAGATAGGCTTTGGTGCGTTTAGCATTTTTGAGTTTATTGGCCCGTATCAGAAAAGGGCCGCCAAAATCGACGCCAACGCAGGAAAATGGTTTCACTTTGGATATCCGTAGGTCGGGAAGAGCCCCCATGGGTGGCTGATAATTCGAAGGTTTTAGTCTCCAACAGGAAATACATTTTGAAAGGACACTACGAATAACACGTTTGGACGAAATTATCCAAAAGTTTTGTGACAAGGCGAAGTGCGTACCTTGAATGCCTGCATGAAGATGTACAACATGAATTTCTGAGATGAGGAGTTTGACAAAGTTACCTTTGGAAGGCAAAAGAAGAGGAAAGCGCTTGTCATATGCTAATTCTGATTGGCTAAGTCTTCCACCCACTCTTAGAAGATCATGTGAGTCAAAGAAAGGATTCAATTTTTTCAAATTATCATATAAACCAGCACCTGTTCTAACTAAATGTATTATTTCTAATTAAAGAATATATAATAACATTAATGGTCCTTCGAGAACGAATAGAGAAATTAATTAAACTATTAAAGTAATTAATTCAGTTAAAATAATAAAATTATAAAATTTCAAATTATTCAGTGCATTATTCTTCACAAAAGCTTTCGCCTACTTTCAGCCGAAGTCGCATCGCATCGACGCCGACGGGGCTATTCATAACATGTGTTTAGTTTCATGCCATTAAGGGCTGCAGGTTTTTAAAATTCATATGTTTGGGAGGTCATTTCAGATTTCAGAGTCATTTCAGATACAAACATAAATATACGCATTCTTTTAAGGCAAATGTATATACAGGGGTGGCGTTTTTATAGTTTTGAATGTTGAATAAAGAAAAATATATTTTATTATTAATTCATATTTTGGTACATTATTATTATTTGTTTATATTTTAAATAACGTAAGAAATTAAAAGCGCAATATTTATTGAATACTTTATTTTAAAAATATTTTATGCGTAGATTTTCTAGTTACAAGGAAATATAAATAAATATATTGTTGTTTGTCTAATAATTCTGTGTTAATTTTCGGCTATACATTCTCAAATATAATAAATATTAAACATTATTGATACTTATTGAGTTTTCACTTTAAAAGTACATACTATTAACGATTAAACTTATTGAGAGCGTATCTTTAAAGGTTTAGTTAAGAAATAATTTTAATAAAAACATTTTATCATGGCAGCTAGAACGCAAAATCGAGTCACAAGACTACGTGCCCTTCGTAATATTGAAATCTGTAAAATTAAACAAATTGAAAAGCTTGCAGATGAACTTTTAGTAGATGAATCTCTAGTTCCAGGATTTCTATTTGCTGCAAAAGATTACGAAAATATTAATACTAGTTTTAATGATCAACATACTGAGTTAATCAATTTAATCGCTGTTGAGGAAAATGCTGATTTAGATGGGGAAGAATTAATTAGGTTCGAATTCGCTAATTCTATTAATAAAATAGCTTCACTTTATTTTAAACATCATTCAGCATTAAACATTGCTTCTAGTGGAAATCAGAATGCATCTTCTGATCCACCGATTAGATCTAAACCTAATGTAAGTCTCGCCAGACTGAATTTGTGTATATATAATGGAGAGATTACAGATTTTCCTACATATATTGATTTATATAATGCTCTTGTACATAATAATTCAGATCTTTCTAATATAGAAAAGTTTGGTTATCTTCTGCAATCACTTAGGGGAGCACCTTACAATTTAATTAAAAATATCAAGTTGCAAGATTCAAACTATATGATTGCATACAATACCCTAATTGATCGCTATGAAGGTAAAAGAGACTTATCTAGAGCATTATGGAAAAATATTCAGAATGCCAGTGCGGTTAAAACTGATGATCATGTTTCACTTAGAAAATTGCTAGATATTTTCAATGAAAACTTAGCTTCTCTAGAAAAATTACTTTTTTCTCCCGCTCAATGGGACTTCATTCTAATGAATTTACTCATGGATAAATTGGACGAAGAGACAGTTAGGGCTTTCGAAATATACTTTGCTTCAAAAAATATACCTACGTATGAGGAAGTTTATAAGTTCGCATTGCAGCGTTGCACTTCATTGGAGTCATATAAAAGACAAGTAAGCAAAAATAAATCTTCCAGTTCAGATAATTCTAATAAGGTAAAACATTCGTCTCGTCAAACTTCTACATTTCTGACCAGTTCTGTCAATAATAAATGTCTCTTTTGTGATTCCGACCATCCTATATTTAAATGTAATAAATTTCTTGCTGAAACACCTCAAAAACGCTTCGAATTAGTTAAACAGAATAAATTTTGTGTAAATTGCTTGTCTAATACTCATGCCACAGTCAAATGCCTTTCGTCCAGAAGGTGTGCCCGATGCAGCAAAATGCATCATAGCTCTCTACATTTTGAGAATCCCAATGATCATTCTTCTTTAACTCATAACGAGGTTGCAAGTTCATCTAACGACCATGTGCCTTCTGTTTCCGCCTTATCAAATACTTTGACAAATAATGTCTTGCTAGCTACAGCTACAATCCATGTTCTTGATCGTTTTGGTAAAGCCCTGGAAGTTAGAGCCTTGTTAGACAGTGCGTCTCAAGCTAACTTCATTAGTAAAGAGTGTGCAGACAAATTAAGTCTCCCTAAATTTAATGCGGCTTTATCGATACAAGGTCTTGACAGGATGTGTACTCCAGCCAAATCAGGCGTAAAACTAAACATTTCTTCGTCTTATGACATAAGCTTTCATTGCGTGCTAGATGCAATAATTCTCCCTCAGATTTGCCAAAACATGCCAACTGCTCCCATTTCCTTGGACAACTTGTCACATCTGCAACATTTGAGGTTAGCTGATAAAATGGCACATATTCCCGGCAGAGTGGACGTCCTATTGGGAGCCAACATTTTTCCGTATATCTTAACAGGGGGAATCATTAAAACTCGAAATGATCAGATATCAGCCCTTGAAACTAGTTTCGGGTATGTTTTGATGGGAAATATTCCACCCACAAACATTACAAACATCCATTCGTTTCTTACTGCATTCTCAACTGATGACACAGATCAGTTGGACGCAACGTTAAAACAATTCTGGGCAGTCGAGGAAGTGCCAGAAATTAAATCTTGTTCTCCGGACGACACGCTCTGCGAGAAATTATATTCTGAATCCACTTCTAGAAATTCAGAGGGCAGATTTATTGTAAGTCTCCCTTTTAAAAATGATATACCTTCTTTCGGCGACACAAAACGTTTAGCCTTACAAAGATTTAGCTCTTTAGAGCGCCGATTTGCCAAGAATGAATCACTTAAGATTCAGTACTCAAACTTTATTAGAGGATTCATAGACAATAAGTTTCTAAATCCTATTCAGCCAAGTGCGGCCATAAATAATGCTTATTATCTACCGCATCATTGCATTTACAAGGAGTCCAGTACTACGCCCCTGCGCGTTGTATTTGATGCTTCCGCACATGCTCCCACATTCCCGTCCTTAAACGACGCTTTATTACCGGGTCCAAAATTACAAAACGATCTCGTAAAGTTGTTACTTAAATTCAGGTTTCATAAATACGTATTCACTGCGGATATTAAATCCATGTTTACTCAGATTCTTATTGCTCCCGATCAACAAAGGTTTCAACGAATACTTTGGCGTTTTTCAGAACAGGAATCTATTGCTGAATACGAACTCACTCGCGTTACTTTCGGTGTGTCTAGCTCACCATATCTTGCAATTCGTACTCTACAGCAACTAGCACTCGATGAATCAGACTTACCTGTAGCCTCGTCTATACTTCTGAATGATACTTACGTAGATGATGTGGTGACAGGAAGAGATTTACAAGATAGTGTTGTCGCTATAAAAGAATTGATATCTTTATTAAATCGTGGTGGATTTGAGCTACACAAATGGGCAAGTAATGCTCCTCAATTATTCTATCTTGCTGATATTCCTTTGGATAGTATTCTGCAGAAGTCTTTTTCATTCGACTTAGATCAATTATCATTGAAGGTATTAGGGCTTGGATGGAATCCAACAACTGATATTTTCTTTTACAAAATTCTACCTCTCCAAGCTTCCTGTACAAAACGAAACCTCTTAAGCCAAATAGCTCGTATATTCGATCCTTATGGGATTCTTAATCCTGTCACATTGATAGTGAAAACTATTATTCAGCGTCTTTGGTTACTTAATTTAGATTGGGACGCAACTCCACCTTTGGAAATTACTTCAAAGTGGGAGCAATTTAAAATTCAATTGCCTTTACTCTCAAAGTTTTCTATACCTCGCTATATTCCGTTAAATGGAATTGTTTTCTGTGAGCTTCATGGGTTCTGCGACACTTCTTTACGTGGATCTTCTGCGGTTACATACCTTCGTGTTTGTTATGACACAGGAGCCATCAAAACCTATTTTCTCTTAGCTCGAACAAAGGTGTCTCCTACCAGAGTTCAAACTATTCCTCGTCTCGAGCTCAATGCAGCCGTGATTCTTAGTAAATTAATGTCTTATTTACTGCAAACTCTTACTATCTCGTTTAGTAGAGTTTATGCATGGTCAGATTCGACTGTCATCCTTCATTGGATTAATTCACAACCGTATAAATGGAAAACTTTCGTAAGTAACAGAATTTCTTATATTCAGGATAGGGTTGCTTCGAAACACTGGCGATATATTCCTTCGTCATTAAATAGTGCTGATCACGGATCCCGTGGACTTTTCCCTGAGGATTTCTTAAATACTCCTGCTTGGTGGGTGGGTCCGGAGTTCCTTCGCACTACTGAAGATAATTGGTCATTCTCTTTGCCCGATTCTATCGAACATGATGTGGAATTAAAACCGAAAAGTTGTCTTTTATCTTTTCCAACAGATGAATTCATCGATAATCTGTGTAATCGATTTTCTTCCTTTTCAAAATTAAAACGCGTCTTCTCGTATGTTCTCCGATTCATTGGTAATCTAAAATCAGCCAATCAACGAACCGTTGGAATGCTTACTATTCAAGAGCAAAGTAATGCCACTAATAAATTAATTAGATTAGTGCAACAGAGATATCTAAAGGAGGAAATAGAACAGGTTAAAGGTAATGCTGTCAAATTCAAATATTTGAAAAAATTGAATCCTTTCTTTGACTCACATGATCTTCTAAGAGTGGGTGGAAGACTTAGCCAATCAGAATTAGCATATGACAAGCGCTTTCCTCTTCTTTTGCCTTCCAAAGGTAACTTTGTGTGCTGTCTTCTTCTTCTTCTTAGTCGACTAAGGCTGGGGGCGGTTTGGCACTGGTTTTGTTTTAAAACTAGATAAAACTGTGATTTCGCACTGAACTCTATGTCATGTCATAAAGAATGTCTATACGATTCTGAGGGATGCGTGTATATGCATCGCAAGCCAAGCTATTTCTTAAGTGGCTATTAGCTTGGGGGTAGTGCAGGACCGTATTAGTACGTAGCATACACACACATGATTAAACAAAAAAAAATGAATAATAATAAAACTTAGAATATTAATTACTAAATATATATATAAAAGAAAAATATGTGGAGGGACGGAACAAATGCATTGCTGTTTGATTCGAATGTGGTTCTTTTAAATCATATATCCCCTAATAATTGATTTAAAGGGAAATACTAGTAAACATTTCAGAAAAGTAAATTAAAATAAAAATGTGCATATTTGATTGTATCGCCGCTGTTAGTAGACAAGTAAACAATTTAGCAATGCTGCTTTATTTTAAATGTGGTTCTTTTAAATTATATGTGATAATATTTAATTTAAAAAGAAGTAATATTAGACATCAAAGAAAAGGAAATTCCCTTAACTTTAAATAATTACATTTTTATTATGTATTCAAATCAATATCATATCATTAGTGAACGTTTATGAAATAAATACTTTTAATTAATTAAATTAAGCAGATCAACTTAATTATTTTAACGTGATTTGTTGTGCATTTTAAAACGCATAAATTTTCTGAGCGTATGTTAAGTGAAAAAAGAGCTTCACGAGCCTAGACTATGTATCGAAATTATTTAAAATAAAATTAATATTTCGAATTCTGCTATTAATTCCGTTGACGGATTTTTCAACATTTCCACCGGTAATCCTTCCCGTTTGATTTCCATTATTTTTTTCACGTTACAAAAACTATAATTCGCTTTTCATGTACAGCTTGTTAGTTCGGTGGTTGAGTGCAAATGTAATCAAAAACTGTTTTCCCAAACAACGGAGTGACAGGAAAAGCGTGAGCTTAAACAATATTACCGATATGTTCATTCTGTTTGTGTTGTTTATTTAGGGCTCTATTTTTTGCGATGTTTATTTGTGACCCTACCCTATTTTTTTAGTTACAATGTGTAGTTTCAGTTACAATCAATAAAAGCCGGTAGATACGAATGTTTCATATTTTTGTCATTTTTTGGACCTCACTTTTTTGTAAAATACAATTTTTGAAGTTATACTTCTTTAGGCGCGATTAGGAAAATTGTTGAGGGTGAATATTTTTATAAAAGCGACAGTATAAAGTAAGCTCATACCGACAGTATGTATCAATGCAAATAAAGTGTAAAAAAATACGTTCGTGTTTTTAGTAAATATATCGTCCTATTAGAGGTAAAAACTCACTAACTACACTTTCAGAAAGTGGAGAAAAATCGATTTAAAGGTACAAATTGTTTTTTAAATTCACCTGACTCGAATATTGAAATTTTTTTAATGTAACTTTAAAGAATAAATAAATACAGATACTTTAAGCCATGTTTCGTCACAGGAACTATGATATAATCAATATTAGATCAATTTTTGTACTTGATGAGTTTTTCCTTGAACACAATTATGGGATATTGATATCCTATTAGAGGTAAAATTCACTAACTACACTTTGTACTTGATGAGTTTTTCCATGAACACAATTATTGGATATTGAAAAGTTAATTAATTTGTTTCCATAAAGTATTATGACGTTGGGATTCAAGATGAAAGAAACAAGTAACAAAAATGCATTATATTACAAAATGTTAAACCTAAAACAGAATCTACTCAAGAAGTCGAAAAAATTTATACTTAAATTATACAATGCTATACAAAATTTCGCTGACTTACAACTAACGAACTATCAAAAATAACAGTCTATTATTTAAAAAATGTACAATAAGTTTCGTTCTTAGAAAATAAATGCAATTCTTTCGGCATTTATGCCAGCCACAAAAGTCGCCCGCTTAATCGCAAAATAGATTATGTTACCCTTTGTGTAAGCTATCTGTTACACATAAATTTAAACTCATATTTTTTTAATCAATCGCCGAACAGATATTGCACACAAAGACAATAATATTCAGTTTCAAGAATACAATATAACACACAAGTCGCCTGCTTAATCGCAAAATAGAACCCTTTATGTAAGCTATCTGCTACAAAGAAATAATTTTAATTCGTTTCTTTAATCAATCGTCGAATAGATAATGTACAAAAATAATACACAGTTATGTTTACTAATGTATTGTTTGAAAGATCATTAAGTACCGATTCGGCACACCAGATTGTAAGGAAAAATTCATTAAGTGCAAGAATAAGTTTTAGTGAATTTTACCCTGAAACCGAAATTCACAATAATGCACTAAGTGAATTATACCATAAATTATCTCACCAATTAAAAGGGTTAGAGTCCCAGGTGACTTCTCCAGGGCTGGGCAGTACCGTATTGAGTTCAAATTGATGATCAAAATCTCAAAAAAGTGCACTTAGTGAGTTTTACCTCTAATAGGACGATATTTATTATAATTTTTGTGTCTTTCGATTTGTCTTCGTTGAGAATAGGATAATTAGTATTAAAATATGATGAAAAGAAAATTAAAAATATTGTAGAAAACCTGACGCTTTTTAGATTTTCTACGATTTATCAAGGGAAAAGTAATTGCGGGGAGGCTACAGTTCCTAAAAATGACGTATTAACGTTATTTTTAATTTTTGATATTATTTTAAGTATTAAAATTAGTTTAATATTTAAATAAAAATATAATTAAACTGTTTAAAATATATTTATTTCGTTGAAATCATAATAATCTAAGTATAACTTCTTACGTGCGGTGCGTACAAAGTACACACAATTTTTTTATTTTACTCAGAACTCACATAATATACTCAAAGTCAAAAATATAATGGGAAGCCTGTATTCAGAACACACAATTTTTAGTGTTATATCGAAGCTATTTTCTTGTGATAATTTAATATTATTTAAATAAAATTTAACGTGAAGTAAAACACTCCCTGGTGTAATTGGTATATTTTAATAAAAATTTTAAAAATCCAAAAGGATTAAGTTCAGAACGTTTTCGGACTTATCAGTCCATCATCAGTGAACTCCCTGTCCTTGCTAAATGGCCACAATGCCAAGCACTGGTTAAGTTGTATGTTCAAACTATGTATATAGTAAAAATTATAAAAGAATTTGGCCTAAATTGGATGCCAATGGATTACTTCCAGAAACATGATGCTCTACTGCATTAAATTAAAAATTTTTTGTGATTAGATCTTTATTGAACCACGTTTAGTCTGTCAATGACAGATTGAAAATATTTCCGTTGTTTATGGTTCCACCGGTACAAAACCCAAACAAATGCGCCTGCAGATTATTTTTCAGAGAAGGGTGTTTTATTAGATTTTATGGCTTCTTTCAATTCTTTGGAAGAATTCTTGGTTGTCGTGTAATTTAGTGTTGTACTGATGCTTAAAGTTTAGAGTTAACAGAAAAAATAATAAATAATTAAACCATACTAAATACAATAAAAACCATTATAGACTAAATACAATAGGGGGTCCATGGACCCGTTGACCCCCCCCCCGTATCGCCTGTACGGACATGTAATGGTGAATGGAAGACGAACGATGACCAAAAGAAGCTTTAACCTATGTCCCACGGAATAGAAGAAAAGACAGACCAGCATTAGAATGGAGAGAAGGAATCATAGGAATAATGAGAGATAGAACCATAAATGAGGAAGAATGGACCGATCGAAAAAGGTGGAGATCGGAATGTGGAATGCGTCAGAGGCTGTAATATATAGAACATAATTTGCACCACCTGTTTTTAAAATTTACTCTAATTTGATTCACTTAGTTATAATTAATAAATATTAATTGGTTTAAAATCCAATCTATATTCATTTATATGTTATAAAAATAACTAGAAATCACACAAAACTAACTTAATTATAACAAATTATACAAAACTTGAATTTTTATCGCGAATTTTCGCCTCTGTATTTGACAACCAGCTACCTCATTGGCGGGTATGGCTCCGCTTTCATTTGTTTTTTATTTTCCTTTTATCTTTTATTGTATAGTGAATTCTTTATTTATTTTTACACGAGAAATCATAGAAAAAATGTAAGATATCGTATCGGTAAATCGTCGAGTGACTAAATGCAGTGCTGTGTTTGTAACAATGTAGGTTCCGGTACGCAATGTTCCGGAGGGTGTAAGGAGTGTTCAAAAGGGGGTCCGCCCCGGGAAAACATTTTAAATTTAGCCGTAATAAGTGCGTTTTAAAGCTATTTGGAAGCAAGGAAAAAATTCAGAAATTTGTCTGTAATTCTGTTGATTTTTTTTTATTTTTGTCCCAAGAGGTACCCGCGTACCCTCACAAAAACAGCACTGACTAAATGTATAGAGTATTGTTATAAAAGTTAGGCAATACGTAGTGCAGAATGTGTATAATGGGTTGCGTTTGGTCACAACGAAGTTATAACAATATTATATTAGTTGAATTGTCAATATTTCAGTGTTCTACAAATAGTATCTGACGACTTTTGATGTAAAATAATTAGGGAAACAGAAATTCAATAGTTTAGAATTTTCCATTGAGTTTCGTATGGCCCGATTGACGATTCACCACCCGGTACATACACGGTAGGGTCCAATATACTTACCGTTGCACGTCATCTGCGTCATAGCCCGTGACGTCACATGATACCAACACGAAATATTTATGCGGTAGATCTGTTCCTTTTTAGAATCATTTAGCCGATTACGCTGGAATTACAGCCACTAGACATATTTTATTATATACGCGTAGAAATAATATTGGAAGATTTCTATTAACCATTCGTTAGTCGCTAGGATAAACGGAGCATCAAGATCGCTAAGGTGTCAGAGACCGACAATTTTAAAAAAATAGTTATTGCTATAAAATTCTTACAGATATTTTATATTGTGTATAGGAATGACTGAAAAATATTTTTGAAAATGCTTTATTGAAAAACAACAGATATAAAATGAAAAACCCTAGTATAACAATAAACATATTGTTATTTGTAATATAAAAATATTCGCTAGGAACCATTTCCCATAATTCCAACAAACGTTTTTGTTCGGCTTCAAAGGACATCTATAAATAAGATTTGACCAAAACTTACCGATAAAATGCAATAATAAGATGCTAAATATTTACCTGAACTATGCCAATAACGTAATAACCACACCATTAGTCGCTCCGGAGTCTTGCACCGAAAATAGCTATAAAACTGGCACAACTGTACCCAAGTAGGTAAGAATCTATACTAACACGAGGTTAGTTGATAGGAAGAGGTACAGAAAGTGGCGATAGAAAAAACCAATTATTTTGTAAATCCCGAATGAATAATTCTGTCGTCGGTGTGTGACACCGATAGCGACTAACGGAGGGTTAATGTACATTTTTAAAGAAACATACCCTAACTTGTTTACCGACTGTAATTCCCAATTGATGCACATTTGTATATCGCCGTCCCGGAAGAACAATAACGTAACTGCAATTTTTTTCAATTCCTATTTATTACGTCATTAACGACTAAAATACCGTGGGCAGATGATACAACGACACAATTGTAACTGTGCTGAGCTACTAGAGAGTAGTTGTGTCGTTCTTGAAATATGCTCCATTTTAAACCTTGTTTCAGAAGGACAATGGCACAAGCGTCAGTTGTGTCACGCAAGCCTTTTAAGAAGATCAACTTGGACTGGAATTTTTGTGTAACAACGACGTAAGTTTATTTTGTCATTGTTCGACTAATTTTCTTTATCATGTAATGTCTTAACTGTACTTTACACTATTGTTGAACTATTCATTTTTGTTTTTTTTTATCTAGCATGCCTCTTCTTAAC
Organism: Diabrotica virgifera virgifera; assembly: GCF_917563875.1. NCBI lineage: Eukaryota > Metazoa > Arthropoda > Insecta > Coleoptera > Chrysomelidae > Diabrotica > Diabrotica virgifera. Next base: position 221,899,304 of record NC_065448.1, on the reverse strand, counting down.
GGTATTGCTGATCCAAAGATTATGAGTCCAATTGAATTTGTGTTAGATTTCTCCCTGACAAAGAAAAATTTGAAGATGAACAATGACGCAACTGTAGATAGGGTTGAAAATAGAGATTTCGATTAAGATATTGAAATTCGAACCCATAGGGATGAAAATAAAAGCCAGCGTTGCAAAGATAAACGCCATACCGATGCTATTTGACGATTACTCCTCATTTAATCACTATTTTAAATATTTAAAAATCGTTTTTTTGCTCCCCTGAACAATTTTGCTTTTTGCAGTTACGTCAATGTTCTTCAGGAACAGCTACGTTTATCTATGTAATAACACATCTGGAATAAAAACCAAAAAGAAATATGTTGTCACACCACTGGATTAATTTTAATAATATACGGAATAATATGAATTTATCACATCGAACTAATTTGCATGTTAATTCTGTTATATTAGTTTAATTAACTATGGCATAACAACAAATAGTTTTGTGTATTCATATAAATAATAGATGATTTATTAAAATATTAAATTTACTGGAATGTTAACAGGAATACTGATATAATGCTATAGTGCTAATTTGTTTATTGGAGAGTTTTTCATTTAAAAGTGGTGTTGGATTCTATTGGGCGTGAAAATAGTTGTATTAATGAGATTATTAATGTTTTGTTGGCACATTATTATTAGTTATGTTTGTCTATCTCTTTCTAGCATTTCCTTTGATGTATATGTGTAAGTTGCCTCGGGGGAGTAGATAGAGACACAAACCATTACGTGGTGAGAGCAAAAAGTAGGTTAATAATATCATAACAGAAACTTAACCCAGATGTGCCTGACGTACAATAAATTGTACACCATAAACACATTTTTACTTGTACATATATGCATATTCTTTGCCTTGGTAACAGCTTAAATACTTTCAGTAAGCCTTAACCAACAATAAGGTGTAGTTGTGAATTGCTCACTTTGTGATATCTGGCGATAATTTTGTGATAAAGATTATAAGTTTTATAATACGGCTGAATTTGGAACACTATTTGCTAAATAATTAAATATTTGTTATAGACCAGTAAGGATCTGTTTTTAGGTGGATGTGAGAGGTGGCATTCAGATTTTTGCGGATAAAGTTAGGCGATAACTTCGTTAATAATAATTGATTTATGCTCCTTCTCAAATATGCCCGGAACATTAATAAAAAAAAATAAAATATTTAAAAATTTCAAAAAATTTCGTTTTTTTTTTCTACTTGTTTTGCTTATAACTTTAAAACGATTAATTTTTTTAAATTTTCTATCAGATGCGATTGGTTAAAAATGTCTTAATTTATTACCTTTGCTGCAAAATAGCAATAAATATAAAATAAGGGGGCAAAACAAGCCTGTCCTTATTCAATGATTTTCCATCATTTAGGTTGCAGTTGGAACCTTCCTAATTCGCTTAGAAAATTTTTGTAATGTGCTAAAACCGTACACCTAATTTCATTAAAATTGACTTACTAGATTTTGAATAATAATTTTGCAATCTAAACTTTTTTTAAAAAATTAAAATTTTTTAAAATCTTGCACAACAAAAACTAGAACATACAAAGATTTGTCAATTTTTTTACATATAAAGAAGCACTCCACCTATCTAATGCACTTTACAGAATTTAACAGTTGATCCGGATGTCGATAAGATTGTTATAAACAAAGAACTTGAGGAATTACATAACATCGATTTTTCGCAAAATAAAACATTTTTTTGTATTTCTTGGGTAATTCTAAGCAAAAAATGTTCTTACAAGTTTTTTCGTAGGATGCATAGTTTTCGAGATAACCGCGGTTGAACTTTCAAAAATTCGAAAAATTGCAATTTTTGAACGCGAATAACTTTTGATTAAAAAATAAAATAGCAATTCTGCTGACAGCATTTGAAAGTTTAAGTCAAATTATACCGGTTTTAATTATTTGCATTGCTAAAAATTAATTTTTTTATTATTAAACAAAGCTATTTGTTTATAAGCCAAAAAATTGTTTATAAGTTTAAAACATTGCTGAGGCACCTTAAATAATCCGATTTTAATTCTGTAAAGTGTATTAGATAGGCAGAGCACCTCTTTAAATGTAAAAAAAATTAGACAACTTCTAAATGGTCTACTTTTTGTTCAGAAAGATTTTAAAAAATTTGAATTTTTTTAAAAACATTTAGATTGCAAATTTATTATGCAAAATCTATTAGGTCGATTTTAATGAAATTTGGTACACGGTTTAAATATGTTACAAATAATTTCCTAAGCGAATTACTAAGGTTCTAAGTGCCACCAAAGTGGTTAAAAACATTGAATAACAACAGGCGTATTTTGCCCCCTTATTTTGTATTTATTGCTATATTGCACAAAAGGTAATACGTTAAGACATTTTTGACCAGTCGTATATCATACAAAATTCAATTATCTCTATTTTATTTCTCTACGACTTTGTTCCAAAACGAATCGTTTTAAAGTTATAAGCAAAGAAAGCAAAAAAAAATCGACGTTTTTCGAAATTTTTAAATATTTTAATTTTTTTATTACTGTTTCGGGCATATTTGAGAAGGAGCATAAGTCAATTATTATTACTGAAGGTGTCACCTAACTTTATCTGCAAAAATCCGAATGCCACCTTTCACATCCAAAAATAGACGTTTTTTCACAGATACTTACTGGTCTATTATCTTTCTGCAGAAAATATATATATATATATATATATATATATATATATGGATTCCGACTTTAGGAAGCCAAAAACGCTATATCGCACCGGTCATACGAAGCCCGACACCTCCTTACGAAGCCCGGATTCGGGCTTCGTAATTCTTTAATGTTATTTCCCCAAAAAACGTACTTTACACCATCTCTCGATATTTTAACCAAGCTCAGAACATGTGAATACGCTTGGGCTTCATATATATTCGGACAAATTTTAGAAATGTACCATAGGTAGCTCTGAAATCATGATTAACAATACGAAGCCCGGGCTGCTTATGCCTGGAATTATTATCAAAACATACACTCGTAGTTCATGGTATCTACCACCAGTTTGCGCTGCGAAAAAAAGTATATACTCTGTAGAAGTTCAGCAGCGTTAGGAAGCCCACATTGAGCTACCGATTATAAGAAGCCCTGAAGTTTGGCAACGTTTTTGCGTATTCCTCAAAGTACTATTAGCTTGTAAACATTTTTATTATTACCTGGCAATGCACATTTTTCGTATTTTTGGGTCGTTCATCGTCATTAATCTTGTGTACTAAGACTCCCGAGAACAGATTATGGTAATTCTTAGCATTACCTGTACACAGTAAGATACCGACAGAAAAAAGATTTAAAAATTGAATCGCAAAAGAATTATTTATTTTAATTGATACAATTAATACAAATTAATACTTTGTATTACTAATTTACTATTTTAGTTTGTAATAAGCCACAAAATTTGCTACCAAATAGGAAATTAATATGACAAATTAAATTATTGTTTTTTTTTTATTTAAAAAAGGTTAATGCCTCGACAACTAATGGCCATTGGCATGGTAGGTACGGTAATTTTTAACAGTTAGGTACCTAGTGTAATGTGTAGTGTGTGTGTGTGTTGAGTAAGTGTCTTGTTACTTTGCAAAGTTGACGTCATTGTCTTTGCAAAGAGACGCTAACTGTATCCGAACGTCTGCGATCCCTCCGGTGAGTACCGATCATACAAGGACAGAAACTATTTTCATTTATTAATTAATAAATGAAACATTTCTGACCCTGGTGAGATTCGAACTCACAACCATTCGGATTTTTCGATCCAAAGGTAGGCGCTCTTACCACTCAGTCAAGGACGGGGTTAAAGTTATTATTATTAAATATTACTTTATAAAATTAAAAATAGTCATTCTTATGAATTATGCGTATTATTCTGATTCTGATACGATGAATACTTGTTTGATGGGTCTGAGCCACACAATTGAGGGTTAGGCCACTGTTTCATTCGTATTTTTAGTATTTGTCAAGGCAACAATACATTATGTAGTGCCATCTTGCCAAATATAGAGCTAGATTGTGTAGACCACTGTTGAACCATATATCCAATTTTTCTGCTTTTATTGATGTATTAATCTAAAAATGCTCAATTTGTGGACTGTGCCACTGTTGCTCTGAGCGCCTCATTTAATACAAATACAAAATATTTAATACAAATGCATATAGATTTTCCCTTCGGAAAAAATCAAACAATATAGATGTTTTTTAATTTCATTAAGGGGATGGGTACGTAGTTTCTGCTGAAATGCTACTCAAATGGAATTAATTTTTTTTTTTCGAATTCTGAGAAAACTAATAATTATTTTTGAAAATTTTAAACTCAGAATAAGAGATTACGTTATTAGCGAGGGCCGAAAGTCCCTGAGAACTTCTATAATGTTTATTTTAATAAGTTACAGGGCTAAAAAACTAAAAGAAAATTTAGTGTGACTTTTAATTTCAAAATATCTCATTCAAAATAAACTTTTTATTTATTGTAAGAGACTTTCGGCCCTCGGTAATAATTTAGTCTTTCATTTTGCGTTTAAATTTTTCAAAAATATTTATTGTTTTTTTTTCAGGATTTGAAAAAAAATGAACACAATGTCCGTGGTAATATTTTCCAAATCTTTGTCAGTAGTAAATAGAATATTGCCAGCATATTGTCAGTCAGACAGTGACAATTTTAAATATTTGACCTGGCATTGGGAATATTTTCAGTTGTTGATTAAATAATATTGATAATGTGTTTAATAAATAATTGATTTAAGACGTGAACTTAATAAAAAGTTATTTATTGTTTATTATTTATGGAAGATCCAAAGCAGAGAATACACCAGGATATATTCAGTGATCCAAGTATTGTGTTGTTACAGATGTTCAAAATTGTAAGCGTTTCATAGTAACAATATAAGTATTAAAAAATCACTTTATCACTTTTCCTCTTTTCTCGATTGATTATTAGCTTTTGTTGTACAGTAGATAAATTATTACTGAATACATAAGTAGTGAAAAAATTATCAGTAGTAATTGCACAAGAGCTCTGAAATTATCGAATTTTTCCCAAGTGACACTTTGACAGTATTAATTTCACGACCCGAAGGGGAGTGAAATTACGTCAAGTGGCACGAGGGAAACAATTCGATAATAATTTCAGAGATCGAGCTGCAATTTGCTGCGATTATTTCATGAATAAAACTGTTTAAAACCAAAATTTTATTGTAATTTATTTATGTAAGTACAAATTAGTACAATTAAACACACAGTTGTTATAAATATTTGACGATTGAAAGTCATCACTTTTATAAGTTTTAAAACAGTAATTGTCATTAATGTCACTGAATGTATTTTTTCACAGCAACGAAGGGCATCTGACGTAATATACTTGACGATGGGATATTATCAAAAATGATCAATTTAATTTGTATTTCTGTAGCTTTCTATTGGTCGGAAATATGAAATAATCATATTAATTAACTGAATTAACAATTAAGGCAATTAATTATACTAGTAAAAGTTATCCAAGAACATTCAAAAGCCATCTTTACAGTTAATGATGAAATTGTCAAGTAAAGTTTACATATCCATACCAGTGACAATTTTACTACACGTAATTTGCCGTGTAAAGACAGAAAAAGTAGGGATAGCCTTAAAATATTTGCGAATTATGTACCGATGGCCCTAAGAAATGTTTAATAAACAACATATTAAAAAGTTCTACTCTAGAAGTGGGCACTTAATTTTTTATTAAACAAATGAACTGCGAAATTAGATGTTTCTTTAAATAACCCCGAAAATATAAATTTTAGAAAAAAACTGACTTGACTATTGAAAAATTCAGACTATTGAAAAAAACCTAAATATAAGATTAAAATTTTTATAAAATTAAATCTGTAGCTTCTATAATTTTTTATTTATAACGCTAAAGTCACCCTTCTCACAAACATTGGCGCACTGTAAACTAGCGAAGTGCACGGCTGAGTTATTTCAGTGTATTTCTCTAATTAATGGATCAAATAAAATTTTACAAATTGGACAAGAAAGAAGAAAATTAAGAGAAGGAACAAGAAAGGATAGCTTAATTGGAAAGAAGAACAATTAAGCTATCTTATGGTTATAATAAAAAGAAATAAAATGTATGGGCATAAGTACGGTGTGGGCTGAATTTTGTTTAAACATTATTTAAAAATGTGTAACTAATAAAATTTTTCTTATAAAGCTCTCAAATTTGCACAACTTACCTTTCAAACATCTTACTAAACAATGTTTCATTCAAAAAAATGCCAAAAATTTAATTCAAATGATATGACGCAAAAATGCAATTTTTGAAAACTTTTACGTAAGTTTTAAGTAAAAACGTAGTTTACAGAATTACCAGCACTTTAAAACGGTATTACTCAAGTTTGAAAAGATTTTTTACAATTTTATAGGTGATTTTTTAAAGCATTTGATGTATTTTTTAAAATTTACTCATTAATTTTATTTTAGAAATGAAACTATGAAACTATGAATGAAACTATTCCTTTTTGACAAAAATTAAGAAAGATAACAAAAATGTACCTAATACAAAAACCGAAAATTACCAACTAAAAAATTGTTTATAAAAAGTGATCAAAAATGTTTTCTCTAAAACTTACCTAAAATAAATTTAATAATAAGCTTGAACAATAATAAATTTTCAACAAAAATATGTTTAGCTCTTAAACATTATGTCTGCGTAACTTCGAACCTATTAATAACTTTTTTATTACCAGTTTTACGAAAAAAGTTATTCTTGATAAAACTTGATATCTGATGATTGGGTTTTAGATTTTAGACTATGCAGAGCAATTTATGAAGAATAAACTTTTTTTCGTAAAATTTGTAATAAAAATGTTTCAAATATGGTTCGCAGGTTCTGGTACGCAGACATAGTGTAGAAGAGCTTCTTTATAAGCATTTTCAAATTGTAATGCCATATTCGGATTCAGCATAATCAAAAACAAAATAGAAACAAAATTCAACGATATTTTTAAAATTATTTTAAATTATATAATTTGGAATGATTATTTGGAATTAAGAACTATATTCTGATATGCAATTCCATCCTTCTAATGGCAAAAAAAAAATTTGAAAATTTTTCTAATCAACATTATGTTTAGTTGTTTATTTCAATTATGATACATATAGATATTTGTATAACAAGGGAGGAAAGTGTATTTTTCCTCCCGAGAATGAAGTTTACTGCCCGACGCGTAGCGGAGGGCAGTAATCATTCAAGGGAGGAAAAGGCACTTTACTCCCATGTTATACATATGGTTTTTCTACCTTCCTCAAATAACAAGTCATTTTTTCATGTTTACTTAATTTATTTATGTAACTAACCAACAAAATTTATTAGAACTAAAACTAATAAGTACGTACAATATAACTGTCAACTGTCAAATATAAGTCAAAATAAAAATGTAAACATTGTTAAATCAAAATAACAGCTTACAGTTTTTTACCATTCTGTGAAATACAGAGTGTTTTATAAATAAACGTTAAAATGTATACAAACTTACGTAATAGAAAATAGATATTGTACAGGGCGTCAAAAAGTTATATTTTTATGAATGAAATACCATGATGTCACTTTTACTTTTCTTCCCTAGGGAGGAAAAGTACAACTTTGCTCCCTACAATCAGGTCCGGAAAAGTATACTTTCGGTAGAGGTAGGTGGAAAACTCTTTTATTATTCATTTTACGAAAAACAGTTATTCTTTATAAAATGTTCTACAGGGTCTAAAACCTAAAATACAACCGTCTAATATCAAATTTTGTCAATTTTATACGAGGTATATAAAAAAAAATTTGAATTTTCCCAAGAGTACTTAAATAATATACCCTTATTTTTCACAATATTGAAAATTGTGCTTATGTAAAGTTGTTTAGAACTAAAAACCATCATTAACCCGCCAGTGGTCGCTATATGAGATTTTCTCTCACGGTTTCAGAAAATTGCACAGAATTTTTTTTCTGGGAAATTATAAGATCTGTAGTTCCTTCTAGTCTCCTAACTATCCTCCCTCGACAATCTAATAGAATCGTCCGCTTAGATAGTGACTCAGTTGACCTAATATCACCCAATTGTTGAGTCAGCGCGCTTCAAGTGAGACATTCTCTCATCAAGCGACCACCCGCGTTACGAACTGTACATAAAAATTAATTTTATTTTGGCACTTAAAACCTAAAATAATGTAAAAAAAATTGTAATTGTCATCAATCAATTTTTCCAGAGCATTCTTGTTATATTTGTGTGCTGTGCCGTAAATTATCAAGATACGGAGATTGATTAATATTGGTTTAATTCCGATTATTTCTTTTTATTTTATTATATTATTATCTATATTATGTTACATTCTTTTTTTCTTATTATTAGTTAATAAAAAAAGGTTAAAAACTGTTTTAAAAACTTTATTTTGTAAAAAAAGGTAAAATTTGGATATGTGAGAGAAAATCTCACGCGCGACCACTCGCGTAACAATCTACCTAGCGACCAATGCCGGGTCGCTAGGTTGGGAATTTTATTCGCGTTTCGACGCCCAAATCGGATGTCGTTGTCAAAATATAAAATATTACTAATATTTACTCGGTAATATTTTGTATTTTGACAAAGACATCCGATTTGGGCGTCGAAACGTTAATAAAATTATTTTTTCAATTTAATTGTGGCTTATTTCCCAATCAAAATAATTATAAAAATGCCACAAGAAAATAGCTTCAGAACAACACTAAAAACCATCTTCCAATATTCCATCCTTCTCATTGAAATATTCTGAACTATAAAGGTACTTTATTCTTGATCGAAATTTATCTTTTTTGACATACCTCGTATAAAATTAATCAAAATTGATATAAGATGGTTGTATTTAAGGTCTTTGGCCATGCAGAACTTTTTACAAAGGATAACTTTTTTTCGTATAATTAATAATAGACCAGTAAGGATCTGTTTTTAGATGGAGGTGAGAGGTGGCATTCAGATTTTTGCGGATAAAGTTAGGTGATAACTTCGTTAATAATAATTGATTAATGCTCCGTCTCAAATATGCCCGGAACATTAATAAAAAAAAATAAAATATTTAAAAATTTCAAAAAATTTCGTTTTTTTTTTCAAGTTTTTTTGCTTATAACTTTAAAACGATTCATTTTGGAACAAAGTCGTATAGGAATAAAACAAAGGTAATTAAATTTTCTATCAGATGCGATTGGTTAAAAATCTCTTAATTAATCACCCTTGCTGCAAAATAGCAATAAATATAAAATAAGGGGACAAAACAAGCCTGTTCTTATTCAATTATTTTCCATCACTTAGGTTACACTTGGAACCTTCCTAATTCGCTTAGAAAATTTTTGTAATGTGCTAAAACCGTACACCAATTTTCATTAAAATTGACTTACTAGATTTTGAATAATAATTTTGCAATCTAAACTTTTTTTAAAAAATTAAAATTTTTTAAAATCTTGCACAACAAAAACTGGTATATACAAAGATTTGTCAATTTTTTTACATATAAAGGGGCACTCCACCTATCTAATGCACTTTACAGAATTAAAATCGGATTGTTTAAGCAGCCTCAGCAATGTTTTAAAATTATAAACAATTTTTTGGCTTATAAACAAATTAGTCCTGTGGCCAGGAGGGGGTGCTGCGCGCTCCTTTATTTAGATGGACTTACCCAAGATTTTTATGTATTTTTTGACCCGTGGAACACGATTTTTTTGGGTAACAGTTGATCCGGATGTCAATAAAATTGTTATAAACAAAGAACTTGAGGAATTACATAACATCGATTTTTCGCAAAATAAAACATTTTTTTATATTTCTTGGGTAAGTCTAAGCAAAAAATGTTCTTACAAGTTTTTTCGTAGGATGCATAGTTTTCGAGATAAACGCAGCGGAACTTTCAAAAAATCGAAAAAGTGCAATTTTTGAACGCGAATAATTTTGATTAAAAAATAAAATAGCAATTCTGCTGACATAATTTTAAAGTTTAAATCAAATTATACCGGTTTTAATTATTTGCATTGCTAAAAATTAATTGTTTATTATTAAACAAAGCTATTTGTTTATAAGCCAAAAAATTATTTATAACTTTAAAACATTGCTGAGGCCCCTTAAATAATCCGATTTTAATTCTGTAAACTGTATTAGATAGGTAAAGCACCTCTTTATATGTAAAAAAATTAGACAACTTCTAAATGGTCTACTTTTTGTTCAGAAAGATTTTAAAAAATTTGAACTTTTTTAAAAACATTTAAATTGCAAATTTATTATGCAAAATCTATTAGGTCGATTTTAATGAAATTTGGTACACGGTTTAAGTATGTTACAAAGAATTTCCTAAGTGAATTACTAAGGTTCTAAGTACCACCGAAGTGGTTAAAAACATTGAATAACAACAGGCATATTTTGCCCCCTTATTTTGTATTTATTGCTATATTGCAGAAAAAGTTATAAGTTAAGACATTTTTGACCAGTCCGATATCATACAAAATTCAATTATCTTTATTTTATTTCTCTACGACTTTGTTCCAAAACGAATCGTTTTAAAGTTATAAGCAAAGAAACAGAAAAAAATCGACGTTTTTCGAATTTTTAAATATTTTATTTTTTTTATTAATGTTCCGGACATATTTGAGAAGGAGCATAAGTAAATTATTATTAACGAAGTTATCACCTTACTTTATCTGCAAAAATTCGAATGCCACCTTTCACATCCAAAAATAGACGTTTTTTCACAGATCCTTACTGGTCTATAATAAAAGAGTTATCATAATTGAAATAACTGAAAATAATGTTGTATATCCATAATTAAAAAAATTCAACTTTTTTTTAATTAGAAAGATGAAATGGCATATTAGAATATAGTTCTTAATTCCAAACAACTTTTCATTACAACAATTTTTAATATTTTGAATAATAAAGCTACTTTACTCTTGAGTAAAATTCATATTTTTTGACATAATATCTCGTATATGGCTTAAAAAAATGAACTGATGGTTCTATTTTTAATTTAGACCATGCACAACTTTTCACGTTGACGAACACAACGTCTATAGTCGTCTAATTTCCATTGATGTAATGTGACACAACGTCTATATACGTTGAATTTTTCCCTATTCTACTTTGCAAAATACATATAGTGTCACAACACTTGCTTATACATTTGACGCAGTGTCCGTCAACGTGTTAATTGGACACACTGTACAAAACAATTATTGTTATTGTTTAAACAAATAATAAACAATTAGCGGCAAAATCTGTGAGTAGAACTTTTTACTTTAACATGTATATAAACTAACAAAAAAAGTTTTAGAAAAAGATAATCTTGTTTGAATTGCTCCGAAACAATGCATCTTTTCGTTCTATCTTGACTCTTCTAAAATGCTTCGTATAGATTGTTGAATAGAATTGGGCTTCTTATAACAGGCAATATGACGACTTATATACACATATAGGGATCTCGTAGAACAGTCGTATTATTTAAACGTAAATTAAAACATGGCAACATCGTCGGGCTTCGTATAATGCGTAATCCATATACACTGTGAACGCGTTTATACGAGTGGGCTTCGTAAGACTGTAGGAATAAGACAGTGCTACAATCCCCTTACCCCGTAAACCGCGGGCTTCCATTCATCGGCAGGTTGTAGCGGGCTTCCTATCATTTGTGAGCCATATATATATATATATATATATATATATATATATATATATATATACGGACAGAATTAATACGGACAGAAAGATCTCAACTATTTTACCAACACCAAAGACCAAAATATCTTTAGAAAGCCAAGGTGTATACGAGATTCCGTGTGGGGATTGTGGAAAGTCGTACATTGGACAGACCAACCGAAGAATCCAGGTAAGACGAGAAGAACACCGAAATGCTATCGAAAGGGGAGAAACCACGTCATCCCTGGCTCAACATGTCACAAATACAGGACACACAATAAACCTGAACCAAACAACGATGTTAGCTAACATCGAAATAAAAAGAAAACGGGAAATCAGAGAATCGATAGAAATTGAAAGAAATCCCAACGGCTTAAACCAAAGAGATGATGCGCAACGGCTTCCTACAACTTGGAAAACGGTATTGAAGAAAAAGACCAAAATAAATCAGGCCGCAACATCCACGCGTAACATCCCGCCGACGACTGCAACCTACACCGGACCAATAACAAGAGCCAGAGTTCGCGCAGGGCAAGCAGCATCAGGATCAACTACATAAGCGACGGTATCGTGAGTAAAAATTCAGTTTACTTCAAGCAGCAGCGAGAAGCGGAACTACCTGACTTGACAATGGCAAGTGAGATCTTGCCGAAACGTCGTCAAAATAATGGTTTTTATCAAAACCAAAATTATTTAACGCGGAGTCAAACCCGGAAAACAACAGAAAGCACATATATACATACATATATATATATATATATATATATATATATATATATATATATATATATATATATATATATATATATATATATATATATATATATAGAGGGCGAAACACATTTCTGAGAACTGGTGTTTGGATCTTTGATTCTATTCAGAAAATTTTTCCCAGCTCGAAATAGTGGATGTGTGAGTTATTCGTAAGGGGATTTTTCCACATTCTCTATTTCATTTGTTTGTATATATATACAGTGCTGTTTTTGTAACAATAGAGGTTCCGGTACGCAATGTTCCGGGGGGTCTGGGGAGGGTTCATAAAGAGGGTCTGCCCCCGGGAAAACTTTTTAAATTTAGCCTCAATAAGGGCGTTTTGAAGCTATTTGGGAGCAAGGAAAAAATTCAAGAATTTGTTTATAATTTGGTTGTTTTTTTATTTTTTGTCCCAAGAGGTGCCGGTACGGCGTACCGGCGCGTACCGTCACAAAAACAGCACTGTATATATATATATATATATATATATATATATATATATGCAAAAAGAATAAAGCTTCTAGCAAAGCTTGCTATTGCTTTTATGAATTAGAACGCCATAATACATGGCATTGGAGCACATATTCGTCAAAACTTCCGTGATTTAACTGGTACCAATAGACTGATATATCGATATTTCAAGGTCTCCCTCTCATCAGTCAGTCGAGCTGGTACTACAAATTAAATCACGGAAGTTTCTCTGAACGTCTCCAAAAATTTCGCCACTCTAGTGGCAGCTTACAGAGGCGCCATCTCTTTTGATGGCAGGGAACGAAGACGATTTAATAATACCGTCTCCTATCCTCTGAGCTATCGGAATGTGCAAAAAGAATAAAGCTTCTAGCAAAGCTTGCTATTGCTTTTATGAATTAGAACGCCATAATACATGGCATTGGAGCACATATTCGTCAAAACTTCCGTGATTTAACTGGTACCAATAGACTGATATATCGATATTTCAAGGTCTCCCTCTCATCAGTCAGTCGAGCTGGTACTACAAATTAAATCACGGAAGTTTCTCTGAACGTCTCCAAAAATTTCGCCACTCTAGTGGCAGCTTACAGAGGCGCCATCTCTTTTGATGGCAGGGAACGAAGACGATTTAATAATACCGTCTCCTATCCTCTGAGCTATCGGAATGTGCAAAAAGAATAAAGCTTCTAGCAAAGCTTGCTATTGCTTTTATGAATTAGAACGCCATAATACATGGCATTGGAGCACATATTCGTCAAAACTTCCGTGATTTAACTGGTACCAATAGACTGATATATCGATATTTCAAGGTCTCCCTCTCATCAGTCAGTCGAGCTGGTACTACAAATTAAATCACGGAAGTTTCTCTGAACGTCTCCAAAAATTTCGCCACTCTAGTGGCAGCTTACAGAGGCGCCATCTCTTTTGATGGCAGGGAACGAAGACGATTTAATAATACCGTCTCCTATCCTCTGAGCTATCGGAATGTGCAAAAAGAATAAAGCTTCTAGCAAAGCTTGCTATTGCTTTTATGAATTAGAACGCCATAATACATGGCATTGGAGCACATATTCGTCAAAACTTCCGTGATTTAACTGGTACCAATAGACTGATATATCGATATTTCAAGGTCTCCCTCTCATCAGTCAGTCGAGCTGGTACTACAAATTAAATCACGGAAGTTTCTCTGAACGTCTCCAAAAATTTCGCCACTCTAGTGGCAGCTTACAGAGGCGCCATCTCTTTTGATGGCAGGGAACGAAGACGATTTAATAATACCGTCTCCTATCCTCTGAGCTATCGGAATGTGCAAAAAGAATAAAGCTTCTAGCAAAGCTTGCTATTGCTTTTATGAATTAGAACGCCATAATACATGGCATTGGAGCACATATTCGTCAAAACTTCCGTGATTTAACTGGTACCAATAGACTGATATATCGATATTTCAAGGTCTCCCTCTCATCAGTCAGTCGAGCTGGTACTACAAATTAAATCACGGAAGTTTCTCTGAACGTCTCCAAAAATTTCGCCACTCTAGTGGCAGCTTACAGAGGCGCCATCTCTTTTGATGGCAGGGAACGAAGACGATTTAATAATACCGTCTCCTATCCTCTGAGCTATCGGAATGTGCAAAAAGAATAAAGCTTCTAGCAAAGCTTGCTATTGCTTTTATGAATTAGAACGCCATAATACATGGCATTGGAGCACATATTCGTCAAAACTTCCGTGATTTAACTGGTACCAATAGACTGATATATCGATATTTCAAGGTCTCCCTCTCATCAGTCAGTCGAGCTGGTACTACAATTTTGTCGAGCTGGTACTACAATTGGTACGAAATTTTTGGAGACGTTCAGAGAAACTTCCGTGATTTAATTTGTAGTACCAGCTCGACTGACTGATGAGAGGGAGACCTTGAAATATCGATATATCAGTCTATTGGTACCAGTTAAATCACGGAAGTTTTGACGAATATGTGCTCCAATGCCATGTATTATGGCGTTCTAATTCATAAAAGCAATAGCAAGCTTTGCTAGAAGCTTTATTCTTTTTGCACATTCCGATAGCTCAGAGGATAGGAGACGGTATTATTAAATCGTCTTCGTTCCCTGCCATCAAAAGAGATGGCGCCTCTGTAAGCTGCCACTAGAGTGGCGAAATTTTTGGAGACGTTCAGAGAAACTTCCGTGATTTAATTTGTAGTACCAGCTCGACTGACTGATGAGAGGGAGACCTTGAAATATCGATATATCAGTCTATTGGTACCAGTTAAATCACGGAAGTTTTGACGAATATGTGCTCCAATGCCATGTATTATGGCGTTCTAATTCATAAAAGCAATAGCAAGCTTTGCTAGAAGCTTTATTCTTTTTGCACATTCCGATAGCTCAGAGGATAGGAGACGGTATTATTAAATCGTCTTCGTTCCCTGCCATCAAAAGAGATGGCGCCTCTGTAAGCTGCCACTAGAGTGGCGAAATTTTTGGAGACGTTCAGAGAAACTTCCGTGATTTAATTTGTAGTACCAGCTCGACTGACTGATGAGAGGGAGACCTTGAAATATCGATATATCAGTCTATTGGTACCAGTTAAATCACGGAAGTTTTGACGAATATGTGCTCCAATGCCATGTATTATGGCGTTCTAATTCATAAAAGCAATAGCAAGCTTTGCTAGAAGCTTTATTCTTTTTGCACATTCCGATAGCTCAGAGGATAGGAGACGGTATTATTAAATCGTCTTCGTTCCCTGCCATCAAAAGAGATGGCGCCTCTGTAAGCTGCCACTAGAGTGGCGAAATTTTTGGAGACGTTCAGAGAAACTTCCGTGATTTAATTTGTAGTACCAGCTCGACTGACTGATGAGAGGGAGACCTTGAAATATCGATATATCAGTCTATTGGTACCAGTTAAATCACGGAAGTTTTGACGAATATGTGCTCCAATGCCATGTATTATGGCGTTCTAATTCATAAAAGCAATAGCAAGCTTTGCTAGAAGCTTTATTCTTTTTGCACATTCCGATAGCTCAGAGGATAGGAGACGGTATTATTAAATCGTCTTCGTTCCCTGCCATCAAAAGAGATGGCGCCTCTGTAAGCTGCCACTAGAGTGGCGAAATTTTTGGAGACGTTCAGAGAAACTTCCGTGATTTAATTTGTAGTACCAGCTCGACTGACTGATGAGAGGGAGACCTTGAAATATCGATATATCAGTCTATTGGTACCAGTTAAATCACGGAAGTTTTGACGAATATGTGCTCCAATGCCATGTATTATGGCGTTCTAATTCATATATATATATATATATATATATATATATATATATATATATATATATATATATATATATATATATATATATATAATGAACATACCGGTAGAGAACACGTATATATTTCTATTTAGAGTTAGAAATTGATTAAGTTTTTATTCTACAAATATGCGTTGGGCTATTTCATTTTAGTGTACAAAATATTGCACGCCAGGAAAATACCATACAGTAAAACCTCGATATAACGGACCAAAAATCCGGTCAAATGTAAAAAAATTAAAAACGTCCTGTTAATATTATACATACTTAACCCTGCCCATACCAAGATACATTGCATAACAACGGGGTCCCCGTGGATCCCAAACGCTATATTTTACAAAGAATTTCAATAAACTTTTTATTATATCATAATGAGAACACATTTCTAAATAGTCTGATTTATTTTAAACCTATTTTTATATAACGGACTTTCGGCTTTAACGGACACCCCGTTCCCCAATTAGTCCGTTATATCGAGGTTTTACTGTACTATTTATTATTAGGGGCTTTTCACTGGAGGATGCGCTTGGCATGTTGGAGAATCATGAAAATTTAGTAGCAATTGTAGACAGTATTGCTTTGGAGTCTCCAGTAAATGCATGTGATGTCCTAACAGACGAAGACTGATGATAGAGATACAAAGGCAATGGATAATTTACGTGGTTCGGAATTATAACCTCGTTCTCAAACATATGTGCAAAATAATGACGAAGACATATTGTTACCCGATTCTCAGTAAAACATTCCATTCACAGCTGAGAAATAAATGGACAGGTAAAGGATCAAAGAAAAAATACATATCACTAGGTAAAAGAAAACATGCAGAGAGAAGGTCAATGTATTGGTGAAAAGGGAACTTCCAAATTATGATTATAAGCGTTCCGCTGAATGTTTTTCACTTTTCGTTGATAAGTAACTTATACTAAAGCTTATACCGTCAGCAATTAATCCATATGCTTCACAGAAGGATCGCCAACAAAAAGTTCGGGAGTATGAGGTCAAAGCTTTTCTGGGAACTCTATTATTGAGTGGTTATGTCAACATTCCTTGGAGGAGAATGTTTTGAAATCGACTCAAAGCTGTGACAGATGCCTTACTTACAAAATTGGATCAGTTATAATTTAGAAGAGGCTAATTTGGATTAGGTCGTCCATCTGCCAATGAAAACGTCTAAAATTGCTATGATCGACTAGGACTAGACCATTTGGTGAAAAAAGAACTCGATAGTATGATTTGTGCCATAATATTTCATAAATAAGGTGTTCAAAATGCAACGTATGCTTAAATTTCAAATGTTTTGTTTTATACTATACCCAAACCTAATAGTATGTTATATTTTGTACAGCATTTTTTTTACTTATTTTACATAAATATTTTGTTTTAACGACAAATACCTTACATAACACGTAAATGTGAAGAAAAATATTAAAAATTATTTTAAGGTAAGTTTCAGGCATATCTGGGTTAAAACAAACTTCTGACAGTTTAACATCGAGAAAATGCAAAATGAGGAAATCCAAGAAAATTATGTATAGGAAATAAAACAACATCTAAAGAGAGTCGACCAGAACAGTGAGGTCGAAAAGCTGTGCCAACAAATGGATAAATCAATTACAGATATGTAAGAACTAATAATGTGAAAAAGTAGGCCGAGAAGAAGGAAATGGTTTAATAAAGAATGCCAAAAAACTACAAGACAGACAGAAAAGGAGAAACATTATGCTTCAACGAGAAACAACAGAATGTAAAGAAAACTATCATTACGACGATAAACACTAAAAGTAATTATAGAGAAAAAAGGAAATACACTCAAAAAAATTCAGTTCCTAATATTGATTAACAGTGATTATTGAATAGTATTTCGTTGTAACAACAATTTAATTTTTTGTTTCAACGAACTTTTAGACATTGATGAATGTATGTATTTGGTTATTGTCACAATGATTGAATAATAATTGTGAATTTATTCAGCCAATAAGTTAGTTTCGTATATTTAATAAATAATGTTAATTCTGGCAGCAACTCACTTTCTTGATTTCGTAGATCAGAAGAATCTTTAGACCCTACCACGACCCGAATAGTAACCATTTTCGAGTCATGTACTCGATATCCTCTTTGTCATTTGCACATATTACTTGATCATCGGCAAATTGGAGAGTATACAAACAAGTGTCACCGTCCACCTGTATGCCCATTCCTTTGCATTTCGATTTTCACTGGTGGAGAGCTTTATCAATATAGATTTTAAAAAGTGTCGATGATATGCAGCACCTCTGTCGTAGGACTTTATTGACTCTGAATGGTTCCGATTATCTGTTGCCTAATTTTATCTGGGCTTCCATGTTGTTGTATATATTCTGAACAGCCTTTATGAGTGTATGATTGATTGAAGTTTCCTGGAGTACCTGCCATAGTTTCGAGATAGGTATGTTATCATAATACGATTTTTCTAAATCTATGAGTGTTAGGTGTGTTGATCTATTCCGTTCTAGTTTCTTCTCTATAATTTGTTTAAAGCAGAACATGTTGTCTCTGCAAGATCTACCGGCTCGAAACCCGCTCTGCTCTTCTTCTTCTTCTTCTTGGTTTTTGTATTCTTCTTCGATCATATCTCTGATTATTCTTCCATATATCCTACTCACCGTACTCGTTACTGATAGCACTAGGTAGTTATTATTGCAGTGTAATTTGTTACCTTTTTTATGTATCGAGGTTATGAAAGCTGTTTTCCATTCCTCTGGGATGCTTTCTCCATTGACGAACTTTGTGAATATGTACGCAAGAGATCTAAACAATTTCTCCATTCCGTTTTTTATCAATTCTGCTGATACTCCGCCGGGCCGGGGGATTTTCCATTTTTAAGCTGTTTTACTGCTTTAGTCACTACTGCTATATCAATTAGTACTTCTATATTTATTTCATTTTGTGCTTGTTATTTGTTCTTTGTATTCTGTTCTTTCTTCGGTAAGTAGATTCTTATAATGATCTATCCATTTTTTTGTTGGTATTAGCTGTATTGTGTTGTAGGATTTTTTATCGACTTTCACGTAATTCATTCCCATTTTTTTTTTATTTCGTCCTATTAGAGGTAAAACTCACTAACTACACTTTTCAGAAAATGAAGAAAAATCGATTTAAAGGTACAAATTGTTTTTTAAATTCACCTAACTTGAATATTGGAATTTTTTTAAGGCAACTTTAAAGAATAAATAAAAACAGATATTTTAAGCCACGTTTTGTCACAGCAACTATGATATAATCAATATTAGATCAATTTTTGTACTTGATGAGTTTTTCCATTAACACAATTATTGGATATTGATATTCTATTAGAGTTAAAACTCACTAACTACACTTGGTACTTAATGAGTTGTTCCATGAACACAATTATTGGATATTGAGAAGTTAATGAATTTGTCTACATGGGGTATCATGGCGTTGGGATTTAAAATGAAAGAAATAAGTAACAAAAAATGCATTATATTACAAAATGTTAAACCTAAAACATATTATCTAACGTCTAACGGAGCTAAAGCTGCGAATCTGGTTATGGTAATGAATAAAAAGTGAATAAACAATTAAATAAGTTTATACAAAACAGTCTGTTATTTAAAAAATGAATAATAAGTTTCGTTCTTTGAAAATAAATGCAATTCTTTCGGCATTTATGATTATGACAGCCCCAAAAGTCGCCTGCTTAATCGCAAAATAGATTATGGTAAGTACCCTTTACGTAAGCTATCTGTTAAAAAGAAATTAAAACTCATATTTCTTTAATCAATCGCCGAACAGATAATGCACACAATTAATACACAGTTATGTTTACTAATGTATTGTTTGAAAGATCACTAAGTACCTATTCGGCACTCCAGATTGTACAGGAAAAATTCACTAATAAGTGCAATAGTAAGTTTTAATGAGTTTTACCCTGAAACCAAAATTCACAAGAGTGCACTCCAGATTGTAAGGACAATTCATTAAGTGCAATAATAAGTTTTAGTGAGTTTTACCCTGAAACCTAAATTCACAATAATGCACTTAGACTTAGTGAATTGTACGATAAATTATCTCAGTAATTAGAAGGGTTAGAGCCCCAGGTGACTTCTCCAGGGCTGGGCAGTACCGTATTAAGTTCAAATTGATGAAAATGTCAAAATCTCCAAAAAGTGCACTTAGTGAGTTTTACCTCTAATAGGACGATTTGATATTTTCTGGGTTATTGTCGACTTTAAAGTATAACAAAATTGGTCCACATTTTCTCCATTTTTATTTTCTTCGATCCTCTGATGATACAATAAATTCGTCACATCACAACCCTCTCCGCTGATATCCCCATTAGAGCAGTAAACAGTACATCCAACTCTTTGTTTTCGTTCTCTTCCACATGTCGAGAGTCGAGACACCGAATACGCTTGTCTTCCACACAGATAGATAAAATTACATTGTTAGCTTTGGTTAATATTATAAAGAGTGCGGCCAGAGTTTATAATTTAACGGCTTATCCTGGTGCGGTGGTGTAGTGTAATAAACGTGAAAATTCGCCTTTGTGGATGTGGAAATTCAAGGCAATGGAACGCGATAGTGTTTAGTGTGCATAAATGCATTAAAATTAACAGCAGTCGTAGAGGAATAAAAAATATTAATGTTTCTAACTACACACTTTTATTCAAATTGCCGGGTAAACCATGCATTATACAGTTTCTTTTTGTTTTCGCCACATATTGTTCTGAAGCTATTTTCTCTTTAGCATTAGTAATATATTGTTTTGAGATATAAATATGTTAGAAACTTGAGTATATATATATATATATATATATATATATATATATATATATATATTATTAAAACCCTCAGTCAGGGCCGCCGAGAGGGCGGTACAGCCGGTACATTTTACCGGGGCCTGGCGATGTAAGGGGCCCGGCGTCGACCAGACCAAAGACGTAATTTTTCCCGTTTTTTTGCTCTTACCTTATTGCCAAAATTCGTTTGATTTGGTTTAAAATTTTAACAGCAATAAATATAAATAATAGTGCAGTCAGCTAAAAATATGGTATAGATATGGAGAATAAAAATATATCATTGCTTCTAGAAAATTTACAAAAAATCAGAAGAATCTATGTTGAAGAATCTAAATTAGTTACCAGCAATTATGGAATCAATCCAGAATTTACATCAAATAAAGAAAAAAGGCGCAAAAAGTCTGTGAGATTTTTTGATGATTTGCCTGGGCCTAGTAGTGATGCGACTGATTATTTCATTCATAGGATATTCTGACCAATAGAAAGCTACAGAGATGCAAATTAAGGTGATAATTTTTGATAATCTCCCGTGGTTAAGCATATTACGTCAGATGCCCTTCGTTGCTATGAAAAAATACATTCAGTGACATTAATGACAATTAATGTTTTAAAAATTATAAAAGTGATGGCTTTCAATCGTCAAATATTTATAAAAACTGTGCGTTTAATGGTACTTACATAAATAAGTTACAATAAAATTTTGGTTTTGAACAGTTTTATTCATGAAATAATCGCAACAAATTGCACTCGACCTCTGAAATTAATATAGAATTTTTGCTCTCGTGACACTTTGACATAATTTCACTCGCCTTCGGCTCGTGAAATTAAAACTGTCAAAGTGTCACTCGGGAAAAATTCAATAATTTCAGAGCTCTTGTGCAATTACTACTGATAATTTTGAGCCCGACGCAATATTTCGCTGGGAAATATTTAATATTGTTATAATAATAAAGCAATTTAACCAGAAGATTTAATGCTGAAAATTTTAACATTTTATGGATATTCCGAGATGAAGATGACGACAATATTAAGAAGGAAAATTGATATATGTATTGCAATAGTTTTATAAAGAGACATCAGTGAAGAAATGAGAGATGAAATTTTTCATCTGAGAGCGATAGACAAGGATAATATTGGTGAATCTCAACTTTCTCCAATAGATTTGCTTAATAAAATTAAACATCTCAAATTTGAATCGTTATTGTGTTAAGAATATTTTGCACATTACCGGTGAGAGTCACAGAAGCAGAAAGGTCCTTTATTTTTCTTTCTCGCATAAAAAATGCTATGAGGTAATGAATGAAACAGGATCGGTTAGCTGCCTTTTAGTCCATGTGGTGAGACTGCTCCCGTCTAAAAAAATTTCTGATTCGGTTTTTTTGTGGATTCCTATTCAAAAATGTCTCCTTTAAACAAATCTGAAGGGTGCCAGGCGGAATTTTTGGGCAGAAATTGTTTAAACAATTTTTTTAAACAAATACAAAAGATCACGTTTTTTTGCCCTGGAACATATATTTTTAGGGTTTTAGGGTCATTCTAAACAAGAAAGGTATCTTGTAATTTTTCTTAAAAATTGATAGTTTTCGAGTTATAGACGATTTAAAATCTGAAAAATGCGAAAATACGCATTTTCGAGGCTTAAAAACTCATATTTAAATTAGTATTTTTGAGGTTGCCAGGTACTTAAATTGAAGATTAAACATTCAGCTTCAAGATGCTGAAGAGTGATCGCGTCTAGCATTAATTTATACCGTTGTTTTTTAATTGTTAAATATGCGTGTTTATCCGATTTTTTTGCCGGTGCGGCGCGCTCTATTTCAAAAATCTCCTATTTTCCTCCGAAAAATATTTTTTCTAGATTCTTTGGGATATTTTAAATAAAATAACTTTCCTGACATTTTTCTCAAAAGTAAATAGTTTTAAAGTTATAAGCGATTTAAAATCCGAAAAATGACAAAAAAATGCATTTTCGGATTTTAAATCGCTTATAACTTTAAAACTGTTAACTTTTAAGAAAAATGTCAAGAAACTTATTTTATTTAGAATATCCCAAAGAATCTAAAAAAAATATCTTTCGGAGGAAAATTGGAAATTTTTGAAATAGAGCGCGCCGCACCGGCAAAAAAATCGGATTGACATGCATATTTAACAATTAAAAAACGACGGTTTACATTAAGGTTAGACGCAATCACTCTTCAGGATATTGAAGCTGAATGTTTAAACTTAACTATATAAACTATAACTCGAAAGCTATCAATTTTTGAGAAAATTTACAAGATACCTTTCTTGTTTAGAATGACCCACAAAACTTAAAAATATTATGTTCCGAAGCAAGAAGACGTGATCTTTTGTATTTGTTAAAAAAAATGTTTAAACAATTTCTGCCCAAAAATTCCGCCCGGCACCCTTCAGATTTGTTTAAAGGGGACATTTTTGAATAGGAATCCACAAAGAAACCGAATCAGAAATTTTTCCAGACGGGAGCGGTCTCACCACATGGACTATTTCAACTTTGTGAATTGAAAATGATTTGGTAAAATCATGCGATTTTTGCCAAATCAGAAAACTCGAAAAGCACCTGTATTATAAATATTTTCACTCTTATAAATTGAATAAAATTTTGTATAATCAAAATTTAATAAAATTTATATGTATTTGAAATGTTTCTTATTATTTATAATTTTATTTCTATAAAAATTAAACAATTTTTTCGCTCTTCACTTTTTGCCAGGGGCCCGCCCTTCACTTTTTACCGGGGCCCACTCATCCCTCTCGGCGGCCCTGCCTTCAGTAACCTTAAAAACCCCGGAATAACAAGTTTCAACAAATTTTTTTACGAATTTCCGATTTAAGCATGGTGGATGACGAATTTGGAGATATACGATTTTTCCTGTTAACATATTGATGTTTGTGGATTTAATGGTATTAAAATATCAATGAAAAAAATGAAGTTAGTAGATTTTCCCCGTACGCCCACGATATTATACACGACTTTTTCACATAGAGACTGGTCTATATGGAGATTTTTTCATTTCGTTAACATATAGATTTGTTCATGTGTACTACTTAAAGAGTGTGTGAATGGAAAATGCCAAATATTCCATTGTTTTTGTACCGTTTTCGTAATGGTATTTAATGGAATATATAATTAAAGATTAATACTTCACAAGCACGAAATATTTAAATTTATGTAATATTGCAAAATAATATTTATATAAAAAATTTTAACGTTCAACAGTTAGCTCAAGGCAACAAAGATTATTTAATAATGTCTTTGTTTTTAATAATCGTGTTACTGAGATTATATAAAAATTATTTAGGAAATTACTCCAAATTTTGTTTGGGTTTTAATTAAGTAATGCAAATATACTGTTACTTTGAATATTTTGATTTAGTACTAAATGTTTTGGAAATAAAACGCGTTTAATAAAGGCGTGCAGGAAAACGGATTATGGGGTAGACGCTATAATTTTGAGCTTTACCGCCTTTATAGTGAGCCTGCCTATTGTTGGTGGGTCTATCAAAATAAACAGGTTGCGGTGGCTAGGCCACTTAGAGAGAATGAATGAGGTGGAGCCGTCAAAACATATTTATAGCAAGATACCGCATGGAGTGAGAAGAAGAGGCAGGCCTAGAGCACGATTTAAGAACCAGGTGGAAGACGACTTGCGAGTGTTACGAGTAAGAAATTGGAAAACCAATGTGAAGGATGAGAAGTAATGGAAGATGATTCTGGAACAGGTCAAGACCCACCATGGGTTGTAGAGCCAATGATGATGACTAAAGTCCGAATTATAAGCATTTTGCTTTTTTTTGCTTTTTTTGCTTATAATTAGGATTTTTAGTAAAAATGCTTATTTTAAAGATATGTTGCTTATCTTTGTTTATTTTACTTCTTATGATAAACTATAGTGAAATTTCATGTTATTTCCTGTTTTAAGCAAAATTCTATGAAGTATGCAGGGCTATAAAACTCTAATAATTCAATAAACCATAAGAATATTAATCCCTTAGTCTTAGCAGATAAATGGGAAAATCCATAGTTATACCT
Organism: Diabrotica virgifera virgifera; assembly: GCF_917563875.1. Lineage (NCBI taxonomy): Eukaryota > Metazoa > Arthropoda > Insecta > Coleoptera > Chrysomelidae > Diabrotica > Diabrotica virgifera. The sequence continues at coordinate 221,874,204 of NC_065448.1, read as the reverse complement.
GGCATGTAATAAACTAATATTTGTCTGCAGACAGCCCAAATTTAATATATTGTTGTAAAATAATACCGATACATTTGACTAAATTGAAATACGCACCAATCACATCTGCAGATGTTGAAAGAACTTTTTCTACGTATAAATATATGTGTGTACAGATAGAAGACATAGCTTTTTACAACAAAATTTTGAAAAACATATTGTTAATTGTTTTTATGCTAATGGCCATGAATAAAAAATATATTAATATGTTAATTATTTTTCGATTTTTTTTTTATTATATTATAGCTAAACACTTTGGTAGTTTTTTATTTATTGTTAATAATACGATAATTACAAATAAATGTAATTTAATGTTAATGTCCTTTATTCATATTTATATCATTATAATAATATAATAGATGGATATTATCCATGTTTACTTACACGTTTTTTTCTTGAACCTTGCTTATTCCATAAAAACTTTGCTTATTTTTGCGACATTTTTTGCTTATACACACAACGCAAAAGTCTAAGGATATTTTAATAATTTGACAATACCAATGACAGAAATTTTATGGCCATATAAATTTGCTTGTACTATAATTGTTGATACAGACACTCACTTCTTATCAAAAAATTGTAAAACTGATAGCAATACGTGTTTTAGAATGTTTTTTAGAAGGGACAAAAAAATCGACATTTTTATGTTTTGTTTATTTTTAATTTTAGTCACTATATACCATTCTTACTTAATAGGTGAGTTAAAGATATTGTTTTTTACCATGCAACGACAACATTTAACGTTAGACGAGATGAGTAGAGCCGTGGGCCTCCTTCAAGCTGGTATGCGACAAACTCAAGTTGCTGACCAGCTGGGTGTCTCCCAAAGCGTTGTAAGTCGTTTGTGGCGTCGGTTTAGAGAGACTGGGAGTCCAGCCGAGCAACATCCAGGACGTGGTCGCTCTACAACCGTCGCTCAAGACCGATATTTAATTTTAAATGCCAGAAGGCAGCCAACAATCAATCACGGCACCCGAGCTGGTTAATGAATTACAGCTTGCACATAATGTAACAATTAGCCGCAGTACTGTGGGGAATCGTCTCCATGAAGCCAAACTTCGTAGTCAGTGACCACTGAGATGACCACTTCTATCTAGAGGCAATCGCGCTGACAATGACTGGGCCACAGTTTTGTTTAGTGGCGAGTCTAGATATGGATTTCATCCAGATTCTCGTCGGACAAGAGTTTGGAGACGACCCGGAAATGGAGAACGATTACGACATCTTCAAGAAGTTTATGCATACAGAGGTGGTACATTAATGGTATGGGACGGAATCATGATTGACGGAAGAACTGACCTCATTTTCCCACGTGGCTTTCTCAGAAGTCGGCAATATTCGGACACTATCCTTGAACCTGTTGTGCGCCCGTTTGCTGCTGCTGTTGGAGAAAATTTTTACTTTATGCATGATAACGCTCGACTATATGTTGCGCATATTGTAACAAACTGGTTGGATAACGAGGGTATTGATGTATTGCCGTGGCCAGCACAATCACCGGACTTGATTCCCATTGAGCATGTATGGGACATGCTCCAACGAAGAATTACTCCATATATGGGCAACATCTACAATGAGTTTCAATTAAAATAGCTTCTGAGAAAACAATGGACACAACTACCTCAAGCAGACATTAACAATGTGATTCGGAGCATGAACAGTAGATGTAGAGCTGTGATAAACCAACGTAATGGCCATACTTTATTTTAAGTTTATATTTCGTATTTTTGACCTTTTATGGTAGTATGTGAAACATGGGTGATTTGCAATATATTTTTTTGCTCCAATTTTCTGTTTTTTTTTTGCAATTTTTGGTTTTTGACATATTAAACAACAATTTAAACTACAAGTTTTGTATTACTTTTTTTAAGTTGATTACAGATAAACAAAATACGTCTATTTATAAAAATATCCCTAGACTTTTGCGTTGTGTGTATAAGTGCTTATTTTGACCTTTCTGTCATGCTTATAATCCGGACTTTACTGATGACTAAAGGTTTTTAGGTTCTTAGCATTAGGGTTTTCACTACTACCTCTCGTTTCTAATTTTCAACATTTTTTTCCAGTCTTCATCATCTTATCTTGTTTTTTGGTCTTATTTAGTTTTTATATACTCTTTTGCTAATATCTCATGTTTGATTCATATTGTTGATATCACAATCCGTATTTTTTCTTATTTGTTTGTTCTCTTGATGGAAATAAACGAGGGAAAAAGTAAGATAATGATAATCAACGGCAAAGTCGATATTGAAATAAAGATAAAATGCAAAAACTCAGAACTGGAAATAGTTACAACTTACGAATACCTGGGAAGTATCATTACTAACGATGGAAAAATAGACTGGGAAATAACAAATAGAGCAAAGAAATAAAACAAGTTATACTATGCGTTAGCCCCAATACTGGGAAAGAGAAAACTGGCAAGAGAGGCAAAAATAAACATATATAACACAATAGTGATACCGACTATGCTCTATACAAGTGAAAACTGGACAATTCTGGAAAAACATAAGAGCAGAATAAATGCAATGGAGATGAGACATTTAAGAAGGATAGTTGGAAAGACAAAATGGGATAGATTAAGCAACGAGACTATTAGGAGAATGGCCAACCAAAAACTAATAATAAATAAACTAAAAAAGAGACAAATGAATTGGTAGGGGCATTTGATGAGGATGCAACCCAACAGAATTACAAGAAAAGAACATCGTAAAAAGAAAAAGAGACAGACCAAGAAAAAATGGATACAGCAAGTAGCAGAGGCGGGAAAAGTTAAAGGAAAATCACTCGAGGAATTGAAAATAATGGGACACCCTGTGATAGGAAGGGGAGAAAGAAAAAGTTTGTTCTCTTGGTCTTCGACCTTCTACCTTTTCTTCTACTACCAATAATTCTATGGTCCCCGTTATTCTTGCTGTGTGGCCGAAGTAACTTAGAGATGCTCGTATAGCTTAGAGATACTTGTTTTAATAGCCTTTTTTATATGATACTCTTCCAGAATTAACAGGTTAATTCTGTATTCTGCCCAATTCTTCTGTAAAACCTACATTTCGAAGACTTTGGGCTCACTTCTGTCGTTTTTTAGATAAGAAGCACTACAGAGTAGAGGCCAGACACCAATCAGGTGGACTGACGCCCTGAACCATGTTCGCTGTAACTGGATGCAAGCCACACATGATACAGACAGATAGAAAGAGCTGAGGGAGACCTATTTCTAGCAGTGGATAGCTATTTTTTGTTAGTAAATGTGAAATACTCAAATTTTCTTGGAAATATCGCAGCGGAGTGGGACTAAATCCGGAACGAGGGCTTTAATGCCAACAGGCTTTACGACAAGGAACACAGTCTGGACTGATATCCGCATATTTCTCGCACTAGTGTATTCAGAATGTCTTTTGAGGTGTCCTGCCCATTGTAGTCTGCTGGACTTTATCTCTTTTATTATATTTGCGTCGTAGCACTAGTGCATGAAAGTTAATTTTACAATATAACAACAAATAAAACAAATGAAAAAAAATTTTTTAACAAACGCTTGTATTTAGTTATGAGTGACTAAAAGCAAAAATATAAAAAAATCAACTAAAAAGCAAAAAATAAAAAAAATCAAACTCGACGCATTATTCGAAAAAAACGTTCGTTAAAAAAATTAAAAAAATCTAGCATATTCGTTAAAGAAAAGCGTGGGGCGAAAACCGTTTATTCGGTGAAGACGCGCCCCACACTTTTCTTTAACGAATGTGTTAGATTTTTTCATTTTTTAACGAACGTTTTTTTCGAATAATCCGTCAAGTTTGATTTTTTTATTTTTTGCTTTTTAGTTGATTTGTTTATATTTTTACTTTTAGTCACTCATAACTAAATAAAAGCGTTTCTTAAAAAAAAATTTTTTCATTTGTTTTATTTTTTACTTTTTAGTCTTACACTTTTCAAACATTAAAATATATCGTCATGTTTAAAAAAAGGATGTAGATATATGACAGATACCTTTTTTGCATTTATTTTAACTTTTGATACATACATTGTACATTTTCTGTAATTTCTTCATACATTTCTTAAATCAAAATCATTATTTACGACTATTACAGTTTTCGCATTATTTCCATCTCTTGTAATACTTTACTATTGCAGAGGTGTAGACGCTGTTAATTTCTCGCAATGCAGTTCTTCGATGCACAAGCCGTCTAAAGGTACGTATCCATACAAGGGCAAACCTCGCTCGGTGTAGTAGCTCCACTTAGTGGATACGTCGGTGATCGCCGCTTGGCGCGTACACTCTTCGTTTCAACCGGTTTCCGGTTTATATGTAAGGGAGCGCATGCTGTATCCATTTGAGCAGCTACACCGAGCGGGGTTCACCCTTGTATGGATACGTACCTTAATGATCGCACTCGGCTCAATGAAACGTAAGCTTTGCAGGCTCAATGCAGGCTTTTAAGCCTGTCCTTACGCAAACACTTTCGGGCCCAAGTTCACGACAGCGCAGCGTAGTCAACAGTCGAACCTTGCGTTTTATGGACAGTCGAAGCCCACGACAATACTAAGGGCAGCATTCGTCCCTCTGCGGTGCCATAACTGTTTTTCGCTGAAAACTGGACAAAAATCGGACAGAAACTGGATAAATTTGCAACTTTATTGTTTATATATGAAGCATAACGTAAAAAAATAACGTAGAAAGTGAAATTATGTATAGTTCATATAATTAGCTATAATCTCTAAAAGTTTCAAGTTACTACATTGTAAAAAACAAGAGAATTTAAGCATTTTCCATTAAAATCGTTTTTTTATTTAAACAATTCATAAACATAAAAAAAATTATCGACTATTCGTGTATTGTTCCCGCGAATCCATATGTCTGCAAAATTTCATTCATTTCCATTGAAGAAAAGGCAGTCAAATTAACGTCTAAAGATTTGACGTAAGCGATTGAACTAAATAAAAGCGTTTAAAAAACCCTTTATAGGCCAGGAACCGAAGCTTTTCACATCGCAATTTTTACAGAATGGGTCAATTTGCTTGATTATTTCATTCATAGGAGATTCTGACCAATAGAAAGCTACAGAAATCTGAATTAAATCGATAATTTTTGATAATCTCCCGTCGTTAAGTATATTACGTTAGATACCCTTCGTTGCTACGAAAAAATACATTCAGTGACATTAATGACAATTAATGTTTTAAAAATTATAAAAGTGATGGCTTTCAATCGTCAAATATTTATAAAAACTGTGTGTTTAATGGTACTTACATAAATAAATTACAATACAATTTTGGTTTTGAACAGTTTTATTCATGAAATAATCGCAACAAATTGCACTCGATCTCTGAAATTAATATAGAATTTTTGCTCTCGTGACACTTTGACATAATTTCACTCGCCTTCGGCTCGTGAAATTAAAACTGTCAAAGTGTCACTCGGGAAAAATTCAATAATTTCAGAGCTCTTGTGCAATTACTACTGAAAATTCGAGAATAAGTAATGGATAGTCCCAGGATCAAAATCTATATGATACCGAAAGGCGCTTTTACCATGAGGGTGGTTGCCACCTCATCTCGTAGGTGGAAATTTTTAATTATATTTTGACTGCAAAAGTTGATAAAAACATTCATTCTAAGCAAAAAATGTTCTATACATTTTGTCGGTAAAAGTAATAGTTTTCGATTTATTCGCTATCGAAAGTGTTAGTTTTATATCGAAAAAATCAATGTTTTTCGATAACACTCATTTACAATTCACTAAATTTTTGACGTATAAAAAATTTTTTCAAACCTTCTTGGGTTTCAAAAGTTCTTGGGAATTAAATAAACTACAATTTTATATTGAAACATATTTTCGTATCTCTGATGCTAATCTTTCTATTCTGAAGAAAATGGCATTTTTACCCAAACTACAAAAAATCGTTATTCGCTTTTGACTCCAGTTTTTTTTTAAACTAATCATTCTAAGCCAGTCAAACTTCTAGAATCTATTAATAATGCATAAATAAATAAGAATAAATAAGGCCAATGACTAAAAACACCGCTAACTTACATTATTATGCTTCCAATTGGTTTCCCCCTTTTTTTTAAAAAAAAATATATTGATTTTTTAATCGTAACTTTTTTATTTTTTACTTTAGAAAGTGTGGTAAAAAAGAATTTTGTAGGTTTTTACAAGATATATAAGCCTATTAATATTAAATCTTTTTAAAGTCCTCAGTCGCAAAAGGAGGTGACTTTGAAACGGTTGGTAAAGGTGGTTTTTGCAGGTTATTACAAGTTCTAATTGTCAATAGCTCACTCAATTTTTGCCGTAGAAAAAATTTTTGCAAACCAGGTCTTGGGAACTAAATAAGCTACAATTTCATATTTAAACATTTTTTTCGTATCTCTGATGCTAATCTTTCTATTCTGAAGAAAATGCCATTTTGTTCCAAACTACAAAAATTCGTTATTCGCTTTTAAATCCATTTTCTTTTAAACTAATCATTCTAAACCGGTCAAACTTCTAAAACCTATTAATAATACATAAGTAAAAAAGGCAAAATAAGGTCAACGACTAATTTTAATTAGGGTGGAGATTAGGAGGTTGCTTCCAAACACTTTTTCGCTGAAAAAAAATAGGGACTGATATTCTTTTCATTATAAGTAACTTAATTTTTGAGCTAGACACTTTTTTTATTTCTGGAGATAGATATTTTTAAATACATACTTCAAATTAGTTACAACAAGTTGTCCTCGAAAAATGCATAGTTTTCCCGTCTTTTGACTTTGAAACTACAATATTTAGCATTTGATGAAGAAGAGCCAGCATATAATAAAGTATAGCTCGATTACTATTGGTCCTAAGGAAAATTTAAAACAACGATTTTGTTTATTTCTTCAAAAGTTACATTTTTAGTAAAAAAAGTAAAGTTGTTTTGATAAAACGAAAACTTTTGGAGTTATTAGCGGAAAACTTATTAAAAACATTGATTTTTCGATATAAAACTAACTCTTTCGATAGCGAATAAATCGAAAACTATCAATTTTATCAAAAAAATGTATAGAACGTTTTTTGCTTAGAATGAGTGTTTTTACCAACTTTTTCGATTAAAATATAATGAAAAATTTCCACCCCCGAGATGGGGTGGCAACCACCCACCCCCCCATGTTAAAAGCGCCTTTCGGAATGATATAGATTTTGATCCTTGGACTATCCACTACTTATTCTTAAATTTTCAAGCAAATCGATCCATTCTGTAAAAATTGCGAGGTTCTGTCCTATTTTAAGCTTCATTACTTGGACTATTAACAATATGTTCTATAAAGCCAAATTAAACGAACACAACGCATATTATAAATATTGTGTGCGAATATTTACATATGACGGTTGAATTTAATCATTCCAAATGAACGGTTCTCGCGATAGATGGACAGTCAATAAATAAAATTCGCTATTGTTTCATTCAAAACTAGGTCTGCACAACAAAATAGAAGCTATTGAATTTTATAATTATTGTATTCTGTTTAATCTAAAGCAAATAATAAATATAAAGTTTGCTGTATTCATATTTCGCATTCGAATGTAATTGTGTGATCGGACAAATGGTCTGGAAATGATAAAGTGTTAATTTAGAAAGTTTTACACCCTATAATTATTTCGATAGCAGGGAAAACTTGAGTTTACTTAGATTATTTTATTCTTATCAAATTTCATTTCAGCAATCGCTTTATCGCATTGTAACAGTTTTTGAGCTGATATACAGTGTACAGCCAAAAGTTCCCTTCCCCTCGTTTACACAGTTTTCAAAGTATTCCTTCACTCAACCTTTCTCTTCAGTTCTTTCTGTTTTGCCAATCCCCTTCCTGCAGATTTCTTCTTTCCATTGCTTAGTCCACTTCATCTCTGAAAGATCTTCGGGGATTGCCTCTCTTCCTTCTTCCTATCGGGCTCCACTCTGTTATTCTGTTTATATGTAGGTATTCTATTATATCTGAGTTCATTACAATTTTTTTAATCTTTGTTATTTATTCTATCTCTTTGTTATTCTGTTGCTTCTCCTTAGGAATTCCATCTCTGTTTCTCTTATTTTGTTTTTGTTTATTTATTATCCAATTTTCACACCCATAAGTCAGGATACTTCTTGTGATGGTCTTATCGAGGGGTTCGAGCGAAAACCCGATAACTAACAAAAACATTGTTTCGAGATAATCGCGATTAAAGATTTTAGGAAGTTTGAAGAAGATTTCAAATCATCATAGGAAGTTTAATCAAACATTTGTTATAGCCAAATGGTAGAGAATTTAATGTTTAGTTAGAATAATTTATTGTAATTTTAATTTATAAAAACGTATTTACAAAAAATAATAAAACGTGATATTTATCGGGTTTTACCTCGTTGAATGAGTATAACATTTGGTTTTATTGGTTTTTATTTTTTTAATTATAAAATAAGATTTAACTGTATATTACTACAACAAAAAAAAATGAATCTACATTCTTTTTAGAATATAAAAAGGTAAAATGTCTTCTTCTTCCAATTGTTCTCCCATCACTGGAATTCGATCTGGAATTCGATCTACGATCTTATTACCGGTTTTTAAATTTGATATCCAATAAATTTGATTTGTTTTTTTCTTTTATGGCGCAGAGTAGTTTTTTTTAATTCAAACCAATATCTTCTCATATTGACAGTTATATTGTACAAAATAAAACATTTTCTAGAGTATACTACTACTAGACTCCAGTAATTTCTACAGAGTTTGTGTCTATAGTCTTCAGACAACTTTTTAGTACAATTAAATTTAAATTTACTACTATTGATTTGCTGTGGTACCTTGGAAGCTCTGATTTTGATTTTCGTTATAAATATGGGCCCCATTCTAACCGTCTTTTTGTTCTTAATAATAAATTTCCAATTTACGCCATGTTTTATTGGGTTTTCGCAGGAAAAAAGTGTACTGAAATTTAATAAACTATCATAGTCTAAAATTATTTATTGGGTTTTCGCATGAATATAGTTTTTCAAAATTGACAATTTTGTAATCTTTGTCTCCGATAAAATTTTTTATCAGTTTTTAACTCAGAAATATTTCTAATAAAATTAGTAACTTTACACAGGAAAAAGAAAATAAATTATTTTACCGGAATATCATATTATAAATATGTTTACAACAAAGTAATTTTATTAGTAAAGTTATATATCGGTTTGCTGATATTTAAAAATACCAGTTAACGGTTTTTACCATCTTTGATTTTATTAGTTATTGTGCTCAAAAATGTTAATATCAAATAGTAACATTTATCAGTGGTAGGAGACGTGTTTTTAATACCGCAGAAATAAAAACACTGGATTTCATAATTTTGGCATTTATCGGGTTTTCGCTCGAACCCCTCGAATATTCTTCTTTTTGTTTTTATTCTGATGCTCTTATCCCACAGTACCGTGTTCAATTTTTGTATGCAGTCTCTTGTTTGTCCCAGTCTATTTTTTATTATCATCTTCAGTTGTTCCTTTGTTTATATAAAGAAACCCAAATAATAATTGTAATTGTCTGTTTCTTTGATTTATTTACTTTGTCTATTTCCAGTTTTTTTTATAATTTACTTCAGTAAGTATAGCTATGCACATTTCCATTGTTTTAGTTCCGTAAACTTTGATTTTTACTGTTTTTTAGTGGACTATACTCATAGGGACAGTGACAGTAGTGATTTGCCGTTGCGTTTAGTAAATTTCAATTTTCGACTTATCATCGACTTATTTTGTATGCTTTAAATCATGACGCACGGGTAAAGATTCAGGGACTCAACTGTATATATTGCTTTACATCACTTATATTCCCCAGACCTCTTATCTAATGGAATAGTTAATTATTTAGAAGCAAAGTCTGACTTTTTTGAGTATAAATTTAATGTTATTATTAACATTAGTCGTTGCTTTTCAATGTCTGGTTGATACGTTAACAACTGTTATTATTGACAATAATGTCTATTAAATCTACCTATATCTCTTGATCTCTTTGCGTGAGCCTAGTGAGCGATAATTAGGAACATACTCAAGCTAATTACTGAAAGTAGTCAACAAAAAATACACCGTATCAGAATTATGAATCAGTCTGTGTCTGCGATAATTACACATTTTGACTTTGTGAAAAGTGTTTCCTGTTCATTAAAACCAGCCGTTTATTAAGTCGCAGGGTTTGGCATTAATCACGTAATTTACTTACTTACAGACACAAATATCAATATTTACTACAAGTCGGTTTATAACGTCCTCCGCCGTTTTTCGACTTGCAATCGCCACTTCGTCCGGTTGTTCCATAGGTCATCTTCTATGTTTCTTTCTTTCAGCTCTTTGTCTATTCCTTCGCTCACAACTTTTTCTCGGTCTACCTGGTTTTCTCTTTACTTCTGGGTGCAATTTTCGTGTTTCCTTTGGTATTCGTTGTTCATCCATTTTTTGTATATTATGTCCGAACCAGATAAGTGATTTTGTTGATAAGTCATACGTGATTTAGTCCATTGAAATGTTACATTTAGGGTTGCATTTTTTAGAGGAGTCAATTTTATTTTTTTAATCTGTAGGTGGGTTCAGTAGAAGGAAGTTTTTGGGGTCGCCGCGCCGCCCTTGTCCCCAGGCCGCCATCTTGGAAAATAGGTGCAAAAGGTTTTCGCCCTGTATCTCCTAAACTAGCAACCATACAGAAAATTTAATTACACATAATATGTAGCAAATTAAATTTTCTACAATTTCATATCATTACTTTTTATCGCCAAGTGACCAACAAAAAAGTTATAAACAAAAATAAGAGAAAATTTTGTAAAAAGTTTCCTTTTGGAGGTTATAACTTTTTTCCGTTCATTTTACAATAAAATAACATCATAGCGATTTTATAGAGGATTTTTCAATGAACAATTTTCACTATAAAGTTGTTTAATTTTATTTATTTATCTAGGTTTTACAGCGATTGAAACTTGACCAGATTCTCGAATTCTCATAGGAATACAATAAAAACAAAACCTTGGACTTACTTTTCTATCTATATATTTATTTATTATGATTTTAACATTTCTATTCTATTATTAAGCTATTTTTGACACTTTTCCGGCCACCTATGAGGTAGACTCTGGAGGCGCGTTTTTTGTGTGGTATCCCCAATAGGCCTAATCCACGGATAATTTCTGGGCAAAATAATATTATTTATTATTATATGTTGAAAAAGATCTATCATAGTTATTATTTTTTCATTCTTCTCGAAGGTCCAAGCTGCGAGTCAAGATCTGAAGCAGTAAACGAGGTGAATTTTTGTGGTATAATGACAATGAGCGAGTTAGAGTTGGCGTCATTGTCGGTAATTCATCTACCAATTCATTTTCTTCAATAAATAAGGTTGATATGTCCACGATGTTGCTGCAACATTCACCACCACAATAGAGGCACACTGATGAACATTTGAGGTCTGCTTTTCGGCAACCACATGCACTTCCAGTTTCCATTGCATCTGCTAAAGATAAATTTCATAAGCTCGGGGGTACTGGAGGCTTGGAAGGTTGGATTGGTAACCAAAATTTTCCATGCTTTTTCCAGCCCCAATTTTTTGGATCACAATGTTTACCGAGCCATGACTAAATCTGGTGATACACTCCGAGTCTGTGGAAACGGGCTGCATCTTGTGTTGGAGGAAATGAGAAGAGATTAAATGCATTTTTGTCACTGTTTTAGCGAATCGTTTGTATCTCAGGGTTTCCAGAGAATCGTCTGTATTTCCGCCATATAAAGAGACGAAATACGTTCTCCGACAACAGTGAGTAAAGATAGATCGATTTTCTTACTGACAAATAATTTTCCCTAGAGGCTTCTCACAAATTAAATAATCATCACTCATGATGCGCTCTTACAAAAAACACAAAATGCTTATATAATCACAAAAATATAAATTTTACCCACAAGACTCTCAATAGTATTATCTATAAAACTCAAAATACTGTTCGCAATTTTTAATACGACTGCACGTGGCCAAATAGGTAACACAATAACTGTAAGAATAAGCTAAGTAGAGGGGGACCGACTGCTGTGCCACCTAGGATAAATTATAATAATAAAAGTAATAGCAGGCAGATATTCAGTCCGATACGGAAGAAAAATTACGTAACTGCAAATTTTGTCAATTCCTGTTTATTGCGCAATTAACTTCTAAAATACTATGTAAAGATGATACAAAAAGACCGAACTGTAAAAATGTGCTGAGCCACTATAGGGTAGTTGCGTCGTTACTGACATACGCGATATGTTAAACCTTGTTTCAGATGCATAAAGATGCAACTGTAGATAAGGTTGAAAATGGGGCGATTAAATTAAGATAATGAAATTCGAACCAATATCGATGAAAATAAAAGCCAATGTTGTCAAAAAACAAACGGCATACCGATGCTCCTGGACGATTACTCTTCATTTAATCCCTATTTTAAATATTTAAAAATCTTTTTTTGCTCTTCTGAAGAATTTTGCATTTTGCGGTTGTGTTGTTCTTCTTCTGGACCAGCGAATTTGTCATCAAACAACTTCTTGGGCCTTTTCTATATATGCTTAGGGTTCTAAGTTTTATAGTGAGGAGAAAGGTCAAAAATAGATTAATAATAGCATAGGAATGTTAACATAATAATAAATTGTATAAATAAAAAAATATTAAGATATAAAAGTAAGCCTAACGTTTTGTTTTTATTGTATCCCTATGAGCATTCGACAATCTGGTCAAGTTTGGAGCGCTGTAAAACCTAGATAAATAAATAGAATTAAACACCTTTATAGCGTAAATTGTTCGCTGAAAAACCCTCTACAAAATTGATATACATAATAATATTTTATTGTTAAATGAACTGAAAAAAAGTTACAACCTCCAAAAGGAAACTTGTTAAAAATTTTTTACTTATTTTTAAAATGATTTGGATATAGTAATTGAGTCAATACTCGCAATCATAAGTTTGTATTTTTATTAGTTATTATTATAATCATGGGGCAACCGGTTTTGAATCTTACAATATATCATCAGGCCCAGTACAAAAAAAGTCTTTATAATACAAACTACAAGCTAAAAACACAAAACGAGAGACATGTACATATACATTAAAACAAAAAACAATTTTGTCTTGGTTTTAATCACACACAATAAAGCCAAACAACTGTATAGTATTGAACTCAACAGTCTATAGCATGTAAAAATGAGACATTTTGTCATTGGGAGCGACCAATCTGATGAAAATTGCTTGGTATATAATTTAATATATACCACCATCAATCCTTAACTAGTTCAGGGTTGATGGAGTCCTGACAAGATGGTATGCGATCAAACGACATAATATAAAGTTATTAGTAATCGGTATGTACTTACATAACAGCCATTGAAACTGTTCCACAGCTAAAGATGTACCTGGAAGTCACCAGCCCCATAAGAAGAGTTGACCAATCAAACAGCAATTAGTCTCTTAAATTGTTTTAATTTGTTTGATTGGTCAACTCTTCTTATGGGGCTGGTGACTTCCAGGTACATCTTTAGCTGTGGAACAGTTTTAATGGCTGTTATGTAAGTACATACCGATTACTAATAACTTTATATTATGTCGTTTGATCGCATACCATCTTGTCAGGACTCCATCAACCCTTAACTAGTTAAGGATTGATGGTAGTATATATTAAATTATATACCAAGCAATTTTCATCAGATTGGTCGCTCTCAATGACAAAATGTCTCATTTTACATGCTATAGACTGTTGAGCTCAATACTATACAGTTGTTTGGCTTTATTGTGTGTGATTAAAACCAAGACAAAGTTGTTTTTTATGTTTTATATATGTATATGTACATGTCTCTCGTTTTGTGTTTTTAGCTTGTAGTTTGTATTGAGAAGACTTTTTGTACTGGGCCTGATGATGAGTCATATATTGTAAGACTCGAAACCGGTTGCCCATGATTATATAACAACTAATAAATATACAAACTTAAGATTGCGAGTATTGACTCAATTACTATATCCAATTGTTACTTATTTTTGTTTATATCTTTTTTGTTGGTCACTTGATGATAAAAAGTAATAGAAATAAAATTGTAGAAAATTTAATTGGCGCTATATTTTATATTTTATTACATTTTTCGTAGGGTTCCTAGTTTACGAGATATAGCGCGGAACCCCTTTGCACCCCTTTTCCTAGATGGCGGCCGGGGGACAAGGGTGGCGACCCCAAAAACTTGAACTTAAGCTTCTACTGATCCACCCTACACATTAAAAAATAAAATTGACTCTTCTAACAAATGCAAGATATGGCCTAAAAAATGTAACATTTCAATGGACTAATTGTTCGTTTGATTTCCACTATTTCTTTAATGAGTTCGTTGATAATCATTTCTCTTCTAGATCTTCCTGCTGATCTTCTCCATAAATCCATTTCCATTGCTCTCAGCGTTGCCAGTGTTCTTTCTTTCAGTGTCAATACCTCACAGCTGTATAGTTTGATACTTTTCACTATATAGTCTCATAT